>NC_138881.1:5469672-6069672 GCF_965194805.1 Balaenoptera borealis | reverse complement strand
TAGGAGAAACATCTTAACCTCAAAGGATCAAAATCTACTTTATACTATTTAACATGCTTTATAAGCTTTCTTTTTCACTCTATAACCTAATATAGTTATGTTGATACAGAACCCAGTAGCTACGTGGTTATTACATTTGTATTTAAGCGAATTAAAATTAAATGAAATTAAAAATTAAGCTTCTCAACCACCTTGGGCACATGTCAAGGGGTCAAAAGCCACATGTGGCTAGTGGCTACCATACTGGACAGCACAGATCTGGAACGTCTGGGTCATCACGGGAAGTTCCACCGGACAGCGCTGCTACAAGGATATACTGTGTCTGAGGACCGCTGTCAGGGCTTGTGCCTCTGTTCCGTGGGGTGAGCCTAGATCACCTCCCGTCACGTTAGCGTCAGCCTGTGGAAGGAGCGTGCAAACCCCCAGTTCTCGAGCAGTGCTGTGCAGCTCGCTTCTTCCGCTCTAAGCCGCCAGCGGGCCCTCCTGCCCGCCAATAACCCCCCAACCTGCTGTCCCCAGTCCTCCCAGGTGTGACCCAGCCCCTGCCCCTCTGCCCTCACCCCACACCCACTAGCCCTCCGCCCTCACCCTGCATGCACCCTGCGTTCCAGCTGGCGAGGCTGCTCAGTCCTCTCCAAGTTTTGAATTCTTGTCCCTATGAGACCCATAGAAACGTTGCTTCCTTAACCATCTGCCTCAGGTTTCTACTCTCAACAGAGTCCACTTACCTGTTTCTCTGCAGTCAGCTATAATTTTCCCCGGATGGGAACCCCCGAGTCGTTAAATGCTCTCATTTGAGAACATACATCTTATTCTCCCTCGCATTGCAGTGATGAACAGACACGCTTGTGGGTGAAATTACCTGAGGACTCCGGCGTGTCTCCGGGTCCCATGCTTCAGCCTCTCTCTCTATGCCTGACATGCATTAGGCAGTCCATCCAGGCTCTGAGAAGTAGGTTTAAACACCAGGATAGGGCTTCCCTGGTGGTGCAGTGGTTGAGAATCTGCCTGCTAATGCAGGGGACACAGGTTCGAGCCCTGGTCTGGGAAGATCCCACGTGCCGCGGAGCAACTAGGCCCGTGAGCCACAACTACTGAGCCTGCGCGTCTGGAGCCTGTGCTCCGCAACAAGAGAGGCCGCGATAGTGAGAGGCCCGCGCACCGCGATGAAGAGTGGCCTCCGCTTGCCGCAGCTAGAGATAAGCCCTCGCACAGAAACGAAGACCCAACACAGTCATAAATTAATTAATTAATTAATTAAACAAAAAACAAAAAACAAAAAAAAACACCAGGATAACACTTCAGAGACTTGTTTCGGTCTACACAGAGTTCGCATGAGCACTGAAAGCTACATGTCATCGATCAAAAATGTTAACTTTGCTCTCTTACAATTGCCATAGGACAATACGGCAGGAGGATAAAAAAGATACCTACTTTTATAATTTTATAATTGGGTATCATTCTATACTGATATAATGGGGAGGGGATGGCACGTAGAACTATCCACTTTTAAAAAAATCTCCCATGAAAATCCTGCTTGTTTGAATCAAGAATATTTAGGTATAAGGGTGACAGAACCCCTTCCTTCTCTACGTCTCCACCTGTCTCTATGTGTCATTCTCTCTCTCCCCACACACACACACACACACACACACACACACACACACACAGATATCTGGTTCTTTTCCTGTTGCTGTTGTTTGCACGTCTCTCTGGGGCTGATTTTCTCTCTCGCTCTCACTCAGGTGTCCCTGTCCTTGTTTCCTATTGCTCTTGCCCTCCTCCCCTCAGCAAACCCTGCTATTTCCATCCACGTTTTCTGCTCAGGCTGCCTGCTGTGTTTGAGCCTCTCCCTGCATGTTCTTCCCTGACCCTCTCACATCTCTGAACGCTGTCCCACTCTCTTCCATGAAATGCAATGCAGCCTCATAGCAAGGCCCCTTGCAGCTCTGGCTGTCTTGGTTGTTCAGGCGTAACTACATCGTCCCTGGGATATGCATCTAGGCTGCACCCGGTTGAGAAGATGGAGGGAGCCCTTTTCAGCTCTGTTCCAGAGGTTAGATTTTAGCTGACATGGGGGAAGGCCAAAAGTACACCCAGATATGAACTCTGGAGCAGCCAGAGCATTCCAGGGTAAAGTTCTGGGAAATCTGTGAAAGGCAATAGCTCAACTCCATGGGGCTGGAGCAGTGGCCCTGAGTACGGCTCTGCTGGAGAGCACCGCACAACTTCGTGGTTATTGCAACTGTTCAGGTTTTCTAGTGTGCCGGGGGGACTGATCATTATTATACATGTTTAAATAAAGTGTATTTAGCTCTAAAATATCTGATGATCAATTAAAGTGATACTTCCAAGCTTACAATTTTATAAGTTTTTATGCATAACGATAAATTACCCAGCGGACCCCACTGCTGATACATAAGCAAACACAAAGCCAATCTGATCTAGAGGTGATCTAAACAGCTCTGCAGCTCTCATCCTCAAAGTGGTGTGGGACAGAAGTCACACTGACCCAGTGCTGTGAGGTCCTGTGACACAAAGCATCCTTCCTACTGTGCCACTGAGTTTTCATTTCAGTTCAAGCTGAGACACTCCTGTAAAGGAACTCACGAATTAACGTGAGTCACTAGAATCATTTCATGTCACTAGAATCATTTCTGGGCCGTACGCTGCCTTTGCCCTGCTGTAACAGACACAAACCCTTAGCACAGACAGCACCGTGCTCTGCTTTTCGAAATGTGACCATCACCCCTGGCGAGTCAGACCCTAAGAGGACACAGCAGTCAGGGGTCTTTACTTCCGATTCATCCGTAGTAATAAAACATAGGATGCGAGTCTAGAGAAATGGGCTGGTTCGCGTATTTCTCAGGTGGAGGCCCCAAATGCATTTGCCAGGACCCAGTGGAACAACACAGCCTCTCTCCTCCATGGACGGCCCCATCGTGTTGGTGCGGTCAGAGTGCCAAAAGGAGGAAATAATTGACATTTGTACTTTCAAGAGCCTAGGCAGGGACGAAAGCTTTTAGCACATACACACGAGATTTTATTTTAAAATAATGTATTTTGAAACCGGATTTTATGTGACAGATCACTTAAGGCTAAATAAATTGGGGTGCGCAGGAGTTCACAGCCAGACCGCTTGATCAGTAAAGAGAGTGATTTCTCCATAGACGAGTGTTGGCCTAGACAGACACCCCTACCCTGCAGGTGAGGACGGCTGAGAGGTAACAGAGATGCGCGTGCCACAGTCACACGGGCGGTCAGTGGCTCATCTTTCAGTAACTGACCACCTGCTGCATTTCCATAGTGGTCCAAAGTCTGTTTTCAGTATGTGTTTTCCTCCATTAGACAATGATTTCAAGGTGGGATTCAACGGAATGCCCTTGCTGAGCTCAAATAATTCAGAAGACCTTTCACTGACTCTAGGTGTCTGCCCTCCCCGCCAGGTTGTACAATATATAATGGTTTTGCATCTGTTATCATTTTGCATCAATAGGTATTAGGAAAACAAACAAACAGAAAGATCTGCCCAATGTCGCACCAGAGCCAAGCCCTGCAAGCCCTCTCCCAGCATGACCCGTGCCTCTTCCACGGCCATCACGGTGAGGAACAGATATCATGTTCACATTTCAGCCTAGTTCAACCTGTGAGTTCCTAAGGATAAAGTCATCGATTACTCTAACGAACACTGAATTAGCTCACTGCCGGCATGCAAAAACTGAGCTCCACTGTGATGTCATCTTCTTCCCAGTTCATCTGTAGGTAGGTCCTAATTAATCAGACTGCAGGTCCCTCACCCACCAAAACAAACCTGAGGTAAACCGAGAAGCAGTAAGAGAAAGGCCCTCTGTGGTGGCTGATGGCCTTTCATCCATCCACTCGTATGCCCAGAAGGGCCAGGGTACAAAGTGCATACAGCGTGCAGAATCGCGCTAGGGCTTCGCAGCACTCTATTTTTTTTAACTGACGCCACACTCATTTTCATGTCTCTGTTTCTTCCTTGCGTCTCCCACAACTGCCCAGACTGGAACTGCATCTGTGGTCATCTACTTGTTCATTTTATTTTTCCATGACTGCTCTCTCTGCAAAAGAGCAAACTGAAGTCTCTCATCTGCAGACCTCCGTCTTCTACCTTGCGGATTGCTTGATTGACCACTCCCACTAAAAATACTGCTCAGTACCACCTGGTCCAAATTCGCACGGGATCCATCGCCCCTTGTTATTTTTTCTTGTTTGCATATCCACTTATGTCACGGTAAATGTTCCTCTTTCTAATAACTTCCCTGCCAATAAGCTAACCTGCCTTGGCTCTGCATTTTCTCATACGTAACAGACAAAACATTCTCACCCAAATCTCTCTGCTCCCTTTCACCCAGACAGGTGAGGACTACCAGGAAAACCACACCCAAGTGGCAGATGCATAACAATGCACTGCTGATCAACGAAGCCCATTAGGGACTTTAAAATATCCAGGAAAACGAACACACTTTTTACTTCAACTCCATACCCACTATTCACAACTATTCTTTTAAAGGTCCACTGCTCTCCAACCCATTCCTGCCTCACTCCTTACACTCAGTAGAGGACACAATGCTTCCATCAGGGTAAAACCTCATCCATCCAACAGGAACTCGCGTTCTCCCACTTCCGGGCCACCAGCCACCCGAGCCTGCACTGTCCCTCCTCAGCCCTCCTGGGTCCTCCTGAGGGCAGCCCTCCTCTGGTCTCTGGACTCAGTTCTCTCCTTGTCAGCGACGTTACTCTTTACTACACCTTTGCTCTTTAGTCTTCCCTTTTCTACCAGAAGAATCATGAAAATATTTACATATCTTTACGTTTCTCATCAAGAAAGAAAGGCAGGCAGGACAGCAGGCAGTGAGGGGGGTAGAGGGGAAGGAAGGAAGGGGAGGAAGAAGGAGAAAAGGGAGAGGAGAGGGGAGGGGAGGGGAGGGGAGGGAGAGGGGAAGGGAGGGGAGGGGAGAATAGAAGGGGGAATTCCTCTGTATTCTGACCTCCCTCCCCAGCTCCCAGCTTGTCGAGGCCAGCTGTGGCCCCCGCAGTGCCTGTTCTCACTCCCCCACCACGTGCAGCTCACTTCCCCACGCTGCCCCCATGTGTCTTCCGCCCCGTCACTGCAGAAACGGCTCTGCAAAGCTTCCCACCATCTCTGGCCTGCAAAACTCAGTGGGGCCTCCCCACTCTCTCCTTCCTCCAAACTCGAATGTTCTTCCTCCTTTTACTCAGTGGGCTTGGCTGCCCTCACCATGCCTGCCAGCCAGCTGTCTCTTGGTGTCCAACGACAGAAGCCACGCTGTAGCTAACTGAGGCGACAGGAGGGCATGTGTGTGGGGAGACACACAGGAGGGAGAGGGGCGGGGGCTGGCGCAGCAGACGCGGCACAGGACCCTCCCCCCCGGGGGCCAGGCTGGGCCGCCTCCCTGTGCCCGCACTCTCCCCACGGCACGAGCACGTGAGCGCCTGCCTCTCTCCAAACACAGGCTTTATTCTTTCCGATGAGTGGGTCTAGTTGCAAATGCGGCCAACTGGGCCCCCCTCCGCTGCAAGTTCCCATGCCTCATATCTCTGAATCTATACACCGGAACGAAAGTGAGCCTTCTCTCGGCTCCGGTTCGGAGCCTTCCAGAAAGAACATCCAGTTGTCCCCTTGGATCACACTGGACCCCTGCATCGATCCACTGTTGTCAGAACAGTGGCATACAAAAAACTACAAGGCAGTCTCACAGAGAATCTGGTTCCAGCCCATCTCCAAGAAGAAATGTGCACAGAGGAGTCATTTATTCTCGGCAAGGAAGGGGCACCTTGCGGCATGCCGAGTAAGCACACGCTACGCGGCTGCTACGTGAGGTTCGAAGAATGGGAGTTTCTCAAGAGTCCTTCCTTGACTTGCTATCTCCTCACTCTGTACTTCCCACCTAAGCAACTCCGCTGACATCAGGATAACCATCCGTATTAGTCAGGGCTCTCCAGAGAAACAGAACCAATAGGAAACGTAAATATCTAGAAAGAGACGTACTCTAAGGAACTGACTCATGCTATCAGGGAAGACGGCAAGTTCAAAATCCACGTGGTGGGCCATCAGGCTGGAGACCCAGGAAGGGCAGATACTGTAGTTCAAGTCTCAAGGCCACATGCTGGCAGAATTTTCTTCTGCTCGGGAGAGGTCAGTCCTGTTCTACTCAGGCCTCTAAATGATTGGATGAGGCCCACCCACATTAGGGAGAGCAATCTGCTTTACTCCATGTCCTCCAATTTAAACGTTAATCTCATTCAAATCACACTCACAGAAACATGGAGAATAATGTTTGACCACACATCCAGACACCACGGCCCAGCAAAGCTGACATACAAAATTAGTCATTATTCCACTCCTAGCTCATGTTTCTCTTCAGAAATTCAGACCAGTAACCAAATGTCTATCACTACTTATCTCCACTAATGTTTCGAAGGCACCTCAAGTTCACCAACCCCAGACGGAATTCATCACCTTTTTCTTTAGGCTTGGGTCCTTCAAGCATTCACTTCCCATGCACCCAGTTAATCCAACCCCAAACCTGAGATGTGTTCCTGAGGACCCCCCCCTCGCCAACCTCCTCCCACCACACAGTTACGAACGATGCCTGTCTTGTCAACTTCATCTGCAAACCTTCTCTCAACTGCATCTGATTTGTTCCAAACGCCACCACCACCCTCATACGAGCTGTCCTCATCTCCAACCCACGTTACCGTGACGGCCTTCTCACTGCCCTCCCCGTTCCCTTCTGTCTCTCCTTCTTCAGGGATGGCTAAGACGCTCAGAGCTTCTTAAGCAGCCCTACAAGACACTCCCTCCTCCCTGCTCTCTCCAGAGTATCGCACGCTATGCCTCCACCTTGAGGTGGCCAGCCTCCTCCCATCCTATAAACACTCCCTGCAAGCGACAGTCTCTCAGTCCCTCAACCATCCAGGCGCTTTGCCCTCAAGGCATGCCCCCGAACTACGCTCACCACGCTTGTCCCAAGCTCTGCCCCCACCGGCCTGATGAACCAGCATCCATTCATCAGGGAGACCTTCTCTGCACCCCAAGACCAAAAACAGGGCTACCAACACGACATGTCCCATTTTAATGGCATATCTTTGTGAGTATATTAGTATCTGACTCTCCACTAGTTTGACAGTTCCCTGAAAGCTGGGGTTTTGGTGAAGCAGAACTTCAGCTTCATTCAAAGAGTAAGTGCCCTAAAAATGTCTGTTAAATGAGTGGTTTTAAATTTTTCTTGGTTTTCATCTCATTTCAAAAAATTTTCCTATTGACAGTTGTAACCAAGAATAGCACCTCTCCATTTTGTCACTGATTTTTGATTCCTCCTCTGTCACCATCTCCACAAACAATATTGAACATGGATATTAAAGAATTGGGCATTGGCTGTGTTTTTCCAATTTAACTAGAAAAATTCTTCTCAAACAAAAGCAGACTTTCCATGAACCCACACATTTTGCTAACTCCTACTGTTGTACCTTTCTCAGTAATTTTTTTTTAATAAATTTATTTATTTATTTATTTTTGGCTGCATTGGGTCTTCGTTGCTGCGCGCAGGTTTTCTCTAGTTGCGGCGAGCAGGGGCTACTCTTCATTGCAGTGTGTGGGCTTCTCATTGCGGTGGCTTCTCTTGTTGCAGAGCACAGGCTCTAGGTGTACAGGCTTCATTAGTTGTGGCACGTGGGCTCAGTAGTTGTGGCGCACGGGCTTAGTTGTTCCGCAGCATGTGGGATCTTCCCGGACCAGGGCTCGAACCCATGTGCCCTGCATTGGCAGGCAGATTCTTAACCACTGCGCCACCAGGGAAGCCCTCTCAGTAATTTTAAGGGAGAATCATGACACCACTGTCAACCCCCTTGTGTGAAAAGCAAAGATCTCAGCATGACTCACAAAAAGCAATTTATTAAATTGTCCGTGACAATTAGAATATGCAAATACTGTCATTTAAAGATTCAGTCCAAGATTTAGTGCTATGCACTTAAACAGAACTTGGACATTTTCTAGACTTAGTTTTAAACAGAAACGAGAAAAATAAAATAAAATTGCCCCATGAGCCCCTTTTCATCTTTCCAACAATTTCCCAGCAATTTCCCTACACATATCCCATCATGGGACTTAGATACTGACTTTTTTTTTTTTAATTAACTATTTATTTATTTATTTATTTAATTTTTGGCTGTGTTGGGTCTTCGTTTCTGTGCGAGGGCTTCCTCCAGCTGCGGCAAGTGGGGGCCACTCTTCATCGCGGTGCGCGGGCCTCTCACTATCGTGGCCTCTCTTGTTGCGGAGCACAGGCTCCAGACGCGCAGGCTCAGTAATTGTGTGGCGCACGGGCCTAGTTGCTCCGTGGCATGTGGGATCTTCCCAGACCAGGGCTCGAACCCGTGTCCCCTGCATTGGCAGGCAGATTCTCAACCACTGTGCCACAGGGAAGCCCGATACTGACTTCTGAACTAGTCAACCCCTTCATCCGATTCACCTTAGCAATGGCAATAAGTAGTTTTCAAAGTGAGAAAATACAAGAAAATTTTCCATGATGTCCTTGGAGCATCTGGCCAAGTCTTCTCACCTGGCACATTCTATGTTTACAGGGCTTTTTTTTTTTTTTTTAAATTATTTTTGTCTGCATTGGGTCTTCGTTGCTGTGTGCGGGCTTTCTCTGGTTGTGGCAAGCGGGGGCTACTCTTTGTTGTGGTGCGAGGGCTTCTCACTGTGGTGGCTTCTCTTGTTGTGGAGCACGGGCTCTAGGCACACAGGCTCAGTAGTTGTGGCACGTGGGCTCAGTAGTTGTGGCTCGTGGGCTCAGTAGTTGTGGCTCACGGGCTCTAGAGCACTGGCTCAGTAGTTGTGGTGCACGGGCTTAGTGGCTCCGCGGCATGTGGGATCTTCCCGGACCAGGGCTCGAACCCGTGTCCCCTGCATTGGCAGGCAGATTCTCAACCACTGTGCCACAGGGAAGCCCGATACTGACTTCTAAACTAGTCAACCCCTTCATCCGATTCACCTTAGCAATTTTGGCAATAAGTAGTTTTCAAAGTGAGAAAATACAAGAAAATTTTCCATGATGTCCTTGGAGCATCTGGCCAAGTCTTCTCACCTGGCACATTCTATGTTTACAGGGCTTTTTTTTTTTTTTTTTAATTATTTTTGTCTGCATTGGGTCTTCGTTGCTGTGTGCGGGCTTTCTCTGGTTGTGGCAAGCGGGGGCTACTCTTTGTTGTGGTGCGAGGGCTTCTCACTGTGGTGGCTTCTCTTGTTGTGGAGCACGGGCTCTAGGCACACAGGCTCAGTAGTTGTGGCACGTGGGCTCAGTAGTTGTGGCTCGTGGGCTCAGTAGTTGTGGCTCACGGGCTCTAGAGCACAGGCTCAGTAGTTGTGGTGCACGGGCCTAGTTGCTCCGCGGCATGTGGGATCTTCCCGGACCAGGGCTCGAACCCGTGTCCCCTGTACTGGCAGGCAGACTCTCAACCACTGCACCCCCAGGGAAGCCCCTGCAGTGCTTTTTAAACAAACTCAGCAGCATTTCTGTGACAGAAGAAGCACAACTGTTTTTAACTGTCACACCACTCACCTCCATCAGACTTCGTAGGCTGGACCACATCCACAAGGAAGATATTTGGCTCTCTGGTTCTCATTAATGGTACGCTTTCATAATACATCTGCCATCACACATGTATACATCAGGTCCCAATAACAGCAAGTAGATGCTCAAATACAATCATTACGTCTAAAAATCTGTACCTCTTTGTACTATGGAAATTCTGTAGAGCAAAGAGTTCTTTAAAAACATACCCTAGCACATGCATAAATGCACTGCAAAAAGTCTTCAGGTTTGAGTTTGATACAATAAAATCTAAGTATAATCAACACAACTATATAATTCCTGGACATTTAAATATTCAGAGGTTAAAAATATATATTTGGAGATTTAATCCTCATCAGCCAGTTTTAGGTAGAAAATAATACTGACAATGTGTTTTAAACAAAGCATAGTAATCTGAAAAAGGACTGTGGCATAGTTTAATGAAACTTGCCATTTACGCTGCTAACCCCTGCACTGGAAATACAGGAACCCCTCAAATATCAGTGAAGGGTTAATGATTACAGGGGAAATCCATGACACCCAGTGGCCAAAGACTTTCGATGCTGCATAAATTTCTCTGTCCCCTCTTCATCAGTCACCCATCCATCCATCTAGCTACTCATCTAGATAGCTGTTTATGTATAGAATGAAATTCACAATATTGAAATAGGCAAGGCATTCATGAACAATTTTGTACTTTCACATGCATGCATAAAAATTATCCTTTTTATTTGAAAAATCGCGGATGCTAATGTAGAGTTTATGCACAGATATATGGTATCTGCATCCACAAAACTGTGAGTGTATCTCGTAAGTACATACACCCATTTGCAAAGAACCCCTTCATCTTCATTCATGATTAGAATTCATTCTGTCCTGGCCCACTTCTTTTTCTTTTGAAAAAACCCTCAGAGAAAAGTGAAATGAATTATTTCACTTAGTGAACTAATAACATAAGTGGATCTTGTTTATATACCGAATAGAGCATCACATGATAAAAAGGGGGCCTTTAGGATGGGTAAATTTATTCAGACATTTGTTGCTTCTCTTTCCTTGGCCATTTTCATTTATCACAATTTTTCCTCCTTCATGTCATTACTTATGTAAACCTAAGAAGTTGTATTAGCAGTTTTTAAGGAAAAGTTCCAGATTCCGACCCTGTCACTACTGATTTGTAACTTTGACCATGCTCCTCAAGCCCCTGAAATTTTAGTGTCTTTATTTGAAATAAGGGATATTTTTTATGCATCATGCAAAGACTATACTCCCTCTGCTTCACATTACATCCCTGTGACTTACTTATTTTATAACTGGTATTCTGCACCTCTTACTCCCCTTCACCTATTTTGCCCATCCTCTCACACCCTCCCTTCTGGCAACTATTAGATTGTTCTCTGTGTCTGTGAGTCTATTTCTGTTTTGTTGTATTTGTCCATTTGTTCTGTCTTTCACATTCCACATGTAAGTGAAAAAAATATAATGAGTTTTTCTCTGACTAATGTTATTATGGCTGAGTAGTATTCCATTGTGTGTGTTTGTATGTATGTGTGTATATATATACATGTGCCACATCTTCTTTATCCATTCCTCTGTCGATGGACACTTAGGTTGCTTCCATGTCTTCACTATTAAAAACAGTGCTGCTATGAACATTGGGGTGCATGTATCTTCTTAAATTAGTGTTTTCATTTTCTGGGGATAAAATAAATACCCAGGAGTGGAATTCTACATCATATAGTAGTTCTACTTTTAATGTTTTTGAGGAACTTCCATTCTGCTCTCCACAGTGGCTGCACCAATTTACATTTGCACCAACACTGCACGAGGGTTCCCTTTTCTCCACATGCTTGCCAACACCTGTTATTTGTTGTCTTTTTGATGACGGCCATTCTGACCAGTGTGAGGTGATACCTCATTGGGGTTTTGATTTGCATTTCCCCGATGATTATAGTGATGTTCAGCACCTTTTCATGTGCCTATTGGCATCTGCATGTCTTATTTGGAAAAATGTCTATTCATACCTTCTGTCCATTTTTAAATCATTTTGTTTGTTCTTTTTGACATTGAGTTGCATGAGTTCTTTATACATACACCCACAGAGGTCTCTATGGGTTATATATTAAACCTTCTATCAGGCATATCATTTGCAAATATCTTTTATTCAGTAGGTTGCATTTTTGTTTCGTTGGTTTACTTCACTGTGCAAAAGCCTTTTAGTTTGACCTAGTCCCATTTGTTTATTTTTGCTTTTGTTTCCCTCACCTGAGGAGACAGATCCACAAAAATATTGCTAAGACTGATGTCAAAGAGCAGATGGCCTGTGTTTTCTTTTAGGAGTTTTATGGTTTCAAGTCTTACACTTAAATCTTTAAACCATTTTGAGTTAATTATTGTGTATGGTGCGAGATAGTGGTACAGTTTCTTTTGTTTTTTTTTTTTTTTCTGCATGTAACTGTCCAGTTTTCCCAACATCATTTATTAAAGAGGCTATCTTTTCCGCATTGTATATTCTTGTCTCCTTCATCAAAAACTGACTATTTTGTGTGGTTTGTGTCTCCAGTTCCAGAATACTCTAATTAGCTTTCAATCACCTATACTTTACACCCTGACTAACCCATCTGAGCCATCAGCGTGTCTGTCACATGGATGGTTAGAGAATAACAGAGGTCTCCATGGGTTATATCATTTCTAAACCAATTTTTAAAGGCAAAAAAACCTGGCCAGCGAGAAATAAAAAGCACAAATTAAAAATAAAAATAATGTAGCCAAATTAAGAAAAAAAATGAAGAACATGGTTGAAAATGATCCAAAAATAACAATTTTCAAATTGTGGACACAGGAGGAATAGACTTGATTATTTTTCTTTTGGTTTTAGTGCCTGTGGAAACTTCATCATAAACTAGCAGGCTTTTATAGTAATTTTGTTAAAAAAAAAAAAAAAGATACAATATAAAATAGACTAACCAAGAGAAAAATACATACATAGTGTAAATTAATATAAACATGTTTTCACATATGAACATAGGGCAATTATCTATCATTTTGCAGCAGTTACATGGAGCTGTTTTGTTAAAGCTCCATGGCCTGAAAAAAAAATTGTCCTAACTTCAGATAATGCTTCATTGATTGATTCATTCATTAATCCATTCATTCACTCAGTATCTCAGGAAATATTTATAATGGTTTTCTTCAGTAAAAGACTATGCTAGCACTATAAGATATCCAAATCTATCTGATAATAATCCTGGGCTCTCTGTAAACTTAGAGAAGAGTAAGAAATAATTTTATCAATAAAGTATATAACTGCACTTAAAATATTTCCTACCAGCTTTAACTTTAAGAAATAGCAGGGACTAGGGACTTCCCTGATGGTCCAGTGGGTAGGACTCCACACTCCCAAGGCAGGGGGCCCAGGTTCGATCCCTGGTCGGGGAAGTAGATCCCGCGTGCCGCAACCAAGAGTCCACATGTCCCTACTAAGAGTCCGCATGCCACAACTAAGAAGTGCACATGCTGCAATGAAGATCCCACATGCTGTAACTAAGACCTGGCACAGCCAAAATAGATGGATAGATAAATAAATAAATGTTTTTTAAAAATAGAAATGGAAGGGACTAGAAAATTGTTCCTATTTACCATATAATGCATGTGTAAAGATACAAATATTATTATGTATACAAATACACATATTATTAAAATGCACACATGGTATATTATTAAATCATGCTTATGGATTTAGAAAAAAGGAATTATACATATTGAGAACTTTTCTTACACTAAAAAGTTTCAGGAAACCGTGAATGTGAGCTATCTACATTAGTGTTTCTATGTTTGGCAAAATTGGTATTACAACCCAAAAGGCAGGATACAAGTTGCAGGATACAAAATTCATGCACAGAAATCTGTTGCATTTCTATACACTAACAATGAAAGATCAGAAAGAGAAATAAAAGAAACAATCACATTTACCATCACATCAAAAAGAATAAAATAACTAGGAATAACCCCACCTAAGGAGGCAAAAGACCTGTACTCCGAAAACTATAAGATGCTGATGAAAGAAATCAAAGATGACACAAACAGAGGGAAAGATATACCATGTTCTTGAATTGGAATAATCAATTTTGTCAAAATGATTATACTACCCAAGGCAATCTACAGATTCAATGCAATCCCTATCAAGTTACCAATGCCATTTTTAACAGAACTAGAACAAAAAATTTTTAGATTTGTATAGAAACACAAAAGACCCCAAATAGCCAAAGCAATCTTGAGAAAGAAAAATGAAGCTGGAGGAATTCAGGCTCCCTGACTTCAGACTATACTACAAAGCTATAGTCATCAAAACAGTATGGTACTGGCACAAAAACAGAAATATCGATCAATAGAACAGGATAGAAAGTCCAGAGATAAACCCATGCACCTATGGTCCGTTAATCTTTGACAAAGGAGGCAAGAATATAAAATGGAGAAAAAACAGTCTCTTCAATAAATGGTGCTGGGAAAAGTGGACAGCTACATGTAAAAAAAATGAAATTAGAACATTCTCTAATACCATATACAAAAATAAACTCAAAATGGATTAAAGACCTAAATGCAAGACTTTAAGAAGAAAACATAGGCAAGACACTCTGACATAAACCACAGCAAGATCTTTTTCAAGCCGTCTCCTAGAATAAGGGAAATAAAAAGAAAAATAAACAAATGGGACCTAATTACACTCCAAAGCTTTTGCACAGCAAAGAAAACGATAAACAAGACACAAAGACAACCCAAAAAATGGGAGAATATGTTTGCAAATGATGCAACTGACAAGGGATTAATCTCCAAAATGTGTAAACAGCTTATGTGTGGCTCAATATCAAAAACAAAAAACAAAAACAAAAACAACCCAATAAAAAAAATGGGCAGAAGATCTAAAGAGACATTTCTCCAAAGAAGATATACAGATGGCCAAGAGGCCCATGAAGAGATCCTCAACAGCACTAATTATTAGAGAAATGCAAATCAGAACTACAATGAGATACCACCTCACACCAGTCAGAATGGCCATCATCAAAAGTCTACAAACAATAAATGCTGGAGAGGGTGTGGAGAAAAGGGAACCCTCTTGCACTGTTGGTGGGAATGTAAATTGGTACAACCATTATGGAGAACAGTATGGAGGTTCCTTAAAAAACTAAAAATAGAGCTACCATATGATCCAGCAATCCCACTCCTGGGCATACATCCAGAGAAAACCATGATTTGAAAAGATACATGCACACCAATGTTCATTGCAGCACTTTTTTACAATAACCAAGACATGGAAGCAACCTAAATATCCATCAACAGAGGAATGGATATTATGTGCTACATAAAAAAATGGAGGGCTTCCCTGGTGGCGCAGTGGTTGAGAATCTGCCTGCTAATTCAGGGGACACGGGTTCGAGCCCTGGCCTGGGAGGATCCCACATGCCGCGGAGCGACTGGGCCCATGAGCCACAATTACTGAGCCTGCGCGTCTGGAGCCTGTGCTCTGCAACAAGAGAGGCCGCGATAGTGAGAGGCCCGTGCACCGCGATGAAGAGTGGCCCCCGCTTGTCACAAGTAGAGGAAGCCCTCGCACAGAAAACGAAGACCCAACATAGCAATCAATCAATAGATCAATAAATAAATCTAAAAATATTAAAAAAAAAAAAAGGAATATTACTCAGCTATTAAGAAGAATGAAATAATGCCATTTGCAGCAACATGGATGCAACTAGAGATTATCATACTAAGTGAAGAAAGACAAATATCACATATCACTTATATGTAGAATCTAAAAAAATGATACAAATGAACTTATTTATGAAACAGAAACAGACTCACAGACCTAGAGAAAGAACTTATGGTTACCGGGGGGAAGGGACAGATAGATTGCGAGTGTGAAATTGACATGTACACACTGCTATATTTAAAATAGATAACCAACAAGGAACTACTGTATAGCACAGGGAACTCTGCTCAATATTTTGTAATAACCCAAATGGGAAAAGAACTTGAAAAAGAATAGATACACGTATATGTATAACTGAATCACTTTGCTGTACACTTGAAACTAACACAACTCCAATATAAAATACTGGATATATACTCCAACATAAAATTAAAAAAATTAAAAACAAAAAATAAACAAACAAAAAAAGAAAACAAGAAAAACCAAAAACCAAAAAACAAAAAGACCTAAGGTAAGATTTTGCTCCTTATGTATTAATAATGAATTCAAATACAATATTAATGTTTTAAATAAATATATATCTTCCCTTAATTATCATAAGCATCTCCTTTTCTGTTTACACACAAAAACCTTACAAATTCAAATAATAAAAAGATCATGTTTTCAATTCGCACTCAGTAATAGGCATATTTTGGATAAAGAGAATCTTTTAAAAAAAACATATCATATGTGTGCAAATTCCCTGGCGGCCCAGTTGTTAGGACTCCACTCTTCCACTGCTGAGGGTGTGGGCTCGATCCCTGGTCGGGGAACTAAGATCCAGCAAGCTGTGCGGTGCAGCCAAAAAATATAAAATAAAAAATTTAAAAAATAAAAAATCATATGTGGATAAACGTCTTCAGTTCAACTCACAGAAAACAAGCCAAATTGATCTAAAATGAGTCACAGAGGTTTAGAATAGGGGTCAGCAAGTGTGATAGCCTGCTGACCAAACCCAGCTACCATTTTTATAAAGGTTTTGCTGGAACACAGACACGTCTGTTAATCTATGTACTGTCTATGGCCACTTTTAGGCTCAAACAGCAGAGTTGAGTAGTTGAGATGGAGACCATATGCCTGCAAAGCCAGTAACGTTTTATTATCTGGCCCTGTTCAGAAAAGGCTTGCTGGTTTCTGGTCTAGAGCTGTGGATCTCAAACTTGAACTCGCATCAGAATCCCTGGAGGTTTGTTAATGTACGGACAGCTGCTCCCACCCTGCAGCAGAGGTTCTGATCCAGCAGGTGGGGGGTGGGTGCTGAAAATCTGCATTTCTAACCAGCTCCCAAGCAATGCTGATGCCGCTGGTCTGAAGACCACACTTTGAGAACCCCTAGTGAAGACTAAACATTACTCGCCACAGCTGTACCAGTTTCCTCTGCTTAAACGATGATACTGTTAAATGGCTAAATACATGCTGCTGAAGTAGCAACTTCCATTGCACCTTTAATCCGAGCATCATCCGTCCCAAAGTATTCTTATCAGTAGCTCTGAAGTGTAGGTCATCATTACCCACCTCCCTCACTGGGCTGATCAGGGGCTTATGTCATCACAGGGGCTGAACGACTTGTCCTGGAATAGACCCAAAGTCAAGAGTACTAGCTGACTAAAAGCCCAGATTTCTTCAGCAATTACTGGGCTCTCCAGGTCACATGGTGTTTTTATAGGAATTCTAGACTCGCATAATGGAGAAAGAACCAGAGGTCAACTTGACAGTTGCCTTGCCTCTAAGGCCCAGGCAGACGTAGAAGTTCCCAGCTACCCAGGGTCCTCAGTGCCATTCTCCAACCACAGAGAAACAAAAGAGAGCAACTTGCCACGCACATTCAAAGTTGGAGCTCTCAGCAAAATATAGGTGCCATTTGCTCACAGTTTCAGGAGAATTCAACAAGGGTAAAACGACCTTGAAAAATAAACTAACTCTCTGGCAGTCAAGTGGTGATTCTGTTTTCTGTGATTACATTCCATTGTTTGGAAAAGAATTTTCAATGCCAGTGTTATCAAGACTATCTATCATATTAGTAGTAAGGAGTTAAGTTTTTAAAGACATGATCTGGAATCAATTATATCGTATAATAGCTTTGCAATCTGGGACAATATAGGAGGTCTTTTCATGAACGTCACATCCAGTCAAAATACATGCTCGATTTGAATACCAGAGCCACCCAGATTCGTTACATTACGAACCTTCAAAACTCTTGACATATATAGCCCTTAAAAGAGAATCATGTTTGGTTAGTCATTTTAAAAAGATGAAAAGGAAAACAATAGTAGTTCTGAGGTCAAGTTCACAGTTAGCTAAAAGAAACAGTTGAGAACACACTGAAAGATTAAAACTGCCATGTGACATGTGAAGGTTGAAGCCAGCCCTTGATGAAGGGTTCAGATTTTATCTCCTTCTGCATATGCAGAATGGCACCACTAAAGTTACAAGACAAAGAACCACAATTCGATGACAATCGTTTTTCTTTGGCAACTACGTCTGTCCCTATAAAACATGCCCTTTTCCTGATGGCTGGCATCTTCCACAACGGAAAACTCAGCACGGATGAGAAAGAACATGAGAACACCGCCCCCCCCCGAATTACGATGCTGTTCAAAGGCGTAATCAAGCATCCAACAGATAATGAGCACACTGACCTTCCAATGCAATACACCAACCTTCAGAAATCCACGACTGTTCACACCACTCATCAGCCGAAGTAAATCTAATAACGTGTACAAAGCCATACACTATCCTTCTTAAGAGGAATACGTACGTTTATATTTCCCTTTGATGGCAATCTGGAACCAAACCAGTTCAGGCAAAGTAATGTACTTTGATATGGTGTCATATTAAGTAAATTTCACTTCTAACACTGTTAAAAATCTGTGACACTGTACTGATTACAGTTCCAGATTCCCAGTGGTATAATATCTCCTCTCTAGTTACCAGCCGCTGACCTCTCACCCTCCCTCGTCTCCCCTGGTTCATCAGTCGTGGTCCTCTCTGTGATGCCCAGAGCCTTGTTCCTCTTTCCATCTCCTGCTTCTTATTAACGCTTTCCTTTACAGAACCAACAAACCATTATGGCTCTGTTGTTTGGATGTCCCCAAACACTGCCTGCTCCAAATATCCCCTGTCCTTCCATCAATTTGCCATCATTTGGGATGCCTTCATCTCAGACATCTTTCATCAAGTACTCGTCTCTCTGGCCACGCGCACTTCTATTCCTCTAGCTCATGTCCTCCTGCAAACATCTTCCACCTCCAGCCCCTTCACCTCTTTGTCTTCTCCCGTACATCGTCCAGCTGTCTCCTGTTCCTTCAGGTACCCAGCCAATGCCTTCAACTCCTGTGGCCCAGTGTCTTACACACATCCTCTATCAACAGTCTAATACTAAGTTGATCTATGCCCCAAATATTGGCTTGTGTGCTCTGTATTTGCTATTTACTTATCTCCGCCCTCGGGGATATGTACCATCTTCATTGTAGAGGTGAGAAACCTGAGAAACAAAGCACCTGCCTAGAATTACATCAAAGATTGGAATGGGGCAGCCTGGCCAGAGCCCTGACTTGGTCACTAGGGCTCCCATTTCTCTGCCTCAGTGAAAAGTACCAACACGTCTCTTCTGGTGAATGTGTGAGTGGGGTGCAGGGGCCCTGCTACCCATGTTTCCCCAGAAGTGGCCATGATCAATATATCTAACGAAACCAACAAGCAGGGAGAAAGATACAAAATACGGAGAATTAAGCATGGAGAGGGTAAACCCTAGTGGTACTCTATCTTTGGTTCTAGTTTCTTGGACACTTACTACATGCTTATACCTCTTGCATTTTTCTGAGTCTTTGGATAGATGATGCTTTTTCTTAATGTCTAAACCTTACATCCAATGACTGTATCCCTCATTCTCAGCCAAATAATGTACTTTTCTACAAAGAGAAAACAGAAGTTCTGAGATTGGAACTTCTTAGTGTGAGACTGACTCTTTTATCTGTGAGAGGGGCAATCTTTCCTTCCTTATCTCCTCCCGCAAAGATTCCTATTGTCTACCTGTATTCTGGATCCCACTGGCTACTGACTTCTCGGGATAGTCACCAGAACTATTATCTATTCTCCTTCCAGAATTTTGTCCTCTCCTTCCAATGCTTCCTTTCCACCCACATTTAAACATACTCATTTTTGGACTTCCCTGGTGGCGCAGTGGTTAAGAATCTGCCTGCCAATGCAGGGGACACGGGTTCGAGCCCTGGTCCGGGAAGATTCCACATGCCGAGGAGCAACTAAGCCTGTGCGCCACAGCTACTGAGCCTGTGCTCTAGAGCCCACAGCCACAACTACTGAGCCCACGTGCCGCAACTACTGAAGCTTGCACGAGTAAAGCCTGTGCTCCACAACAAGAGAAGCCACTGCAATGAGAAGCCCGTGCACCGCAACGAAGAGTAGCCCCCGTTTGCTGCAACTAGAGAAAGCCCACACGCAGCAACAAAGACCCAACGGAGCCAAAAATAAATAAATAAATAAATAAATAAATAATTTTTAAAATAAATAAATATACTCATTTTGCAAATAAGCAAAACAAAACCTCTCCTTCAACTTCCATCTGCTTCCCAAGCTTGTCCTCTTTACACAGCCAGGGGTCCCTACATTTGCATGCTTTGTTTTCTCATCTCTCATTAAACTTCACCTTTAAATGGAAAGAAATCACCCTAAGCAAGAGAGAGAAAATGCTAAATCACATTTTTAAAAAATTTAGTAAACCTTTTGTTATAGCATAGTTTTAGATTTACAGGAAAGTTGCAAGAATGTTGGAGAGTTCCCCTATTTTAACATCTTACATTCATCCGGTACTTTGTTATAACTAATGAACTGATACTGACACACTACTATTAACTGATGTTTATACTTTATTTGGATTTCCTTAGTTTTCCCCTAACATCCATTTATTGCACCAGGATCCAAATCAGGACATCACATAAACTTTTAGTGGCCATAGCTTCTTGGTCTCATTTAGGCTTTGACAGTTTCAGACTTTCCCTGTTTTTGATGACCTTGACAGATTTATAGAATGTCTTTCAATTTTGCTTTTTCCAGTGTTTTTCTCGTGATTAGGTTGGGGTGACAGGCATCTGGGAGGAAGACCACAGAGGTAAAGTGCCCTTCTCATTACATCATATCAAGGTCACATGCTATCAACATGACATATCCCAGTTGACATTGACCTTGATCCCTGGGCTGATCAAGTGTTTCAGGTTTCTCCACTGTAAAATTACTCATCTTCTTTTACTTCTGAGGAACAATTTTTAACAATAAAAGTTTCAAATACTTAACTTTAGAGTGTCTAAATCACTAGTGAATGTGGTTACACCTACATGTCTGTGTGAGTTGTCCTTTGCGGAAGTGCACCTTGATTTTGTACCGAGATGGAGAGGCACAGAGAGAGCGAGAGACACAGCGAAGCCCAAGCACTCCAAAGAACAGGGCCTTCAAGGGACCAAGAGAATACAAGCATTTGGGGTTGAACAAATAGCCTAGGCTGAATGTGGAATCAGGAACTTAAGTGGACCGACAGGGTTATAGTCTCATTATTTGGGAAGTAAAGTTACTGTAACACAAAGACTCTAAATACAGAAGTTCAAATGGACTACACGCTTGCTTCTCTCTCATGCAACAGCCCAGAGACGTCTGGATGGCTAACTTTGCCATCCTCAACCCATGACTCAGCACCTGTGAGCTAAGGGCAGCTGCTCCATTTGCCAACACTGTTCAGCCAACAGGAAGGAAAGAAGAATGGAAGGTATCTGTCCTTCTTTCTCAAGAACTGGAGGCAGAAATTGTTCATGTTGTTACCATTATATTCCACTGGCCTGAACTTAGTCATGTGACTGTATACCAAGCTACAAACTAGTGGGGCAATGCAGGATCTAACTGGATGCCCGCCTGCTTGCTAAAACTTGGTTAGGTTTATAGGAATAAAGTATAGAACAGAATGAATATTGGGAGAATAAATACTGGTCAAAATGAGCAGATCTTTAACTGAATACCTGGTGGCAGGTTGTTTGTTTTTTCTTCCAATAAAAAGACAACATCTGGACCAAAGTTGCAAATCGAATCAGCATCTTGTTGAGTTTACGAATCTACATCATTCTCCAAGTCCCACCCACACATCTCAAACAAGCGAGTCAAATGGGGCTGTGATAGAAAACAATACACCTGACACTTTCCAGTTTTGATGGTGGCCCTAGTCTCTGCTACTCTCCTCAGGAATGCAATATTAACTTTGGTTCAGTCTTTCAGTAGGGAAGGCAATTCTGTGAGCTTCTATTCTTCCTTCCACACAAGTCTTCACTCCATGGATTATGGAGACCCAGGTGCCTCCTGTCTCTGCCCCGACTGTGCACTCGGGTCTTGGGAAAATGAGCCCATTGCTCCTCCCCGCCCCCCAAAGATCCTATTTTTACCTGACTCTCAGAATCCCACTCTGACTGCGGGAATCATCTGTACTCTGGGACCCAGCAGTTGGAATCAGCTCACAGGCAGCGTTAAGTACAACCTAAGACGCAATACATTCTCCTTTTGCCGTTTTCAGACACCCAGGGAAAGGGCCACCAGCCCCTGGAGGAAGGCCAGAGGAGGATTTGTAGTTCACACCCGAGCATTGTCTCAGGTACCTGGTCTAGGCGGCACGGCTTGCCCTTCATACCAACGTCTTGAGGTTGACTGAGAGACTAAGACTACTTCTGTGCTTAACCTGGCTTCTGGTTACTAGTCCTAATGTGCTTCACATGCACAGGTCAAGTAGGACAGTAGCAAAATTCTTAAACTCTCCATCACAAAGAAAATGAAAAGAGGATTAGGTGGAGGGTAAGTAATGAGTGGACCTGACATGGGGCCTGGCAACAACTAGGAACGTGGAAAATTCACACATCTTGTCCTTACACCCTGCTTGGGTATAAGGTTGGGACCTTCTGACCTAACAGTGTCAGATCTCTGTAACACGCCCAGCAAAAGCTACTCTGTGCTATCAGGCTGAAGTGACTGAATTCAAGAATCCACCGTAGCGAGCAGTGATAAGACATAGTTATGCTGAGTCTGCTGCGTTAAACATGAATATATAATACCTCTCCACAAGCAAGAAAACACACCAGCAATAATTCTGCATTCTCTGAGCATTTTGGAGTGGTTTTTATAGGTATTAGAGGTAAAC
The DNA here is from genome assembly GCF_965194805.1 of Balaenoptera borealis. Taxonomy (NCBI): domain Eukaryota; kingdom Metazoa; phylum Chordata; class Mammalia; order Artiodactyla; family Balaenopteridae; genus Balaenoptera; species Balaenoptera borealis. The sequence goes on along the minus strand of NC_138881.1, from coordinate 6,047,126 downwards.
TACATACATTCAACCAGTGCTTCGTCACTTACCCATCTAAATGACAAATAGGGGAAAACATATAGGAAAACATATCCATAATTTTCTGAGTTACAGACAAAATGCAGTTAATGGTAACCATTTCAATATCCAAAATTAACTTCTTAATTTCAAAACTAAAATTACAACTGAAATAAATTTTGTAGTATAAATTAAAACAGTCTGACATTCCAAAGGGGTCTGAAATGAACATATGTATCTTGATAATTTACTGAATTTACTGAAACAATGTTTTGGATGTCTTGAAAACGTTTCACCTTATTTTTAGCCTAATTAGTAATCAACAACTTGATTTACTCGCTTACTGGTGAAAAGAAATGGGGAGGGCTTTGTTCTGTTATATAGGAAACATTATTTTTAGTAAACAAACATCAAAATATGTTTCCTCTGTGAAGGTAGGGCAAAATCTTCAAATGCGATCTGTGCCTTTCCCTATGTAAGGGACACACTGACAGATTCAATTTAGTTTTAAGATCCGCTCTGGCACTGACAGAATGTTAAGCATTCCACTGCTATAGATCTGCACCGTTTTAATTTTTTAATTTTTTTCTTCCTAATAATGAAGTTCCAACAAAACAGCTAGCCAAGTAAACGCCATGTGAGCGTTCAAGGTTGATGGATTAACGCTCGGTAATTCTGGTTAATGAGGCACTAAAATGATGAGCAGAGAGACCAAGGAATTGGTGACAGCTTGGCAGTGCTGATGACTTCTCCAGGGACAGATACTAGGAGAAGCACTCAGGAATAAGTAGTCTGCACACTCTGTAAACAACAAGGGCATTAACATATCAGGTCAACAGGCAGATTTCAAGAGTGGAGAGCAAAACTTACCTAAGGGCGTCCCTGAAGCGCCTGCATTCACCTGTACCTCTCATCACGATGGAAATCAAAGCCTTGTCTTTCTTCAGGTGACTAGAGTTGGTTTTCACTCTCCTGAAACCAGAGGTTTCCTGATCAGTACAGCTAACTCATCAAGTGGAATTATCCCCTTTGTCGTGCATTGGTTTGATATGATTTCCAGCCCACTTGCTCATGACGACAACAAAGTTGTGATTATGAGTAAAGTCGTTCTGATGTATAAGAGAAACTGTTGTCAGGACGTCATCATGCATGCATGTGGTTAACAACAAAAACATGGGAAGCAGCAGCAGCTAGGGCAGGGCCCTTCAGACTACACACACCCAGAGTCTGTGAGGACTGTCCCAGGGTGTTTGGTCCGGGCAAGGCGACTGCGGACCTGAATGGCCCTCTGAAGACCCGGGGGCATCAGCTCCAGCCTGGGCAAGGCGACTCTTTGCCGGCAGTGCTGGAGACCATGAAGCAGCCCCAGGAAGGAGATAATCTCACGCACAACACCTGTACCTTCACTCCCTGGCAAGGCGCTCCAGCAACAAGGATTTTCACTTTGGACCCATCGCCAGCACTGACACATGGCTCTCAGGTGGCCAAGCAACTCTTCAGAGAACCAACGCAGAGAAAGGTACACCTCAACTAAACTTGGACTCTATTCCTTTCATCGTCCCCTTGCCTGGAACAATAGTGTGATTAAGCTATTATTGGCTTGGAGTATGTTACTTCTTTAGTGGCTTATTAACAGACATTATCCTGTACTCTACTGGCTTGTGAAATTACGGGTAATTTCTGCAGTGAACCTGTGTTAAATTAATTACTGGCAAAGACAATCACAGTCTCTGAGCATAATTTGCTGCCCCGACAAAACACCCTTCTAAAGAGCATGGTTTCCTTTTATGATTAAATGTTTGCTATCCATAAAAACTGACCTTGGGGAGACCTAAGAAATCTTTTTCTTCCTCCACTGGGGCAAGGAGAACAGAAATGACGGGAAGGTTTTGTATGAATTTCACAGTGGTTAAGACCAGGAAACTGACAATGTTGATATCTGCTGATACGAAACTCAGTAATGGTTTTAATGATAACTCAAGGTTTTTACCTCTTTCAGAAATAAACAACGAAAGTAACAAGTCAACACATATAATTCTCCTGTTTAAACCTTAATTAGGAAAAATGCCCTAGGATATTATTTTAGAAACATGAAGAACCTTAGGCTTCCTTCAGCTTCTTAGCTTGCCTTATTTTGACATCAAATTGCATGTAATTGTCCCTGCATGTGTCTGCATGGACTCATATAAAGACAACTGAATTTAGTAATTGCAAGATATTACCTTTTTAATTGAATTTATCAGTAAGTTTGAATCTACAGCCCCTGGATAGCACTGGGAGTAGGAGAAAAAATTCACTGATTTTGTTATTTCCTCAGGCAGCAAGGGGTCAATGGTGTCTGGCCTCTTTCAGCAGTATTGATACATTAGAGTCTGCACTTTTAATTGTTCCATTTTTAACAGGGCTGTAAACCAAACGCAAAAACCAAAGTTTTCTTTGTAGAGTTTTGCAAAGTTATATATACATCCATCAAACTACATTCACTCACAGTTTCTATTTAGAATTTGGCTTAATGGAGTAATTTTCCTGCACCTGCTTTGATGTAACACTGCTGAGAAACCCTGCATTAGAAGAGGGGGTAGAATCTCATGGAGAGAAAATGCCCAGAGAGGCTGCCTACCCTTGCTGGTAATCTTTCCTATCAGGGGTCCTCCGTCCCGGGAGAGGAATGAGGAGTTGGCAGAGATGACCGAAGGGTATCTGCGCTGGGCCATCCCTTGAGAGGCCGGCATAGAGCCCTATCCGACTCCTGCCATACTCTTCTGAGTGTCCTAACGCTCCTGACCAGGTAGAGTCTGCTCCCTGGGGCAGCATACGTTCTTTCTGCACCTCTGGTTCCCAGCACAGACCTACGCACGAGGCAGATGCTGCATGAACATTTCCTGAAGCAATGGAAAGTGTTTCCATTCCTAGCACCAATGACTAGGACAAATACTTGGACTTTTTTTTTTTTTTTTTCTTCAGTTAAACACAGAGTGAGTAGTATCTACAGCCATTCCCACTTTTCTGTTGGTTGAAAGTGATAGCACCACTTAACCCCTTACTCCTTTATTTATGAATTCCTTACAGAATAACGATAGATCAGTAAAATGAGGGCCCCTATGAATTTCATTGCCGTCTACTCATAATTTCCTATTGCCTATTTTTATTTGAATAAGAGCTCAAATACATTACAAACTTAGAGTATCACCATGGTACATATTTTACTTGCGTGATTTATGAAGGCCCACAGGGTAGTGACAATTACTATCCCCGTTTGACATTTGTCATCCAGTGCAGAGACGTTCAGATACAGAGCTCCGAGGTGGAGGCCCGCAGTTCCCACCCAGGCAGTCGGCCTGCGGTCCCCCTCCCCTTCCCCAGCCCTCTATGTCTCCCCTCCAAGCTTGTGCATGAAAGACTGCAGTGCGCTGTATGAGGCGGTTATTTCATCCCCGTCTCACAGTCAGGACTGAAATCCCGTGTGGTTAAGCAAGCTGGCTCAGACCCCCCCCCCCCCCCGCAGGAAATGGCAGAGCCGGGACTCAGGCTGTTTGACTTGTCAGGCTTCCAGCGCCCTCGCTGCAACAGTGCGCTTTCTGTGTGCCCAGACGTCAACCAGCCACCAGCACGGCCACCTACGACTGTGGTTTAAAAGGCATGAGACCCCTTTTCCCAGTTCCTTGTGGGGAGAGGGCACTGGCATGGACAAGACTGTCAAGCCAAATGAGGCTGGTTACTCCAACTGTTATTACTCTCTGATAACCTGGCCACGTTCTCCAAAGACACCTCAAAAAAAGCCTTAAAAAGTAGACCCTATTACGTCCTCATCTGTTGCCTCAAATGTTTTCACCTGGAGCACGGGCAACATTGACTTGCAGAATTGAGTTGCATCTTGTCTAAAACGTATTTTCAGTCTCCTCCCCAATCGGGTTTTCAGGAAGGACAGAGGAACATCTTTGAAAAGTACTAGGGTTAGCTATTTGCTAACAGCAGATGCATCTGAAGAAATGGGAGTGTTTTCTTTTAACATCTGAGATGCTAATACCTCAGAGACCTCTCCTAAGCGTTTGGTTTCACCATGTGATTTGCTTTGCCAGGCATATTCTATTTGAAGTTTCTACTCATCAGCGAAGCACTCTAGACTTCAAAGGCACTTCAACATCGGTTGACTTGAGTCAGAAATCTTTTGCATTCACACAGCATGAGTCATGGCACCTGAAAGAGTTTGTTGGAGTATTTCTCAATCCCTTTCACTCAAGGGAGTCTGAGTGCAACAACACTCCTTAGGAAGCCCTTCACAATTCTTGCTGAATGTTTTTAAATGGCTTTTGAATAGATCTCATTTGGTTTTCTATTAGGAATCCCCTCCTTAATTTGAAGACATCATTTTTTTCTTAACCTATTTATAGTTGAACCAAACTTAGAACAACAATAACAAAACATTACACTAAGGTATATTTCATGCCCATTTGACTGAAATAAAAGTCAAAGAAATTCTTTTGTATTTTAGAAACAAATATAATGACTGAAATCTAATGGAATTTGGGATTCAGTCTTACTGTTCTAAAATCAATAGGAAATTTTATGAATTTATATTTTGACTGATATTCAGGAATGCCAAACTTCCTACGAGATTCTAAGTGATCATGAATAAAAATGTGATTGTAGCTTGGTAGCCTGTGACAGGCCAGGATTCATTAAATTTTCCATTCTGTGGGCTGTCCTGTTTAATCAGTAACTCCTGGCCCAGCCTCATCTCTCTGCCAGGCTTAATAGGTTGAAGTGGATTGAAATGGATTAGGAATAAAGTACTTTTCTGCTTGGAAAAAGCTAGATCTTTGATTGCACTTTAAATTCATATTAAAATTAATTTTAAAAAATACCAAACACGGACACCACAATCCCCTTTTTGCAACTTCCAGTCAACCATAAAACCACACAATTAAGGTATATATGTTTTTTAAATGCAAAGCAAATTTCATTTTTTAAAACAAGTTACTACCACCGAAAGGTTACGTTCCCTGCAGCACCAGGCCCAAAGCATTCTTTGTTTCATCAGATGACTAAGAAGCTAATTAGAGAATTCTACATGTTTAACTAACTTTAAGACAGAATTGGAAAATGTGGAAAAATATTCTAACAAATTTGTTTTCTTGTAGCCTATGGTACCAGTCAATATTTTTACCAGTGACGCTGTTCTTATTCTGTTTACTTTGGTTACAAGTTTACAAAAATCTATGAAATAACAAGAAAACTTTCCAACCCTTAACTCAACTTTGTAAACCTCCAGCGTGGGATTCCATAGTCCCTTGGACTATGAAACCATCTCCTATTTTTTTTTTTTCCCCTTTCATCAGAAATAATTTGAGAACATATCCCCTTGGTCTTTAGAACGTTCTGCAAGGAAGGAAGGCCCAGACATGTCTTCAGTTTATAGACTCAGAAAGGGCAACTGGAGACTCCAAGCACAGTACATCGACACTGGGTTATACAATTGTGACCTTGTGCTGCCAGAGAAGGGGGTGCAGTCTGAGGCTTCAAGGTATCTACTTAGCATGCTTGGGCTGCTGTAATAAAATACCGGACCGGGGGCTTAAACAACACATACTTATTTCTTACAGCTCTGGAGGCTGACAAGCCCAAGGTCAAGGTGTTGGCTGATTCCATGATCTCCCTCTTCCTCTCCTTATAAAGATACTAACCTCAGCACAAGGGCCCCACCCTCACGACGTCATCTAACCCTCGCTACTTCCCAAAGACCCCTACCTCCACATGCCATCCCACTGGGCACTAGGGCTTCCACACATGAACTTGGGGAACACAATTCAGTCCATGGCAGCACCTTAGCCTCCGCAGTTTCCATTTAGAAAACAGGGTCTTGAGAAATGAGAGAAGGGTGCCGAGTGTACAGAATTCTCAGAGGCTCTGAACAAGAAACCTCAGCAGCCATGGTCCTTGCCCTTGGAAAGAAGCACTCTGGAGGGAGAGAGAGAGAGAGGGAGAGAGAGAGAGGGAGAGGGAGAGAGAGAGAGAGAGAGGGAGAGGGAGAGAGAGAGAGAGTGTGTGTGTGTGTGTGTGTATGTGTGTGTTGGTGGGGGGGGGGAACAAAGCTGCCACTTTCAGGAGAGGATCCTACAGTGGAGAAGGGTTGTCCTCAAGAGCATGGAATGGGCACCCAGGCTTGGAAGACGGGGAAAGTGCAAAAGAAGAAAATAACCACCTGGGAGTGATGACACACTTTCTGCTGTGAAGAATGGAGAAGAAAGCACCCAGTGGAGTTGACAGACAGTGAGAGGCCCACTCAGCGGGACATGTACAGCAGAAAGAAAGACACGGAAGAAGAAAATAGTTATTCTGGAGAACAAGCGTGATAGAAGGAGAGGAGAAAGCAGGCATGAAAAGGCGCTGAGGGAAGGAGCACACAGAGCCAAGACACCAGAAAGACATCGTTCTGTGAGTGCAGGTGGGAAAACCTGACCGGAAAAGGAGGGACGGTGACAGAGAAGCAAGTCGGAGAGTGGGCCGTCAGGCTGCAGGGAAGGAAGGGCAGGGCGCTGGGTGGACAAGTGGGATGAAAGGAACAGTTAGCTGCAGAGAAAATAGGATGGAGTTTCTAGAAAGTTTAACTTTCAAGAGAGTCAACACCAGGTTTAAATACTTGGGAAATGATGATATCATCAATGATATTATCTGCACTTGGAGGTAGTGGGTTTCCTCAACTCCAAAGACGCCAAAGATACTGGGTATTCTCTGCCCATCACCTCCTGGGCTTACTGAATGGCCAATGCCCATCTCAAAAACGTTTTCAGTTTCTAAAAACTGCACAAGCCATGCCAAGTTCGTAGCATCACCTGACCCTTTCTAACTCGCTCTCACCGCAAGGTCTGTCATTTCCTCCTTTCCTTGTCTTTCTCCTTGCCTGTCTCTTCCCTCTGCTTTAAGAGGAACTGCATGCTCCTTACGCGCAGCCTCTCTCAAGAGCACCTTGGACTCTTCAGAGAAAAGGAGCTAAATTAAGCTAATGAATATAAACAAATGCACATCTCAGATTCTGAAATGAAGCAAAAGCGTCTTCCAGACTCACCCAGTTGAATCATTAAAGGTGACATTAAAGACTTTCTACATCTATCAAATGTATAACCATCATAATAGAGAGATTCTACTGAGACAGAAAATGAGGCTACCATTTTCCGATTTGAATAATAGCAAGCGAATCTGGAATAGTAATGGGTTTACAGTTCCATTACAGTTCCTGCTGCATTCTCGCAAACATTACCTCGCCCGCCTGCTGGTTCACTGACAGATATTTTATGTTTCCCCCAAAGTCTCTGAAGGAATGTTTTTTGAATTGCTGTAAGCATGATCCTTGCTGTTTCCAGTGTCTCACCCTTCCAATAATTCAAAAGAGAAAAATGGTTTGAGTTTTCTTGATGTTTTCCCCAGCATACCCTACTTATGTCAAGTTCAGCCTTCCCATGTAAACACCGAGATCTGCCACAGTCTAGAAGTTCAGTGTCTGAAGAAGCACATTAGTCATGCAGGCCTTGCAGCCACACATGGTCTCCAGTTCTGACCCTGGAGATACCACGAACCGTATTAATGTAGCAATGCCACCAAACCAGAAGGGACTTAATACTAAAAGGACTCTGACCTACTTTATTTTAGAAATAACTATGCCAGGAAGAATAACCTCTAAGTCTGTTATTACATTTTTAACAATTATTTCTTTAATTACTAGAACTTTAGTTAATAATCAGCTAAACATGTATGAGTTTGGGGGAGGAATAGGAAATCTGGGACACCTGACTCTCTAGATTTTCATTCTTTTCATGTAAGGAGTTCTTACAGGGATAACATGGATGAGTTTGGTCAAGATACCATTTATAACAATGTACACTATACCGTTTTTCCAATGATGCCTGAGGTATTCACGGATCTGATTTACTCTTAAAAGACAGAACACATCTTTAAGGGACAATCAGAGGACTGCTGGGTGGGCAGAATTCTGGAAGTGGAATCTGGAAGTCTGCCCTCAAATTGCTAAGATGAAGAAGACACTAACACACACAATTACGATTCTTTTTTAAGGCAGCGGGAAAGTGTTCATCACGCCCCCCCCCCTTCACGTTCCTTGATCTTTATCACATTAAAAGGTGAAATATTTGTGCAACACACAAACAAGCAAAAGACCGCGGATGGATTCAGCTGGGTTGATGGAAAACCTTTTCTATTTACAACTTTACATTAAGTTCTAATTTTCAGGAACCACACGAGATGAAATTTTTTTCTAAATCAATCCTAGTACTTTAACACAAGGTTTATTTGTGAAAAAGTAAGAAGTGACTAGGAAAAATAAATAGAAAGTGGCTCAGAGCAAATTTGCTCTGAGATGAGTCTGGAAGGACGTCCTACAGCAAGCATTTCACCTCGGACTTGCTCACTACGGCTGTACAAATGGAGACACAGAGAGACTTCTAGGTAGTAAGTTACATCTTTTTAAATGCTACATATGTGTATCACCTGCTCAGATAACAGGCGGATACGTCCCTCCCACACTGTTAGTAAGATGTATCTGCTCAAAACGAATGTCCGTCAGCCCGTCAATCCCAAATGCCCCACGCCTTCCCACTTCATAAAGATCCAAGGCTGAGCCCTTTTCACTGCATCCAAAGCTGTTGCACGTCAGACCCGAGTCTTGTTTCAACTTTCCGCCTCACCCCTGGATCGGCACACCTGCCCTCTTGCGTCCCCCCCCCCCTTCCTGCTCACCGAAACTGGAGCTCTAATCACAACGTCCTGTCTCCCTGAAGGGCCCTTCAGTCCCACTGCCGACACCCAGCTCTCCTTCAAGGCTTGGCTCAAATACTGTCTCTCGTATCAAGCCCTCCTCCAATCCCTCGCCACAGTCAGAATTAGTGAGCTCTGCCTCTGCGTGCGACGGAAATGGGAATTCGCTTCCGCTGCAACGTGCCGACTCGAACGCTCTTGCGTGTCCCCGGTGGACGTCTGAATCCACCAGCTGTGCCAGAAACCGGCGCTTCCCTGGTTATAGGTGTCACCCTCGTGGAGCCGGAACCCAGGAGAGCAGAGTGCTGGGCGTCCGCTGGGGGTGGGGGTGGGGGTGGGGGTGGGGCGGGCGCTGGCAGAGGGCCCAGAAAGGGGCAGCAATGCCGTGTGTCACAGCTGGCTCGCCTGGGCGGGAGGCTGTGGGCATCCCCTCGCGGTCAGCCTGCTGGAGAGGGCGGGGTGCCCGAGCCGAAAGGGTACGGGGTGGGGGGTGGAGGGCCTGCGCGCGGGACACCCGACACTGGAGCCGCACACAAGGCGACAGCAGTTTGTCAGTCGCATGCACTCACGTTTCGGGGGAGAAGGCCATCCCCCAGCGGGTGGGGGTCCCTGGGGCTGCGAGGCGGAGCAGCGCGAGGCCCGCCTGGCCGACACGAGACGCGAGGCGGCGTCTCGCTCTCACGGGAGGACGGGATTGGCTCCGTTAAATAACCTCGCAGGCGCACGCGGGTCAAACCCGTGAGGCTGCGGGCCGACAGGTGCGGCTGGCCCGTCTGTGAGGAGCACCTGCCAGGTGAGGAGCCTTTCCTGCCGGGAGGGGGGCGCACCTGGGGAGGGCGGGCCAAACACAGAGGCAGACCTTCGGGGTCCCGGGACGCTTAAAGGTGAAGGCAGCACCTGCAATTCTAGACACTACAACACAGAGGCTGGCAAATATGGTTTTTTTCCCTCTTATTCTAAAACTGTGTTCGAGTTCTAGGCAGGTGGCCCGGTCTGGAGCAACGCTGACAGACGGGAATTGATCAGAGTAATGGGGCACCTTGGAAAAGCCCCGTCACTACAATGCGTGCTGGCGTGCTACTTTGTTTTCTTCAGCAGTGATGGTCCTCGGGGGAGGAATCCATTATCCTAACATGCCCAAATCACCATTGTTTTAACGAGCAGTTTTTTTGCGTTCTGTGAACTTGGAGGAAAACACACTGGAAAGAAAAATAAGGGCCTCTGGGCCCAGTCGAGGCTTGCAGTAGAGGAGGAAAGGCAAAACTAGTCCACAAATAACTGCTAATAAAAAGAGACGTCTTGGGAGTGAAATAAAGGGCAAGCAGAGTAGAAGTCATTAGGTGTACATGGAGCAGAACAGACACGGGTGGCTCCCAGCTGGATGGCACGCGTGACCTTGAGCTCCTCGCACGGGGGTGACCCACTTAAGCACGTTAAGTACTTCGGGCTCTTTACGGCCTGTAAGAAACAACAGGGCATTTCTTACACAGTATTTCTTACGTAGTGTTTGGATGTTGTGTGGGATGCATGCTGCAGGTAACCTCACGAGATGGCTTCCCGTGTGCATTGGTTTTCTACACTGAATAGCGACGCCCCACGATCTCAGCATGTTCGAGCAACACCCGCGTACGAGATGGCACAAGTCCAGGCCGGGGGGCGGGTTGGGGGGGGGACCCGGTCCTCTGCTCACGGTCTCCCCAGGCTGAAGTCAAGCTGGGACCGGGCTGCATTCGCATCTGAGGTCTGACCAGAAAACACTCCATTGTCAAGCTCATTCAGGTTATGGACAGAATTCAGTTGCTTGCAATTTTAGGGCTGAGGCCCCATTTCCTGGCTGAAATCACCTCTGCCCTATCTCTTCCCTTTCGCCACATCCTTGGTATAACCACAGGAGCGCCTTCATCACATTCACATCCAAGGGCTGGGATTGTACAGGGTGTGGACACCCGGGGGGGGGGGGCAGAATCGGGGGGGGGGGCGGAGAGGGGGCGAGGTTAGAATTCTGCCGACCACACCCTCCCCTTCTCACACTGAGCTCTGTTTGCAAAACAGTACACGCACTCAAAATTCTTAGACCACTAGCAGACGCACAGAGATCGCTCAAATTGTGCCACCGCTAAAAATCAACATCAACACAACACTTCCTCCAAATACTCACCGCCTCTCATTTTTATGAAACACTGTACAGTGGAAGAATAAACAAACCTTTTTTTTTCCTCAGTACTTTCAAATTTTGAAAGCCCACCCCATCAATCGACGGCAGGCTCTAGCTCTGGTGTACCATGGCAGGCACCCTGCAAGACGGTTCACAAGACACCCCGCAACTCCTGCCCTGAGAAGGGGCATTGTGACATGCAACCCTCTACCTCTGTGTTTAGGGGCCTGGGCTGTACCTTAGAGAACATACTGCACAACCAGAGGGGACAACAAAGCAAAACAAAACTAATGAACGTGTTCTTAATATCTGAGGATAAATATCTCATGCAGCACTAGGTGTCTGAATGAGTCAATGAGCGAAACTGACTGATTTTGCTTTGTTTTTTAATTTTAATCAATACTTTACTGGCATACATGAGATAATCACACGATTTTTCCCCTTTATAAAATTAATGTGGAAAATTACATTCAACTGATCTTGTGCTCCTGGTTTAAACTCAGTTTGCTCGTGTGTTAAGTTTTTCATATATTAATTGAGTTGCTAACATTTTCTTCAAAAATTTTATACTTATTAAAGTTGTTGGTAGTATCCTCTTACTATATTTTCAATGTCTGCAAGGAACTATAATGATATCCTCTTTTTTCATTCCTAATACCGATTTTATTCTCTTTCTCTTTGTTTGACCTTGCCAGGATTTTTTTTTTTTAATTCCCGTTTTAATTTCTTTCTTTTTTAAATTGAAGTATAGTCGATTTTAGAACTGATTTTTTAAACTTTGCCCTGAGAAAGAACCCTGAGGTTTATAATGAAAGACGATTTCGCAAGGCCAACAGTCAGGGTATCAGCAGATGCCAGAGACAACAGATGTGCACACTTGTCCTTTGTAAACCTGCACATGAGGTGTTTCTCTTTTCTTTTTCTTCCTTCTCCTTTCTTTGTTTTCCTCCTCCTCTTCTTGTATACAAGTTTGTTAAAATTTGTAGAGAATTTCATTTGTGTGACCGTGTGATTAACTGTTTAAACCAAACACAGCTGAGAGCGAAAGGGAGACCTAAAAATCATTAACACGGGCTCTGGATCCACAGAGGGCTAAATCAGGGCAGTCTCCAGCAAACTGAAAGCAGGGTGTCCTAGCTGGACCGCACACAGCTAGATCATTGCCTTGAAGCACGTCTTAGCTTTTGAGCCAAGTGGTCCTACAGCAGCCTCCTGGCTGCACACACGTAATGTGAAATCTTCACTTTCTCCAAGTACTGAAAGATTGATGCTCTGAAAGGCACTCCTGCATTCACTCATTTGTTCATCATTTGACAGATAATTACGGAAACCTGGGATTCCCGCAACTAAGGCCTCCCAGCAACGGTGTATTAAACACAGAGTGGGTTGAGGGTTAGGTGAGACCTGACTGACTCTAAGCTCAGCACGTCTACCCCTTTACAAGTTAGGCGGCCTTTCATGTGGATAGTAATACCTATCTTGCAGGACTGTCAAGAAATGAGAAATTACACACATAAAATCCTTAGCGACATTGCTGGCATGTGACAGGAGCTTAATGAAAAGCAGATTCCGTTAGGCACTGGCACACTTCCTTGGTCCTCAAGAAGGCTACGGCAGCCCCGACGTAACGAAGAGGTTGCATAAAGGAAGCGGCTCCAGCTCGCGGGCAAAGCCCCTCTCCCGAAAGAATCTGCCATCTCTCGAAGCAGATTAGAAAAGTCCACCTGAGGCAGCAGACAGACGGGCCCCAGGCTGAGCCACGGGGGTCTGTCCCCTGCGGACAAACAGTCCAAGATGAAGAGGGACGGAAGAGCCGAGCCCTGCCCGGGTTAAGAGGTAAAAGACCACACAGCCCTCATTCTCGGGACCTTCCTGACGACACATGCACAGAAAGCCTCCGCGGAGGTCAAAGGGGAGGGGGCGCCACCCCATGGTAGGTGACGTCAAGCTACCCACGGGCCTCTTCGCTGGAAGCCGTCCTGGCTGAGAGATGCGCACGCACACAGGGGAGGACCCTGAGCCGAGCCAAATACACACTCAGAACTCGGCAAAGCAAGACGACTGGCCAGAGGAAACCCGGCAGAAACGCCCCGTAAACGTGATGCAAATGACCGCGAGGGCGCGGCTCTCTCTCTGAGTCCACCCGTGTGAGTCTATTCACAGGTACCCATTTTCCTCCTGACAAGCACTTTACTCGTCTCACTACTTTCCGTCTCTTCGTGGGAATTCATTTCTACGAAGCCGACAGGCCAGGCGCCTTGCCGCTGGCCACTGTCGCTGACGGTCGAGTGGCTTGGATTCAGCGCTCTCACTGCCGCGGCCTGACTTCACTCTCTGGCCGGGAACTGAAATCCTGGCTTCAAGCCGCCGCAGGCCGAGGCCACCCGAGATCACGCTCGTGAAAGCAGTCTAGGGCAGTCTATTGGGATAGCCACCTGGGATAAGGGGCTCAAAGGAAGAGCCCAGTACAGGCTTAGAACAGAGAGGTCACCTCGAGCTGGTGCGATGGAACCATGAGTGCTTCGTGGAGGACGGAGCATTTGAGCAGAGCCAGGAAGAAGGGTTGCAACAAGCAAATGTGATGAGGAGGGAACTGCAACAACAGATAAAAGTGATGGGGAGGAAACCGCAACCAAAGGAACAGCAGACACCAGTACTCTGAAGTGGGGAACTGCACGTACTTGTAGAGAACAAGTCATCTTGCTTGGTGCCCTGAAGTGGGCGGAGAGGAATCCAGAACACTGGCCCTAGGCCAGGTGTGCACTATCGGACAGGTGACCTTCAATACTGCGGTCTACCCATGAAATGGGAATAATAATATCTGCTCTGGGGACTTCCCCGGTGGTCCAGTGGTCAAGACTCCACGCTTCCACTGCAGGGGGCGCAGGTTCCATCCCTGCTCGGGGAACTAAGATCCCACAAGCCGCACGGTGCGGGCAAAAAGAAAAAAAAAAAAATTCAATATCTGCTCTGCTTTCCGGAGAAAATATCGACCAGAACATACAGGTAAAATCATCAAGCAAACTGCACAGTCCTATTACTTGCTTTTTAATTGCCCTCTTTGCCAGTTACGGTTTGATGTTGAATAAGGTGACATAAAACAAGCCTGTCACAATCTCACACCACTTAAAAAATACTCTAGGGAACATCTTTCCTATCACTTTATTTATCCAGACCCTTCTGTGCCAAATATTCTGTATACGCATTTCCACATATCACGAGGCTTAGAGCTGTACTGTCCACACAAAATGATGCTCACGTGGGTCTGTCTGAAAGTCGCATGTGAGAATATGACAGTCGTTGCCTTTTAAGGGCGAGCTTGACTTTTGCATTTCTATATGCACAAAACTCAAGCATTCTCTGAAAGACAATCAAGAGCTTTATTTAAATCTCAGGAAGAATTAAGATTTTTTAAAATTATCTTTATCATACATTTGCACAGGTGCTGGGTGACTCTACAAATTAAAGCTGAACTAGTGTTTTTGAACAAGAAGTCAAAGCCCATAGTTTCATCTACATCATAAGCAGCAGAGTTCCACGGCACGGTGGAAAAATACCCATCTGTAGTCAAGGTTGAATTTCATTTCGGCTTTCATAAATAAATTATGCCTGTCATTTCCATTAGACATGGTTCTTACTGTAAATCATTACAAAACATCTTTGAGAACCTTGGGGCATTTCCTATGTTCCACTTCAGATATAGATATAATTCACTGAGCTGTTAGAAGTTTCGATCAATGAAGCTTAGAAAATGTTTCAGTATTTGGAAACATAAAAATGCCCGATAATTCTCAGGGAAACTATAGTCACTAAGGAGAGTGTATTCTTACTGTGTTCATCCCTGGCTCAGGGAACTTCCTTAAAGAGAAAAAAATGATTTTTGGAATTCTTTAGGCCATAGTAAAGGGTCTTAAAACCACTTGTTTGCCTGAAGTTTCCCAGAGTAATTTGATTCTTTGTCCTGGGATGAGAATAAAGTTAGATTTCACTTACTGCATCTGCCAGGGTCTGACGGGAAGACATTAGCACTCTGTGGGTTCAAACAGAGAGAATTTACTGAAAACAAACTTTACAAAGGGGTAGGAGGCCCAGAAGAAGCTCAGAGGAGAGGGGAGATTGCTCAGAGATTAGTAACCACTGGAAGTTCCTCCCAGCCTCTGCCCAGCACATAAAGGAGCCCATGACCTGGATGATTTGAGATAAAATCTACCCTGAAACCCACGTCCAGGGGGGGATTACAGAAAATGTAGTTTCCAAATCGACAAGGGAAAGGTGACCAGGGACCATCTGGAACACACTGGGAAGTGACTTAAACTGCCTGTGTCTCAAACGGCAAAATGACAAGAGTGAAAACAGCAGCAGCACTAGTAGTAACATACCCGCCTTCCGTCTGAAGAAGGTCACGGTTCTAATATTCTCTGGGATGTCGTGTGCCTGACGATCCGAGATAAGGCACGACTTACACAGTGCAGAGAAAGAGGAAGACGGTGTGGAAGACCTGGCGAGGGAAGCCCTGAAGGGCAGCGCGGAAATTTAGAAGTCACCCTGCCCTTGAGGGAAGAGCGTAGGGTGCAGGCTGGGTATAAGAAGGCGTGTGTGCACCAATGGGGCCTGTGATGCCCACCTGGCAGCCTATCAGGTACATCAGATGCAATCACACCTATAACACCATCGTCGTGGCCGGGTCCTATCCAGCTGCTCTCTGCGCTGGCCTTCATCTGCTGTCCCTAACATTTGCGGGGGGACGGGGGGGGCATTCTATTTTTGTCTGTTTCCCAGAAGCCTTGGTATCACCCAGGAGAGGATGGCAATGGAATTCTAGAGGAGCACGAAGCAGGAGTGTGGTGGGAATCTGGGTTGGTCAGAAGGCAGATTCCCGCCTGGACACAGTGGGGTACACAGCGTGCTAGCAACCTGTACACCCTCCTTGCTAAAAACTTCTGAAAATCCTGGCAAGGGCAACAGGCAGAAAGCAGTGCTAAACGAAAATTAAAATAGTACCACTCTTTGGTCTTACTATACCAATCAACACACGATAATTTTATAGCAGTATTCAGTATCATGATCTTGTACTTTTTCAAAGAAATGGTGATGTTATTTATATGGTGCACAACCCATTTCAAGTTTCTGAATGTTTGGAAGGGGAGAACCCCTTCTTTAGGACTCTGAACTGCCAGTCACAAGAGGATGCCTGACAGGATCTTTACAAGTGACTTAAACTGCCTGTGTCTCAAACAGCAAAATGTTTGGGAACCGGCTCTGAACGGATGGAGGCACTGCAGTGGAATGCCTCAAAAAAGAGAATGTTCAAGATATGAAGCAGAAACGCATTAACGAGAAACACTTGGGTCTTAGGCTCCGATTTTAGCCATGGATGCCAGGTGAAAACTATTGACCTGGACGTGTGCAATACAGACTCGTTACACTGATTGAACCAGGCAGTGTGAATGGATTTCTGGTTTTTGACATGTCTGATATCCTGACCAATTAGCATACAGGCCGCCTGACAAATGAAGAGGTCCAAGTCTAGGAAATCTGGTGGAATCTAAAACCAAACCAATCAGTGGAGACCTGTCTGCTTGAATCATTGCTGGGCATGAGTTTGTATCCAAATGAAGGATGTATTTGAAACTATATGATTTTCATAATGCTTTTGGTTTTCTTTGTCAGATGTGGATTTTATTTTTCACCGTGAACTTACAACAGATCAAATTCAAATCAAACCAACTGAAGTGCATGCTACAAGCCTTCATTACACACACATACACACAATCTGGCTTCGGCTTCCATCAACATACACACACATACACACATTCACAAACGATAACAGGATGCATTAAAAAGTTATTTTATTTAAGGAAAGGGACAGCATGTATAAGTACTTTTATTGTATTCACCAAAAAATAAAGTTAATCAAAGTTGGATGCAAAATAGACCTAAGATCAGTCATACACACACACACACACACACACACACACACACACACACACACACACACACACACGCTTTTCTCCCCTGTGGTAATCTAAATGATTGTGGTAGCCAGCTAAATGATTCATACTTTCCTGAAACTCTGCAAACGCATAAACTTGAGGCCAATCATAAAAATGAGGCTGCTGATTTATTCAGGAAAGATTTATTGATCATCCACTACTGGGGATTAAGAGGGCTTTCTAAAGTACGACCAGTTTTTTCTTGGCTGAATTCGGAAACAACCGAGAGCGAGAACTCAGACAACCGGAATTAGAAATGTGCAATCCGTGCCTGATGAAAGCTGCCGTGGAAGACCCGGGTAGGAAAGGCAGGGCCAGGGACCCTCGCAGTCAGCCTCCGTGGGCGGGGGTGGCCCCATGCGCAACGGGGCAGAGGGGGGGACGGGCGGGCCAGACGCCCGCCCTCGGGGGGAGGCTACCGCAGTGAGGATGGGAGCAGGGTGCGGGGAGAAGGCTAGGCAGACCCACTTCTTCCTCTCAGGCCCACCAAGCGTGCAGGCCGCACCTCTCCTCTGCGCGCCGAGGCTGGGCCAGCCCGCCCATCCGGTGGGATACGGGGCTACTATCAGGGCAGAGGCGACGTGGCCTCCGGGCAGAAGCTGGGGATGGAGACAACAGGTCTGGTGTCTCTGTCCCCGGGCTGTACAGGGCCCGGCACCCGAGCCGCTCAGCCCCCCTGGGAGCGGCACCCAGGCAGCGTTTCGCTGGGCAGGAAGGAGTTGACCCGCGGGCGCTGCGTGGGCGGACGCTGTGTGAGACTCAGGAACGCACACGTGCGTGCACGAAATAGTGCCACTCCGTTGTCTTTCATACGCTGACCGATGCACCCACAAATCTTCTCAGCGTGTTCAAAATCTTGAGAGTGTGCTGCTTCTCTCAGGGTGCAGCATTTGAGAGCTGCGTCTTCTAAGACTTGCAAAGTAATGGAAGGGCCAAGCCAGTCACTACCCTCTTCCCTGCCGACATCCTCCCGGCCCTCTGATTCCTCTGAGCCCCGTGTTTCTAGAACCAAGGCTGCCATCAGGGGAGTCAGCCCGTGCAATCTTTGGTCCCAGGAGCTGCAGTCGCGGACTCTTGCTTGGGCCTGCAAACCTACGCGCTCCCGAGGCCTGTCCCTTTATCCCAGGCTCTCACTGGTGCAGAGGCCGACTTCTGCGAGGCTAGTGAGTCTGAAACTCTGCCTCCACTCCAATAGCCAGGTGCATGAGGCACTCTGGGCACAGAAGCGAAGGGAGGGCCCAAAAAGTAACATCAGGATAACTGATATTTTAATACATTATTTTTTTAAAAATGTAAATTAATGCAAAAAAAGAAAATCCCACATGGAACAAAATATCAAAATATTCAATAAGGACAGATTGGACCTTGGACTTGAGTGGCTCACTGGGACCCTGGCCCTGGGCCCTGACAATGTGTCCAGTTCACAGGGCCATTTGTTACTGTGACAGAAGGAACACAGAAGGAACACACTTTTTCTGCAGTCAGTTGTGATCTCTACACAGCCTTACTCCCAGCTCCTCTCCCACATTTCCCTTTGTGTGGGACAGGGTTGGACTATTCAAGTGCATGCTGGGGCTCATATTTATGGATGGATGAGTTGGGGTAACATTTAGTTTCAGTTTAGTGGAACATTTTTAAAGATCTCAGCATTTTTTTCTATGTTTAAGTTATTGCTAGTCAATTCTATTGGTTTCGTCTTCCTCTGTAACAAATTATCACAAATGCAGTGACTCAAAGCAACACAAAGTCATCATCTGAACAGATCTGGAGGTCGGAAATCCTAAGCGGGTCAGCAGGGCTGCACCCCTTCAGAGGCTCTAGGGGAGACTGCATCTCCTCGCTTTTTCCAGTTCTAGAGGTTCCTGGATTCCTGGGCTCCAAGCCCCGCATCATTCCAACCTCTGCTCCCCTCCTCACATCTCCCGCTCTGACTCTGACCCTCCAGCTCCCTCTTACAAGGACCCTTATGATGACATTGGCTCCCCCTCTGAAGAGTCCAGGATCATCTGCCCATCTCAAGGTTCTTAATTACATCTGCCAAGTCCCCTTTACCGTGTAGGGAAACACAGGCACATATTCTGGGCGTTAGGACAGGGACATCTTTGGGGACCACTCTTCTGCCTACTGCGACACCCTCGTGGGGGAAAGGCGCCCACCACCTGCTGTGCTGATGCTCTTGGTGACATGACAAAGGAGCTAGACCAGCAGGCTTCTTTCTGTATGAATATGTTCTTTCGGTGCCAGCACTGCATGTGTATGTCAAACGTAGGAGACACAAGGTGGGAAACAGACAGAAGCCAGCCTGTGGAAATCTCTTCCATTCTTGCAGCACATACAAAAGGAATTTCCTAGACATCTTCCTAAATTTCACACAGTCCCAGAAATTTAAATCATATCCCTCTGAGTTCTGACACCTAGGGCCATCTTACGAGCTTAAACAACATTCAAACCCAAAGCCAACTTAGTCCACGTGATGCTAAGAGACTCTTAATAACCCAAAAACATGAATCCCAGAGCTCCGCCCTCCACACTTCCCTCCGGTGGCTGAGGTTAAGAATGACTTTCAATCCCACAGAAGGGTCCGCGGCCGTGTTTTCCTTCTGCCAACATCAGCGCGGTACTCATGGTTTTGGAAAAGCTGGAACTTCACATGCTCACGCTCGCCCACATGCACGGAGCTTAGGTGCGATTTAAAATCCTGGCATGATTCCACGAAGCTCTGGCTATGAAATGCCTTACTAAAAACAAAGGCAGATGATTGCCAGTTCCTGCCTCCATAGTATCTGAAAATCAACAATATGAAAATGAGAACATATTTTCCTAGGACGAGTCCTTTCCTGTTTTAGGATGCCTTAGAAGTCTTAGAAGTGCAGTAGCAATGAGGGTCTTCACATGTCCAGGGCCTGTGTGAATGGAGCTCAAGCCACCTCTCCCTATACCCTAAGGCCCATAGTTTGCTCAGGTACCCACACAGTGTCCTTCCTGGGGCTGGTTTTTGCATAAGGTAACCTATCACTATGAAAACGTTTTCTGTTCTGTTGTCAGTAATGACCAAAACTGGCATGACTCACCAAAGGGAAAATTCAAACTCTAGCAAGGCCACTTGGTAATCCCAAGGCCAGAAGCTTTGAGCCCAACCCCTAGCTGAAGCTTCAGTAACTTCCTGTTGAAGTGGTTCCCAAATTCTAATCCATGTCTCAAGGCTCCCAACCAAGGGCCAGAGCTTAGTATTTGGGCTTTCTCAGATCATTTCACTTTTTCTTCTGCAAGGTCAGCGGGCAGGTGGATGGCAGACTGCCGCCTTTATCACTGATAAGAGCTAGATTAGAAGATACGTATTTGATGTTTATCAGTAATGGGCTACGACCGACTCCCAGAGGATTTCATTTTCCCCCCCGAAGGAAGGACGGGGCCCAGTGATCGCAGCCTCACCCCCAGCCCTTATATCATATGTGGACCTGAGACCACACAGGCTCAGACCGGAACACGTGCTCTCGCCCACCGGCCAGGCCGCCTCCCAGAACGGAAGTGCAGAGGGGAGAAGCAGAGTTATTCACCCCTAAGCCTTGTCCCGGAGTCACAGGAGGTACATGATTTCTTTCCCCTACGGGAAGCAGGAGTGAGGGACAGAGAGATCACGAGTCCTGCGCTAGAAGATGTTCTTCTTGGTGGAAATGCAAAGAGACAGAGAGCACGGAAAGGAAACTGCAGTCTCCCTTTAACACCTCCTTTGTGCCCAGAGTTATTCTAGGTAGCCAAAAATAAACTTTTTTTTTTTTTTTAACTATTTACACATGTAAGTTATTAAAGTCCATCTCAAAATGTCTAGAATGGAAAATTCCCAAAATCAAAAATCATACTTAAAAATAAGCTTGTGCCTCCTGTTGTTATAAAACTGTGTCCAAAACAAACTAAATAACCTATAAATTGGTATCACAGAGTCACTGGGAACATACAAGAAAGAAGACTAGGCAAACTGGCTGGACAGCTGCCACAGTGACCTTTGAAATAAATATTATGGTCAATTCTTAAGAACTTTCCACATGGAAAAGGAAAAATAAATATCAGCCCAATAGTAGAATTAAAAAAGAAGGAAAGCAGTACCCTTTCCTACAGTATAAATAAATT
Organism: Balaenoptera borealis; assembly: GCF_965194805.1. Classification (NCBI taxonomy): domain Eukaryota; kingdom Metazoa; phylum Chordata; class Mammalia; order Artiodactyla; family Balaenopteridae; genus Balaenoptera; species Balaenoptera borealis. The sequence goes on along the minus strand of NC_138881.1, from coordinate 6,026,081 downwards.
ATTGCCTTTGGAAAAACTCTGAAGGGATGCATTTTTCATTTAGAAAATATTTTCCTGTTTTTGGATAATGCCAGTTACCACAAAGTAATATGATGATGATAAATTCCTTTTATGACTCATCTTTAAAATTAATTTAAATTCATATTGGAAACCATTTGTCCACTATTACTGTCCATTTCCACAGCCAGAAGTGAAAAATCTTTTGTAGCATCTCAATAGGAAAGATTTAACAAATCTGAAACTCACACAGGGCACTTCTTCCCACAGTCATTTATAGAGGAATTATCCACTTTCCCCAAAGTAATTCCAAGAATCTCATTACAGTTCAGTGGGAACAGGGTATTTGTAAAAAGAGATTTTATAGATATGTTCCTCAACACCAAAAAACTGTGCCCATGCCTTTATACATCAACTAAACCATTCCTCAAAGCAAGACCATTACAGTGTGGCCATCCTTTTAACAACTTTTACAATCTGGGTAGCACTGTTGCTGGCCATTTGGAACTGGCTCTTATACCCTCCATTCCATTTCTGATTTACCACTGGCTTCTGATTCTTTGCCCAAAAGTACTGGCTTCTTTCAACAAACTTTAAAGGCAGCCCTGGCAGGATATCTACTTACTAAAAGGTCAACAGCATTTGATGGGATCGGCAAGATTTCCCCAACTTTTTTTCAACAACTAGTCCAGTCCCACATAATAATTTTCTTTAAAATGCTTAGATTCCATAGTGTCTACTGAGCATACAGCATGCGACTCTAAGACAAATTAGTAAAACTACCCCATATGGAAATTGGTACGGCAAGTACACCACTAAGCAAGGAAACTCATATTTTAGAATAGAAAGCTGATGACCTTGAACAAACCTTGAAAATATTTGGTAAATGTGTCACATATGGTAAATTAAAAGGTGGAGTATGTGATTCTTGCAGGACATGAATGGAAAAAGAAAGTTGTTATGCTTGCTGACCCTAATTGTTTTTACTAAGGCATTACAAAAAGGAAATTAACTTAGGCAATAACTGGCCAATTTGCAGGCAGAGACGTAAGGAAACAGTGGGGTGAGAAATTGGGGTCATTAAGAAAAAGAAACTGTTTGTTTCTGTCCTCCATCACAGGAGTTACGAATGTTGAGCAATGCCTTTCTCAAAGGCCACAATCATTTTAAGCAAAAAAAAAAAAAAAAAAAAAAAGAGATCAAGCCCTAAGACAATGATCTGATTCACAATGTTGTCTAATATATTAAATGATCTCATGGTAGGCAGAGTTAAGACGAGAGAGAAAGTCTTGGGTTAAACTAAGAAGTCAAATACACGAGGCAGACTCAAGACCTTTTCCCAGAAAAGGACTCTGGGAATGACGACAGACTCATGAGCCTCCTGGGCAGTAAATAAATGGGAAACCTATGACATTTTTTGAGGAACTTATATTCTTAATTAAACTACAAGCCTTGCCTGCAAAGGAATACCTTCAAAAGCTCTCATACAGATATCAAAAGGAGGAGTTTCTAAAGATGTACAGTAACCCAGGCAGGGCGTGATGGCCAATGTCCATCGTATATGGAGCCAAGGAGAGTGGCAAACAAGGATAGCCTCCCAGAGACCCGAGCAGCGAGGCCACCACCAGAAGCACTGCTGTCCGGTAAGATCTCATGATCGCGAGCTATCTCTTCACTGTATCTGCTTCTCATTCTCCCCTTTTCCGATGAAAGATCATCATATGTACCGTGTTACTGCAAGGACATTTTATATGGAAGAGGGCAGGGAACTTGGCTTTTACTTTTTAAATCAGAAAGTGGGCGATGCGGAGTCTCGTATGGACCTGAAGAAGCAAACTACACCCCTCTCAGGAGCTGGATGCTCGCACTGCGTGCGACCTGGGGTTGTCCTCCCTGAGAATGGGTTCCTGTGGATGGAAAACAAGCAATGTGCATATATTCCAGGGCATAAAAGATTGGACTGTGGCTGACTTCTGAATGTGTCCCTAACCAACCACCCCACCTTTTTTTGCTGTTGTTGTTCTATGGTTACGGCCACAGTATACTTTTTTTTTTTTAATTATTATTTATTTATTTATTTATTTTTGGCTGTGTTGGGTCTTCGTTTCTGTGCGAGGGCTTTCTCCAGTTGCGGCGAGCGGGGGCCACTGTTCATCACGGTGCGCGGGCCTCTCACTATCGCGGCCTCTCTTGTTGCGGAGCACAGGCTCCAGACGCGCAGGCTCAGTAATTGTGGCTCACGGGCCCAGTTGCTCCGCGGCATGTGGGATCTTCCCAGACCAGGGCTCGAACCCGTGTCCCCTGCGTTGGCAGGTAGGTTCTCAACCACTGCGCCACCAGGGAAGCCCCACAGTATACTTTATTCCTGCTCTCCAAGTACAGATGTGGTCTGTACCTAGTTCTCAGAAGTGGGAATGTGAACAGAACTGCTACGTAACACTTCTGGGTCCTTATGGGTGCTTCTGCTGGCCTCTTTCCCTTTGCCTTCTTGCAGGCTAAAATTTGCAACCCCTAGAATAGCATTGGGAGTCACGTGATGATGTAAGGGTCTCCTGCTCTCCTGGGGCCTTGGATGACCATCTGGAGCCAGATCTGCCTTCACGCTCTGGGTGGGAGAGAAATGCATGTCTGTCTTTTGGACTGGCTGTCCTGTGCTGTCTCTTAGTTATAGCTACTTAGCTTTTACCCTCCTATAGTAAGAGTCAGGAAGGATGCTAAACAGTCCAGAAACTAGAAAGGTTGGTCTTTACAAAGATATCTTGTTAATTTCGACCTGGCTTCTATTGTCTCTGTTCATTATTACCGGTGGAAGGAGCCCCAGATGGTTCCGTCCATTCCTGCCATCACTTCAGCAGTATGGCTGAGATAAGCCTTGCTGTAGTCTAAGGAGAAGAGCGTGCATCTGTGGCGGGGGAAGGAATCCACACGGATCCTTTCTGCTAGAGAATGTGAGCCATCATTGCTGCGTGGCCATCACTGTGATCATTTGTCACACAGGGTCAGTGGACACATGTGTCCAGAACAACCCAGAAAGGACACCCTCTGGAAGCATTCAGTGCTCTCTGTCAGCACTACACCCCTTCGCAGTACTCAGCCTGGGCATCGGGAGTCAACAGTCCGCCTGCAACCGACAGGCCGGTGCCAAGCCCAGCCAGGGCTGCCACAGCAGAGGCGCCCAGCAGCATTGCTCCTCACCTGTGGACGCTGACCTCCTGAGAGCCCACCCGGCTGGCAGTTAGGTTTCAGCAGCCATGCCTCTCATGCTACGGTAATAAAACGGCAGGGGAGGCTGCCTCACCAACCGTCTCCCCACAGATCGCTGGGCAACATTTTAAAATGCCTCTCTGTCTGCCACAAGTGCAACCCTCTGTCTCTGGCGCTCACATCTTTCTGTGAGCGTCTGACGAGAGGCAGGGGGGAAGAGCCAGGTGAAAGGGCTTCAGAGGCTACAGACATTCTCACACTTGCACATGGCACAGACGCTCTCCAAATGGACAGTTAGGCTACGTGCAAAGAGCCAGTCACAAAAGGACGAACAGTGTATGACTGCACTCACATGAGGTCCCTAGAGTCGTCAAACACATGAGGCAGAAGAGAGGATGCTGGCCACCAGGGGCTGGAGGGAGGAGAGCACGGGAGCTGGTGCTTAACGGGGACAGACTTCCAGTTCTGCAAGATGAAACAGCTCTGGACACAGACGCTGGTGATGGTTGCTCACCATGTGAATGTACTTAATGCCACTGAATGGACACTTCAACATGGTTAAAATGGCAAACCTTATGGTATGTACACGTTATGTTAATTTAAAAAAATTTAGGTGAAAAAAAAAGTGACCAAGATGTCTTCTGTGTCTGAAAGTACACATAAACTGTGATACGGCAGCACAGCTGAATAGGAACCAGGGTTAAAAAGAAATGAACTATGTTAAAAAGCCACGAAAAGATGTAGAGGAATCTTAAATGCGTACGACTAAGTGAAAGATGCCAATCTGAGAAGGCTACGTACTGCATGATTCCAACTGTAACATTCTGGAAAAGGCAAGTCCATGGACACGGTAAAAAGAGCAGTGGCTGCCAAGGGTTGGGGATGAGGGAGGGGTGTACAGGTGGAGCACAGGGGATTTTCAGGGCAGTGAAAATACTTTGCATGATGCTACGATGATAGAAACATGTCATTATACATTTACTTAAACCCATAGAAGGTCCAACACCAGCAGTGAGCCCTAATGTAAACTATGGACTTTGGGTGATGATGTGTCAGTACAGGTTCATCAGCTGTAACAGATGCACCCTCTGGAAGGGGGTGTGGACAATGGGGGAGGCTGTGCATGTGTGGGAGCAGGGGGTGTATGGGAACTCGCTGTGCCTTCCTCTCCATTTTGCTGTGAACCTAAAACTGTTCTAAAGAGTCTTAATAAAGAAAAATAGGGGCTTCCCTGGTGGCACAGTGGTTGAGAATCTGCCTGCCTATTCAGGGGACACAGGTTTGAGCCCTGGTCTGGGAAGATCCCACATGCCGCGGAGCAACTGGGCCCGTGAGCCACAACTACTGAGCCTGCGCGTCTGGAGCCTGTGCTCCGCAACAAGAGAGGCCGCGATAGTGAGAGGCCCGCACACCGCGATGAAGAGGGGCCCCCGCTTGCCACAACTAGAGAAAGCCCTAGCACAGAAACGAAGACCCAACACAGCCATAAATAAATAAGTAAATAAAAACAAATACTTAAAAAAAAAAAAAAGAAAAATAATAGCAGTGAAAACAGTCAAGTTCTCCTCCATCTCCAGCATTGACTAAAAGGATCATCTTCACGTTACGTAAATATATGCAAACATAAACTGATTACAAACTCCTTAATCTCTAGCATTACACAATAATGAAACCAAATGAAATTTACAAAGTAAAGCAAACAAAACCCATAAAATCCAAATTATTGTTCATTTAATGTGATCGAAGCTTCTGCGCTGCTGACACCGAATGGCTGCTTAGGACATACTTGTGGATCTGGCCGCCATGTGTGAGGCATGGCCAACTGCAGAGTGACGTACTTAACTGCAGTGCCCCCCAGACTCACCACCCAGGCATGCGTCTCTCTTCTCGGAAGGACAAAGTTCACTCAAACAACCTGCACTGAGGTCGTGTGGTATTCACTGGGAAAAACGCAGCATGTATGTACTTAGCCCATCTCTCTTCTCTCACTACTCGACAAAAGCAGGAGGTACCACTTGGCACCAAGGCAACTGTAAACACAGACAAAGGTACTGCACCGAGACCTCATACTGAGTCTTGTGTAAAGTTAGCCGTCTTGACAATGCAGGGGGTGGTTCATTAATTTTTAGATTAAATGAAATCTAAAATGAAGACAAAATGAAGACAAAAAAAATAAGAAGAAACAATATGGTAGAAAATCAGCTAAATACCAGAAATTTGTCTGTAGGCCCCCAGATTAGATTCCATGACTTTTGGATCAATTTTGAACTGCTTTCATATTTCTTCCAAGAATATGTTCAAGTTGGTTCACAGGCAAAGAAGAGGAATAGTAGTTGACACAGAATGTAAATTTAGTTCTGTTATTTAATCACAGTGTGACTGTGAGGAAAAATATTTAATTTCTCTAGCATGTTTTCCTCTCTTCAAGGAAGGGTCAGATTTTGTCTATGATCCATTCTATCTTTAAAACTCTATTTTAAATACAATAGTTTTTTGGCTGGCACAGCTATATGCTAAGTATAATAAAGCTTTAGCTGCTATAAAATGATTTTTAAAAAACAGCCTTAGCCCTATACACTAAAACACTGTCACTGCCTAAAATCAAATCACTGGACATTGGAAATGACATTGGAAATGGACATTGATATATATTGTGTAAAAATGTCTTTAGTCTTCTCACAGCCAACCATGAATATACTTTTTGTACTTTCTTTAGCGGAGCTCAGAACAAAGTTATAGCACCCCCATTAGTGCGGTCCTAAACTGAATTCATCAGCTGTGCTTCTCATACATTTCCTGTGTGTGCTAAAGGTCCTATAAAAATGATGTAAATTGATATTTACCAGGGATCTGCAACACATTCTCAGTAAATGGTGAGACAGTAAATAAGTCTGTCTTTTCAGGCCACATGGGCAGCTCTGCAACTCTGCAACTGCAGCAAAAAGCAATTATAGACAATATGGACATGAATGGCCTTGGATGTGTGTCAGGAAAACAGGCAGTGGACTGAATTTGGCCAGGGGCTGCCATTTGCTGACAGCCGGTGTATAGGAGGGACCCACTAAGATGATGCACACGTAAGAAAGTGAAGAATAATTTTCATACTCCTGTAATTGTTTAAATGTTGAAACAACGAAACTTCAAAGTTTAACGTATCAGACTTTAAAAGGAAATTGTATACACTCGTTAAGTGTTTCAATGTGTGGTATCGTGTATGAAAATCAACCTGATACAATGCAAATATATGTTTGTTTCTCTCATATGGGCTATGCCTACACTTGTGTGTTCAAAGCATCTAATGCAAGGTAACTTCCTTTCAAACTCTTCCTTGAAATCAAGTTGTAAAACAGACTCAAAGGGTAATTTGATATCGGTGAACAGTTAACCTTTCAGAGTATTTTCTTTTCTTTAACAAGCAGTCTTAGAGGATAAAGATATGACAGCTTTTTTGCAAGGAAAATTTAGTATTTTTTAGAATCTTAATAGTAAAAAGTTCTTCCTTCTCCTTAGAAAGAATATTATCTGCTTTAAGGTAGTAGGTTATTTCTTCTCAAAGGTTTTGCTCTAGTTGGAAGTCACACATCACCTTAATCCCACTGATAAAAACTTGGGGAGAGCAGCGAAGATGGCAGAGTAGAAAGACCCTGAGCTCACCTCCTCTCATGAGGACACCAAAATCACAACGATCTGCAGAACAAACATCAATGAAAGAAAAAAAAAAAACTTGGACTTTTTGTCAGTTTAGAACAGGCATCTATGAAGAGAAAGTCCCTATACAAAATGAAAAAAACAGCTTTAGCATCATGTATTAGAACACTGCTTACTGTCTTAAGTTATTGTAAAACGGACACTGACATATAGCAGATGAAATATGCTATGCCATGTCAAATTAAAACCATTTAAAATCCCAGGCTAAGTCAGCATGACAGTTGTGAACTGAATTAAATTTTATTCATGGGTTAAAAGTGTTTTTCAGTCAATGTTTTTAGTAAGTACAATTTCAATCTTATGGTCCATCTAGAATTGTTTAACCAAGGCACACTGAATAATAATATCTTAAAAGAAACTGATCCAAAAGGAAACAGTATATGCCAGTACCCCTAATTCAGAAAGAATGGTAGATAAAAATGTTCCTAACCGCTGACCTTGAGGGAAAATTAAATTTGGGTACAATAATAATACCTTTAGGCGGAAAGCCTTTGGAAATGCAAGGGGACCCCCCATGCCGAACACTGCCCACTATTTTCAATCTCCCTGTTGATATATATGTACGTGCCTACTCTCTTAAGGGTTCACAGAGATTCAGGCAGCCTGGAACAAGACGAGGAAGGAATTAAACATTTACATTTTAGGATCACTGAGAAATTTAAACCCATCTACTCAACTTATTAATATACATTCTTCCTTCAGAGTTTCAGGTTTGGATTTACATAATCTATTTTTATGCAGAATCAACAATCGAAATACATATTTTTATTTCTGGTAAATGCTGGCCAGATAAGGAATGACGGGGCAAGCCCAAACTAACTCTGAAAAGAGAAACAGAAAATAGATGAAGTTATTAAACTGGGTCCTGTTTTGTAAGTCACATCCTGGCGTCTCAGACATGACTGCAATTTTCAGAAAGCACAGGTACCTAGGATGAATTTGAGATTCACAGAGACACAAATGATTGTCAGAAAAATGTGAGGCAAAAATTTAAGAATCCCCAGAAGAAACAGATGAGGAATAGAAGGATTTCTGCAGAGTCAGTTCTTAAAGGACAAAGAAGTTTCACGCCCCCTGCCAAAATCATAGGATGGCATGCCTTAAAAAAAAAATAAATTCACATGCAAAGAAGAAGGGCATGTTTGATGTCTGTGAACAATAAAACTTTTTGGACACTGGAATAAGTATGTTCTGGTACAACATAACTACAAATTATGCTTGACACAGCGGAGAAATGCTGAGTCTATCTCATTCTCTGTCTACCGTACAGTAGCCTTCCTCGCCCACTTGTGAACCTGTTCTGCGTGTTTTTATTAGTAGATCCTACACTCTACCGTAGACTATTTCAACTGCTATGTTTAAAGTGACTTTGGTCTATCTTTATACATTTCTCCTGGTTAGTCCGTTTTAGCTGACAGTTTCTTGATTTTATCAAAGGGAGTGTGCACAAATTAAGATTCCAAATAAAGCGACATAAGATCATTGATTTCAAAATAAATCATTACCGTAGAATGAGCTAGGGCTTTAGCGTCAGAAGATCCGGGTTAAAACGCCAAACTCTACCAGCAGCTAGGCACTTGGCAGCCCTGGTGCAGTTAGATTCTCTCTCTCCCTCTCTCTCCCGTGTACGTTTATCTGATCCAACTCCCTAGAAGATTTTTTATTTTGTAAAATAAGGCCGAGATCTGTGAAAGTTCTCAGCCAGGTGAGAAGTCCTGCACGATGCCGTCAAGAGAGCGTAACAGAGAGGTGCCCGAATGCAAGTCGGAAGAGCAGGTCCTAGATCGATGCTGACATGTCACCGGCTGTGTGCCGCGGAGCAAGCCACGTAGCCGCAGCAGCGTCGTGGAAACGGTGCAGATTTGCGGGGAGACGAGACCCCCTTCGAATCCCTATTCACTGGCTGCTGTTGAACATATTTGTTAGCTTTTCCCTCAACGTCCGAACTTGTAAAGAGCAAATGATACATTGGAGTCTCAGAGTTTCGGTGGGAATTAAGCCACATGAGGGGGTAAAGCATGGACGCCCGTGCCCGGTGACCGGCATCTCCTCCGTGAGTGCACGTCCCCTCTAAGGCCCAGATGGTGGCGATGCACCTGCCACCTGTGCTGGCAGGGGACGCCCTCAGCAGGCCTTGCACCTGCCGACCTGGTGTTGCTCACGACTCCCCTCCTGCAGAGGGCTGCCCACCCTGCCCTGAACGCACAGACCGTACCCACCCCTCAAGGCCGAAGTCAAAGTCGTCCTCCCCGGAGAGCCCTCACTGTTCCCCAGCCTCAGCCAACTTCCCCTCTGGATTCCCAGAGCGATTCCCATGGCCTCACGCCCTCTTTAACCCTGCCACGCTACCAAGCACTACGTGCTGCTCCCAAGGTTCTGAGATTCTTATTTAAGTACTGACTTGTGGGCTCTTCGTGTTTTAAATTACTCTATTTACCCCTACATCTTACAGTCCCTCACAGAGTCGTAAGTAGCACAGGGCTCAGCAAGTAATTTTTGACCTCACTGCTTATGACTCTTCCATGTGTGCATTTAAACCTACCACCTTTAGTTTGCAGCAGGTTGACAAAAACAGAGGTAACTATAAAACATTGTAAAATTTATTTTTCCAGCTTTTATTTTCAAAATACATTTGCTTATGCCTGTCATTTCATCCTTCTACCCTCTCAGCAGTCAAAGACGTTTCAGATATACTGAATTCAATTTTTTAAGGTGGGATCATCATTCATCAAGAGGTGCTGATCTGGGCTTCCCTGGTGGCGCAGTGGTTAAGAATCCGCCTGCCAATGCAGGGGACACGGGTTCGAGCCCTGGTCCAGGAAGATCCCACATGCCGCGGAGCAACTCAGCCCGCGAGCCACAACTACTGAGCCCACGTGCCACAACTACTGAAGCTTGCGCCCTAGAGCCCGTGCTCCGCAACAAGAGAAGCCACCGCAATGAGAAGCCCGCGCACCGCAATGAAGAGTAGCCCCTGCTCGCCGCAACTAGAGAAAGCCCGCGCAGCAACGAAGACCCAATGCAGCCAAAAATAAAATAAATAAAATAAATAAATTAAAAAATAAAAAAGAGGTGCTGATCTGACTTGATCAACATCTCACATAAGGGACACTGTTGCCTCTGTTTGTTATCAGTTTTCATTATGATTACTTCTCAATCCAAAAATCACATTAAAGATAATATTTCTCAATTAAAAAATCAAAATACACAGTTTAATAAAATAAATTTTAAAGCAAGACTCTATAATTTATATATTATACCTTAGTATTTCTGGAGAAAAATTAACATTTAATTTGCATATTCAGATACCTGTTAACAGGGACCTGTTTACTTGGAAGGTTTTGTTGTGCACATCTGCAGACCTAGAAGTTCATATTCACCGAACTCAAAAAGTAGGGGGCAGTTTGTTATAGTCATAGAGCTGCAGATGCAGCCAACCTGTGTGTGTGTGTGTGTATGTGTGTGTGTGTGTTATTTTCCACTGAGGATATTTAGACACTTGACAAAGTAGAGAGTTCTCTACACAATATATTACTGAGTTTGACCACAGCAAATCCCCTGCCCAAGAACTCTTCTGAAGCATATTTTTCTGTCTTTCCGGGTCTTATGTCTAGTTCCCAGTTCAGTACAGGCAAGAAAAAGATGCTGATGTTAAAAAAGATGAAACTGACACTTGCAGAAATAATGAATAAGGCTTCTTGGCTGTGGATCATAGTACCAGCCCCATAGCTGTACTCACAGTAACTGCAAGATGACGATTGTTGTGGGGAAGCCCTACCTCAAGATACTGCGTGATGCAAAGATGGGAGATGAAATAAAATGTAAATCATTTGAAAATTCACCTGGTCTGACCATGTTGGAATACAGAGTTGGAATGACTAATGGCAATGCAATTTTAATGTTCTTAAAAGCAACAAGCTTTGGGCTTCCCCGGTGGCGCAGTGGTTGAGAATCTGCCTACCAATGCAGGGGACACGGGTTCGAGCCCTGGTCTGGGAAGATCCCACATGCCGCGGAGCAACTGGGCCCGTGAGCCACAACTACTGAGCCTACGCGTCTGGAGCCTGTGCTCCACAACAAGAGAGGCCGCAATAGTGAGAGGCGCACACACCGCGATGAAGAGTGGCCCCCGCTTGCCACAACTAGAGAAAGCCCTCGCACAGAAACCAAGACCCAACGCAGCCAAAAATAATAAATTAATTAATTAATTAAAAAAAAAAAGTAACAAGCTTTTTTCTGCGGTGGGGAGTGGTGCATTAATTTAGCAAATGCAATAAAACCCCGTTTTGCATTTGAACATCTCTTGAGATCAGAGTACAGCAAAATCATTCTCAAAACTTACCCAGATTAATATTCTGATATATCACCATGCTAATAAGTACGACTCAACCAGGTTACAATATGGGATGTGGTCGGACTACAGCATTAAGTTGAAACAGTCCTTATTCACCAACAGTATTTTAAATCACTCATTTGAGAAAGGAGGAAATATGGTTCTGTTCCTGGTAAGTCATTAGAATACTGTATCTGACCACTTTTCCACTGACAGATTAGCATATCTTCACTTCACTATGAGAACAAATTCAAAGAGCTTAGACAAAGAGATTGTGACACTATTTTTTTCGACAAGCCAGTACCTTTCTTATCTCCAAATGTGAGGGCCTGAGTATAACACATTCGAAACACCCTGATTTAGATGGGATGGAAGAATTTAATATATTTTAGAGGAGAGTATCATACCCAAAGTGGTTTAAAATATGACAATTTTTTCACTTAAAGTGCAGGAACAATTTTTTCACTTAAAGTGCAGTATTTTATTCAAAACAATGTTCATATACAGAACACATGGCTTACCCAATGGAACTGGATGAAACAAACTCTTCTTATACCATTAAGCACAGCTACATATGGATTTAGTAGTTTTTCAGTGTGCTACCCCAGGAATTTTTCTAGGGTTTATAACATAATTTATATGAGAAAATGTGTTCTGAGTTCTGAACAACCACTTACAAAGGGATTGCTGGAACTTTTCTAATGTAATAAACACACCACCATGACAATATACAATGTTGCTTAATATTTGGGGCAGTCTTTATTTACCTTCAGTGATGATACAACTTGCATAACCATGTGGTATTAAAGAGGAGGAGACTGTCTTCAATGAAACCCTTATGAAACTGGGAAGGTTTGCCTAATGTGTTTGACTCTTAAGGAGTTATTTATGGGAAATAAGAAAAATGGTTAATAGGTGCTTCCACATATGTGACAGGAATATTGAAGAGCTGGAAAATGACAAAGATGTGCATTTGTCTTGCAGGGGCCACAAAAGACTTATTTAAGTGAAAATCTAGATCAGAATGGACTTTGGAACCCTGCTCTCCTCTGGGTATTGAAATAGAGATTATTGCTTTATATCTCAGGACCCTGCCAGGCATGGTGTGAGTATCAGGGATGGGACAGGTGACACCAGATTGGAAAACAGTTAGAAATTAAACCTGCCCAGTTGTTAAAGGTGAGCTGCTCAAAAGCCCAATCCAACAAAGGGAAGACATATCCACTGGTAAGAAGAGAGCCAGCCAGGGGTACAAGAAGAGCCAAGAGAAGTCATCCAGAAGGACGGTAGTTCGGCCTCAGGTTAAACACACAGGCTTTGGAATAGGTCAATCTTGAGGGTACAGTCAGACTCTGCCACTTCATAGGTATGCAACCTGCACCAGGTTTTTAAACTCCCGACTCCGAGTTTCTTCTTACGTAAAGTGGGAATAACACTTCAAATCTGATACACTTGTGGTAGGGTTCAAGGGCATGAGGTGTGCTAAGGGTCTGGTGCACCACAGTGACTCATATTATTGCACCAAGCAATAGGACTTGATGGAGAGGCACTCAGGTCTCATGGGTCACTAGACCCATGCAAACCAGACGAGGAGATGTACCAGGACAGGGGGCAGGCAGGAGCACCGCACAGCTCTGTAAGCTGACAGCAGTGCCTCAGAGAATTCGGCTTGGAACCCACACCAGTACCGGCACCACCACCAAGGTGGCCTCCAAGATTGCTCCAGGAGAACAAATTCAAAACCAAAGGCATGCGAGCTACACAAATGCACCTTTCCGAGAAGTCCGCTGTGCCTTCCCTTCCAATCACCCCCAAGCCCTTACCATGGAGACAGACACTGGGAAGATGCTTCCTAGGTGGCTCATCCTCAAAGCAAGGTCTGGGAGATTTCCAGCTTCCGGAAGTTTAGGGTTCCAGAAAGGACAGTGAGGTCACAGAGCATGGATCTGGTGACCAGAACCAGAAAAGGCAGGCAGCATGTCACAAGAGAAGGGCAACTGGAATCTGGTTATTACATCGTTTGTGCAAAGCCAAGGTTAGATTAGTAGATGGGGGCTTGATGCCAGGTACCACAGGGGTCCTACAGCTAGAAGGGGAATGAATTTAGAGGATTAACTGACCCAACCAAGGGACATAGAACGATGCAAAAGAGCAGAAAACTGGCTCCACCAACAAGGTAGATACCCAAGTGTAAAGGGCACATTACCTGTCATCTTGAAATGAACCTACTATGCCCTGTCTGTGTACCAAATGTGTATGCCCTTCAAGACCGTTAACACATTTGGCTCTACTTTATTTCTCAAAACTGTTGCAAGGTGTAAAATTGCTTCTGTTCTTTCTCAACGGTTGTGTTGGCATCTAAAATGACACAGTAAAGGTAAACCTCTGTTAACTGGGACAGAGAAGCTTCAAAAGCTTTGGTGTTCTAATGACTAACTTAAATATCTCATGTATAAACATTTGTTGTGTTTTAACTACCTGACCTCCCAACTGAGATTTATGTGTTTCCCTCTTTCATTTTCCCTTTATTCATAGTACTCTCCCAACTCCTAACTGTAGCTGGTTTGATATCTAACCCATGATTGTAAAGGACACACACCACTTGGCCAATAAAGATGGCGATAATTGGATGGAGGCTTCCATCTGGATTCATTACTTAATCCTTAGCCAACAGTTGCTTTCCTCCCAAAACTTTCTTTCCCACTCAAGAAATTAAAACCACACTGTGACATCAAGAAACAGGTGAAGGCTCAGCTCTTTTCAGATCATCTGCTGCCATAGTTTCAGGTTTGCCTGCATTCTTCTTGCTCCATTCTGAGTAATAGTGGGATTTAGCTCCCTTCTAAAAGGTGAGAATAAGCCACACCATGAGACTTCCAGAGACTTCATTCTCCTTGCCTTTTCCGTAACGTTGGACGAGAGCTTCCCCATGTAAATCAAAGGAGCTGTAGCAATTAGGCACAACAGAATCTCCTCCACATACTGTTTTATCGAATGACCTCCCAAACGGTGCAGCATTCAGAGCTGTAACTACCACATCGCCCACGGTCAGCCCACGCTGACCTACACCGGCCCTTGCAGATCATCTATCTTGTTGCTCACAGTAACCAACATAGCAGCAGCAGGACTCAGTCCAGAGTTCTATGTTTACATACGATCTATCCAGAAGCGCGGTGACCTCAGCAAGCAGCCACAACGTGGGCAGTGCACCGCTTTGTTCTGTTAGTGGCTCAGGTTAATGCTGCTTCTCTCCATACACGGTCCACAGCGAAAGCGTTAATCCACTTCAGGGCAGTTCACAAAAACCGGCGACGGCAAAGAAATGCAAAGCCAACTCCTCTGCAAATATTTATCTGCATACCTACACATGCCTACATGTAGGGAATCCACATTGCTGCACATAGTGTCTCAGTTCCAGCTAGTTAACTAACTATAGATCGTTAACTAGCTATCTTCTCATCAGTCAGGACTCACCAGCATGAAAATGCTTCCACTTTTTAATTATTCACGTTCTGAGCGCCTAGTTTAGCCACCAGATTGGCTAATGGCTGAAACTGCTGTACCAACTTAGTGCTGGCTTAGTAGTCAAAGGGAAGGAGCCACGAGAAGTCCAAGGGGCTGAATTTATACCAGTGTAAATAAATAAACCGTGGATTAAGTCCTCCCCTCACAAGCTGCACTTGCGTACACCCAGCCATCACCCAATCACCGCTCTCAACAGGAACTGGATCCCTGCCTGAATCGGTACTTGAAATCTACAAACCATAATGCAATTATATTTTGTTTGGCTCTCACAGAAAATAAATCCCAAATCCTTCCGGCCCATTTACTTGAATGGGTGACCTGCGTAAGATTTTCTCTATGTGGAGCAAAGCCGTTTGTTAGGCGTCCCTGGTTCACACAGACACACGACATGGATCAACTGGTGATAATCCACCTACACGTTGTTAACACCAACGGATGCTCCCTCCAGCCGATACTCTGTGTGGCTCCCAGGCTGCTAATTGTCCGTCACTTACACCAGACAGGACAACGCTGTGCGACTCCACCGCTGCAAGCAAACCGATTCTTCTGAAGGAACGTGTCGGTTTAGTGACTTGTACTGAGCAATGAAGCTCGGGGGCCTGGCAACCATTCTTCTCCGTGCCTCCGTGCTGCAATTCCACACGGCTGGGCCCACCTCAACGTCCGTCAACTCATTCACAATCCTCAAATACAGCCAGTACTTGCCCAAAGAGGAAAAGTGTTAGGGTGAGGGCTCTTTGTGTGTAAGTTTAATTTTAATGTACCTCACAAATGAAAAGGAAGCTGAATCTATTTTGCTTATAAATCTAAAGAGGCAATAGAGAACACAAGTTGAGACGCATTTCAGTGTTTAAAGGGGAGCAATTTGGAACCGTGATATAGTAGTACTTCTACTAATTCTCCACATTTACCACTGGGGATAAAAAAAATACACTGCACTTTGAAAGTTCTACTAAACAATCATCTCTAAAGTCTGGGGAAGACACAGTTACCTAGGAATAAAAGAAACTATTTTTGTTGCTGGTTAACAACTGAAAAATAATCCACTCAACACTGTATCAGGTTTCACTTTACAGTTACTCTGTATCAGGGTTTCTCAACATCAGCAGTACTGATACTCTGACCCAAATAATCCTCTGTCATGAGGAAGTACCCTGTGTGCACATTGTAGGCTGTTTAGCAGCCCCCCTGGCCTCTGCTCGCTTGATGCCATAATCACTACCCCACTCCGGTTATGACCATCAAGAATGTCTCCAGACACTGCCAAGTGTTGCTTGGAGGGCAAAAGGAAGAGGAGTTGAGAACCACTGGCTTACATGAATAAGTAAACAGGAATGTCAGCGTTGGAAGCCTATCAGTTACACAGTTAATTAGTTAGCAATTCATGAATTTGTTCGACATTTACTGAGCACATTTCACGTGCCAAGCGCTGTGCAAAGTACAGAGGATGTAACAGTGAACAAGACATCTCTCCTTGAAAGGCATACCATTTACAGGGAGGGGAATGACAGACCAAGGGTGAGAACCCGAGCTGCCTCTGCAGAAGGGCTGGGCTGGCACCTGAGCTGTGAGGCCCCTCAGGATGCGCACGGGGCCACCACGGGCTCTTAAACTGGAGATGCTGTAAGTGGCCTGAGCTGTATCCCAGGAAGTGTTGCCTGTCTCTGCTGGTACGGTGGGTTGGCAGAGAACAAGTCTGGGGCCCCCGCGGAGCTATCAGCCTGTAACTATATCCCGGGAAACGGAGAGAAGGGAAACAGGTGGGCAGAAAATGCCGTGAGACAATGAAGGATAATGGACGGGTGTGTGCTGGGGTGGGGGCCGCTGAGGGGAAGAAAGAATCCAGCAAGAATGGGTCTTCCTGTCCCGGTTCTGGCACGGCTGGATGGTGACCTTCGATAACCCTGGAGAAAATGAGGTCTGAATGGGGACTGCTGGCGTGAAGCTGATGTCTTAGCGGTCAGCTTTCTCCAGACAAAACCCCAAAACAAAAACCCAAACAGTATTTTCAACATTTATAAAAGTAATGTTTGAACCACTCAAATGACTTTGATATTCTAACAAAAAATGTCTCCAAGAAGTTAAGTAATTTTTTGTAAATCAAATAAATTAAACTTACAAGCTTATGAAGTCTCTGGTTTGCAATCATTCCAACATTTTTTTATGAGCTTGGTGAAATACTTTTATACCTTTCAACTCAAATCCATTGCTCAGTTGTATATTTTATATTGGAATTATAGAGCCAATATGTTCAGCTTTTTATTGGGCACTGTTCTCTTAAACACTGCCCTGATTTACTCCCAAAATTAGCACAAAATGGGTCTGAATCCTATGGGTTCCTCTAATGCCTCTATGTATTTGATGTCCAGCTTTCCCAGGTTAAGGACACACTTTACCTGGGAAAGTGGGATTCTGCTAACCAGGGTAATTTACTTACCTTCCTGAGTGTCTTCCTAGGGTGCCTCCTCAGCAAGCAGGCGTGTAATGTGAGACCTGGGGCACAGATATTATAGAGCTCATTTTCTCCAAGAGTTGTTCTCAGTCCCTCATCTAGACAGACTGCATGTTCTCCGCATTTTGTGGTCTCACAACCCGCAGCCCTTAACCAGGCTGCAGCTCACCTAATCACCTACTCTGGTGTGAGATTACAACACCCCAATCCAGTTCCATCACCAGGATGCTCCAACTCACGTAGTCAGTGTTTAATTTTATTCTCAGCTCTTTACAGGCTCACTCTGTTGGAGGAACCAACACTCTTAGGACCATCTAAGTGGTCAATGATTGGATTTTGTGTCTCTCTCAAGGCTGTGTTTTGATCTACTTCACGACACAAACGTGAGGCAAAAGGCAAGGCCTTCAAATAGTGAATTTCATTAGACACAGAATGCGTGTGAAGTGCTGAGTAATTGAAAATGCTACTCTCTGGTGGCTTCTGTCCATAAGCTGCTGAAATAGAACTTTCAGTTAACGTATGCATGGATTATTTAACAATACACCCAGTTGCAACCATAAGTATGAGGTTATTTAATTGTATTTTTAAATGCTGTATTTCAGAAAAAAAGGAAAAATTCTACCTTTTAAAAAATTCGTTTCCACAAATAAGCCACTTCCCAAACATCTCATTCTGAGCAAAAATCTGACCATACACTAGTACCTTTATGAATATCACATGATTCTCAGAGGTTTCTGTCTTAGGTAACGAAGACAGACTTGTTCCGCCAAGTGAAATCACAAAGTGAAAAGGAAGAATGTATAGAGGATGGGAGAGATAATGGATTCAGTTTGGGACATGTTGAGTTTCATAAGAAGTACAGTAAATCCATAAATTATTCTTTACATCTCTAAAATATCCATTCCTTCCTTCCAGGCAAAGATAGTAAAATGAAGTCATGTGATAAATTACCCATATTCCAATGACATATGTCAAAAAAAGTGAAAATGACCACCTCCCAAATTGATGAAAATCTACACCACAAACTTTCAAAAAGTACTAGACAAGGAAAAAAACTAGTCCTTATAGAACAGAACAGGACTGACTTCTAATTATTTGCCTATTCCCATCCCTCTGAGAACATACTTGAGAGTCAGCAAGTTCTTGAGAATTCTTAATAACACTCTTGCATTTGGAAAGTTGCAAAGAAAACACTCTGGGGGGGTGGGAAGGTGAAATGAAAGGAACAAGCAGGTGAGTCTGACTTCTGTGCAGGAAGGAAAGACTCCAGGGCCACGTCTTGATGGGTACCAAGTGTCTTGTGCGAGAAAGAGAAAGAGAAAAGGACATAAATCCATTCTGGAAGAAAATATAAGAGAAGTTTAAAACTCCCCCAAAAGTTTGTTAGCTCTTTGAAAAACCTTTTAAGAACATGACTTCCAATTGTTAAAAAAAGCTTAGAGGTAAGATGATAAAAGTACTAAATTGAGATAAAAAAGAAAGACTGCAGAACCAAGGGAACAAAGGCATCATGATTTACAGAATCAATGAATAAAGGAATCATCAGAAAACAAGATAGGGTTGACCATAAACTGGATTTAAAGGAAAGCTTTAAAGGAAAACCATCAGAGAATCACAATGAATGAGCTGAAAAGGACAATATGACTGAAGTAAAATTTGAAAGAGAGGTGACGACCATTAAGAAGGATTAAGATGATCCAATGAAAAGATTAAGGACTGCCCCCAAATAAAGTAGGATTTTGAAATACATGAATTTATGGATACATACATATTATAATAAAAATATTTTAAAACCTTTACAAGAAGAACAAGTGTCACTTTTACAAACTGATTTCTTTGAGGATGGAGGAGAAGAATGGGAGAATGTCAATTTTTTTTTTTTTTTTTCATAGCACATCAGCACATTGCAATATAACATCAGGTTTCAGTATTAAGTCTCTTGGTTGTTCATCACATGCGTGTAGCTTTTTTAAAAATCTGAAGCAAATATGGTGAAAATGATTTAAAAAATATGTGAAATCAAGGTATTTACATTGTTTAATACATTAAAATCTGAAATGGATGATTATGAAAAAAATAATTTTCTCCTGAAATAATATAAAAGGAAACACGCGAATCAAAAGAACACAAGTTTGGGGAGCGATTAGGTAAGACTTAACGGCACTGGGATACATTCCAAAGCTTTTGCTTTACGGATAAAAAGCCATTCAGGTGTTTAGACAGAAAAGCAAGACCCCTTCACTGGAGGAGGAGGAAGTCAGGTTAGGCTCAGACTTCAAAGTCAGAAGACAGCAGCGAGGTATCTATAGTTTTAAGCGGGGAAATGTGTCACCCAGTAATTTTATACTCCGAGAGTATTAAAAGAAATGTAAGAGTAGCAGGCACCCTGAAGTGCCAGAGAACACCACCCTCGCTCTCTACAGCCTCCATGTCAACCAAAACCTGTGGCTGGAGAGGGCAGGACACGCATCTTCCCTGGAACGACGGCACCCTGATGTGCAGAGCACAGGACAGCCGCGGGTAACACCCTCTCAGTTGAATTCTGGGACCACATTTAGAAAGAAATGTCTCCATTTCCCACCGTGCTTCCCACCCAGCACGGTGTTTGACAGCTCAAGCCGCAGCGGCAACAACACAAACCAGAATAAAACGGCAACGAGCAACACAACACCAAAGATTCGGTCCCTCCACTCAGGCTGAACGACATGCGTTACCTCACGCTATCCCCAGGGGCCTCGGAGGGAAGCACCGTTTCACACACAGACGTGCCAACGGGGGAGAGAAACTTCCTGTGTTGTTCAAGGTCACACAGAAAATCAGTGGCAAAACCTAACTCTGGATCTAGGTCTCAGTCCAAACCCATAACTACTGCAGTACCGAACATGAAAAACCACATGATGCTCTGAATTTCAGACTTCAGGAAATAAGGAGAGAAAGAGTTTTCAACACCTTGGAATTACATACCATACACAGGTATGGATGATCACACAGGAAACAAGTGTAAGGTGATGGTAAAATTCCACAGCTGAGCTGAGTCTCTCAAAAGCTGACCCTTTCTTGTTACTTAATATCCCACGTGTTCTCATTTGTAACATTTCTCACTGTAGATAATGTACATTAGCTGCAGTTCACATTCAATTTACCAGAAATACATTTGAAAATAAGGTAATCTTATTTTATATGAGTCCTAAGAATGACTCAAAATGCACATGAGAAAATCTCCTCCCTTTTCACCTAATTGCCAAGATTTCGGGAGACATGTGGGGAAAAGGAAATTAAAGGCAATAGGTATTTTTCATGTTGTGTTGGAACACACTGAAATTATAATCTCAGAATTCATATTCATTCCTATTTCCTAATATTTCCCAGGGGCCTATTATGCAATCACGAGCATGCATGTGCATGTGTACACACACACACACACACACACACACACACACACACGAAGTACCTTCCTCCCCTCCCTCCAAATGAAGCCAACAAATCAGTTTCTCTGGTAAAATAAGATTAATCAATTCTGGGCTATAGAAAAATTTTTTGTTTCCCCAGTTTAGAAATTCTTAGAGATGTTAATGTACTAATGCAAATTTTGAACCTTCAAGAATGAGTTACAATATGCTCTATTTCCCATACTTATATGACTTCCTCTCCAAAACGCATTACTTTATGCTATATTTTCCTTCATACTGAGCAGCTGCTATGCTGTGATATTGAATCAACTTTGCTTTTATTGACCAAATAACGTCATATGTGTGAAAACAGGCACCACTTCAAGGGTAGTCAGATTTAGCAAATAAAAATACAAGATATCACATTAAATTTCAGATTCAGATAAACAGCAGTTAATTGTTTAGAGTATGTGTATCCCATGCTCAAATGAAAAAAACGTTCATCTGAAATTCAGATTTACCTGGGTGTCCTGTGTTTCATCTGGCAGTCCTAAACACTACAGAAGAAGAAGAGGACAGAGCTGTGGCATCTACTGGGGATGATGGAAACCTAAAGCTCTTTGAGTTGGTGTTGGTAGACTCCCACAAATGGACAATATTCTAAAAACTGAAACTACCTATTCTCAGCCCCAAACTTTCATGCCACTCTGTCCCTCGGGTACATGTTACTTTAAAACATCATGTTGACAAGTTTTTTTCTTCTTATTTACTCCCTCAATGAAATGTATCCTCACAGGATAAGGAATCAACCATAAAGGGAACTTACTGGGCAACAGTAAACTCTGTAGGTAAAAACTCTTTTTCACTGCAAAATCGCACCTCAGAGGGGCACGAAATAGCTGTAAAGGCCAAAGAAATTAGTCGTGGGATATTCTGAGATGTACATGATGGTGTTACACTTGAGTCATGATTAACATTTTCTCAGAGTTTTCTTTTTTTCACAGCGAGTAACACATCATTATTCCCCTTAAGTAATGAAAAGCTGGGAACCTTGCCAGAAGTTACCTTAACAGATGCTATTTTATCATTTCAGTGAATTCCATCATTTTTCACATCTTGGTAATTCTATTTCAGAGGCAGAATTCATGCTGAGTATGGTGGGCTGCTGCTACACAACTAGACCCCAGAAGTAAATTAACCAGATAACTGCAGCAAGCCTGGGGACGCAGGGGGCCCTGGCCTGCCTCACCTGCGGCTTGGTTCTCGGGAATCCACTGTTTCCTATTTTGGGCTGCATTTCAACGCACCTTTTCACTCTTGCTCCACACTGAATTACCTGTGGGGAACCATGAAACTCTTGGTTTCCTTTTGAGAAGATTAACTCATTGCAAATATTCTGGAGTTTGGAGAAAAAAGAACTACAGGTTCTCTCTCATTAGGTACTCATGCTTGAATTAAACCACGACAACATTCCCACAGAACGCCAAGAGCACAGAAGGGCAGACTTATTGTTAAATGTTTGCTGAGGATGATAATAGTTAATATTTGTCTAATCTGACTTCAAATCACTTCAGACCTGAATCCAACTGGCCTGAATATATAATAATGCCTTCACTAATATTCATTTGTTTCTTTGACACACCCGCAAATTCACAGAAGGAAACTCTCGGCTTTCCAGAGGTCAGTGCTTATCAGGCCAAATGGATTATCTGTCCTGATAGCAGGGGATTCACAGAACATGCAAACTCAGTGCCAAACCAGCCTAGACACTAAGAGTAACGCTACTGATACTAGTCGGTGAGGAGGTGGTAGCAATGGCTCAGGCAGATACCCAGAGCTGCGAACCACGGCACTCGGGACTAGGTGGAAAGGAACATCTGTCCTCACACAAAACCCTCACACTTGTGAGGCCTGGGGGGACAGTCACTTTTCATCCTGAGTGTCATTCATAACCAAGGACGGTCATTCCTGTTCTAAGGCACTGGGAGGTCATCTAGGTGAGGTCACCCTGGTAGAAGTTTGCTTTGCCACTGCTTTCAACATCAAATATCAACACCGTGGGGACAGACTCGCTGGCAGACAGCAAGGGATTCTTGTGTGTGGAGGGAACTGAAGCTCTTTAAGGAAAAAAAAAAAAAGAAACAAACGTCCAGCTGACAAGGTTGTATGGCCTCGAAAGCTGGCTGGGTGTTCACTCGCTTTCTTTATTTGTTCTGGAAATTAGTAGGATGCTTTCATTAGCTGTCCTTTCAGTTTGGCTCAAGAGCCAATTTCAGAGAATCCTCCTCTGAGGAGACACTCCTAAGCGTGGCACATAAGAGAGACACATGACCTGAAAAACATCAAGACTCCTCCTTGCTTTCTCTACGATTACGGTAAAAGTGGGATGTAGAGGTGTACTGACCTGCTGCTGAAAGCAAAGAGAAGAATTTCTTCTAGAACAGGCAGTTAAAGAGAAAAATCTACCATCATCTTTAAATTAGAAAATGTCAAATGTGAGAATGGGGCAGGGGTCATGAGAGCAGCAATTAACAAACACTTTATAAAATTGGAGAGGAAGGAAGAGGCATTCCTCTGCCTCGGCCCACAAGACTGTGAACCTGCTACATTTGCAAAGTGGAGCTGTTCGATCCTTGAGAAGCAGGAAGAAGTTATTCATGCTAATTAATGGGCCATGTCTGAAGTGTTTTTCACGATACCTTCCTGTACATCTAGAGGTTAAAAGGTTTTCTCTCCTCTCCCCTCCTTCCCTTTCATTTGTTTTTTCTCTTCTAAGACTGAAGTCCAAAAGTTTACAGCCTGTTCTAAAAGACAGTTGGTTATTTTGCATTAGTATTAATTTGGCTGTGTTGAATAAATATTCAGCTGCATTGAATAAATATTCAGCTGCAAATTGGATGCTTTACATGGTTTGAAATAAAATCCATACAAGTTATGGAAACATTGAAAACTAAAATGAGCAAGGCTGTTTTGGCCTGAACATATTGTTTCCAAATTAGATTTTATGTGTAAAAATGTAAAATTTAGTATCTATAAAAACTGTGTGAAAATACACTTCTATGAGTTATAGCTATATATATATATATATGCACATTATATATATAATGGTTCTATCTATTGTGACAGCTATAAATATAAAAACAGTATATAATCAACAGTAAATTATGTATCACTCATCCTTTCTAGGAATAAATATTTTATTTAAAAAATTATTTCAACGGGCCAATATTTGATTTATGTTTATTTTATTTCAAGTTTTTAGTTCTTCTCAGGTTTATAAATTTGGATCATAAAGACATTTATAGTTCTGGCAAACAATTTTATGGAGTTTATGTATATAAATACATGGATACCATTTTAAAATCCATAATCCCTGATTCTGGGATAAAAGTATGCCAGTAGTTTCAACCCAATGGTTTACTGTGAAAAAAAGTACTAAAGGAAATCAGCAAGCGAGACTGGTGGGGAAATAACTGCAGCATAAAGAACAGCCTTTACTTCATAACCTGCAGAGCAGTCTGTATCCCGTAACTTATGTTGAAGAATTCACAAGATCACCCATTTCTCAATACTCATTCTTGAGATCATGAGGAAACCTAGAAACAGATCACCCCTTGGCAATCTTTTAAAATAATAATTTGGGATGCGGTGTCACCAATCATTCCCTTTTGACTCTAAATCAAACGTGGTAATTGTAGATAAGCTACAACTGACATTGCACATGTAAATGCAATATTTGCCTTTTCGTCACAACCCCCAACTCTCCTAACCCAGGAGGACGAACTGTGGGCAGGGACCTGTAGCTTGAGGTCTCCCTGGCAGTGACAGGGCCTGTGCCACGTGCAGAAGCCTGCTCGCGTGTCAGTCACCAAGCAGTCGCTCTCCGCTTCCGATCACCCTTCTCTGCCCTGCCTAGTGAAGCCTGGAGCTGGGCCCTTCCAACACTCTTCCTGACGCACATGCACGATGTCAAGCTTGTCAGTAGACGGTGCAGGAGGGACCCTGCAGGGGGAAGGGGCTTCCTCCTCTCCAGGTTCTAATGACTCCCCTCCCCTGTTGCTCCCATGACCAGGTTTCCAGGGGTCTGCATGGGCCACCCAGTGGCGGCCACCCTGCAGCAACTCACTAGCTTCAACCTGCTAATTCGGACCAGTCCTCTTCCCGGACAAACCAAACCTTACCCACCGTGGGCTGCAACCACACCCTCTCCAATGAGTCTGAATCCCATCCACGGGGAGGAGCTCCTTCCCAAATCTATTCCCTCCCGCCTTCAACACTCTTCCTCGGGCCCTATCGTATTCTTTAGATAGATTCTCTTCTGCCTTTTCTTCATAGTTGACCTTCATTAGTTGTCAAAATAACTGTTTACTTTTCTCTCTGCCAATTACTGGTGGGGTATTTGTCTCCTGTCTGGAGTGTGATGGGTAACGTTCCCCAAATCCCTTTCAGAGCACCAGGTAAAGGTTCACCCTACAAGAAGTAAGTATATTTAAAAAAAATCTTTTCCCAAGTGGAACTCAAAAAGTATGAGCACTCCCACAAACAGTTTCCTTAAAATAAACTAGTCCCTTCACAGAGTCTCCCAAACAAATCCAACAACATGGAGGCTTCTGGGGAGATGAAGAGGGTTACATTACACAGAAATTTCTTCTTTTGACCTCTTGATAGTGATATCTTCAGGCTGACCTCAATGGCTGGAGTGTCCTGCGTCAAGACTGCCTCCCCTTAAACACAGCTTCTCAAAACTCCTTACCACTTACCCCCATTTTGTGTCTCATATTCAGCTTGTATATCTTATTTCAGCAAAACCGAAGTTAGGTTTGAAGTGACCCTGGGCAGTTCCTGAGGGCACCTCAGTTTTTGCCATCATGAAAGCCTTCCTTCACTTTGATTTGGATGCGTATGTTTGTTTTCCATTACTGTGCTACCCTTTTCCAACAATTGTATCCCTTATTTAAATCCTTGTGCTTTCCAAAGACACAAAGAGGTATTCTGCATCGTTACGCCTCTAAGGTATTTCCATAACATAGTTGTAAAACATGTATTCCTCAGCATTTCATGCTATGCTATTTTTTCCCCTGCGGAAAGGTTCCTATCTTTGAAAAATAGCACATTTTCCCCCAAATCAAAAACTACGAGCTAGCATTATGGTCCACAAAGATAAATTAGGTCTTACCATGGGGCTATCTCCTCTCCCTCCTTTCCACAAAACAAGCTTATGTTGAATGACGACTATTTCCCAGGGGCTGTGAGGGGCACAGCATTAGAACAGAGAGGTCTCCGTGCTGAGAGCCTAACCTGCCTCGTCAATAAACAAGTCCACAAACTAATCAACCACCTGAAGGAAGCAGGTCGAGATGGGCTTGAATGCCTCAGCAGGGCTGGAATGTGCAGAGTCTTGCAGAAGTGCCAAAGGAAGTCATCAAAGGCTTTACAGAGACAGAGGCTTTTGTCCAATTGTTTTTAAGGATTGCTTTGGCTGCTTGCGGAACATGAATCGTAGGCAAGCGGGAGAGAATCATGGGGCCATCTAGGAAGTTATCACTAGGTCCAGGGAAGAGATGATGGACATTTGAACCAGATGCAGTAGAGATGACGAAAATGGACCTGCTGGGATACACTCAAGAGACCAAGTACGGGGACTTGGGGGTTGAAGGAAAGGAATTAAAGGGTGACTCGGAGATGTTTGGCTTAAGAAACTGGGCGGATAGTGGTATCATTTATTAAGATCTGGAAAACTGAGTAGATACTTTTACGCAAAATTAAATGATCAGTTTGGGATACATCTAAGCAGAAATGTCAAAACAAAACAAAAACAAACAAAAAACCCCCAACCAGTTGGATACAGTTCTGTAGCTCGTAGGAGAACTCTACGCTAACAGGATACGGTTAGGTGCTATGAACCTGTAACTGGCATCTGACGTGAGGAGAATGGATGAGACCACCTACGATAAGAGGGCAGAAACAAAGAGGAGGCCCTGGGAAGCAGAGAGGCCACGCATAAAGCTGGAAGGAAGCAGGTGTGGCAGCACAATCAATCCCTTTTACATTTGGAATGTCCTGCTCAGCTCCGTGGGGATTCCCTCATCCTGTACCACTTCCTGGGCATTTCTCTGCTGCAGGGGCTGCGTTTTAGATTGGCCCAGGCACTTTGAAATAACGCTGATGCCTGGGTCCCATCCCCAGCTACTTCTCGTAATTCGTCCACCCAGGTGGTTCTAATGTTCAACTCAGGTTGAGAACCATTGCTGGCAGCTGTGGACTTAGGCGATCCTGGTTAGTTAGATAAATGCAATTGCTATCTGGTTGAAGGTATATAAATAGCTTTGCTATTTTCCAATATGTATGTGTCATTAAAGTGTCCCCTCATCTCCCCATCAAAATGTCAAAAAGTTGTATTAGAGGATAAATTTCGTTTAAGAATTCCATGTTCTGATCTAGAAAGGCAAGCTTTTTTCACTCAGATTTAAAACTAGTGCTAACAGTGTTAATTTGAAATGGTGAGTACGGTCCTACATGGGTAGCTGGAGGATGCTACCAGAATCCAAGTGATGGACACTACTCCCAACTCGAGGACTTCAGAAAGATTTCCTGAGGATAATGATGCCTGAGCTACCACAATGGCGCCTGAGCCTGAAGGACAGTGGGAACCGTGCAGATGAAGATGGGTGAGAAGGGAATCCCAGACAGAGGGAAAATGCAGGGAGACGTCAAAGAGCGTGGCCTAAGAGAACTGCGAACTAGTTTCAGCTGGAATGTGAGGGACATGGAGAATGGCAGGACAGGGAATGGATCACCGAACACCATGTCAGCCAGCCTGCACTTTATTCTTCCGGTGAGGGAACCCATACAAGGGTTTTGGAAGGGCAATGATAAGACCTATTTCTGTTTGGGACAGATTACAAATCATGAGTGGGACATGGGTTTAAGGCGGTCAAAAGTATATTCAGTGACACCAGTTAGTATAATTAATTGCCTCTTGCAGATGAGAAGTGACAAGGGCTTGAACTAAAGCAGTGGCAGAAGGAACATGAGGCAGATGCAGATCCGGAATAAACGACTGGGTACGCAGGACAGAGAAAAAGAGGACAGCTGTATTTCCTAATGAGGCACAGAAGGGACAGGGTGCTTTCCAGTTAGGGAACTGGAGAATTCAGTGGGATGCCTGTAACACATCCAGGTAAATGTGTCCATCAGAAAGCTGACCTATGCTCTCGTTTCCTAGGGCTGCTGCAAAAAACCATCACAAACTCAGTGGCTTAACACAACACAAATTTACTACCTTACAGTTCTGAAGGTTAAAAGTCCAAAATGGGCTTCACCAGGCCAAAATCAAGATGTCTGCAAGGATGCGTTTCCTTCTGGAGACACAGGGGAGAATGCACTCTTTAGCCTCTTCCAGCATCCAGAGGCTGCCCACATTCCTTGGCTCATGGCCCCTTCCTCCACATTCAAAGCCAGCCACGGCTGGTCAAGTGCTTCTCATATTGCATCACTGTCTGCCTCGTCCACCTTTAAGGATCCCTGTGATTACACTGGATCCACGTGGATAATCTATTTTGTGTCAGCAGACAGGCAGCCTTAATTCCATCTGCAACTTTAATTCCTCTTTGCCACGTAAAGCAACAAGTTCACAGATCCCAGGAGTTAGAATGGAGACATCTTGGGCGGGTAGGGTCACTATTCTGCCCTTCCACAGTCTGAAATACGGGGTAGCTGTGAGGATCGTACTCTGAAACACGGGGTAGCTGGGAGGATCATAGTCTGAAACACAGGGGTAGCTGGGAGGGGCTGGACATCAAACTTGACACTCCACTGCACAGAGCCCAGAACAAGAAGCTGAGATTTCCCAGCAGGATGAGGAGAAGGAGAAGTGTCTGGGGATGAATGTTCAGGGTGGAGAAGGAAGAGGTGGCCATGAAGCAAGTAAGAACAAGCAGCTGGAGGAGAAAACGGAACCAGGAGAGAGCAGCAGCAGGAACATGTGGGTGAGGGGAAAGGTGTGAGTAATGGTTCTGAGCTGGATAAAAATCTGTGCCTGGAAACTCTTGACATGTCGAAATAGCCCCAGAGGTAATGGCTTTAATTCTGAGCCACAGCAAAGACACATAAAACATTCCTATTTGTTTTATACATTCATTGCATAAAACAGAGCAAACATATATACATCACTTCACATTTCTCTTCATGTCTGAATCACAACGAAAATCCTGTACCCATAAATGGAGTGTCTGACTGAGGAGACCTATTCCAAGTAAGAATTTTCCATGGATTTGTTAGGGCTGGATGCACTGAAGTTGAAATTAAAAAAATCTTCTTTGTGGTTCCTTTTAGATTAATGCAGTCCAGTCCTGTGACATGGCTGTATCTAACAATGAATAATCAACCCTTCTTAACTCTAACAAAATCTTTATCGTGTAAGGAACATGTTAGTTGTAGTAGGGGTTAGCAAGTCTTTGGAGAGTAGTTTTGTCTTGTTCTGTAAGTTTGTTCTTATCTCCTTTCATTAAGTCGTTAAAACACCCAGGTAATTTGGTAACACTCTTTTAAGATGCAGTATGCACGTGTGCGCGTGCACACACACACACACACACACACACACAAAGCAGAGTTGAATCAAGGCTCATGGAATGAGAAGACAAAGATGAGGAAGACTCATGGGACTAAATTAGGTATCTAAGATGTGGTCAGGGAAACATACTTACTATGCTGAAAACCTCAAGGAAGAGTCAGGGCTTTTGTTAGAATTTTTAAACCATTTTTTTAGATAAGATAATACAAATATTAGATAAAAATATACAAATTATATATATATGAATATTATATATATTCATATATATATAATATATAAGGCAAATTATATGTATACACCTAGAAAGAGGGAGAGAGAGAAAGACAGAGAGAGAGGGAAAATCTTCTGAAGCATGTGCTGTGATAGGCTGATGCCAAGCTGGCCTCCATGGTGCTGAAGATCTGTGTCCCCTCCTGTTCAGTGTGGGCAGGAGCTTGCTCCTAACCACAGAATATCAAGGACTGCAGAATCCACTGATGACACTATATGAGACTCCATCTTAGCAGACTGTCTGCTTAGAGTCCTACAGAGAACCCCATACCAGCCTGGAAGCAGCAAACGGCCCCGCTGTGAACTGCAAACAGAGAAAGGCATGTGCCCGAGAACTGTGGGCAGCCTTGAGGGTGTGAAAGTGGCCTCCAGCCAAGAGCCAGTAAAAAGTCAGGGCCTCGTGCATTCAGCCCCAAGGACGTGACTTCTGCCAACACCCTAAGTGCTCCTGGAAGTAGACTCTTCCCCATTCAAGCCTCCAGGTGAGAACACAGCCCAGATGACACCTCGGCTGCAGTTCCGTGACACTCTGAGCAGCACACCCAGCTAAGCCACATCTGGGCTCCTGCATCACAGAGATGGTGGGATGGTAAATGTGTGTTGTTTTGAACCAGTACATTTGCGACAACTTGCTAGGCAGTACAGAAAACTCATAAGAGGCACTTTTATTTATTTATTTTTTTGAAAATTTCTTGATGGTTTACTGGAACAGGCGTTTCTGAATTAGGTTTATTGGTAAGTACATCGTTTTGTATTCATAGCCACTATTCGTTGCGTAATCTGGTCTTTCATGCAACAGTGGCTACAGGGAAGGAGGGAACAATATAAGGAAAACTCTAAATATTCAGTAAAAGGTAGTAAGGAGAAAAATCAAGTCTGAGGCAGAGAGCAGGGGAGGAAGGCCAGTGGGGAAGGAAGAAAAGGGAGCATCTTCAACTAAGAGGCACTTTTACAATTAAATTCCGTTACATTTTTGTTATGAAGAAAAAAACACATTTGCTAAAATAGTTATTTAAAATTAACTATGTTTTCCCTCTGATTTGTATGGAAATTTGATAAATACTTTTTTTCTAAATTGGAAGTCTAAGTTTGAAGATGGGAAATTGTGCAGAGTTTAACCAGTTGCCCTCATATCTAGCAAGGCAGTCTTGATAATTACATCTGTGGACCTAGAATCTCAGTGTAGCTGACCTATCCATGACCTTGAATTTTGGTAGTTTAATTTCTTAAACAGACAACAATTACTAATTATATATTATTGGATTACTGAACTTTTAGTTTTACTGATTAATGGTTTTCATAAAGGTAGGTAAAATCTAAAGGTGTGTGTATATATGTATATATATATATATATATATAGAAAACTACGAGATTATTTTCATCCAACATCAACCTTTTTCTAGTTTTTATTCAATGATTTATTTACCATAGTATACAAACACACGAGGAAGACTTGGTAGGCATAAGATAAGAAGAAGGAAGGTACTTTATCTCTCAAAGGATCATAACTCATTGTAGACTCTTTTCATTTTATTTTATTTATTTTTTAAAGTTTATTTATGTATTTATTTTTGGCTGCCTTGAGTCTTCGTTGCTGCGCAGGGGCTTTCTCTAGCTGTGGCGAGCTACTCTTCATTGCGGTGCTTGGGCTTCTCATTGCAGTGGCTTCTCTTGTTGCAGAGCACAGGCTCTAGGAGCATGGGCTTCAGTAGTTGTGGCACACAGGCTCAGTAGCTGTGGCTCACAGACTTAGTTGCTCCGCGGCATGTGGGATCTTCCCAGACCAAGGATCTGGGAACCCGTGTCCCCTGCATTGGCAGGTGGATTCTTAACCACTGCGCCACCAGGGAAGTCCATTGCAGACTCTTTTCTTATGCAGATACTGAATTCATTCTTCATTAACCCTTCTTTTCTTGATTCTACACAGAACCTACCAAAACTGCTCTCTCTCTACAACTCGACTACACGCTGGAGAAGAGAAGAAGTAGTTTATCATCTCGGGTAGAATTTGAAGGGTCACATAACGTCCTCTAGTCAAATGGAGTGAGCTGTAATATCATCTGATCCCAAAATTGAATGTCTCAAACACAATTGCTCATTGTTAACAGCTGGTGAATCAACAACAAAGCTCTGCTGTGCTTTCACAACTGTGCTAAGACCTGTGGGAGATTTAGATGTGCCTCTCCTTGGCTGTACCTGGTTCAGAGAAGGGCCAACATCCTGACCCATGAACTCACCTCTGTGATGTGGGTTAGGGGTTCCTAAAAGTGCCCCAGACCACAAATTTCTCATCACCACCCAGTCTCAGTGCCAACATTTTCACAGGTAACTTACTGAACTTATTTAGTAAGGAGCCAAACTAAAACGGAACTGACCTATTTGAGAGAAAATATATGAATTCATTATCAGATGCTGACTTTAGGATAAATTGATTTTCTAGGGTAGATGCTCCCCAGTTAAACTGATCACTAGTTAAATCCAGGATAACATCAGATAGAGAGTATTTTATTATGGAGAATATGATCAGGGATACAACCTGTGTTTTTCTGGGACAAACCTCAGTTATGAATCAAAAGGAAACAGCACAAATATTTTATTGAGCTGCTATTATGTACAAGGTATTTTCTTAAGTAGTGGGTATGTTAAAATGATGACTAATATATGACACACTCACTTTATTTTTTTGCAGGGATAAATTGATTTTTTAGGGCAGGTGTTCTGCAATTAAACTGATCACTAGTTAAAGCCATGATAATATCACACAGAGAGTATTTTATTTTGGATATCAGGGATACATTGTGTGTTTTTCTGGGACAAACCTCAGTCACGAATCTAAAGGAAACAGCATAAATATTTTATTGAGCTGCTACTATGTCCAAGGTATTCTTTTAAGTAGTGGGTAAGTGACAATGATGACTAATATATGACACACACACTTTATGTTTTTATTTTTATTTTTTTGCAGGTATCAGTATCTTATTCTTTTTATTGCTGAGTAGCATTGATTATGGGAATATACTACAATTTGTTTATTCATTCTCCTGTTGGTAGACATGTGGGTTGTTTCCAGTTTGGGGCTGTCTTTTGGGGAGCGTACACATTTCCCTTGGATATATACCAAGGAGGAGAAATGCTAGGTCATAGGGTAGGTGTGTGTCTATTAGGAACTTCCAAACAGCTTCCCAAAGTGGTTGTCTAAACTTACACTGCCACCAGCAGTGCATGAGACTTCCAGTTGCTCCATATCCTCTCTGACACTTGGTAATGTCAGTCTTTTTAATTTTAAGAATTCTGATGGGTGTGTAGTGGTGTCTTTATTTATCTTTTGGTTGAAGTATAGTTGATTTACCGACACACACACTTTAGAGTGTGGCCATCACACGTGATGCATACAAACACGTAACGAGATAGGGTACCGTGAAGATTTTGATGATGCTATAAATCAGTTAAAAACAAAAGGTCCGGGTAGTCATGGGGTTTGAGCAGGTTTAAGGTGTTACACAGCTGGAAGAAAGTCACCAAAGTGGGAATGTGCTCAGTGTACTTGGAGGATGGGCAAGTTTCTGTGGGGCTGAGATTTCAGTGTCGGGGAGGGAGGATGTGAAATGAGGATAAAGGGTGGCCTAGGCCTGCCTAGGGAATCCGCATGTCAAGTTGAACGTTGGGATATTCTTTATAGGTGTGAGAGGCCATTAGAAGGCTTAGCTCTACGAAGGTAACTCTCTTGACATATTCGGGATGGATCAGAGTGGGAGAGACCGGAGGCAGAGACAGCTGTTGGAAAGTGAAAGAGAGGCTGTAAGTCTGAGCAGGGAGGCGGGGAACTAGGAGCAGATCCTACGAGTCCCTGAGAGATCAGATCGGCAGAATTTCACTACTGAAAGACATAAGGAACAAGGGAGAGGAGAGTGGAGATAGTTCTGAGGTTTTGAGAAGAACCAGCAGCAAAGTAACCAATTCAAACTGGAAGAAGAAAGAGTCGTGTTGTGGGGAGACACTGACCAGCCAGCTGGCCACTTTAAGACTCACAGAGCTTAGGGAGCAGAGCGGAGAAGAGGCAGGTTTGAAACAGACACCAGCTGCCTAGATGCAAGCGGTCATGGGAGAGACACACCTTTTTAGTTTACAGGAGAGCTAGCTTTGATCTGACCAAGCCCCGACTCTTAGAGTTTACCTTGTCCAATTTGACAGTTAGATAAAGGGGGTTGTACCGACATGGTATGTCATTGACTTCTTGTTTAAACATCATGTGTAAGGATTTTACTAGCTCATAACCAAATGTGCTCTTAGATGAAGCTAACAATCCTTCAAAACCACAGGGCAAGAGTGAGGCAGGACGTTGGCAAGAGAGGATCAGCATGACGTAGCCGTATAAATCACCTCGCAGGGGACCAGCAGGTATAAACGTCATCCAGTGTGACAACAAGTGAGGCTGACTTGGTTGAAATGCTAGCTTGGCGAATCTCCGTATACTCTTTTACGATGAGGTGCTAAATTATTTTTGTTGGCTTCACCCACAGTTAAAACTCGCGTCATGGAATATCATTTGCACTTGTTTACCCAATATTTTCTCCTTCTTACACAATCAAAAATAAACCTTTCCCCTTAATGTTATGCTATTGCTTTAAATGTTTTATTTGTAATTTTTATTTATGCTTTATTCCTTCAATGCTACATTGTAAAACATTAATATGTTTTTGCCTCATCAAGTTTAACTATAAATTAATTGTTATGAACCAAAGACATTTCACCAGTCATGAAAAACATAAGACAAATTGGCAGTCTGTTCTGTTCTCTGTATGTGTATTGGCCTTCTCTTAAGTAAATGCATTTGAAAAGATCAATGCATGTGTCCAGCACCATGACTGGCCAATATGCAATTGATAACGAGTTCTGCTCTTCCCTTGCCTCCCAGGTCTCCTACTTCTAACTCCTGGAGGTGGTGTTACGTTTCACACAGTTCAAAGACAGCTCTGGTCCTAGCCAGGCTGCCACGTAGTTGCTGGAGCTTGAAAGAGCACTTACGTTCTCTGGTCTCAAAGTCTTCACGTACAGATTAAAGTGCAACTCAGCTCCTTGCTCTCTGACTTGTTGCCCAACCAGTCACATGCTTATTTCATGTTCACCTTGTTTCCACTCCCTTTCTTTGCTCCTCTTCATGAAACAAAATTGACATTCTCTCCTGGAAGACTCTGTCTTTAAGCCAAGTCTCTAATGACTTTTAATGGAAAGGAATAAAGCCATCCATTCATTTAATTTACCATTATTAAATACCTATTAAGTAACAGGCCCAGTTTCAGAAACTGGGAATACAACAATGGACAAAATAGAGAAAGCTCTACTCTCGTGGAGCTTACATTCTAACGTGGAGAGACGGAAAACAATGACGCAGTTACAATATAAGTATATAGAATATATAACAGGGCGAGTGATAAGGAAAGCTAGCAGGAAAAATGTGCCAGGTTATGGGGATAAAGAGTGATAGGGTGGGTGGAATTGACGATAGAGCAGCCAGAGAGAAAAGTCTCTGACAGCGGCAGTGAAGGAGGGAGCAGTGCACGCACCTGGCGGGGAGAAGAAGGTCTAGGTAGAGGAAACGGCGAGCAGAAACGCCCACCACTGCACAGCAGCGAGCTTGGCTCCACCTCTTTACAACAGGTAGGGAGGCTGAAATGACATCGGAGACACAGCTGGGCACAAGACCACGCAGCTGACGCTGGTATAGACTTTGGATTTCTTTCCGGTAGAGAAGGAAAACAACACAGGGCTTTGTTATGACTTACACTGAAATGTGTGAGTGCAATAACATATAGTTTAATATATAAGGATGATAATTTATACATTAACAGACTCACTGTGGCTGAGTAGGAAGACAAGGGTAGAAACGGGTAGACCAGTTAGACGGCCCTCCCAGCCCTCAAGGTCAGTTATGATGCTCGTTTGGTAACTTGATTTAGGGTGGTAGGGGCAGAAGTGGTGAGAAGTGGTTGCATTCTGCAGGGAGCTGGAAGACAGAGCCTGCGAAGGACGGCAAGGATTTAGATACCGAGTGCAAGAGCAGCAGGGAGCTGAGAAACGGCGCAGCTACTGAGGAGGAGCAAGCAGACAGAAGCTGCCTTTGCTACCCGGGGGAAGGCTGCGGGAGGGTCGATTCTTCTGTGGGTTCAGAAGCCGGGTGGGAGCGGGGTGATGGAAATCAGAAGTTCTCACACACGGACAGTTCCTCTGTGTAAAGAAACAAAAATAGAACTACAAATCCAAATCTTGCTTTTACACGAGCATCGGGGTTATGGGCTTTGCGACGTCCTGGGCAGTCTGACTTAGCTTACACCCGGCGTGCCGGGGAGAAGAGGCAGCTTCTAAAGTCCCCTCACTCCAGGTGGCGGAAGACTAGACACAGCAAAGAAACACTGCTCATGACTCCTTCAGCAAACGCGGAGGGGGCGCCTGCCGTGCGCCCGGCCTCGCGTCTCAGCAGTGAACGAACGGACCGCATCCCTGGGTTCGCTGTTGAACTCGACGCCGCCTGACAGGATGTGCCCTGTGCTTGGCGGCCCGCCCCTCCAGAGCTTCGGGGTGTAAAGGGCCGCCCGGTGCCCCCTTCCCACACTGTGTCCTGAGGGGCTATGAGAACACGCAGCGTCGGGTGCCACCAGGGGACCCCAGCGGGTCGCCCGTCTGCCTGCCCTCATCCTTGTACCGACCCCACCCCTCCTTTAGCCTGCCTCCCTGTCCCTCCCCACCCCCCTCCTAAAGCCCCTCACGGTGCTTTTGCACCAGGTTTCCACGCTCAGAAGCCCCTCTTCGTCCTCACATCTTCCCCGGAGAGTCTCTTCACCTTCTTTCCTTGGCACAAACCTAGTTTTTGCAGGATGACACGGCTTCATGTGCAGCCCTCCTTTTTCTCCCAGAGCTTACAGAGGCGGCAAGGCTTGGAGGTGCCCTTCAGTTTGCTCTATCCTCTTTCAACCGAGCAATCTCTCCTCCTTTGCGCTCCCTGTCATGGCCGCTTTTCTCCTTGCTGAGCCCCAATGCCCACTAGAGTCCTTTCCTAAAGCACAGCTGAACACTCTCGTGTGTTCTGACTTGATCTCGCTCTCCTTGCCCCCCTTGCCTCCAAGCCCTCTTTACATCTGTCTTTCGCTTCATTTACCAGCTGGAGAAAACTGTGCTTTCATAGGGCCCCTGCGATTAGGTTAGTCCTGTCCTGATAATCCCCTCTCTTAAGGTCAAGTGATGAGGAACCTGAATTCCATCTGCGAGGTTCCTTTTGGCATGTACATAATGTGACAGAATAATGACAGTAACACCTGGGGCAGAAGGCACAGGTGCCGTCTAGAAGTCAGACTGCCATGCCTCCCAATAAAAACTTCCAAGCAGATGTTTTTTTCTTATCAGTGGGAGTGCGACTTAACGGGCCTAACCCTGAAATGGAAAAACTAGCATATGTATATAGGAAGAGATTGCTGACTGACTGAACTCACTTCCAGAGTGTATTTTCATCTAAACATGGCTGACAAAGATTGCTAGGAGCTGACAATACTTCCAGACAATGCAACAAAGTCAGGCCACAAAGACCAAGAGGAAGTAGCCAGATAAAATGAATAAGGGGGCAGGGAATGAGAGCAGGAAAAGACTGTGCATCTGTAAAGATTTTATTTTTTTTAAACAATAATGAGGAGAGAGCAAGTGCCAAACACTTGAGATCTATGTTTTCGACTGATCTCAACTCATTGCTCTAAGGAGCAAGGTCAGACGTTTAAAGGGATCTTTACATGATGTTGAGTTGGATGAATCACACCATTTGTCATGGTAACATGGATGAGGAGGCCCACAATGAGTGGTGCTATGCTCAAAATAATACTCTTTTTTTCACATATATTTTACATACACTCAAATGTTTAAAAACAGTGGGGGAAATTAAACAAACACTAGGTGGCTGTTTCTTCTATGCTTTAAAAACAACAGTTATTAAACTATTTTTAAAAAGAAAAATAAGAGGCAGTGTGGTATACAGAATATTCACTGGAATCTAAAAAAAATAATTTCTTGTCCCTGTTTTTTCTTTAACTGTCAACATGACCTTGGACAAGCATTATACTCTCCCTAAAGCATTATCTTCCACATTTAAAATAACAAATGTGACTTATCAACATCTTCCATCACTTTCCCCTTAAAGTGATAGCCAGAGTGTATCCCTGGCGTCATGAAATACTGCAGACACGTTCACTAGTTTTCACTATTGTGAAGCACCCTCCAAAGCTCCAGGGATTCTTTTCCGCCCAAAGCTCCAGGTATCGCCCAACCCCATTTGATGGATGTAAACAAACTGCCTGATTCGATCACCCCTTGGCATCACCCACTCACTCTCCTGATTGAAGAAGATTCATTGCTCTTGTCTGACCACAATCAGTTCCTCAGCCTTTCACCCGAATGGACCCACACAGAGAGCAGACTGAACTATTTTATGGCCTTGATTTCTGTCCCAGGACTGCTGTTTTATATGACCACCATTTCATTGATCAGGCACTCGGCAGGATCCCGCAGTGTTTTCTTACCTTAAACCTTTACACACCCAATCTACCTTGCTCTATACTTGAAGCCAAATCTAGGAGGAAGATTCTAATTTTTATTACTTTCTGTTAAAGGGGTGAATACTAACAATTTTCCAGATTTCACTGATTCTTTCTGGGGAATTCAAATATATTCCAATCACCTTTTGTTTTATTAAGTAGAAAATGCATCAAAACCCTCCATTCTACTAGTCATTGTCTTCCTAGCCCTAACTCAACAAGAAAAAAAAAAAATTCCAGGCACAGGATACTGTGAATACAGAACAAGTTCTTAGCATGTGCACAGCACACAAGAATAAAAATATAGCCTTACTGGGTTACAGAGGATCTTTAGCATATTTTCCATGTAAGCAGAACTTTGTTTTCATTATTTTATTTTTTTGGATTAGTGTTGGTAGAGGGATAATGGCAGAAAATATTTGGCTTGTGGTTAAAAACTTCACATGATAAAATTCCATATTAAAATGTTTTTCTCTTTTCTGCACCAGTACTTAGGTGGCTGATACTTTTTCTTTTCTGTGTTCCTGGAATGCACATTTTAGACCCTTTGTGTGAGTTTGTGTGTATCTAAAACTACATATATACAGCCATAAATATCTGAAGTGCATACATGAACTACACACATCTGATTGTATATGTACATATAAATACACACAATATATATAGATCAGAATATATATTGTAAATATACAGCCTTCTAAACTAAATGACAAAGTAATGTGATAAACTCAACCCACCATGACGGGTATCAGAAGAAAATGAACATATTTAGCAGTTATGAGTTCCTGGTAAGGCTAGTGAGCCTTTCATCTAGAAATATTCACTGAGCATCCATTAAATACTTACTTCCTAAAGTGAGGCAGCTATAGGTGAAGGGATAGAAAAATAAAAGTTCTTTCTGCTTTAGTTCGAATTGTCTCTCTACGAAATTATTATACTCTAAAAACAGTTGCTGAAAACAATTACAGGAAAGCGCTGGGTACGCGTCTACAAAATTTTGTTAAAGCTAGGCCACTTGTTACATGAGGAAGAAAATCCCTCTTTGAGTAAGCCCCTTTCGTCTTGTTGCTTTGGGGCTTTACCCATTCTGGCGTATTCAAAGCAGCCTTCCGTGAAAATCTCCTTCAACGTTCACCACAGGCTGCCTCCTCTCCATCTGGCTCCCTTCTCTTACCTTCTCCATCAATGTGCCCTGACAGACCGGATTCACCTTGTCCTTGTCCTTTTTCCTTACCGCTTGAAGCAAGTCTATCATCAGTGCCTACCAATTCTGCCTCTATAATATCTTGATAGTTCGTGGTTTCGCTCTCAGATACGCTGTGCCACTTTTTTGCCTCTATTATTTGTAGCACTGTCTTTGCCTGTCTCTGCCCCTACAATACTGTACCTACAGCAGTATGGCTGAGTACTCCATCATGAAACACTGCTCCCTTCTGGCTTCTTTCACTGTTACTTTTCTCTTTTGTTGCTACTGCTATTGTTTAACAGCTTTATTGAAGTATAATATAGATAACAAAAAACCACATGTATTCAATGCACACAATCGATGAGTTTGCATATGTGGAAACTCACGTATGCATAGACTCAGGAAACCATCACCAGTCACTAAAACTCTCTGCTCTCAAGGAGATTACGATTTCCTTTGAAAAATAAGTCATGCTCACTTGAGCACCAACAACACGTTAGAACTGGAAGAATTCCAGAAAGACCCAGCCGTGTCTGCGTGCACATCAGCAGTCTTGGCCCCTGTGGGAGACTGGCTCAGGCCCCCAGAGTGGAGTGACAGCTCATTTCTACCTCCCTGAGCTGGATACGTGCACAAGGGGAGGAGATCACCTATTTTCAGCGCTGGAGTCAGAGGACCCCAAAGCCTCAGCAATCAGCCAATCGACCGAGCTCCTGCAACAGTTCCTTTGACCAATGGCTTCTCTGCGAATGCCGTCTCCTCATGGTGACTGGCCTCTGCATTTCCATCTGGGGTGGGTTCTCTATCCCGGTCAGCCTCCAACCTAGTTT
This sequence comes from Balaenoptera borealis, assembly GCF_965194805.1. Taxonomy (NCBI): domain Eukaryota; kingdom Metazoa; phylum Chordata; class Mammalia; order Artiodactyla; family Balaenopteridae; genus Balaenoptera; species Balaenoptera borealis. Next base: position 5,986,042 of record NC_138881.1, on the reverse strand, counting down.
AAGACAGTTGTGTCTAGGGTTACCGCGGGCTGGGTGGCTCAAGCCTGGGCCTTTTTCTGAGCAGAAGGGTTTATGCTCAGGCCTTGCTCTGGAACAAAGGGCAAAACCTAAGACAGTCCTGGACAAGCAGGGTTCTGTGGCCACCTCCTCTCTCACCCTGTTCTGATCTACCCAAAACCTCTGTTTGTCACGAACAGAAAACCATCAAAGAAGGTTCTGTCTAATGTAGTTGTGTGGAACATACTGTCTTGATAAAGAGGCTACGGCAATAAGCTAAGGCTGGCATCGTTCAGAAAGGTGTCTCTTGGAGGGAACGAGCTTTGTAAGAAAATGCGGAGTGAGCAATGCACTCCGTTCCTCTAGTTCACGCACGGGACTGCTTTTGTCTCATGAATCTTTTTACTCAAGGCACACACATCTGCACCACATCTGCTGTCTGTGGATCCTGACGAGCTGTGTCCCTCACAAAACAGGCCCCAAGGCTCACACTTGCTGTCCAAACTCACACACTCAGCTGACTACATTCTGGAGTCCTGCATTCTGGAGGTGAACACTGAAATGTTTGTTGAAGAAACGATGTGAGTACAGACTTGGCTCCAAAAATATCCAGACTGGAGGGAGGGGAGGTATAGCTGAAACAAGGGCGGCCGTGAATGCACGTTTCGAAGCTGAGTGATGGGAAGTTTATTATACTATTATACTATTTTCTTAAGTTTTGTATTTGTCTAAAATCTAAAAAATTTTAAAACATGCTTTTTACCAGTCCTTTATATCTCTTACACCCAAATTCAATCATGTCTTCACGTCTTGAGTCAGCCGATTTGAACTTGGCTTATTGGTGATTTCCATTTCCACTTTCCAGCTCTTTATAAAACATTAATATGTTGTTTAATCATCTCACATTTGCACAATGATTACCTATCATGGGTTCGTTACTGTCCTAGCATTGTGTCTAGAATAACCAATACAACATGACTCCTGCCCGCAAACAGCTAATAGTTGCACAGGTGCTCACAGGCATACAGGTATGCGTGCAGGTGTGCATACAGGTATGCGTGCAGGTGTGCATACAGGTAGGCAGGTGTGACCAAGTGTCAAGTGTGCTTGGCCTGTAGTCCACAACAGGAGTCATGGTGCTTTGTAACTGGGGTGGCGTGGGGCGTGAGAACTCAGCAGACAGCAGGTGACCTCTGAGTAAGGAGATATCTGGTGACACCATTCTAGGCAGATGGAGGTTCAGGACCAAGAATCGAGAGATGTCATCTACAACTGGAAACAACTATAAGTGACCACAACGTTGTTTATTTTGTACACTATATACTGAGAGTCATCATTCTACCTATAAAAAGAGGATGAGGGCTTCCCTGGTGGCGCAGTGGTTGAGAATCTGCCTGCCAATGCAGGGGACACGGGTTCGAGCCCTGGTCTGGGAGGATCCCACATGCCGCGGAGCGACTGGGCCCGTGAGCCACAACTGCTGAGCCTGCGCGTCTGGAGCCTGTGCTCCGCAACGGGAGAGGCCGCGATAGTGAGAGGCCCGCGCACCGCGATGAGGGGTGGCCCCCGCTTGCCGCGGCTAGAGAAAGCCCTTGCACAGAAACGAAGACCCAACTCAGCCAAAAATAAATAAATAAATAATAAAAATAAAGGAATTCCTTTAAAAAAAAAAGAGGATGAAGAAAACGGAAGAATTATCCTAGGCGCAAGGCCATCATCCTATGACAATTTACAATATCTCAAAACAAAGTTAATTTTAAAGATCTATTTTTCTCCTTAAATTTTTCACTTTACTAATTTTGTTAAAGTCCAGCTCCTCCTTTCTTAATATTAAAGGCTTACTGCTCTGCATAACTTGGAGAAAGAGATATTTTGAATTGAAATAACACTGCCTAGTTCTCCATGAAAATCCCAAGTGAATATTAATTATGAACAGTGACGGAAAGTTTTATTCCCAGATGCTCCATTATTTTCTGACTGCACCCAAATCATGGTATGCCACAATGTACAAAGTACATTAAACAGACGCACATGCCCTGCTACAGCTGCTTGGGTATCAGCATTCTGTTATCTTCATGGACAACTGCCATGTCTTCTCATGATAATGATAATAATCAACATAACAATTATGTCACTATTCACAATAACACTATTGTATTGTTTCTTGAATACTTAACCCCCTGAAACCAATTTATGTAAGTTATCTGACTTTAGTATCAACACATTATGATCAGAGGAATTATTTAGTCCATTTTACAGAAAAGAAAAATGGGACTCCCTAGAGTTTCTGTAAGTTGCCCCAAGGTGCTCATCCAGTAAGCGACACAGGTGATGAATCTACAGCTCTGGGGCTGAGCTATTGCTTCTTTCCCATTGTGTACCCACATGTCTATGTCAGGGACACGGCAGATACACAATGATCTTTAAGCCAGTAGATAACGCGCATTCCAAGATAACAAAATTCTAATTAGTAAGGTGCTTTTCTCGTCCCATGTGGGTAAGAGCTTAAGAACAGTGATTGCAAATCCATGGAAAACAAATTAAAAGGTTCGACATTATATGCGCAAATGAGATTATTTACGAATTCATATTCTATGAGAATTGTGCAAATTTCCAAGGGTGAAATATATTTATCTTGTATCTTGACTTAGGAAAAAAATTATTTCACAAGCACCTAGGTCATTTTGTAAATTGAGTGGGCGGTTCATGGAGCGTGAATTCCCTAAATTAGTGCTTCCCTGACTTGCCTGATGATAGATGATAGGAAGCACTTTGGGAAACTTGTAAAAAGTACGTATTCTTGGGTATTAAACCGGGAACACCAAAGCAAAGCGTCTACGGGAATGAGTTCCCAGCTTAGTGTGTCAGTTGACTAATCCACGTCGATTCAGGATAAGCAGAGAAAGGAATACACAAAACCAAAGATAAAAACACAAAAGCATTTTCAGGTTAGTCTATGGTCCCTCAGTTATCTTTCACCAAAAATACTAAAAGAAGGTAGAAACAGACAACTGCCCATCCATGTGCTGCATCTGCAATTTAGCAAATTTCCAAAGACCAAATATATTAATTTTGTAACTTGACTTTACTGCTTAATAGGAGAAAAAAAAAACCTCCCCAGGCATAAAGATAATTTTTTAAAATTTCCATGCAGATCCTGGCTTGAAGTATGCAAGCAAAAGGATAACTATGTGATACCTTTCTAAGCTTGAGGATGATAAAAAGTTTCCACTGCCCAAGACTTATCTTTAAGAAAACTTGCCTTTGTACAGAAAAGCAAAGCCATCTTCTTTACTCTACAAACACAATGCCATTCGATTAGAGGAAAACTGTCAGGGTAGAAGAGGATGAATGTGTCCCAGACTAACATTATCAACATTTTCAAGTATTCCGGATACTAGGTTATACTCGAAATCAGCCTCTAAAAAGAGCGCAAGCTTTTCCTGCAGTCTCCACCTCTGTTCCCTCCCATCAACCACGTACAGTTTACAGATTTCACAGTTTGAAGGTTCAAAGGCAACTTTATGAAGTGTCTCTACCTCATAGAGACAGATCCAAAAAATTACATTAAAAAAATTACAAACTGTATGATTTCCCCCTACCAAGAGTGACAGTCATTAAAATCAAACAGTAGGATATAACCCCCAAAGATACCAGACATTAAAATTGTCAATGCAGAATATAAAATAAATATGTATTAAATAGCTAAACAAAAATAGAAGAAATTAACAACATGAGTAAGAAACAAGATACCATAAAAATGGCTAGGCAGGGCTTCCCTGGTGGCGCAGTGGTTAAGAATCCACCTGCCATGCAGGGGACACGGGTTCGAGCCCTGGTCTGGGAAGATCCCACATGCCGCGGAGCAACTAAGCCCGTGCGCTACAACTACTGAGCCTGGGCTCTAGAGCCTGCGAGCCACAACTACTGAAGCCCGCATGCCGCAACTACTGAAGCCCCTGTGCCTAGAGCCTGTGCTCTGCAACGAGAAGCCACCGCAATAAGAAGCCCGCACACCGCAACAAAGAGTAGCCCCCGCTCGCCGCAACTAGAGAAAGCCTGCGCACAGCAGTGAAGACCCAATGCAGCCAAAAATAAATAAATAAAATAAAAATGGCCAGGCAGATTTTTGAGAGACTACCAAGTAAAATGTTTTAAATGAAAATAAAAAAAGTTGAAATTTAAAAAAAAATCAATGGAAGGATTATAGGCTGATTAAGATAGCTAAAGAGAATACTAATGAATTATAATATAGATGTGTAGAAATAATGCAGACTGAACTACAGAAAAGTGAAGAAGTATAAAAATTAAACAGAAGTTTTAGATTTAACTGACCATATGACAAGATCCAAAATATATTTAAATGGACTTTTTTTTTAATGCATAAGAGGCAATACTAAAAGAAAATGGTTGAGAACTTTGCAGGTTTGGTGAAACACACAAATCTTCAGAATCAAAGATCAACCAATCTCAAGCTGGAAAATTAAAAAGAAAGCCAAATTGTATGCTAGTGAAATTGATAATATAAAAGACAAGGAGACAGAAATTTTGAGCCTAAAATGCACGTAATAGAAAAAAAATAGTTAAAGATTCCTGTGCTAAGAACTCAAACAAAGCAGTTGAAGAAATAGAATAAACTTAAGGAAATTACTCAGAGAAAGTAAAAGGATGGTAATAATAAAGATAGCACCGGGGCTTCCCTGGTGGCACAGTGGTTAAGAATCCGCCTGCCAACGCAGGGGACACGGGTTCAAGCCCTGGTCCGGGAAGATGCCACATGCCGCAGAGCAACTAAGCCCGTGCGCCACAACTACTAAGCCTGTGCTCTAGAGCTATCAAGCCACAACTACTGAGCCCACACACCACAACTACTGAAGCCCACGCACCTAAAGCCCATGCTCCACAACAAGAGAAGCCACCGCAATGAGAAGCCCGCGCACCGCAACGAAGAGTAGCCCTGCTCGTCACAACTAGAGAAAACCTGCGCACAGCAACGAAGACCCAACGCAGCCAAAAATAAAGATAAATTTATTTAAAAAAAGATAGCACCAACTGATAAATAAAGCAAAAAGACATGAAATAGAGTAGAACAGAGCGAAGTACTCAATTTTTTAACAGAAAGGTAAAATTAATAATCAACTGGAAAGTTGACCCAGAAAAAAAGGAAAAAAAATAAATAAAGCACACATAATTGATGCTGGAAAGAAACTGGGAAGGTATCTACATTATATGCAAAATTTCACAATTTAAATCATACACATTCTTTTAAAAACATTAAGACGAACTCAAAAAGAAATTGAAATCCTACATCATCTGATACACATTAAGTAAAAATGGTATAATTACATTTCTGCATAATGTGTGTATGCGTTACATTTCACAAAAAAAAATTTAGAAAAGGAGTATCACAGCAAGGTAGCAGGATACAAGATTAATATACAGAAATCAATTGATTTCTCTATGCTAACAATGAAATATCAGAAAGGGAATGTAAAAAAATAATACCTTTTAGAATCGCACCAAAAAAAAAAAAAAAAAAAAAACTTAGAAAAGGAGTATCACAGTGTGACCACAGCTCCCCAGATTTCTTCTTTCCTTCGTTTGTGATGCAACCAAAGAACTCTTTCATGCACCCAATAGAGCAGCCAATAGCCATATGTAGCCCTGTAAATTAGTTTAAACTAAATAAAATTTAAAACTCAGTTCTTTCATCACGGCAAGCACATTTCAAGTGCTCTCTAGGCACATGTGGCCAGTAGGAGACTTTTTTCTTTTTTAAGATGTTTTTGATGTGTACCCTTTTTTAAAGTCTTGATTGAATTTGTTACAATACTGCTTCTATTTTATGTTCTGGTTTTTTGACCATGAGGCATGTGGGGTCTTAGCTCCCTGACCAGAGATCCAACGTGCACCCCCTGCGTTGGAAGGCGAAGTCTGAAGCACTGGACCGCCAGGGAAGTCCCAGGATATTTTGCTAAAGAGATGCTGGGTTAGCTTCTGCCAAGGAGAAATTCACAGATGAGAGAGTGAAATGCAGACTGTGAGTAGAGTAAGGGTCCTTCACACGGTCAGCAAAGTTTTCTGTAAATCTTAAATAAATATCGTAGGCTCTGTCGACCAAAGAATCTTTTTCACAACAACTCAGCTCTACTGGTGTCTGACAAAAGCAGGCATAGACTGCTCACCCATGAGTGGCCATGGCTGCCTTCCAATAAAACTTTATTTACAAAACAGGCCGTGGGCCACATTCGTCCCAGAGGCTCAAGTTTGCCAACCCCCAGGATAGCGGGAGGGGCACACAGTGAGAACAGTGGTTTCACATTTCCTCGGAATGCTGTTCTGCTAATACGAGAAAGTGACTGCATTACAGGGGATTAATATTTATCCCCTCATGGTACTTGCTGAAGCACAACACATTCAACCGAAAAAAAAAAGACTCAGACCAGGACTCTTTTTCTCTCTCTCTCCCGTGAAAGCAGTCCTGCACTCTACATGCGAGTAGGGCCAGTTGAGACGCTTATCATCTCCTTCCCTCACGTTACGCTTCACAGACTCCCTTACAGAACGCACAGGGGTCTCATGGGTCAGACTGGCTTGAACTGCAAGCTACCTGCGGAATGTCATGTCCCTTTAACACCAGTGTTTTTCAAACCTAAGAGGCATTCCTAAGGGGCGAGCAGCTCTGATGAGTCGCTGGACTGAGGAGCCCCGCTGGAAGTGCGGCAGCAGCTTGTTAAGCAGAAGCCCTTGACCTCTGCCTTCCACGCCTCGTAACAAGCCTCCTGTCATCTCCGGCCCCCCGTTCTACGTTTGCTCCTTACTCCAATGAGGAATAAAAGCTCTGCTCCCTCTTGACTGTCACAAAGACGCCGTTTGGAAGGCCTTAACTCAGAGTTCAGGGCATACAGATTAAAAAAAAGCCTCCCGCAACCTCCCCCAACCAGAGATTAATTTAGCAGCAACCTTGGCCCCCTAGAGACAGAAACACTTAAGGCCATCTGCTCTGTCGGACGCCTTTACCAACAGCAGGGGCTGCAGGCACGCAAGGGAAAACACTGCTCACTGCTCAGCAAATGTGAAACACAACACCAACACAAGACAAACAAAGCCTGTGTTTATTGAGAAACCATTTTGTGAACCACAGTGATTTCCTTCACGTGTAGGGCTGGGGTTCAGGCATGGGTTTCCCTGTAAAAACACTGTGACACCGTCTTTGACATAACTCCTATGCCTGTCTCCACTCAGCTTTGTCTTCCCAGTTGCTCGTTAACAAAGACCGTCTATGTAGAGAAAACCCAAGGACAGCAATGACAAAATCTGGACTGCTTTCTGGATGCATAAATTTAGGAGATGTGCACTATAATTCTTCACTAATTGGGGGTAATATTTAGTAACCTCTGTTATGAGCTTTGCACAAAGTTGATACTCATTAAATAATTGCTGAATCCACAAATAACTCTCCAGCTGACATTACTATCTGACTGTACCTCTGTTAACACATACTGTGTCTCAACCACATACTGCATCTTCAGAAATGCCTTAGATAGACAGATAGATACACACACACATACATAATACATATATTCATAGACAGATAGATGATAAATACATAAATACTAGAGACATGATAGATGGAGGCATACATAATACATGACAGATAGATGATAGATTGATTGATAATAGGAATAAAGTAAATGAGCATTTATTCAACAGTGCTAAGTCTCAAAGTCTCTATGTATAGTCTATTTTTCAGTTATCCAGATAAAGAAACTGAAGCTCACAGAAGTTAAAATGGGATCAGGTCACACGGATAAAAAGGAAATGAGTCGTGTATCCCAACCCTTGACTTCGCTTGACTCACATACCTGTTTTCTTCTTCTGCTTCCTTTAAGAGTGGGGTTACAATTACTGCTTCTTGTAGGCTGTATACTTAGATGAGATAGCTTAGGACTATGTATCGCTTCTACATAGAAACTGCTGCCATGATACATGTGAGTGTGTATCATATACATGTGTTCTTTTTTTTTTTGCAAAGACTTCCTTCATTTCACATAAAGTTGACGTCAGATGCTCTCCAAATTCAAGATTAATCAGGAACAGAAAGGATCTTTACATGATCTAGCACAGGAAGAACCATCTTCCAAAACTTTAACAGATCTACTTAGAGTATGTATAGGTTTATCTTGAATTTATATCTTCAGGACAGGCTCAAAAGAAGTCCTATGTGCAAATGTGTGCAAACGTTGTGGAGAAAAGGGATACCAAGTGTGCAGTTGGGAGTCCTGGGTAATGGGGACTTACCCCACTTTACTCCTGATGCATTTGAATTGGGTGGTTCCCAGTCTGGGAAGAGCGTCCCGGCACTGCGGAAACGTCCATGTGTGGGCGCCCATCCGGGTCTGGCTCTGCCACTTCAACCTGCCACTACGCCTCTAAGCCTGGCTCCGCCGGCATGCAGCGGAGGGCACTTTTTCTGAAGTTTTCTCAATCAATCACCTTTTTCTGCCAAGACAGGAATGTTCTTGGCCACTCTCCCAGTCTTTTCAAGGAGCCAGCAGCACTTCTGTGTCTGCAGAGGGTCCACAAGTCCAGTCAGAATAGATACAATACACTCTCTTCTGAATTTGTCTACAGGCGTCGCTCTGATCAGCCAGCTTTAGCTGCTGCTTTAGAAGGTAACCTCATTTGTCCTTGCAATCAGCCTTGCATTTGGAAAGATGTCTGTGTTGTGAGCATTTGCCGTCAGCTCTAAATTTCATGTCAGTCCCTACCACAGAGAAAGCCACTGCTTGGCCGAAGGGCAACTCTCTTAAGACTTTCTAAGCTTTATTAGTTATTGTTACTATTTTTCCCCCCGGTCCCACAGAAATTGATATTCTTCGTGAAGGTGCAGAGGCCAACCTTCAGAGTCAAATGTCTGGGTCACCTTAACTGACGTTTCCAACAATCAACCCGTCCAGCATTACTGGAGATCTGAGACGCTACAAAGGAAACTAACACATGGCACTTACATTGTTTAAGAAATGAATCTATTTTTTTCTCTCCACGGTAAAAATATGATGTTCCAAAGCATACGGACATATACATTTTCTGACAAGATCTTTGCCTCCATTCTTGAGTGCGTTTTGATGTGAAAGGCCCTAATATCCAGTAAGAATGCAAAACATGCATTGTCAGAGCACGGCAAATCTACTCCCTAAGTTTTTTCTTCAAAAATAACAAAGTTTTGTCTTGCTGCTGCTTGTAAAACCCACCTTATGGTTACCAGGGGGGAGGGAGGGGGAAGGGATAGTTAGGGAGTTTGGGATTGACATGTCCACACTGCTATATTTAAAATGGATAACCAACAAGGACCTACTGTAGAGCACAGGGAGCTCTGCTCGATATTATGCAACAACCTATTTGGGAAAAGAATTTGAAAAAGAATAGATGCATGTATATGTATAACTGAATCACTTTGCTGTACACCTGAAACCATCACAACATTGTTGATCAACTACACCCCACTATAAAATAAAAAGTAAGAAAAAATGAAAAACAAACAAACAAACCCCCCCTTCCCCCCAGCAGGAGAGGCATGTGGCAGGAAGACTTGGAGTTAGGAAGAGGACAGACTTGCAATGGGACAGTAACCCTGCAACATATTTTTTGGAATGATGGGAAACTATTTTTGAGGGGACATTCAAACTGTGCATTGTTTCCTCTAATCTAAAAGAAAAGGTGCACTATAAATCCTGCACCTTCCTAATCTCTCCCTCTCCAGGCACCTTCCAACAGGGCACAGAGAGAAGAAACTACTCCCTCGTAGCAGCCTGCAGGTGGGGCACATAATCTTGCACACGTGCGTAGCAGGCCTCCAGTTCTGCTAGCGTGATTGTGTACAACATGCTGATAGGAATCTAACAGAACTACAGCAGTGCAGCGAGCCAAGACCCTGAGCTTTAGGACCTGAACAGCAGTGGAGACTGATCCTTCTCAGAAATGACTGTATCGGCCTGATAACAAAGGTACAAATATCCTGATCGGGATGGGACAGGGGCCAGAACAGATCCCAGGAAAGGGCTTGGGGACACGGAGGACTGGACAGATAACAGAGGGTGGTGACGTTCTTTCTCCCTCACCTCTTCCTTCCATGGATCTTTACCAAAGGCCTGCTCTGTGCTGGGCAGCAGAGCCCCCATAGAGCTTAGAGCAGCACAGCCCCCACAGAGCTTAGCCTACGGGGTTCCCAGGCAGAAGAGTCCCCACCCCAAACCTTGCTGAGACCTCCGTCAAGTTCCTGAATAAAAATAAATTCTCAAATGTGGACACAAGAATCACACTGTGCTTTTGCTGTACATAAGCTGTGTGCAGACAGGCATACGTATGCTCAGGAGAACACCGTGTCCATTTTGCTGTGCTCACCTAATACCTATTCTACAGTCCTAAGCAGCAGAACAACTTCCAGGATCACTAAGGAGACGTTCCACACCAGGAGGACGCCGCTGACAGCTGCTGCTGAGACGAGGGGCAGCGAGGTGACTTACAGAAAGTGCCTACCGGGCTTCACTTCTCTTCACAGGAGCAGCTGTGAAGTCAGCCTCTCGTGACCCAAAAAGAGGAGATCTTTCTCCCCAGTCTGTCAGCAGGCTCTCCGTGTAACTCTCCTTTTCCTGGATTCACTTGCCTCGCTCCTGGACAGCTGCCTTTTATAAGTTTATACTCTCAGATAACACAGTCTTCTGGCACAGAAGAGACAGTGAATAAATATGAATTGTGGGTGAACTAAATACCTACTAGATATAGGGATATAATGTGAATTCTTGAGATAGTAACCAAGTCAAAACACTTTCAAGGGCCAATGGCGCCAATTATACCAGCTTATAAAGCCTGTTGGAAAGGGGCCGTGATTTAGATTCTCCAGTATGCTGCGTCCAGGCCCTGGTGCACTGGTGGTAAGAGGGAGCCAGGAATGGCATTCTAAGCTGTTTCCATGTATTAACTCATTGAATGCAGAGCCAGGCTGCAGGTCTTCTGGTCAACATTCTGATCAACCTCATCAATAGCATTCCCTTCTGTCTATAAAGCTCAGTGAAGACAGCATTCATCACATGGTAGCTTTATTTTCACAGCCTCGTATACTTTTAGCACTAGAGGTGATGTCGTGCATCATGTTCTCAAGCTTTTATTATTTTATAGATGAAAAGACTGCAGACCCCAGAAGATATATGAAATCCTAAGTTTCATAATCCTTTAGTGGTGAAGTAAAAACTAAAGCAAGGTGCCTGATTCTTTTTCAGCTAAATGTTGGATGCTCTTCAGCTTTTATTTGTTTGCATTTCAGTTAAATTCATATTTTTCAGAGTTTTTTAGCCTAGACCTGTGTAAGTCTTATGTTCTGACCTTGGCTTGAAGCAAGTTGACAGTAAAGTTTATGTCTTACGGACCTGGGAAATAAATACGCTATTTGCAAAGTCAACATGAAGGTTGCCTCAGTAACAAAAATAAGCCAAAGATGTGATTTGGTCTCAATTACATAAAACAAGAAAGCATTCAGTCATTCTTTTCCATTTAACTAGTGTTGTTGAAGGATGATACACATACTTAAGAGCTAAACTTGTTTGAAAGCATGAGCTTAGCTACCTGTGGGTACATCTACCCTCTTTCTTCATACAGTTCCTGAAAATGATGAAATGCTTGCTTTGTTCTCTATGTGGAGGAACACTTCACAGAAGTACACCCTACTTGACAGGATTATGCTCCAGAACACCCCTAAATCCTGCCCATTCCTAACCTGACTCCTCAGCATTCGACAGAATCTATGAAGAACTGCACCACCCGTAAGCAAAACTGACTGAACTGCAACACTCCCACATGCCACTGGGGAAAAACGTAGGGCCCTTGCAGGCTTGGAGTGAGTTCTGCCTACTTTCACTACACATTCACACCCTGTATACACACCTAAATGCTGCCCTTCTTACAGCTCATGCACGTATACCCCTGAAGAAAGCTAAATTCGCACACAGGGAATACCATGATAGGTCCTGGGAGGAAGGTCCTTTTGCTTTAAGGCAAAAACAGATTTCTGCAAAAAATGATAATTTCTTGTCTTTAGGGGAAAATTTCATCTCCACATTTAAACAAGATTATGCACTAAGAATAGTACATTGAATAGGGCTGGCACTAGGTTCACATTTGCGTGTATCACCCCCCTGGCAGGCTGTTAGAAGACGTGGAGAAACTCTATTTCTCCAGAGCCCGCTCCGCTTCTCTGTACAGGCCTTTTCCTCCGTCTTCATGTATGCTCAGATCACCCCCACTTTAAGGGGAAAGCAGAACACTAAAGATCAACACCTTACTGCTTCTTCAAGGTATGCTGCGATTTTTCTGTATTTCTGCTCTGTGCTGATAGCCTCTCTCCACACCCTCCTGAAATGCCTGTGTTACGACTTCTATCTCCTAACTACGGACACAGATCTCCTGGTGTTAGGAAATGCCTCCAGTTGTCTGTTATTGCCCATCTCTGGACCTCTGGTCCACCCCGAACTCTGCTGGCAGCCTCTCCTGCACTGTGGCACTCTCCTGGCCCCATCATGTCACATCACTGCTGGCCCCGTATCAGGTCACCCCCTCAACTGTCTTTCCGTTTCAGCAGGCTGTGCCTTAATGCTGAGCTTATCCAAGGTTCTGTTGTGGTATTCTCTCTAGTTCTCTATATTCTCCCCTTTAGAAAATAAATCCACTTTCTTCTTCCATTGCAACCTCCATGATACTAAATCCCATCTAATCATTTGCAGACCCCATCTCTCACCCATGTTCTGCTCTTATATTCTTGGTGCCTATAGCCTGCTTGATTATTTCTTTGTCAACTTGAGCATATTGACCATCTTTATCAAATAAATCTTGATTGACCTTCCCCAAATGTGTTTCCCTCTTCTCCTCCAAAATATGTTTCTTCTTTCCAACTTTCTTGCTAGTCACACCACAATTCTGCTAGGTTGCTAGAAAACTTAGAATGCATAGTTATCTTTGATGGTTCTATTTCCTGTTACTTCTGTTGGCACAAGTTTGCTGCATACCTATTAATCTAAGGTGACAGGCAAGATCCTTTGAAATATTCTTTTGATTTATTCCTTCCTCTATTTATCTCAACAGTCAATCCTTTTTTCCTTGGTCTACATGCAATCCTTTTTTCCTGCTCTGAATTGACACTTCTCAATTCAGAGCAGGAAAATTCCCAGAGTCTAAGTCCCCAAGTCATTGGTCTGCAAAGCAGTCCTGGGCTACCTACATCCTGAGTTCTTGATATATGGAAAAAATTAAATAAAGCCCCACTTCATTACATCACTATGGCCTCATTTTGCTTTTACAGCTGGTATACCACATATTCTGGTTCTGCAATGTTGCCAACTTCATACATTTTAAATATTGCATTCCCAACTATATTAAAGAACTTATCAAGTAAAAAGAAACTAAGTATAATCTTCCTGGACTCAAATGGCTAGTTTCTTTAAGCTCAGTTTCATCCATTAACTGTAGAACTTGCTTTTCAAATTGCGTGAGTTCCCTGACATCTAAGAGTTCAGAAGCTAATGAACGACTTCTGTAAATAGAGTCATTAAATTAGGCATCCCCCCTCGCCTGACTTTAGAAATCACAAACTTTTGCCAAATGACGTGGAAAATTGTCTGAGTTAACCTCATGTATCAAACGGTGAGGCTTAAATATTCTAGGTATTTTTGGCAATCCAGTTCGGCTTCTCCACCTCAACCCACCTTGCATTATGTTCTTTTACTGCAGGACACGGTTCTGTGCCCTCTATGACTCCATCTTTGGACAAAGAACCATGCTCACTGGGTATCAGATTAGAGCAGGTGTCGTATTAGGTGCGGGGTCCAATCTAGGTGTTGGTGGATGGCTCTGCTGTTCTTTCGAGGGGCGGCGACCGAACCCCTTTGCTCTCCTCAAGGCAGCTCCCCAAGGAGAATGTCACCACAACTGGGGTAAAGACAGAGATTTTCTGGAAGGCCCCGTGGGCAAGGCAGCACAGAACAGGAGGGTCTCAGGCTCTCTGCTCTTATCATGTCCATCGGTTTCCTCTCAGCAGGCAAGGTGCGCTGAGCGTCACAGAGGAGGGATGAAAGACATCCTTGTAGGGCTTCGGACCCCTGAAATGTAACCCCTTTGTCATCTTTCGGAGGACAGCTCTTTGAGGGTGAGGGTCACCAGTCATCTTCAAATGGAACCTTTAATCTGTCCCGTGGAATCCGCCCTGTTCACCGATCGCTCTGTGATAAGGGCCATCACGAAAGGAGCGCTGTTCACGCAGGACCTTCTGAGGAAGCCGAGCTCAGCCACACACCCGTCACCAGGAGTCTCTGCCAGCGGGTACCTACCGGGCAGCGGCGCTGCTCTCAACGGGGGCGGCGGCCCGTGTCAGCCTTCGTCTGTGGCTTCCAACCAACCCGGCAACTTCTCAGGCCCGACAGCACAAAGCAGAAGACGAGACAACGAGATTAGGCATCGAGAGCACGGCATTCACGTCCTGGACTCTCAGTGAAGACAAACTCAGATGCATGTATACACACCCCCCTCCGTGGGGGACACTCTGCCCTCTGACTCCAAATACCCTCAGCCTACTCTGAAATGACAGAATTATCATAAACCACAGAGCCGATGCAATTTAAATCATTTCAATTGCATCATATATATTTATCTTTTTCAAATGTTAAACTTCATTAAAGCTGTCCAGGATAATAATGCAAAAAAAAAAAAAAAATGAAGAAAGAGATCTGTGTTCCAATCATCGGGTTCTATTTGCAGAAAGAGGGGTGGGAAGGTAAAACACAAGTTGTTACTTACAACTATAGATGTAAAAAACAATAAAAATGTAGAGTTCCTAATTAACCCTGGATTAATTAACGAGGTAGTAACCAATTAGCTATTATTCATTATCCTTCCAAATAATTTAGAATTAGCCATAATTCCCCAGAGCTCCAGTGGGTTTTTACAAATCTTATGGTGTACAGATGTGCTGTGCATTGCAGGATAAGTTCCAAATAGAAGCAGAGAAATTCCTTTTTTCCTCTCCTGGACAGTTCCCACATGGGGAAATCTGAGACGTAGTTTGCTTTGTCCTTAAAACGTAAGGCCCAGAAACTGATCATCAGAGGTCTTTTCCTGCTTCCACAATGCGTCCTGGCTGGTCTTTGGTAGAGTCTAAACCTGTCTGAGACTCAGATTTTCACCTTTCACAAGGGACTTCTAAGGTGCTTATGGGGCTAGGGTCGAAAAGCCATTTTCATAGTAGATATTCAAATACTAAATTGCAAATGCCCTCTACTACACAGCCTGTGTAGACTTCAGGTCATTTTTTCCAAATTGACTATATTTATAAAATTTATAAATAAATTTGGGGCCTATATTTTTAAGCAGGAGATTAAATGCTATGTTCTCTCAGGCTACACTAGCTACATTAGTCCACCTTATTTAACTCAAATTTGGTACCCAATGACTATACTGTTCTTCTCCAAGTATTTCCTGATAACTGCCATTCTTTGGGTAATCAGCTTCCCTGTCAAATGGACATCCTTTGTCAATGATAACGACAGCTGTGCCTTGTTACTGACGGAAGACAGGAAAGCATGAAAGTTTGATACAAGGCATCCTAGTCTAGCGCTTGGAGTGTTGAGTTCTCTACAGAAAGCAAAATAAAATAAAACCCCAAACTTCAGAAGACAAAACGCCAGACTTCATAAGTATTTCCACAGTTGAGAAGCCTTTCTCTTCAAGGATGTAACACAACGTAGAGAAGAAGGAAGAGCAAGAAGGAGACAGCAGGGAGACAGGAACCTTATTTACGTCCCATCTTCCTCGTTATCTGCCCTCGTGTTCGTTCATTTATGAAATACAGAAACTGCAAAACATCTTGAGAACTAGTCTCTCTAGATATTCACTTTCCTACGGTCAGCTTGATTCAATAGGCGTCATCTCCAAAACTTCATGTGGATCTTGAAAAACTTGGTGCGATTTCCCACAATGGCCAGAGTTTCATCAATTTAGTCTTAACCTTCCAAATGATTCTTTAAGATATCTTCCACTGCCCCCAATCCATCACTTTCCCTTAAATATAAAATTTTCACTTTTGTAAAACTTTCTTTTATAACTGGCTACTTGTGTGCCTCTAAGGCATTTTACTTTTTTAGTATGAAAAAGAATCTTAACGTGTTAGAAATCCAGATGCCTCGTTAGCACAGTAGGTAGCACGTCAGCCTCAAAAAATATTAAAAATCCCATTACTTCTTTCAAAAGTGACTTTGATAAAATAGTATTTAAGCTGGGCAATTCCAGGAGGAGCTAAGGCTTCTCGGAACAGGTACTACAAGGTCTTTTCAAGGTCTCCAGTTCTAAGACATAATCCTTAATCTCAATGTATTTAAATATTGATCTGAAGAACTGACCTATTCACTACTGTATAGAGCCACTGAGATTTGATGAAGGAAAGAAAATGGAAGTAACAGTGTAGATACAAACCTTAATTCACAAACTTGGGTATGCACGTAATTGAGTCACCATTATTTTACTTAATTTCCCTTAGTATTTATTTGTTCCTGTAATTCATGGAGCTGATGAAACAGTTTAGCTTTAGTTTCTCTTTTTGTTTAGGGGGTCATCGGGGTGGATTCAGCCTACTTCCCCAAGCTTCTGTTAAGTTTCTGGAGCTTGTGTTCTGGGCTCACATAGTAACAAAGGAGACGATGTCAGGTGGCTGTGAGAGCGACAGTTCATCAGTCAGGGGTCAACCCAATAAGCAGACCAGTAGAATGCCAACATCTATAGTTAGCTCTAGATCCATGGGAAATATACATACACATATGTGTGCATGTATATATAAAATTAATATGGAGATGGATGAGATATACCTATGTATGGTATCTCTATCAATACTATATTGACAGATAATATGTATCATATAGATGTATCTATAGATACGTAGTATGTAGATTGATAAATATACATAAGATATAGAAAGATATAGATATTACATGTATTCCATATACATATATATAGGGCATATCCTATATATATATATATATATATATCCTATATATCCTATAGGGCATATATATCCTATATATTCTCCATATTTTATATCTACATCATACATACACACACCACACACATATACATCTCCCTATCCAGTATATCCCATAGATACAGGTAAACTGATTAGAGGTATAAGCTATACTCCTCTCCATCCAGTCGCAGGCATTGTAGAGCTGTACACGGTTGGAGGGATTTGTCCCAGAGCTTTGCTGACACCACTGCAGAGCTGGGCGAGCTGCTGCCATGAGGCTGCTGTCTCTGCGTCCGACGCGCCCAGCTGGAGCTGGAAGCCCACAGGGCAGCAGGCAGGAAGGGAAGAGGAGCCCCGGGTGGGAGGGACGGCACGCAGGCTGAGCCCACAAGCGCTGGCGGAACCACACAAGGGTGGACCGACGCTGGTCATGACTGCTGCCTTGAGCCTGGCCATGAGGGCTTCCTGCAGAACGCGGGGCCCCTCCTCCGGGAGCTGACAGCCATCCGCGCCTGACCTGCGCCTCGGAGACGCTGCGGGAGGAGCCGGAGAAGGTGGAGGACGCGCCGCTTCACACCGACACGGTGAGTCCGTAGATCAGAGACAATGGGGGTGACGCGCAAAATGGCGGCTGCTTCCCGCCCCCCCTCCTGACCCCTCCCCCCGCCCCAAGGATGACCTCCTTTGCGGTGATTCACACAGGAAAGGGGTTTCTGGGAAACATAATTCAGCCTAGCCGTGCTGACATACTGCAGAGCCAGCACAGAGGAGGATACGGCACAGGCTTCCAATAACTTTGCCCCAGATTTTAGTAACAGAATCTCCAAATGCCCATAAAGTTTCCCGTAAAAGAGACTGCATTTCCTAGCCTCCCATGCAAATACATGTGGCTGTGTGGTTAAGTTGTGGCCAATGAACAGAAGCGAAGGATTACTTCCGGATAGTAGCTTTTGAGGATAAGCAGGGATGGCATCCTTCCTCTTTCTCTTCTCTCCTTCTGCTTTCTAGAATGTGTATCTGAGGGTTAGAGACCCAGCAGCCATCCTAGTGCATGAGGCATGGTAGAGTGGAGAGCACGAAGAAACCTGGGTCTTTGATGATTTGTGAGGCCACCGTATCAGCCCTGTATGGCCTCCTATATGTGAGTTAAGAGGAACTTTTATTGTTCCAAGCTACTACTAAATAACGTGTAATGCTAAATGGACACAGAAGCCTTGGGAATCAGACATGGGTGCACCTAGGAGGTTTCTTGGAAAACTCTAGCCCTATTCGCATGACTCCTGATGTTCTTAGCTTGAAGAACAGAGGAGCCCTATGCCTTTTCTGTGCTGGGCACAGGAATCTTTTGCGGGAGTCCCTAAGGTCCTATGCTGCCTGCTATCTCCCTTGGGATCTGTTGAGGAAGCAGGGTTCCTATCTTAAGGATTTCCTGAAAAGGGGTGTGGTAAGGTTGCCAGGTAAATTATAGGACTCCCAGTTAAATGTGAATTTCAGATAAACAGTGAAAAAACAATATTGACACGTCACAGGGGCTTGCAGCTTCCATCAGCTGCAAAAACACAGCAGTTGCTGGAATGAAAGAGAAGGAAGCAGGAAAACTATAAAATGAGAGCTGTAACTCAGCAAACAGAGCATGTGAGGGCTACTGAATGTAAAGGCAAACATTCTGACGCAGCCCCGTCTATTCTGAGGAGCGCCCTGTGTACCACAGGCTTAAACAGAACTAAAGGTTCACGGTGGTAATGCTGAATCTCTCTGGCCACATACATTAAATCTCCAGGTTCCACTCGAGGGTAAAATATTTTATAAGTATTTTTCTTTTGCAAAAATGGATAATATGCTTTAAAGACACACGTGTTTTAAAAGGCTTCTGTTTTGTTTTTTTTTAATTTAATAGCTACTCTATTTATTTATTTATTTTTAGCTGTGTTAGGTCTTCGTTTCGTGCGAGGGCTTTCTCTAGTTGCGGCAAGCAGGGGCCACTCTTCATCGCGGTGCGCGGGCCTCTCACTATCGCGGCCTCTCTTGTTGCAGAGCACAGGCTCCAGACGCGCAGGCTCAGCAGTTGTGGCGCACGGGCTCAGTTGCTCCGCGGCATGTGGGATCTTCCCAGACCAGGGCTCGAACCCGTGTCCCCTGCATTAGCAGGCAGATTCTCAACCACTGCGCCACCAGGGAAGCCCAAGGCTTCTGTTTTTGATAAAATTCACACCTATGGGAAAGCCTCAAAGACACTTGCTTTTTTTTTTTTTTTTTTTGCTTTATTTTCAATAAAGAGTCTTCTAATAACCTAAAGTATTAATATGCTTTCCCAGGTGCCTAATTTAATTACAAGAAAAAGAAAAATATGGTTTTACCTGTATTTACATGTCTCCATTTTGTACAGCGCACGGATATTTTCTGACATGTCATTTTTAAAACCTGAAGCATTTTGATCTGGAGAAAAAATCAGGCCATCTACCTCAGTGAAATGAAACTAAGATGCTGTTGAGGTGTGGTCCAGGAAGAGGAGGGACGCTCAAGCGAGTTTTGAATCACACTGTGTTCATCGTGAGTCCGTGTGTGATGAACCGTCCTCCTCCTGTTCGTTTGCTTTCCCCGGGAACAGAATCTGTTTAATGTCTTTAGCGTTTTCCATGTTCCCACACATTTCAACAGCAACAGACCTGAATGGCCCACTCCTCGCCATTTGATGGCGAAGTCACAGACAATATCAACCTTTTGTTTCCACTTCAGCAGCCTCTGGCACACTGGTCCTTATATGAACTACTTCTTTTAGGAAATCAAATGCCCGTGATTTCATCGGGCTGTCATGATTTCCCACCTCCTGCATTCTTCACTGAATGAAACCTCCCCACAAACGTTTTTGTTGTTCTGGTTGTTGGTGGTGAAGCCAAAGCACCAGAGAGTGTACAAGCATGCAGTCCACAGCTGCCGGGAATAAACAGACGCACAGGCAGGAATGTGAATAACACCTTTGCCCTGAATTGTCACTGGCATCCAACGGATGCTTTAAGGTAGAGGGCCTCTTGACGCCGACTGCTATAACCTAATTAATACAATTCCTCATTACTCACCCAAAACCAGAGACAGATTTGAAAACAAAACAAAGAAGGAGAGAACACCCGTAAGACACTTTTGATGACCTACCAAAGCTTGTGCCAAAACCAACGACAATCATATGCTGAAATCTCTACTTGAGACACTGTCTGGCAGAATCTCTCCTGCTACTGTTCATGAAAATGAAAAGCAACACTTTTCAACGTTCTTAAATCTCAGAAACGCCTTTTATTGAGTGTGACTCTGCTCCCTTATTAGATAGGGCTGGTTTATATCACAGACACTTGGGGCCTTTGGTGCTAAAGTTAACAGTTTACTGAAACAAACTCTTCTATTGTGTGGTGCAGACCTGTCCGTATGAAGAAGCTGCACTCTTTACCATTTTACACCAAATCCTTCAGTTCACCTCAGTATTATACAGTAAATTACCCGTGTGCTGATGACTGTCATAAATTCTCACGGTTTTAAAAAGTTATATTCTGAAATGATTGCTTTTGTCCAAGCTATGTTTCTAAAGGATGGCAAAAGAGGGGCTTTATTTCTTCCAAAGCAGCTCTGTTCCTGGGTGCAGATATTTGGTGTATTATTTATCCAAGGGAATCCAAAGGAAAATATCTTTGAAAGTTTCCTCCAAATAATTGTATCTCAAAAACTATCTGAATCCATTCTGTTCATGAATTTGGAGAGCAAGCATTCAGGTTACAAGAATTTGGGTAGTGAAGGACAATGTATATATCCTGTTTAGCTCATATATGTTTGTCATACTTATAATAATGCCTCCCCCACCCCAATTTTTCCATTAAACTTGGCATGTGTGGTGATAATGTATAAATCAGAGCAGATATCAGACTGTAGGTCTCGTGTACAGTGTGAAGGAGAGAACATCACAGCACATTTGTTTTCCAACAAACTATTCAACTCTGACAATTTATACTGAGTCGATCAGCATTGTTTCATTCAGTTTCATATCTATACATACAATATAATTTATATAGTTATATAAAATATATACATAAACATATAAATATTTATGTTTATATAGGTCATATATACCTTATAAAGGAAAGATTTAACTTGTGTTATGTGGAAGTTCTAGTTAACACCCCAAAACAATTCTGAGTCATAACGATTGAAATCAGAGTTCAGAGGGTAAATGAAAATACGAATGGAAAGGCAAAAGCAGCGGGGGGGAGGAGGCCCGGTAGGAAGGGATTTGAAGGAGGGGGTCTGCAGAGGTCTGTTAACCCTAAAGCGTACACGGTGGTGTCAGAGCTCGAGCTGGGCGTGGGAGACTCGCTGAGGTTCACAATCAGCTCAGTCCAGACGGTGCCCCTGACTCACTCACAGCTAAGAGTCACCCTTTCACCACCAGGACGCTGACCTGCTGACTCTGGCCAGGTTTCAGAGAAGCCGCCGTCCCCCCCATACCCTCCCCTGGCCAGGGTCCCGCCCTCTTGCTGTCCCGCAATCACTTAACCCCCCCCCCCCCGGGCTCAATGTCCCACAGATTCTCAGGCCCACTAACCCCAGGAGGTGTGAGAGAACACGCATCATGAAGAAGGGACGCTGACGTGGAAAGGGGGCAGAGAGCGGAGAGAAGCAGCCCCAGGAGGAGACAGAGAAGGAGGGAGGAAGGCTCCCAGGTGTGCGAGCAGGGCTGCACGTGCTCAGACCGTGGAGGACGAGGGAATGCACTCAAAGGGGAAAAGCAAAGCGACAAGCAGGGAAGTGCTTCCCGTGCAGGCTCCGGACATCCCACCTCCCTTTCCTCAGCACATCGAACTTTCCCGATGTTTAGAAAAGTACACGTGCATACACAAGGTTCGCACCCCAAGCCACAGAACTTCCCAGAAATTTCTTTGAGAACCTATTTACAACCCCTATTTACATTCAAGAAATATCTTTGGGATTCATAGAAGAGACAAGTCCCACATCTCAAAAGTAAACATATTTCAAAAGGGTATTACAATGGTAAATGGGAGTGTTTGCTTAATTTCTCTTTCAGATTGTTCGTTGTTAGTGTATAGGAATGTAAGAGATTTCTGTGCATTAATTTTGTATCCTGCCACTTTACCAAATTCACTGATTAGCTCTAGTAGTTTTCTGGTGGCATCTTTAGGATTCTCTATGTATAGTATCATGTCATCTGCAAACAGTGACAGTTTTACTCAGCCATAAAAAGAAACGAAATTGAGTTATTTCTAGTGAGGAGGATGGACCTAGAGTCTGTCATACAGAGTGAAGTAAGTCAGAAAGAGAAAAACAAATACCGTATGCTAACACATATATATGGAATCTAAAAAAAAAAAAAAGAAATGGTTCTGAAGAACCTAAGGACAGGACGGGAATAAAGACGCAGACCTCGTAGAGAATGGACTTGAGGGCACGGGGAGGGGGAAGGGTAAGCTGGGACAAAGTGAGAGAGTGGCATGGACTTACATACACTACCAAATGTCAAACAGGTAGCTAGTGGGAAGCAGCCGCATAGCACAGGGAGGTCAGCTCGGTGCTTTGTGACCACCTAGAGGGGTGGGATAGGGAGGGTGGGAGGGAGATGCAAGAGGGAGGGGATATGGGGATATATGTATATGTACAGCTGATTCACTTTGTTATACGGCATAAACTAACACACCATTGTAAAGCAATTATACTCCAATAAAGATGTTAAAAAACAAAAACACCGCATGGCCCCATGCTAGCACCTGAGCTCCTTTGCCTGAGGACTCCCTCTCCCCGTCAGAGCCCACTTTACCTGCCTGGACCTGCTGACAGACTGACACACCCCACAGCAGCTCCGGTCAGTGACACACAGTTGAGCCTGTGTAAAACTGCTCCATCTTCCTCTGCCCTCAGGTGGGATGATTACGTGGTACGTTCCACTCTCCTGTGCAGAATCCCCAGGGGACATTAAGCTCCAGTCACCTATGGGGTCACCTGAGCGACAGCAAACACCCTGCTGGCCACCCTCCCTCCCTTGTCTCAGCCCCCAGTCCCCCCCCACCCCGTTCCACTGGACCCCCTCCCAAGTAACTAATGCACGGGAATCTTCTCCGGGCTTTCTTCTGGGGTAACAAAAACTCATACAAGAAGTCGCTTTACAGAAGGTAAGATACGCATTTGAAAAGAAGGGGATTTCCTTCCGAAGACAAAGGGATATGATCGCGCAGATCCTGGGAATGTAAGAATAAAGATTTCTTTGTTAACTAAGGTCCTCTGTAGAATATAGGACTTGACGTTCTGATGGTTATGGAGAGAATGATTTCCTACATGGAAGGGCCACAGGCCAAGGAATGCAGCACGTGGCCTCTAGAAGCTGGAAGACAAGAAAAGACTCACCTCTGGAGACCCCAGAAGGAACCAGCCCTGCTGACACATCGGTTTTCGTCTGTAAAACCAGCCTTGAACTCCCAACGTGAAGACCTGTGCGGTAACAAAGGTGTGTTGCTTTAACTACCAAGTCCGTCATCATTTGTGACGGCAGCAACAAACAGCACAGCCACCAAGCTGATGTCTCTGGGGACAACGGGCGCTAGGAATGAACTCATGTGACAGCTCACTCATCTGGGGAGGAGAGCTCTCCTGCCCACCTTCCCCGGATACCTTCCTCTTCCCTACCTGCCTTCATCTTCTGCTGCTGTGTAACCAACTACCACAAACTAGGCGGCTTCTGGCAACAGTCAGTTACTAGTTCACCGTCCTCTGCGCTGTGCTCTCCCATCCTGGCTACCGTGAACAATGTTGCAGTGAACGTGGGGATGCAGTGATCTCCGAAATCCTGATTTTAATTCCCATGGCTCGATACCCAGAAGTGGAGTTGCTGGATCGTGTAGTAGTTCTGTTTTAGTTTTTGGAGGATCCTCTGTACCATTTTCCGTACAGAAGATGGTACAGAGGATCCTCATGTAAATTGGCTGCACCAATTTACATTCCCACCAACAGTGCACAAGGGTTCCCTTTTCTCCACATCCTTGCCGATCCACTCCCCCTCCTCCTCACAGCCTTGGCAGAGGTCTGATTTTTGGTTGTACTACCCAGAAGAGTTAGGCTGAAATTATTTTGTTACTGTTTCTGGGTTTGTACATTTTAAGAGCGAATCTGTTTTCCAGACTAATCATTTTGTGGATATAGAAAAATGTCTTCCTGAGCATTTAATCCATGAACTCATGGCTATGAAAGACTGTTAATTTCTTTGATAGATATTTAACTGACTCCAAAAAAGGACGGCCGATTAACAGGCCAATGTTATAGCTGATGTTGACTTGTGGAGAAATGGGACTTGGTGGCCATGGGTTCATTCCTCAACTTGAACTTTTCTGACAGCATCTTTGGTCACCTGGATGATGATATAGGTGTTCCAAAGGACGTGATTTGGAAAGAACAGTCAATGAGTCAGCGAAGAGAAACCAGATCTCAACCACCTGGAACAAGCTCTTAAGACCAACATAATTTTTGTTTTTTTTTAAATGCGAGGGCACGAATATTATATCAACATTAACAGAAACTCAAAAATAACAATTAAAAAGGTAAAAAAACTCTACCCTCAACCTTGCAACCCCGTAATATCTTTTATATATTTTTGACTCAGTTTTCCTCAACATTATTTTACTCATAGATATTATTTTAACATAACAGTGAAATATATAAAGCCTTGAATTTACAATTAAAAAAAAAATCCATAAATGTTAGATGTGGGAGAGCAGCATATAAAGTTACTTTAAAAAGTTACTTCACTATGAGTCCAATATAAATCAATACAGTAATTATTGTCTCAAAAGCTAATGCAATTCTGACTTCATTAATGAGTCTAGGAACATGAGAAAAATAAATAAGCAAAAACTTCATTCCTCATGTTTAGAATACCCCGAGGGTGCTGTTCTCAGTTCTAAGCCATTTGACACGGGTATTAACAATTCAGACAGATGTTCTAAAGGGTGAAGCTCACAGCTGGGGCACGGGAAGCCCTCCAACGGAAAAGAGAGTTGGAAAAATGGAGCAAAACCCTGGAGTAGAGACACAGTAACAATCCTCAAATAACAGAAATTGTTTCATTTAAAGCTGTTCAGTGTTGCTGGCAAGGATGGTCCAAGAAATAAGGCAGCGGCATTCCAGAGAGATCTTTTGTTTCAGAACAAGCAGGAACTTTCGATCTGTTCAAAGCTGGAAGTGATTGTCTCAGAAGGTAATGAGTTCCTGATTCTTTAATGAAGGCCTCTGTGGGGATTTTGGTGAGAGTATCTATGAATAGGGTAGACAGCTGGATTGGAAAAATTAATGGATTGGAAAAATTAAGTCCCTTCCAAATATAACATTCTGTACTCCTATGAGATACAGATTTCCAGAAACTAAAAATTAAATTTTTGTGCTATTCTCCTTCCCTCTTCTGCCCTCCCTCCCACTGTAGTCTGTGCAAAATGAGTACCATGGCTTAATGGACCAGGAGAATCCATGACTCTCCTACTTATATAATTCTAGAATTTGTTGCTGTAGCTCTCTGAAAATGTGGACACTGGAGTATGTAACCCTACTTTTATAATGTAAACAGTTCTCTCTCTTCTAACGCACAGGAACAATGTTGAACATTTAGTCAAATGATGGAAAAGAGATGTATTAAAGGACAATGGAATTTTGTTTCAAATTTTGGCAAAATATAAGAGTATTTCTCAACTAAATGAAGGAGAAAGCATTTGGCTAATCCAATATTTTCTGATTTTTATTTAAGACTCACTTTTCTGTTCTACTTGGCTTTGCTGTAATCTATTGAAGCCAAGAACAATTAGAACACAAAGGGGGTTTTGAAAATATTTGAACTTAATTCACAAGGTTAAAGGTAAGTGGACGCTATAGACTTAGAAGCCAAGCTGTAAGAAGTAAAATATATACCATAAAATGATTCCCTTGAAATTTCGTACTGTAACAACGATCATAAAAATTCCAAATTTCATGAAGCCAAATATAACACTAAACACCTGACTAAAAGGCACCACATGAAACACACCGTAATTTTTATTTTTGTAATGTTGAAGTAGGGTGTGTCAGCACTGAACAGTTAGAACATTCCAAAGTTAATTTACCTCAACATTATTTAAATAGACACTTCTCCAATCTAACGAATATTTGTGTGTCTCCTTCAAGCACTAATTGAAGGTCTTCCCACTTGATAATGGCATAGGATAGCATGGAGCCAACTGGGTGCTACTCAAGATAGCTGGGTTGGCACCCAAGAACAGGACAGGGGAGATTACAATTTAGGAAAATGGCCAGTAGCAAAAGCGGTGCCTTATGCCCCCAGGACTCCACAATGACAATCCAAGACATTAAACCATTTACAGGGTGTGTCTCTAAGCCAGTATGTTTTTGGCAAACACACTGAATTGACACACCAAGTTCACCCACATTCTTCTGAGCAGTCATCTTTAACACTTATTTAAAAATGCTGGGCTTCCCTGGTGGCGCAGTGGTTGAGAATCTGCCTGCCAATGCAGGGGACACGGGTTCGAGCCCTGGTCCTGGAAGATCCCACATGCCGCGGAGCAACTGGGCCCGTGAGCCACAACTACTGAGCCTGCGCGTCTGGAGCCTGTGCTCCGCAACAAGAGAGGCCCCGATAGTGAGAGGCCCACGCACCGCGATGAAGAGTGGCCCCCGCTCGCCGCAACTAGAGAAAGCCATCGCACAGAAACGAAGACCCAACACAGCTATAAATAAATAAATTTATTAAAAAAAAAAAAGCTTCCCCGCCCTTAATCATTTTTGGATTCTCTCCTCTTTTATAGTATCCTTATATAGAAGGATGCAGCCAAAAATCATTCTGGGCACAGAAAGGCTGGCAGATGTGGTGAAATAATGACAGCTAATTCAATTTGCAATATTAAAAAACAAACAAACAAAAAAAAACATGAAATGTTTTCTTGAAATAACACTTGACAGCAATCACAAGAGTTTCCAAAAATCATGGTTTGAAAAGTTTACACACTCACCCCAGGCACCTCTGCAAAAACCTATCAAAATTAGGAAACAGTGTTTCATAAATGCCAGTCTGAAAACTGTCACTACTGACAAAGAAATTTTTACAAACCCACAAAAGCTTGACTCGGAAACCCTAATGTTCTGACCTGTATTGACTCACTGAATGACTATACTAGGATTTCTTTGCTATTGTGTTTGGGAGATACAGGGAGTCCTGTAACTATACTGAAGGCTCGAAAAGGGACGGCAATATATTATAGGCATGTACTTTTAAGCTTAAAAAGATCACTTCCCGTGAACAGTCCAATCTGCTAAATGCACGAAGCAGCAACACGACGGATTTCAGTCGTTCTCCTGGCGCCACGCCTCACTGTCTCCTACGATCGCTGCGCAGCTCTCACGCCCTTCCCCTTCCCCGCAGCTCACCCGGCAGGCTGCCCTTCT
Source organism: Balaenoptera borealis (assembly GCF_965194805.1). Classification (NCBI taxonomy): domain Eukaryota; kingdom Metazoa; phylum Chordata; class Mammalia; order Artiodactyla; family Balaenopteridae; genus Balaenoptera; species Balaenoptera borealis. The sequence continues at coordinate 5,958,519 of NC_138881.1, read as the reverse complement.
CCCACATGCCGCTCTGCCACCTCAACTTTACAAAAAACCAGCACCTCTCCCCACTTGTCTCTGCCGAGGGCTCTAGCGGTCCCTTTCAACTGCTCAACACCTCCTGGCTGCGGTCAGAGCTCGGCCTGCCCTGGAACCGCCAGCCTGGGCCGGCCGTGGGTCCCCACCAGTCAGCTGACACATCATTCCAACAGCTCCTAAGGGGCCTCCAGTCGCCTCTCGGGCACTCTGCCCTGCAGCGAGAGTCCTTAGGGTGGGACATAAAAAAGGCTCATTTGATGCCTTTTCCAGTTAGCGCTCAGTCAGTTCCCCACTTAAACAAGTGAGTGCATTAACCCCTGCGGCAGTCCTCATGTTTTAACAAGAGGTAGTAAATGCTTCTTTGAGAAATTATATGGTGAGTCAAAAACCCTCCTGAGAAAAGCTTTATGATGTATAGAAACTCCTGTGAGGGACCACCTTTAGAATAACTGATCTAAAGAGTACGTCTTGGGGCTTCCCTGGTGGCACAGTGGTTAAGAATCCGCCTACCAATGCAGGGGACTCGGGTTCGAGCCCTGGTCCGAGAAGATCCCACATGCCACGGAGCAACTAAGCCCGTGAGCCACAGCTACTGCGCCCGCGTGCCACAACTACTGAAGCCCACGCAGCTAGAGTCCATGCTCCACAACAAGAGAAGCCACCACAATGAGAAGCCCGCGCACCAGAATGAAGAATAGCCCCCGCTCGCCGCAACTAGAGAAAGCCCGTGCGCAGCAACAAAGACCCAACGTAGCCAAAAATAAATAAATTTTAAAAAGAGTATGTCTTACTTTTCTTTCTTTTTTCAAAACCTAACATAATCCCTGACACTCTGCTCTAATCAATACGTGCTCTCTCAACTGAAAATTTTAATTAATCAAAGAAGGAAAGAACGGATGGATGGATAGATAGATGGAAGACTCACTCATTCAATCAATCAATCAATCAATCAATCAATGAAAACCTGGCTTGCTATAGTTCTGGCTTTGCCACTGGCCAGAAAACTCCCTTTTTATATCATTTCCCTCATTTGTTGCAGGGACTTAACATGAAAAACTGAGATTCTGCATTTTATTTACAAGTTACCTTTTAAACTCACTTAATTTTATTGAAAACATATTTTTACCAAAAAAAAAAAAAATTGCCTATCTTGAGTTTAACTAAATCAGTGAGGGGTCATCTGTATTGACTGTCTCCAAAGCTAGTGGTCAACTCAACCTCCTATAGTAAACATGTTTTAAACACTTAGGTAAACAAAAAAGTTTTCTGAAGCAAATGTTCTAACAAGTGTCTGTCAATAATAAACACATTCTAGACTCCAGGTTACAGGTCAATGATCTTTGGAGCTATGAAAAAAAGTCTTTCAATGCTATAGAGAGGTCACACTTTCAACTTTATGAAGATGAAATTCAGAATAAAAATAGATTTCTCTTTAATTTTTAATAGCACTTGTGTAACTATTTATTGACCTTCGCCATGTCCATCTAAAAAATGTAAGTTACTATCTCAAAACAAAAGTGTGCACATATTCCCTTTTATCTTCAGGGATTTCTAATAATTGCTGCTTGAAGCCCATTGCTACTGCTTTGGTGACAAGTCTAAACCAAGGATGAATTTAAATTTGTTTTTAATTTTAAAATAAAATTTTTAAAAATAAAAAAGGGACCAACGTGGGGCTTATAATTGGTCTAGGATCACTCGTAACCCTACCAGTGAGTGGGGTCCTGACCAATAAGTTTCTTTGCAGTGGGGCTCTTGTGTGATCAAGTTCTGAATCTTCCACAGTGCCCAGCAGTGTCCTCTACATATATTAGAGGCTCAAAAGTTCTTGATGAATTAATACAGAAGTGACTCTTGTTCCTACCCTTGTTTTCAGATAGGACCATAATTCCATCACATCATCAGCTGCTGGACCAGCCCCACATTCACCAGCACTTGGCAAATACTCTATTTATATAGAGAGAAGAGTGCAGTGGGAGGGATGCAAGTTACAATTCACATTCTCTGACTTCAGGGGTTTTTGAGATCAAAGACAAGTGCACTCTGTAAGAAAATGAACAACGTCAGAAGGTGACAGATGGGAAACACGAAGAAGCTACGTAGACCATGAGTGTTGAGGGCCTAAAGCGTGAGGAACCATCGGGACTTCCCTGGCGGTCCAGTGGTGAAGACTCTGCTTCCACTGCAGGGGCGCATGTTCGACCCCTGGTCAGGGAACTCGGGGATGTCCCCGGGTGGTTAGCTGATGACCACCTGCGAGTGGACAGAGCCTGGCTTCGTGACAGTGTGCAGCAGATCTGCCGGTACGAGCGGCTACAGTACAGGTCAGAACTCAGGACTGGGGTAAGGCAAGCCCTAAGCCCCTCGGGAATTAAGATGCTACTAGGACACAGAGACGGACACAAAATGACGACTTGGTGGCTAGCGGCAAGCACAGCCCAGTTGCGGATCACCAGCGTAAACGCCAAGCAGACTGATTTCAAGCCCCACCCACTCTCCCACCACATCCCTCTCTACCTTTCCACCGCCTCCTGCCCTACTCCACAGGCGTATTTACTTTGCTGGGAAGCAGGAAGCTTGGTTCCAGAAACCAATCACAGGATGTGCCTTGATAACTTGAGAGTCCTTCTCACCCATAGGCTAACAAAACATAATGCAGCTTCTAAATATTAAACTCAATTTCCTTTGTGTGCTCCTCCAATCCTGTCTGCCCCCCACATGACAGCACTCTGTGCCTGGTGCCTTCTGAAATCCTCACTTATAAGGCTTGATGACCTCACCCCAGCTCCATCAATGTGTTCAAGAATCAGAAGTCTCCATGTCCTGTTCAACCCAAGTATTCGAGCACCTCCTAGATTTATCTAAGCTCTTGGCTTGTGAATTCAACTACCAATTAGATTTATACAAAGAAATGCCCCGCCATGACCCCAAACGAGTATATCCCTAAACTAGAATGATTTTTTCCCATGTGACAGTCATCCTTCGCTCCTTTTTTCCAAGCCACACAACAAACAATCTTGGACGTCTCCCTTCCCTTTCCTAAAACCTCCCTTTTACTCTCCTTAACATGCACTGCATCATCCCTTTGTGCTGTCTGTTAGCTCCGGGTCTCAAAATCTCCCTCCTGGAGGGTGGCACCAGTGTCCTAAATATCGTCTCTCCCCTCACACACTAAGTTTATCCACACCGCCAATAGAGGGGTTGTCCTAAACATGACCCCGACCATGGAGCTACCCAGCTGAGACTCTGGAATAGCTCCCCAGGGTCAACGTGATAAGATAGAAAGCAGGGCACGCACAGCCCTCTGCTGTCTGTCCCGACCAGTTCCACAGCCCCGTCTCTTGCCACGTACCCTTGCTCGCTGATGCATGTGACAAACTGCTGACTTCCATCTGCCCAAAGTCACAACTGTGTCACAGGTCCATGCCGTTGTTCCTACTGCTACCTGTACCAAACTACCTTTTTCCTCGCTGCCTGGACTATCCTTTCTCAGTTCCAATATCACCTGTTAAGAAGCAGTTCAACCATCTCCACTGAGAAACTGTTCGTAAGCATCTTCTCAAGCATCACACAGAAGCGACCTCTCCATTCTTTGAAACCCCAGGAGCTCAGAGGGCACACCTAGCACAGCTATAAGTACTGATAGCCTCATGCGGTGCCAGGCCCTTACTAGTAGTCTGAGAGAAGTTTGAAGGCATAATGTAAACAACATTTTGAATAATTGCAAGTCAAATGATAGGGCTTACATTTGCTCTTCCATAATCAAATCCTCCAGTAACACCGAAGCGAAATATGAGGCCGAGTAAACACAACTACCCAAAATAGGCAAAAAGGTATCCCCAAGAAATTTGCAGTATTATCTGACATAATTCATATCTCAGGGCAGACCATTAACTGCATATTGTTACTCCTGGGAGCTTTAGATAAAGAACTATTTCTAATTTTACTAAGAATAACTGTTCCATAGCCATGTGATATATATTTAAGTAAATACTTTAGTTATTGTAAACAAGAACAATTTTTACAATTAAAAACTGTATTACCTTTCAATAACTTTACAGAAACCTTTTGAATTAAAGCTTCATTCTGCTCAGTTAAATGTAAAACCCTAGACATTCATGCAAGAAAATGATCCACCATAATATCCATTCAAATTCCCTTCCCCAGATTGTTTTTCAAAAAATAATGAAACTGTGTCCAAAAGAAGTTAAGAGAATTTCCCGTGGTTACAGTCTTGCTAACAACAGAATTGAGATTTAAATATGGTTTTTTTTTTTTTTTTGGAAACCTTGTTTAATATTTTCTGCCTACTTCTCTATGTCACAAACAAAAACAACTATTATTAAAACAACAAGAAAAATGCAACATTCTCTGCTTCAAACACAAACATTCATTCATTTGAAAAAATAGTTAATAAGTGTGCCCCATATATTTGGCAATATTCAGGGACAAAGGAGGTGAGATGCAGGGGAAGTGCACTGGAGTTGGCATTATAGAACATGATTCTAGCACTGATGAAGCCACCTCCTAGTTATTAATGTGTTAGGAAAACCTAAGCGTTAACTGACATCTTACTCTTTCATAGTCTATTACTGGAATCTCAAACATCTTCAAATATCAGCCAGGATCTTTGGTGAGAGCTGCTGAGTTGCTCAAAATTGGCAAAGTCAGATACAACTCACAAATATTTTACACTGATTACCGTTCTAAATGTCTAAAGGAAGGAATTCTAGATTTCTTTATATCTTCAACACCAATTCATGGTATCTGTTTAAACACGAGTAGGAGACAAATTTCCTGAATCTAATAGTTTAGGTAAGGATCTCTGCTGCCTAGGGGTAAGTTACAAATTCTTAATTGGTGCACTGCTGGAAGCCAGAAAACAGGAAATTGCCGTTCTGTAAGAGTGTGCTATATAAATCAGCCCAAATCCATGGATTTTGACAAGTGTGCTAAGATCTAAATGTGGATCTATTTCTAATCAGCTTTTCTTCCCTCAAATCCAAGTGTCTGGGTTTATTTTTTGAAGTCCCTGAGTTCCTATAGTTAGCAATGACCATATGATCATTTTGGAAAACAGTCCAGCCCAGTGTTCATGGGTAGAACACTGCCCAAAAGCATACAAGGTCTTCACAATTAAGTAGAAAACAGTAAGGGATAGTGTCCTCTTAGAATAACAGAAGAAGCCCTAAAGTGCCTTTACAGTACGCTCGACACAGAATGCACTGATGTGGCTTGTAAAAGCAGCATGAAAACACGCCACGCGGAGACTTCCGTTCTCTCCTAGCTTGGACGTAGCTAATCTTTTCTCCAGAGGACAGCTCTTTGTATTCCATGATGAAGTTCAACTGTCCACACAGTGGAGAATACGGAAAGCTGAAACACCAACTTCCAGTTGTATTTTTTTTTTAAGTGAAAGAAAACTGCCCTATGACACATATCAACTGCGTAATATTTATACATTCCAAGATAACTAAATAAAATAAATACAGCTAGTGCCAATAGGAGAGCTATTTCTACAACCCAAGTTGATAGCAATTAGGCTCAGGCCTCCATCTTAACGGTCAGCGACTCGAAGTAAGTTATGGAACTTTACCACACTTTCTCCAACTTGAATCCGGGGGCAAAGGGTGAATGTCAGAGAAGAGAAAATAAACAATGAGATAGAGAAGGTTGAAATAAGTCTGGAACAATTTGAATATAGAAAGCGTAGTAAGTAATGAATTAAGAAAATCAATTTTTGAAAGGCTTCAGAAAACATGGAAAGAACTGTAAATGTAAAATTATCTCAAGACAATACTATTTATATTGAACAGGGTTTCTGAAACTTGGAACTATTAACAGTTGGGGTAATTTTTTTGCTGGGAGGAACCGTTTAGCAGCATCACCGTGGCCTCAAGCTACTAGATGCTACAATCATGCCCCCTTGGTGCGGGGCAAAAAAAACCACCTCCGGTTTAGAACCACTAATAGATAAGTATTCCAGTGGTCGTTAAAATGTCTCTCAAGTCAAACAAAACGTTAAGAAGTGGGTTACCCACTACACGTGTGTATATTTTCACTCTTCATTGAGCAGTCGACAAAAGTGAGCCTCGGTAGTACTTTAATGACTAGAAACCAGACCGAAGACCTCCCGTGAGCCCCTCAGCCTTAAGTCTGGGGTGGAAAGGGAAGGATGAAGTGAGCAAACGGAGGGAAGCATGCCCAGGACACGGTCTGAAGGAAAGAGGGGAGAGAGAGGAGAACTGAAATGAATCCTGTTGGGGCTGCAGAAACACTTGGTACGGGGGAGAAGAGTGGGGTGTGTGCTCGTCATGCGCCAACACTCATTTGCTAAGTCACCAGCCCGGCAGCCGTCACCAAGCTCATGGCCGACGTAACAATGGACAGAGCCCTAGGTCAGCCTGGGTAGGTGAGTGTGTGACTGCAGACAATGCTGGATTCCCCTTGGCAGTGACCGTGCTGTTGCTTAAGTGGTCTGAGGGCAAAAGGGCAGGAGAAATCAGGACACGGCAAGGTGAGAACTGGCATGTGATTCCTTCTCGTCTTGGGACTTTCTTGAGATGCTGGAACTGTGGATCACGAGCTCATGAGACAGTTGCAAAGGTGGCACCGTACTGCTCCAGGAGAACCCAGGTGGAACGTGTATCATTTAAGCACCCACATTAAAACAAGAGAGGCTGACAGAATTTAAAGAGATTCATTGCATTAATCTTGCAGGGCATACCATTACAATATGTAGAGATGAGTACAGACTAAAAAGTAAGAGAAAAAAATCTAAGAAAGGCACTACCTAAAAAAAGAGTTAATGCGTGAAAGAATGGATGAATACATTGCTGGATTTAGTGGAAAATAAGCACTACATAAAAAATGACAAAAAGAAATTATAATCCTCCAAATAAAATAGGAATCTGATAGCTAGTGGGAAGCAGCGGCACAGCACAGGGAGATCAGGTCGGCGCGTGGTGTCTACCTAGAGGGTGGGATAGGGAGGGTGGGAGGGAGACGCAAGAGGGAGGGGATATGGGGATCTAAGTATAGGTATAGCTGATTCACTCTGTTATACAGCAGAAACTAACACAACAATGTAAAGCAATTATAGTCCAATAAAGATGTTAAAAAAAAAAAGGAATCTGAGTCCATATTGAGATCATTAAATATGGAAAGGAGAAACCTCTCCCATACAGTACAATGTTAACCAAGGAAAGCAGAAGAAATGATGGAATTAGGACATCATTCTTTGGCAAGCATCATTCAAGAAATATCAATGGATGATAAAACTAGTGGTTGCAAATTTGATGAAGAACAGAATGTATTCATACCCTCAAAGCACCTCTGCACAGAACACTTATTGGTTACAACAGAAAAACCTGTAAGTGTCCTCCTTAATCAAGTGATCGCATTTAAAAATCACAAGTCATGGGACGAACCTAGCACTAAGGGGACTCAAGGAGAGTGCAGAATCACACTGACGTTGGTCCTGCTAAAGATACACAACCCAAATCTAATCATGAGAAAAGACAAGACAAACTCCAAGTGAGACCCAGCGGACAAAATATGTGACGTGTAACCTTCAAAAATATCAAAGTCACAAAAGGTAAAAAAAAGGCTGAGGGAACCTATATCAGGTTGAAAGAGACCACAGAAACAGAAAAACTAAATGCAATGCACGATTCTGTACTGAATCTTTTTGCTATAAAGATCACTATTAGGACAACTGGCAAAACTTGGGTAGGGTCCGTGGTTGTCACGTGCCAACATTAATTTCCTGATTTTGATGGTTGTATTGTGGTTTTGTAGGAGAATGTCCTACTTTGTAGGAAACACACACATAAGTATCATGTCAACAGTTGGCTTCAAATGGCTTAGGAAAAATTAAAATTCCTGGAATTTTTTTTGCAACTGTGCTTAAGTTTAAGATTATTTCAGGGACCTCCCTAGTGGCGCAGTGGTTAAGAATCCGCCTGCCAATGCAGGGGACACAGGTTCGAGCCCCGATCCAGGAGGCTCCCAGATGCCATGAAGCAACTAAGCCCTTGCGCCACAACTACTGAGCCTGCACTCTAGAGCCCTCGAGCCACAACTACTGAAGCCCACGCGCCTAGAGCCCACGCTCCGCAACAAAGAGAAGCCACTGCAATGAGAAGCCCGTGCACCACAACGAAGAGTAGCCCCCGCTCGCCACAACTGGAGAAAGCCCGCACACAGCAACAAAGAACAAAGACCCAACACAGCCAAAAATAAACAAACAAACAAATAAATAAATGAATATTTTTTTAAAAAGATTATTTCAGTCAGCTCTACCCACCACCAGTCCCTCCTGTCAGGAAACTTACACAAGCCTCTTAGATAGCCTCATCCACCAGGGGGCAGACAGCAGAAGCAAGAAGAACTACAATCCTGCAGCCTGTGGAACAAAAACCACATTCACAGAAAGATAGACAAGATGAAAAGGCAGAGGGCTATGTACCAGATGAAGGAACAAGATAAAACCCCAGAAAAACAACTGAATGAAATGGAGATAGGCAACCTTCCAGAAAAAGAATTCAGAATGATAGTGAAGATGATCCAGGACCTCGGAAAAACAATGGAGGCAAAGATCGAGAAGATGCAAGAAATGTTTCACAAAGACCTAGAAGAATTAAAGAACAGAGATGAACAATACAATAACTGAAATGAAAACTACACTAGAAGGAATCAATAGCAGAATAACTGAGGCAGAAGAACGGATAAGTGACCTGGAAGACAGAATGATGGAATTCACTGCTGCGAAACAGAATAAAGAAAAAACAATGAAAAGAAATGAAGACAGCCTAACAGACCTCTGGAACAACATTAAACACAACAACAGTCACATTATAGGGGTCCCAGAAAGAGAAGAGAGAGAGAATGGACCAGAGAAAATATTTGAAGAGATTATCGTCGAAAACTTCCCTAACATGGGAAGGGAAATAGCCACCCAAGTCCAGGAAATGCAGCGAGTCCCATACAGGATAAACCCAAGGAGAAACACGCCGAGACACGTAGTAATCAAACTGGCAAAAATTAAGGACAACGAAAAATTATTGAAAGCAGCAAGGGAAAAATGACAAATAACATACAAGGGAACTCCCATAAGGTTAACAGTTGATTTCTCAGCAGAAACTCTACAAGCCAGAAGGGAGTAGCATGATATACTTAAAGTGATGAAAGGGAAGAACTTACAACCAAGATTACTCTACCTGGCAAGGATCGCATTCAGATTCGATGGAGAAATCAAAAGCTTTACAGACAAGCAAAACCTAAGACAATTCAGCACCACCAAACCAGCTCTACAACAAATTCTAAAGGAACTTCTCTAAGTGGGAAACACAACAGAAGAAAAGGACCTACAAAAACAAACCCAAAACAATTAAGAAAATGGTCATAGGAACATACATATCGATAATTACCTTACACGTGAATGGATTAAATGCTCCAACCAAAAGACACAGGCTTGCTGAATGGATACGAAAACAAGACCCATCTATATGCTGTCTACAAGAGACCCACTTCAGACCTAGGGACACATACAGACTGAAAGTGAGGGGATGGAAAAAGATATTCCATGCAAATGGAAATCAAAAGAAAGCTGGAGTAGCTATACTCATTTCAGATAGAATAGACTTTAAAATAAAGAATGTTACAAGAGACAAGGAAGGACACTACATAATGATCAAGGGAGCAATCCAAGAAGAAGATATAACAATTATAAACATATATGCACCCAACATAGGAGCACCACAATATATAAGGCAACTGCAAACAGCCATAAAAGAGGAAATCGACAGTAACACAATAATACTGGGGGACTTTAACACCTCACTTACACCAATGGACAGATCATCCAAAATGAAAATAAATAAGGAAACAGAAGCTTTAAGTGACACAATACACCAGATAGATTTAACTGATATTTATAGGACATTCCATCCAAAAACAGCAGATTACACTTTCTTCTCAAGTGCACATGGGACATTCTCCAGGATAGATCACATCTTGGGTCACAAATCAAGCCTCAGTAAATTTAAGAAAATTGAAATCATATCAAGCATCTTTTCTGACCACAACGCTATGAGATTAGAAATGAATTACAGGGGAAAAAACGTAAAAAACACAAACACATGGAGGCTAAACAATACGTTACTAAACAACCAAGAGATCACTGAAGAAATCAAAGAGGAAATCAAAAAATACCTAGAGACAAGTGACAATGAAAACACGACGATCCAAAACCTATGGGATGCAGCAAAAGCAGTTCTAAGAGGGAAGTATATAGCTATACAAGCCTACCTAAAGAAACAAGAAAAATCTCAAGTAAACAATCTAACCTTACACCTAAAGGTACTAGAGAAAGAAGAACAAACAAAACCCAAAGTTAGCAGAAGGAAAGAAATCATAAAGATCAGAGCAGAAATGAATGAAATAGAAACAAAGAAAACAACAGCAAAGATCAATAAAACTAAAAGCTGGTTCTTTGAGAAGATAAACAAAATTGATAACCCATTAGCCAGACTCATCAAGAAAAAGAGGGAGAGGACTCAAATCAATAAAATTAGAAATGAAAAAGGAGAAGTCACAACAGACACCACAGAAATACAAAGCATCCTAAGAGACTACTACAAGCAACTCTATGCCAATAAAATGGACAACCTGGAAGAAATGGACAAATTCTTAGAAAGGTATAACCTTACAAGACTGAACTGGGAAGAAACAGAAAATATGAACAGACCAATCACAAGGAATGAAATTGAAACTGTGATTAAAAATCTTCCAACAAACAAAAGTCCAGGATCAGATGGATTCACAGGTGAATTCTCTCAAACATTTAGAGAAGAGCTAACACCCATCCTTCTCAAACTCTTCCAAAAATTGCAGAGGAAGAAACACTCCCAAACTCATTCTATGAGGCCACCAGCACCCTGATACCAAAACCAGACAAAGATACTACAAATAAAGAAAATTACAGACCAATATCACTGATGAATATAGATGCAAAAACCCTCAACAAAATACTAGCAAACAGAATCCAACAACACATTAAAAGGATCATACACCATGATCAAGTGGGATTTATCCCAGGGATGCAAGGATTCTTCAATATACACAAATCAATCAATGTGATACACCATATTAACAAATTGAAGAATAAAAACCATATGATCCTCTCAATAGATGCAGAAAAAGCTTTTGACAAAATTCAACACCCATTTATGATAAAAACTCTCTGGAAAGTGGGCATAGAGGGAACCTACCTCAACATAATAAAGGCCATATACGACAAACCCACAGCAAACATCATTCTCAATGGTGAAAAACTGAAAGCATTTCCTCTAAGATCAGGAACGAGACAAGGATGTCCACTCTCACCACTATTATTCAACATAGTTCTGGAAGTCCTAGCCATGGCAATCAGAGAAGAAAAAGAAATAAAAGGAATACAAATTGGAGAAGAAGAAGTAAAACTGTCACTGTTTGAAGATGACATGATACTATACATAGAGAATCCTAAAAATGCCATCAGAAAACTACTAGAGCTAATCAATGAATTTGGTAAAGCTGCAGGACACAAAATTAATGCACAGAAATCTCTTGCATTCCTATACACTAATGATGAAAAATCTGAAAGAGAAATTATGGAAACACTCCCATTTACCATTGCAACAAAAAGAATAAAATACCTAGGAATAAACCTACCTAGGGAGACAAAAGACCTGTATGCAGAAAACTATAAGACACTGATGAAAGAAATTAAAGATGATACCAACAGATGGAGAGATATACCATGTTCTTGGATTGGAAATATCAATATTGTGAAAATGACTATACTACCCAAAGCAATCTACAGATTCAATGCAATCCCTATCAAATTACCAATGGTATTTTTTACAGAACTAGAACAAAAAATCTTAAAATTTGTATGGAGACACAAAAGACCCTGAATAGCCAAAGCGGTCTTGAGGGAAAAAAACGGAGCTGGAGGAATCAGACTCCCTGACTTCAGACTATACTACAAAGCTACAGTAATCAAGACAATATGGTACTGGCACAAAAACAGAAACATAGATCAATGGAACAAGATGGAGAGCCCAGAGATAAACCCACGCACCTATGGTCAACTAATCTATGACAAAAGAGGCAAGGACATACAATGGAGAAAAGACAGTCTCTTCTATAAGTGGTGCTGGGAAAACTGGACAGCTACATGTAAAAGAGTGAAATTAGAACACTCCCTAACACCATACACAAAAATAAACTCAAAATGGATTAGAGACCTAAATGTAAGACCGGACACTATAAAACTCTTAGAGGAAAACATAGGACGAACACTCTTTGACATAAATCACAGCAAGATCTTTTTTGATCCACCTCCTAGAGTAATGGAAATAAAAACAAAAATCAACAAATGGGACCTAATGAAACTTCAAAGCTTTTGCACAGAAAAGGAAACCATAAACAAGACGAAAAGACAACCCTCAGAATGGGAGAAAATATTTGCAAACGAATCAATGGACAAAGGATTAATCACCAAAATATATAAACAGCTCATGCAGCTCAATATTAAAGAAACAAACAACCCAATCCAAAAATGGGCAGAAGACCTAAATAGACATTTCTCCAGAGAAGACATACAGATGGCCAAGAAGCACATGAAAAGCTGCTCACCATCACTAATTATTAGAGAAATGCAAATCAAAACTACAATGAGGTATCACCTCACACCAATTAGAATGGGCATCATCAGAAAATGTACAAACAACAAATGCTGGAGAGGGTGTGGGGAAAAGGGAACCCTCTTGCACTGTTGGTGGGAATGTAAATTGATACAGCCACTATGGAGAACAGTATGGAGGTTCCTTAAAAAACTAAAAATAGAATTACCATATGATCCAGCAATCCCACTACTGGGCATATACCCAGAGAAAACCATAATTCAAAAAGACACATGCACCCCAATGTTCATTGCAGCACTATTTACAATAGCCAGGTCATGGAAGCAACCTAAATGCCCATCGACAGATGAATGGATAAAGAAGACGTGCTACATATATACAATGGAATATTACTCAGCCATAAAAAGGAATGAAATTGGGTCATTTGTTGAGACGTGGATGGACCTAGAGACTGTCATACAGAGTGAAGTAAGCCAGAAAGAGAAAAACAAATATCGTATATTAAAGCATGTACGTGGAACCTAGAAAAATGGTACAGATGAACCAGTTTGCAGGCCAGAAGTTGAGACACAGATGTAGAGAACAAACGTATGGACACAAAGGGGGGAAAACCACGGTGGGGTGGGGATGGTGGTGTGCTGAATTGGGCGATTGGGATTGACATGTATACACTGATGTGTATAAAATTGATGAGTAATAAGAACCTGCAGTATAAAAAAACAAACAAACAAACAAAAAACAACTAATACTAAACTTTCTTTGGGTTATTTGTATGGAAATATGTTAATATAAATGTTTCAGACATTACATGAAATTTCTAAAAATCTTATATGTTCTGGTATAATGTTATAAGTCATAATTCTAGTTATTACTTTAAAATGTATATCTCAGAAATAACTAAAAAAAATAAAGATTATTTCAAAATAAAAAACAAAGTATTATACTTGGATTAAATTTCTTTCAACCAATGGGAACTTTAAAGGACTTTAGAATAATTAGAAGTATTTTGCTAACACGTTGGTGAGAATACACGTTCCTAGTCAGTAGAAATAACTTGGGAAATAAGTAAACTTTACTTCTGCATAATAAAAATACTTAGTATTCAAAGACACTGGATTTGCTAAGGAGTTTGAAAGAAGAAATATTGCCTTACAGGAAAAATACCCTTGATTATTTTTTACTATATATATTTTTAATGCCAAGGATAGCTATATTTCTGGTACAATTATCTGCTTTAAAATATTTTTCAGAGCCCAACTGTTTTATCTGATTAAGCTGGTTTTTTAATGGATGTGTGTATGTGTGTGTATGAAACACGTATTATTCACGTTCAAATAGCTTTACATTAATGATTGTTGCACACCTTGTTTTGACCACAAAATCCTGAGGCACATTAATTTTGAGTGCCCAGTCAGGTAGAGTTCAAACAGTCCAGACAGCTATCTGGAGCAACACCGGGAGGGATCTCTGAGCAATAAAAGTTATGTTAGAGAGATCGGTCTCTCCGTAGCTTGTAGACACTGTTCTAAGTTGCCAAGTGTCCCACACTAAGGGGCTAGTGACAAGCCTTGGTAGGAGGCTTGTCACTTGGTAGGAGGAAGACATTAATTCAGCTCAGCGATTCTCCACTGGGGGTTATTCTGTCCCCCGGGACACCAGGCAACACCTGGAGACATTTTTGGTTGCCACAACTGGGGCACGGGTGCCACTATCTTCTAGTGGGTGGAGGTCAGGGACGCTGCTGAGCGTCCTCCAGTGCCCAGGACGGACCCCCACAGAGAACGATCCAGCTCCGACTATCCATAGTGTGGAAGCTAAGAACCGCGGACCTACGCTCTTGTCAAACTCACCCCCTTTGGCGGAAGGGGCTTAGCATAGCTTGGTCCCCCTGGTTTACCCACAAAGTGGGTAGATTCCCACTTTGTAGATGCAGAAGGAGATTCCAAGGGATTCAAAGGGGAACAGGGAATAATTTGAAGAAATACTGTAGAGGTGTCGTAAAAATATTATTTTTGATCATACTTTCAAAAACCATGTTTTTATGATTATTGCAAACTGTTCTCTGGCGTGCACAGGGTAATGGGCAACATGATCTCGTGGACTTTGAGTGCAGTGACGCCACGGCCTCGCAATATTCAGTCTACAATTAGAGTGATGCAGATCTCAAGGGAGGTTAAAAAAGTTTCTCACGTTTGAAAATACCATACATTTCATGAGCCAGATGTCATGTGGTAGGGAGCTGGAGTTGCTCTAGAGGTAGAGGCAGAGAGAGAACTCTGAAAAGACAACACAGGAAAATGAGGGGGAGACAGTGGTGTGCACTTTCCAAAGAGCTGTGGAATGTGAACCTTGAGAACAAATCCTGCGCGCGAGAGCCTGTGCTACCCTCCCTCCACAGAGCAGCTAAGCCTTCCCGGTAGGCAATACTCTCTTGCATCTTGTTATTCCCACAAGACGGTTCCCTCTTGATGGGTTTTAAGAAAAACACACGTGTGGCAAATTCTGATTTAGGGGTAAAACAAGTGAATTCATTATATATTTGTCAATAAGTAGAATTTTTTAAAATGTATTAACTTTCCCATTTTCAGGCAACCTCAGCTCTTTTTACTTGATCCAAAATGATGAATTACGTTACCTCTACTTGATTTCTAAAAGTTGTATGAAATAATAGGTTTTTAACCCATAGCTACTTTTATTTTTTTTTAATTTTTAATTTTCTGGCCGCACTGCGCGACATGCGGAATCTTAGTTCCCTGACCAGGGATCAAATCCTCACGCCCTGCAGTGGAAGCTCGGAGTCTTAACCACTGGACCACCAGGGAAGTCCCGACCCATAGCTACTTTTTAAATTCATTTATTTCTTATAATACTACCATTCTTGCATTAAATGTCAGAACCTATGTATCAAACTTCAAGGTCTGTAACTTGGAAGTACTGTTCCCCTGAAACACATTGCATCTCAGATATTTCAATGGAATGAATATCGTGTTTCAGATCATGGAGAACCACAGGGGTTAAACCCAGTCAAGAACCCTAGGGGAAAACCCAAATTAGCATACAGACACTGCCCTGTAAACATCTCAAACCTGAAGACCCAACACAGGTACAAACAAGGCAGGAAATTTGGGGCCAGAGATTCAAGACGTGGTTGAGAAAACTCCAGAGGAAAAGAAGTGGTGGAGAGGAGGAATCATCCAGGGTAACTGACCTTTTTAAATTTTTATTTATTTATTTTTTTATTGAAGTGTAGTTGCTTTACAATGTTGTGTTAGTTTCTACTGTATAGCAAAGTGAATCGGCGATACGTATACATATATCCCCTCTTTTTTGGATTTCCTTCCCATTTAGGTCACCGCATAACTGACTTTCATGGACAGAAGCCTGCACATTTGAAGTTGATCTTTATGGGCGAGAAGCTGTAAGACCCACAGGAGAGGCGGGTGATGGCCAGAGGGGAAGCGGGCCGATCCGGTCCAGCCAGGACCATGACTCGCCATGTGTTGCCATGTTTGCTTAGTAACGAGTCCCCTCGGCATGCACATGGCGTTCATTCGATAGCCGTTTATTGAAGCCACCTGCCGGGGAGCTCCTGCACAAGCCATCAGTTGCCTTCTAGTCTCTGACACACCTTTTTCCTACCCTGCAAATACTAATGGCAGTTACTAGTCACCGAGCGCTCACAAGCACTAGAGCCACTGCTCATGGCCGTATGATGCAGACATTGCTACTTCCTAATCACACTCGCAGAAACAAGGTTGAGAAACAAACGTGGCCCAAATCACAGAGCTATGAGAAAATGCAGCCAGGCCTGGAAAGGGGACTCCTGCGATTTCTCACTTCCCACTGAAATACCTTTGAGCAAAAGAAAGACAATCTCTCTCACTACCACCGAAAGCTATCTGACCACGGCTGTCCTCAGAAGACACAAGAAGAACCTCCACTCACGATAAACATAATGGAGGTAAGCAAGAAAAAACAGTAAGTAGCTACCTAAAGCCAAATCAAGCTACGTGGAGACCATGGATAATCTAATAAGTGGGTACATCTAGAAAATATATTCCCTAAAGATCTATGCCCGTGCACTATTTTTTGAATGGAGGAGGAAAACTATCTTAATACAGATAACCATGTGCATATTCTTCTGTGTTTGAGGTAAGAAATGTATTTCACGCATGCAACATAATATCCTAACTTAGTTGGCAGAGAACCACTCATCCTTATTAAGGACAGAGTTTAGCCTCTGTGGATAGAATTACAAAGTCTGCTTCTAGTTTACCACACTGCCCCATGCATTATTAATTTGCAGAATTTCACATGATTGAAACAGAATATTTCAGTTGACTGTCAACTGCCTCAGAATTTGAGGGTCAGCCAGAAGTCTCTTTGTTTAACAGGAGGAGTGTTGTCTTGTTTAGTATCTCCACTTGAAGACACTGCATCTGCTTCAAGGGGGAAACCAATTACACTCCTCAGGTCACTTGAGAAGTTACATGTAAAAACAGTAATTAACTGACTACTTACATCCAATCTAATTTTTTTTGCTCGGGAGCTGCTATTCTGGAGAGTTAGCTGGCTGGTCTTCAGCTTAATTCGAATTCTGAGAATTCCTGCACACAAGTCATAAATCAAAGGACCTTGCTGACCCACTGTTTTATCCGTAGTTCAGAGTCAACTGCAATTATTCCACTAGGTAGAAATACCGTGAGGAAGCAGGCTGTGAGGGCCTGGTGTGCTGTTCCAATCCCCTCCCATTGCCTAGTCTTTCTACAGCATCAGGGCTTGTGACACCCAAATACAAAGTGGAATTAGCAAGGCAAAGAAATGAGTTACTGAGAGAGAGGACCAACTTTAGGCACACTCTCAGGATAGAAAGCATATGGCAAGTATATAAAATGTCTCCAGAAAGAGGAAATACACAGAGAAGAGAAGGCTGGGGTGGGACTTCGGGATTTTCCTAAGTTGGAATTCAGAATGGTGTGGAGATCATAAGGACTCATTTCCTGCAGAACAAAATGAGTGTGAGACCCACACCCACACCCAAGCCAACAAAACGCGTGTGTTCTAAAGGTGGCAGACCTCACTGCAATTTAAAAAATAAAAGTTCTTTTTAAAGTGCATCAAAAGAACAAAGTCAGACTGGCTCAAAACTCTCCCCCACCATGTTAAGTACCAAAGACATTAGACCCAAGTTAATCAGCTCTTGAGGAAACAGCTCATGATCTGAGAATTTTCTGCCCATCTCACTTGTCATTCAGGGAACGGGAACAATGAAAGATCATTTTAGGACATGCGGGGGACTGAGAGTATATTACCCGTGAGAAGTAAATTACACTAACCTCCCTCGTATAAATAAACCTGAAGTCAAGAATATAACAGTTGACATGAAAATAGTTGTGGCAAAGTCAAAAAGCCTGTAACAGAAAAAACTCAACACACATGCTATTTATATGGTCGAAACACTTAATAAAAATGTACAAATAATGCTTGAAAATCAATGTAAAAGATCATTTAAAGAGACTCCAGATACAAAATTCTACAAGAAGCAAATGATAACTAACAACTGGGAAGACTGAGGAAACACAAGAACACTGCAAAGTAAAATTTTATTAATCCTGGTGACAACTGAAGACAAAGGGATTAAAGTGTATTCTTTAAAATATAAGGGTAACCTTCAGTAGAAAGACCACAAGAATCACATGCATTCTAGAATTCTAGGGAAAGAACAACAACAACAAAAGAGTATATGTAGGGGAATGGGAACATGAACACACAAGAAACTATAATAATCAAAATAATATATGCAAAAAGACAGAATTAAGATTGCACACATAAGCTTAGAGACTCCAAAGTTCACCTATTGAAAAGTCACAGACGAAGTGAGAGAGTGGCATGGACATATATACACTACCAAATGTAAAATAGATAGCTAGTGGGAAGCAGCCGCACAGCACAGGGAGATCAGCTCGGTGCTTTGTGACCACCTAGAGGGGTAGGATAGGGAGGGTGGGAGGGAGACGCAAGAGGGAGGAGATATGGGGATGTACGTATATGTATAGCTGATTCACCTTGTTATACAGCAGAAACTAACACACCATTGTAAAGCAATTATACTCCAATAAATACGTTAAAAAATAAAAAATAAAAAAATAAAAGTCACAGATAAGAAAATATACAGATACATATTTTCCTATTTTACCTAACAGGCAAATAAAGGTAAAACTAATGATAACAATAAAATAATAATGACAGAATAAATTACCATGACAAAAGTCTCGAGAATGTGATGAACATATAAAATTATAAATTGTAACCAAAAAGTAACTGGGAAAAAAAAATGTTTGTATATACCCTTTAAATTTTTAACAACAACAACAAAAAAAGCAACATACGATACGCACCATCATACGTTAAGGGTACTATCCAGATGCAACAATTATAATAATGTTTTTATTTAAGCAAATTCATATGGATAGTTTCAATATCAATAGTACAAATAGCTAATCTTGTTATGGAGGATCCAAGTTCAAACATTCCATTCAAGATAATAAGGAAGACTATATTATTCACTGATACCTTTTTGAACAATAAAATTTGAGCTCGTGGGCACAACAAATTCCTTTTGCGATGGTTGAGAAATTAAATATAAAAGTTTTTGAGAACTAGATGAAAATATGAGTGAATATTTATCTGATATTGCAATACACAATGATCTTTACAAACAGAAAACAAAATAAGTTAAAATTTTCACTACATATGAATTTAATTGTTTGCATTTTAACAAAAACATGGAAAAAGAAAATTTACTCATTAAACATCTAGGGAAAAAATGTGCAATCTATGTGGTGGAAAAGATTTTGTACGGACTGAATGTTTGCGTCCTCCCCAAAATTCATATGTTGAAGTCCCAACATCCAATGTGATGTAGTAGGAGGTGGGGCCTTTGGGAGACGACTGGATCATAAGAGAGGAGCCTCCATTGTGAGGTTGTGTCCCTCTAAGAAGACACATCAGTGCCCTCTCTCCCCCGTGTGATGCCATAAGGACAAGCTGGCCATCCGAAAGTCAGGAAGAGAGCTCCCACCAAGAACCTGACTATGCCAGCACCTTGATCTGGGACTTCCAGTCTCCAGAGCTGTGAGAAATAAATTTCTGTTGTTTAGACCCCCCCCAGCCTATGGTATTTTGTTATGGGAGCCCAAGCTGACTAAGACAGATGTTAAAATACCTTTAATAAGCAAAGAATATTCAAAAGTCACTAGGAAAGTGTTGTAAAACTTTGTACACCAAAAAAGGTGCCAGTAGCTATTTAAGATAATTTAATCTCAATATTATTAACCAAAATAATGAGATATTTCTCATCTATTAAATTCAATAAGCATTAATAGAAATAAGGAATAACCAGTGAGTGAGAGATCATGGAAATAAGCCCGTGCATATTCTATTGTTAGGACTTTAGTCAGACTTTCATTAGTATAATGTTCCTGAGTTGAAACTGGAAAAATATATTAAACATAACTCCATGGGGGGAGAGGGGAGAGGAGGATTAATGACCAGAAACATCCTATTAAGAGAGAAAGAATTGGGCAGTAAATAGTATCAGGACAACTGGCTAGCAATCTGGGTAAAATAAAAGATTCAGAGTTTCACATCATATCAAACACTGACTTTAATCCTCAATGATTTAGTGAATTTAATTAAAAATATAAAATGCCGGGCTTCCCTGGTGGCGCAGTGGTTGAGAGTCTGCCTGCCAGTGCAGGGGACACGGGTTCGAGCCCTGGTCTGGGAGGATCCCACATGCCGCGGAGCAACTGGGTCCTTGAGCCACAATTACTGAGCCTGCGCGTCTGGAGCCTGTGCTCCGCAACAAGAGAGGCCGCGATAGAGAGAGGCCCGCGGGCCGCGATGAAGGGTGGCCCCCGCTTGCCGCAACTAGAGAAAGCCCTCGCACAGAAACGAAGACCCAACACGGCCATAAATAAATAAATTAAAAAAAAAAAAAAAATATATATATATATATAATGCCAAGAAGAAGGCACAGATGAGTGTCTCATCTCCTCAAGGTGAAGGATTTTTAATCTTTTAAGTAGTGGAGGAAAAGAATCATTTTCTATTATAATGATACATAATAATTGTAAGTATATATAACTATATATAAACTAAATCATAAGTTTTTTAGAAACTTATAAAGGTTATCCTAACCCTTCAAGAATTAGCCCATTTAGCAACGTTACCAGTCATATTTCTCACAAACTTGAATTCCATTCTTAAACATTTGAACCAACTGTCTTCTCCTACATCAGTGTTTACGTATTTTCACTCAAACTAGGATGTGAATTCCTCCTAAGCAGGAACTGTCTTAGTCATCTTTGTCTACTCTATAGGACACAGCTTTGTAATTAATAGGTGACTTTTATTTAGAAAAAACATTATATATTTACTTTTACTTTACGTTCAGCATTTTGCTAACAGTGCACGTCAGAGTGACTCCATTCCCATGCTTCCCTGGAATCTGCTTGGCCCCCTTTCCATAATTATATGGATTTTTTTTAAAGCCTAGACCTCCGCGATTTTCTAGAGCTCCACTAATGATTACCGTTCCTCCCATGTCCTGCGTCCTTTACATCAGTGGTTCTTTTCTCTGGACCATCCCCCCTCTGTACCAGAAATATTTCATCGTACCTTTTTTTTTTTTTTTTTTTAAATTTATTTATTTTTGGCTGCGTTGGGTCTTCGTTGCTGCACGCAGGCTTTCTCTAGTTGCAGAGAGCGGGGGCTACTCTTTGTTGCGGTGCGTGGGCTTCTCATTGAGGCGGCTTCTCTTGTTGTGGAGCACGGGCTTGGTTCCTCCACGGCATGTGGGATCTTCCCAGCCCAGGGCCCGAACCCGTGTCCCCTGCACTGGCAAGGAGATTCTTAACCACTGCGCCACCAGGGAAGCCCCCTTCATCGTACCTTTTTAACTCTCCTGAAATAAAATTCATGGGTACCATAGTCTACCTACATATATTATCATAAATATTATAGGAAACAATGCCCATTGCAATGCAAAGCAGAAACAAAGACTATAATTTTTTATAACTCTGTTTTTAAATATATAAATACTTGGGCACGATGACAACAGAATGCAGAACCAGGTTGTTACAGGGTTGCTTCTATTTCTAAAGAACAACTTAGATATAGGAGACGTAAGACACTGTTCAAATGAATAATGATACTTTTGAAAAAAACTGACATTTTGAAAACGGATAAGTATGTTGGTGACTAGTTGTAAATCTACCAAAAATACAGAATACCACGTGCAGCCTGATACATGAGTATCTACCCACAACTCAGAGAGCAAGGGGGATTTTCAAAAATGACGAGATTTTCTCAAGCAGTGAACTCTCAGTGGTATTCTCAACGAACCAAAGTAACATATTTCTTCGAGTGACCTGCAGGTTGCATTCCTCCAGTACTCAATATATGTTAGAACCATACAGAGAATGTCTTGGGTTTCTATGTATAACAAAGTTAGCTTTTGGCTTTGGAGAATCGTATACAACTTTACCCTGTGGGGCATTCAAAAGCTGTGAGTGACCTGGGGCCCTTCTCTACTGAGTTACTTCATTGCCTGTGGAATCCCGCCAGGACTGTGGCAACTAAAGCGCCTCTGAACACTATTTCAGAATGTTGCTATTTCTTCTGATCTTTCTTTTTGTTTATTGGTACCATTTTGAAACACAACTTGCTCACATTCTCAGCCTCTTCCCCCTCTCCTTAAGTCCTTCATCTGCCCCTGTGTTTACCTTTGTATGGATTAACATTTGCAAATGGACTCTATTTTTAGTAACACACATAGATACATCTCCTCAGCAGGAAATATAGGTGATTTTTTTAACATCTTTATTGGAATATAATTGCTTTACAATGGTGTGTTAGTTTCTGCTGTACAACAAAGTGAATCAGCTATACATATACATATATCCCCATATCTCTATATCTCCTCCCTCTTGCGTCTCCCTCCCACCCTCCCTACCCCACCCCTCTAGGTGGTCACAAAGCACCGAGCTGATCTCCCTGTGCTATGCGGCTGCTTCCCACTAGCTATCTATTTTACGTTTGGTAGTGTATATATGTCCATGACACTCTCTCACTTCGTCCCAGCTTACCCTTCCCCCTCCCCGTGCCCTCAAGTCCATTCTCTACGAGGTCTGCGTCTTTATTCCTGTCCTGCCCCTAGGTTCTTCAGAACCATTTTTTTTTTTAGATTCTGTATATATGTTAGCATACGGTATTTGTTTTTCTCTTTCTGACTTGCTTCACTCTGGATGACAGACTCTAGGTCCATCTACCTCACTACAAATAACTCAATTTCGTTTCTTTTTATGGCTGAGTAATATTTATAGGTGATATTTTTGTTAGTTGAGTTAATATGAATTTAGTGAGAAGGGTTTTGGTAGAAAGAATTCAAGGAAATTCAGCGGATGAAAACTTAAAGAGATGTAAACTGATAAGCTCATCTATTTCATTTATTTAATGTGAAATGGTACTAAATGAAGATACATTTTTTAAATCTTAAGTGTCACAATACACAATTTAATACTTCTATATGCCAGAATATTCAGTCATCACATTAGAAAAGTTAAACTTAATTGAAAGCATTAGCTATTTGTGTTCTCCTTGCATAAAGCACTTAGCTCCTCCTATGAATGAACTTGTTCTCATTCATCCAACAAACAGGCTGCTGTTGCATGACTGGCCTGGGGTGACAGTTCTGCGGGGATGGAAATTCGGTAATAAACTCCGACGGTATCAGTGCAGTATTGGGTAGCTCGAAGCCTGGGTTTCAAATGCTCCTGGACAGCAGCGGCTGTGTATTCCTGCTGTGGCTGTGGATAACATTTCAGAACGGAAGGAACTCATCTGTCCCCACTGATACGGTGTTGACAAGACTTCTCAGCTTCTCCCAACCTATGAATGAGTCCTAATAGAAGGTTGGAATGAAGGCAAATTCCTCCAGCATTTAAACTTGATTAGGAATGCTTATCTGCACGATGACAGATGCCAGCCATTCTCTCACAGTCCAAACTGTCACCATACCGTGAGCTTTAGGGAGAGCAATTTCATCTTAGATTAGCTCATGGTGGTGAATATTTATTGAGCCCTATCCATGCACAAGGCACTGCACAAAGCGGAAATGCAGACGTGGACATAAAAGGATCACGCATGTTGCTGTTCATGAGGAGCTCCTTGGTTATTAGCCATCAAAGTACTTTCACTCCTCAGCATGAAAGAAACGAGAGCCCTTTCAAGTGTGAGCTGGTCATAGCGCTGCTAAAATGCAGGAGAGCAGAGGAACCACATCTGTCTATTTGGCACCACAGCCCAAAGGTGACTGGCACCTTCCCCCAGGCCATACATGTAATAATGCATCCAAAAAAGCCAAGGCACTGACAGTGACTGTAAAATAAAAGCTTTGGGGTGCCACAAAGGAGACAGCTTCATCAAGAGATTAAAGAGGGACAGGAGGTAGAGAACATTCTCTCCTTCTAGAGTCACATGTTTTATTGTCCAGTGAGAAGGAAGTCTATTACATCAGCTGAAAGTCTTAGAACGTGTAGTTCAAGCACGTGGCTGTCCATACACCATCTGTAGCCCAGCAGTGTTGCCTTTAGCTAAACGGAGGGGCGGTGGTTATGTGATGAGGAACAATCAGCTGGAACCAATGTCAACACGCCACTGTGTGCCAGGGAGGAACGGGAGGGTCTCAGCACCACCTGATCTAAGCAGCCCATCGATGTTACTTTTCCCACAGTGAACAGAAGGTGATATGGGGTCACCTGCTCTCTCTCCTGCAGCTCCCATGTAGGCAGCCATGCCTCTGAGGTGGCCACAGGCCAAGAAGCAGAGACCTGAAATGGGGCGTCCAGCCCAACCAGAGAGAAGAGAGACAAACTCGGGGTCAGGGACATCTGGGAAAGGAGAGAGGGTTCCAAGAGGCACAGAGGACAGGAAAGTAGGGACAAGCAGGTGCCTCTCACAGAAGAAGGAGGTCACAAGCTCACTTCTTTGACAACAAAAATGACTGATTATATGTATGTCTCTCCAGGTCACGTGAGGGAAAATTCTAGAAGTGGAAGTGTTATTTGTTAGCTTTCTGAATAAAGCTAATAAAACCTACAGGTATCAGATTTCCAACTTGAATAAGCCTGGGTGTTTTGGGGTTTTTTTGGTAGAGAAATTTTTTTTTTTTGGATCAGGATCATATTTACCAATACTGTTAAGCCACTGACATGAAATATCAGCTTTATTACATACTTTCTTTATGTGCATATCTGTTGTGAATACGTGTGTGTGTGCTGACAAATACAGACAAGCCTTAAAAAATTTTTAGGATTTTGTTAGGTACAAAGAATCTGGAGATTAATTTGGGGCCTACTAACATCTGTATAACACTGAGTCTTATACAGTCTTATATTCCCTACCGAAGGATAAAATATCTATTCTTCTTTCCATCCTCCATTAAACTTTCATCATTTTCTCTGGGTGTTTTGTTTTTTGTTTTTTGGTTTTTTTTGGTCATGCTCCAAAAATTGATGCTGAGATGCTATGGGTGGGAGATGATCTAGCATTTTTTTTTTTTTTTTAGGTAATTGCATTAGAAATGTAAATTATTATGAAAATAAAGCTATTTTAATTTTCCCCCAGATCTCTGCAATCTAGGTGAAATATTTCTCTCATGGTCTTTGTTGTGCTGAGTTTTGTCACTCTGTGTGCCTTGATTATATCGTAGGATAAACTATGTAGCAACAGAAATAAAAATGCAACTATACATGGAAAACCCTCCCAGTCTTGGTCACTCAGAATTCAGCACTCCACTTGTGCGCCGGGGGCCGCCAATACACTTCTCTTCCACGTGGGTTTCACGGTTCCTCACCTCAGCTCACCACGTCTAGATTGGTATCATTTGCTGAATCGTCTTTTCTTTCCTTTACCCAAGACATCCTACGGAATCTCATTATTAAACTGATTTCGTTCTTGTCTTCAGGGCTGCCAACTACAAATTGGCACTTGCCATCTGCCTCTACAAGGATGAGGTCACTGGCGACTGCAGTCGCTGACCTCTAACACCCCCTGAAAGGAGTTCAGGGCAGAGATCAGAAATGAGGCATTTGTGCTCTGGAAAAACTGGCAGAACAGGCCTGCAGAAAGTTAGAGCTTTTCAGGAGAAGATTTTATGAGCCCAATTTCTTGCATCTTCTCATAGCTGGAAAAGCACTAAAATCATTAATGGAGACGTCTGCTCCTCGTGACGAGCAGCAACTTTCTCGTGACCGGCAGCCACGTTCCGCCAAAATGTACGCTCCGTTGCACGCATCCTCCTTCCCTAAAATCACATAGACGCTGACCTCCGCTCGCCCTCCCTCCTTCCCGAAAATCACATAGACGCTGACCTCCGCTCTCCCTCCTCGGGGCCGTTCCTCAGAGCTACCTGACAGGCTGCATCCCAGGTGCAGTCCTCATTTTGCCCAAAATAAGACTTAACTCACAGCTCTTACGTCGTGCATTTTTTTCCAGTCAACAGACACATTCTCGTTTGTTCATAAATCTAGTTTAGTGCACACTTACATTCACGCCCAACCAAAACCTGCCTCATACTCTTATCCATCCACTTTCCATGATCGCCTCTGATACCTGAGGAAGGGAATGCGGACAAAAGGAAACTTAGAACAAAGTGAAACTCCTTGTTCCCGTGAAGCTCCTTCTCTTGCTAACTTCCATTAGTCTCATATCTGCCTGTAGTTTTTCTCCAGTTTTTAACTTTGGGGTTCGTGTGTTCTCTTTTTTAAAATCCTTAACCCTCTGCAGCAAGAGTTGCCAAGAGTTGTCATCTTCATGTAGCAATCAGATTGGCTTCTTCTGACTTCCTCGGGTATTTCTTTGATTCCTGAACCATTTTAACACTCGCCTAACCCCCAAAGATTTCTTCTTGAGGGGAATGAAGGAGCCACTAGGTGAGAACTAACTTGAAAAGCATTTCCCAAACATTTTTTTTCCTCTGTTGAGCAAACAATTGAGTAATAGCAACCTTAAAAGCCATGTAAAGGTTTCCAAAATAAATGCTTGGTTTGCCAGAAAATATGTGTAAAGGTATTTCAATAGCTGCAATAAAACAAATACTTGCATAATGGGCAAACAACACATCAGAAATATTTTTGCATTCCTTTCTGAGCACCTGTGGTTACTCAAGCTTCATGTCTGACCTGTCCAAGGACTCAGGAGATACTGGGGGAAAGTATTTTTCCTTCCTCCCTACCACATACAGTGAATTTAGTTAAAAAGTATTTTGTTTGCCAAGAGGAGTCTTCTAGCTAATACACACCCATTTCAAATTGTGTGCAGTTCCTTGCAATTCAGTCCTCACAGTGGCAATGTGACAGAAAAGGATTGAAAAAAGTAGAAGTTGGCACCACTGAAAAGCAATTACAGCAGGTAATTTGATTTGACTGTGAAGTGCCTCGGGAAAAAAGATTCCCACCTAAATTCTCGTCAGGAATGTGCGCTGTGCTCACCGGTTATCACCGGCACAGTGTCACTTTGCTGACTGCAGTTCCAGACAATTCATCCTTCTGTGTGACAAGAAATTCTATCAGCGTCTAGTCAGGGATACGACAGTTTGCTTAATTGACATGAAAAAGGTTGATGTGGTGTCTAAACTCTCATGAAGTTTAACAAAAAATAAATGTCACCCCTACGGCACCTACTTTAATATGTATTACAGTGCAAAAATGTATCTCCAGAAATACTTAAAATTTAACCTTATCTGGCCTACTTTTCTCTTGAAGCTAACACTTACAATCCCATACACTTAATAATGCTGAAAATTCTACTCAAATAGAAATCTCAATTATAGTCTATAATTCCACCGATAGTTTCTAAATGGCAATTTTTAAAAATTATATAAAAATTCTACAGTTTGCTTCAGTGGTTCTCAAGCAGAGGCAAGTCTGTTTGTCCACCCTTCTGTTCCCCAGAAAGGTACGTCTGCAATATTTGGAGATATTTTTGGTTGTCAGGACTGGGAGGAACCTCTGGATCCAGTGGGCAGAGGCTAGCGAAGCTGCTCAACATCCTATAATGCACAGGACTGATCCACAACAATTATCCAGCCAAAATGACCACGATGCTAAAGGTGACCATGACGCTAAAGGCGACCACGACGCTAAAGGCGACCACGACGCTAAAGGTGACCATAATGCTAAAGGTGACCATGGCTTACGTTGAGCATTTACCTTTTCTTGATAAAACAAGTCTAAAACATGAGAAAATATATCCTTTAAATGAAATGTTACATATTCTGAGGGTTTGTACATAAATATAAATAAACTAGGTATGAGGTAAGAAATAGTCTTCTGGAAAGTAAAATTCTTTATACCCTTTTTTTCCAAACTATGATCTCCTATTTTCCTAAAGAAACACTTAGGAAGCTCTTACTCCAAGACATCTCAGTTCGATGAATATTCCAGAAAAAAAATGATTCAAACGTTAAGTGAAATTAAATCAGAAATACTCAACTTCTGTTCAATTTCTTTTAAAGTACCACATGGACTTCAAAGTCAAGGGTGAAATCTACATGACAAATGAGTTAGCAGTCAACCTGCATTTTAGGTATTACGGGTACTTGTCAAATGGAGGAATAGATGTTTCTCATCTCTAAAACTTTGATAGAATGATTTTCTTACAGACTCTAACCTTGGTTGCTTATTGAACTAGCATCACATAAAGAGCTAACCTTATATAAAATAAGAGTGTTAAAATTGGGGGCCAGGCTTCCCTGGTGGCGCAGCGGTTGCGAATCTGCCTGCTAATGCAGGGGACACGGGTTCGAGCCCTGGTCTGGGAAGATCCCACATGCCACAGAGCAACTGGGCCCGTGAGCCACAACTACTGAGCCTGTGCGTCTGGAGCCTGTGCTCTGCAACAAGAGAGGCCGCGATAGTGAGAGGCCTGCGCACCGCGATGAAGAGTGGCCCCTGCTTGCCGCAACCAGAGAAAGCCCTAGCACAGAAATGAAGACCCAACATAACAATCAATCAATCAATCAATAAATCTTTAAAAAAAAAAAAAAAAAAAAAAAAATTGGGGGCCACCTTAATCAAATCAGCAGCAGCAACGGGACTGATGAAAATAATGTGCCTTCTGACAGAGTGCAATGAAAAGAACAGTGCATCACTTCTGTGCTACCCCTGGCAAAGACGTGCAGCCCAGACATAACCATGAGGAAATACCAGATAAACCCAAACGGAGGGGCGTTCCAGGAAATGACTGGCTTGTAAATTATAACTCTGCCAAGATCAAGAAAGTCAAAGAAAGGTGAGGAACCAGATCAAAGGCGAGTAAAGGGAGGTGACGACTCTCAGCGGTGAGTAATTCTAACTGGCTCCTTGTGCTCTAAAGGACATTATTAGGACAACCGGTGAAGCTTGAATGGGGTCTGATCGTTAGAAGGTAGTAATGTATCTGTGTGAGTTTCCTGATTCTGGTGCTTGTACTCTGTCTACATACTACAGACATGTATACTACACTCTTCAGGGTCCAAGGCGTCAGATGGGTAACTTACCTCCAAATGTTTCCAGAAAAGAGAAAGTTCTTTGTACTCTACTTGCAACTTTTCTATAAGCTGGTGATTGTTTCAAAGTAATATATGTGTAATATTTCTCAAAAACATATATATATAATCTGAAAATATACATATATAAAAATTATTGTTTCAAAATTATGTCTATGTACCTTTAAGTTGTACCAACTCAACCCCAATGTAACCACACTGTTGAAGAAAAAAAATTTAAATTAGCCACACCACAAAATTTAGAAACCAATATGAAATGTGTTCACTTAAGGTTACACCAGTAAGACTATCTCACTTACCACTGAATGAGGCAGGTACTTCATAATAGCCAATAGGTAGAAACAACCCAAATGCTCATCAACTGATGAATGATAAACAAAATGTGATATATCCATACAAAGAATATTTTTCAGCCATAAAAAAGAATGGACTTGTGATACATGCTATAACGTGGATGAACCGTGAGAACACTAAGCTAAGTGAAAGAAGCCAGGCACATATATGATTCCATTTGTAGGAAACGTACAGAATCGGGAGATCAATAGAAACAGAAAGTAGCTTAGTGGTTGCCTAGGGCTAGTTGGGGGCTGAAGGCACTGGGAATCATAGATGAAGGATACAGGACTTCTTTTTGAGGTGATAAAACTATTTCAAAATGGACCGTGGTAGGGTTTCCCTGGTGGCGCAGTGGTTAAGAATCCGCCTGCCATTGCAGGGGATACGGGTTCGATCCCTGGTCCGGGAGGATCCCACATGCCACCGAGCAGCTAAGCCCGTGTGCCACAACTACTGAGCCTGTGCTCTAGAGCCCGCAGACCACAACTACTGAGCCCGCATGCCACAACTACTGAAGCCCGCATGCCTAGAGCCCATGCTCCGCAACGAGAAGCCACCGCAGTGAGAAGCCCGCACACTGCAACGAAGAGTAGCCTGTGCTCATCGCAACTAGAGAAAGCCCGCGCACAGCAACAAAGACCCAAAGCAGCCAAAGATAAATAAATAAATTTATAAAAAAAAAAATACACTATGCTAAAAAAAAAAAAAAAAGGACCGTGGTAATGGCTGCACAGATTTGTGAATATATTAATTAAACACTGAATTGTACACTTCAACTGGGTTAATTTTATAGTATGTGAAATATATCTCAATAAGGCTATTAAAAATAGGGTCAGGCTATATTTCTTTTCTCCTAAAAATTTTGTAAATTACACAATGTACTCTGTTTATCCACTTGTTCATTTATTCTGCAAATACCGTGCCACTGAATGCTGCTGAACTCAAACATGGGTAAGAACAGACACGGCGAAGTGGCTACCGAATAGTCCTTCCTCTGTCACTATCCACGTGTTTGTAAGTTACTCATGAACATGAATGGGCACGTGAACATGAATGAGCACACGTGAAGAGAACCACGTATATGGACAAGGCTCACAGTCTCGGGTATCCACAGTACCGTTTAAACCTTTGTTCATTGAAGAGGGACAGCTTAGTGCCTTCAGTTAAACAACTTGCACCTTTAAATCGTGGCTTGACAAAACTGCCACATTCCCAGGGTGTGAAATATTTGGAAATCTACTAAATACCACTGTGTTCTTGGTTTAAGCCACACGTACACAAAAACATACAGTTGTAGTGATTATGGTATCAGATGGACCCATTCTCCCAAATCGTGCTGTCCACGTCATTCTTTCTTTCACACTCCCCTTCTTTGTCTCTCCCCCCATTTTTCAGATACACCGATGAGGGTACCAGAAGCATATTTCTTTGGAATTTGATTTTGATTTCTTCTCTTATTTTAGGAATGTAGCCTCCAGAGAAATTTGTTTTAGCTTCCTCTTCCTCAAAGGCTACTATGACCAAGTGAGTGACTGTCATTTTTCTCTTAGAGTCTCAGATTTAAACCAATGGTTCTCTAAATCCAGTCTTCCAATCAGCAGAAACAGCGTCACCTGGAAGCGTGAGAGAAATGCCGATCACTGAGCTCCACCCCAGACCAACTGAATGGAAAGCTGGGGGCGGGGCCAGGCAACCCCTGTCTTCACAAGTCGTCCAGGTCATCTGATGAACTCTGAGGTTTGAGAAACAATGACCTGGATCATTACTTCTCAAAGTCAAGCGTGTGTAGATGTCACCTGGGAACTTGTTGAAAAGGCAGGCTCCATCCTGACTCAATAGGTTCTGCTAGGGCACAGAAATCTGAGTTTTTGGAAGAGCTCCAGTTGCTTCTAACTTAGGTCACTGGGGCATGGTGGGCAAGGTCAGGGTCACTCTCTCTGACGCATCAGCGTTTACGAGAAATCCCACCACATCACAGTGTGGCTTAAGGAATGGGATTCATTGGGAAATGGGGCAAGTTCCAAAGCCAAGGGCAGTGAGAAAAGAGAAGCCATTGCTTCCATCCACTCATCATCCTCCAGAGAGATGTGTGGAGGCCAGCATGGCTGGACACACAGTTTTGGCACTTATAGCCCCTCCTGTCATAGAGGAGCTGAGTGTGTGTGCAGCCCTGCCAGCCCCCAAACACACACTCACACACACACACACACACACACACACTGGGGAAAAGAGGGAGAAGCCCCTGGATCACAAACTGCCCACTGCCCATGCAATCCAGAGAGACCAGTGAGGGCCACACTGAAAGCTCAGCTCGTTGCACCGCAAACGTCTACAGACCATGCTCGCAGAAGTGCCTTCCTAGACTACTGTACAAGCTCTGACCTTCTGGATTTCCTTAATATGTGGCTTTTTCCACCTCCCATCCCAGAGGAAAACAATTATTGAAGTGCCTTACTTGTGAGATTTCATTTCCTTTCCAACCCTGATCACAGGCTCCCTCCTACAAAGGGAAAGATGTGAGGTCATGGATGTGTTGATTAACTCTACGGGGGAGCCCTTTCACAATCGACACGTACACCAAATCATCACCGTGTGCCCTTTAAATATCTTACAATTTTATTTTTCAACCATACCTCAAAAATACTGAAAAAAAAGAAGAGGAAACCAAGTTAGAAGCACCGCTGAAAGATTTGGTCTCAACATGGCTTGGTAGATATCCTATATATTAAATTCATAGAGTCCGTATCTTCAAATGAAATTGCAGAAGAGGGTTAGGAGAGCCAGTAAAATGCAAACACAGCCTGGACACGTGAAGCCTTGGGGTGATGTGTCCCGACTGAGGTTACCACTAGGAGGGCTTCCACAACACAGCCAGCAACCCAACACAGAGCCTCAGGTGCTCAGGATGGGGATGGGGGTGAGGATGGAGGGTTGACACAGATGTGAAAGGGCAACCCATCCCGTACCACAAAGCCACCAGGTGCCTGATTCCCAGGCTGCTTTGTTGAGGGTGTACATGAAACATCCTTGCACAGACAGAGTGTGTTCTCTACTGGGGCAGGGTTGAAAAGACAGGAGATAAAAGGAGGGCCTCCACCCAGTTCTCGGAACCTCAGGATTCTAACTGTTCATCCTCCCACTGTGGTCGGGCAGGCGAAGTCATACTCACATTGGAATCCCAGCATAGGAGACTGAAAACGACAAGCATTCTCTTTTACTTGAAGGGGAAATTCAAGTTGGTAACAATATTGCGACTCAGGTCTTTCCAAGGGGACAGACTCCAAGGTTTTGCGGGTAGGATTAAGTTCCTCAGTCCTGCGAGGTGCTACAGAGTGAACCACTTGCCAAAACGTTTACCCTTCCAGCTGACGGGAGAAAAGTCCTAATGCCTGTCAAAGGGGGACTGGCGCGATTCCCTCAGAACCACACAAGGATCAAGGTACCCTTCCCCACATCTTCCGCCAGAGACCAGCAATTTAGCTACGTTTAGGACGAGTCAACATCACTTCTGCCTTATTAACTTTGTAATAATAATAATAATAAGCGAAGCTCAGAAAGCTAAAACATTATTTTACTATTTGGATACTGTTTTAAAAATACACACTAAAAATAAGAATCTGATGTTCAATAGCAAAAGTTCAAACTATGTATATATTTTTAATAAAGGACCAAGATCAGTTGCTAGTATATTACCACAAACAAAACATGTTTGTTGCCACATTATGGAAAATATGTTTTTTAAGCATTAAGTCAAGAAGCCTAGTATTAAACTTATAACCAGAGGGCAGGGCAAACCCAGTACCAGTGCCTAGATTGGTCTTTTATATTGTAGGACAGTGCCCCCTGCAGGAACAACAAATATCCTTTACTTCAGAGTAAAGGTTTTCAGCCACCTAAATTTTCTGTGTTAGATTTGGTTACTTAGTAAAGTAACAGACAGGTGAGAAGTCTTGTTAGGATATTTCATACTGAAATCATACTATGTTTGTAGCACTAATTCAGATCACATACAATGTGCAAAAATGAATCTTTAGTTTCTTCCTAAGAAGAAAATATTAAACCGCATTATAAAAATTTCCACAAAGGGAAGCTGTTTGCCAAGCATACATAATAAACAGATACAAATCACCTTTAAAGCAATTAAAAAATACAAACTAAAGTTTACCACTACATGCCATGTCTCTTCACTGTGCAGTGGGGAAATGAATCCCACAGTCAGAGAACTAATTAAAATACATCATAGGGGACTTCCCTGGTGGTCCAGTGGTTAAGAATCCGCCTTCCAATGCAGGGGATGCGGGTTCGATCCCCGGTCGGGGAACTAAGATCCCACATGCCGCGCGGGGCAAGTAAGCCCATGCGCCACAACTACTGAGCCCATGAGCTCTGGAGCCCACGCACCACAACTAGAGAAGCCCATGCGCCACAACGAAGAGCCCACGTGCCACAACGGAGATCCTGCATGCTGCAACCAAGACCTGACACAGCCAAAAAAACAATTAATAAATAAATATTTTTTTAAAAAATAAAACTAAACTACATTATGGTATATTTCCACCTATTTGTTCTCGCTTTAAAACAACACTTTACCTAAAGTTACATGTTTACCAATGAACTATCCCTATGTTCTATTTATGATAGATAAAATAATCCCACAAATCCGGTCTATCCTGAGCAAGCAGAGTTAAATTCTGAAAGCGGTGGGGAATGAAGAAATTAACAGTAAAAAAATAGATATTAAATAAAAAATTAGATATTTTATTGTCAACTAAATCGACAATAACAAAGTACATAATCATCCAAAAGATTTCTCCTTAGGAATTAGGTTTAGAGAGTACGGGTGCTGTAGACTGAGTTCTCTGGAAGCAGACACTGAGATGGATCCAGCAGTGGGGTACTGTCAACTGAAATTTTAAAAACGCGCACCCTGAGAGCTGTGAGTTTCAGTTTTATTCAGGGGCTGTACTGGGGACTACAGCGGGACAACAGCGTCTCCTCTCGGGAGCTCTGAGGGGAAGCTCCGAAGGGGCAGTGGGATAAGCCAGAGTGTATGTGATTTTCTGAGGAATACACACAGTCAAGCACACATCAGGAGAAGGTTACTGCTGGTCACGAGGAACAGCTATCTCCGTCAATGATTCCCGTGCTTTTCTGGTACGGGTTGATAATGCTTTTCCGGAGATCTCTCTAACTACCGAAGGGCTTGGTTTACCCCAAGCACAGAGCACGTCAGGCTGGTTTTCGTCCTGAACCCCTTTCAGGGTGCACTGTTGGCCAGCTACTGCAGTGGCTCCTGACTTAATGCTTGCAGAGCCCAAGCGTGAGCAACCGTCTTTGTTTTACGGCACTACTTATGGATCAACGCACGTGGAAAGGAGGAGGAGGCGCGGGCGGCGGCGGAGGAGAAAAGCTGAACGGCCACGCGGCCCTGACCAAGATTTGGCCAAGCCCCGGGCCGTCGGGAGCAGATACACCTGTGACCGTGGTCCTGCGTCGCCCTAGAGGAATGGGGCTTTCTAGCCCTTCCCCAAGCACTCTTCGCATGGGGGTCAGCCCGGGAAAGACGAGCGCTTGCGCAAAAGGATGTTCTGTGGCCGAAGCAGCTCCCTCCTAACCGCTCCCCGCCACCCACGTTGGGCTGCAAGACCGTCCTGGAAGGGGCACCCGGGCGGACTGCGGTGAGTGCCCCTCGGTCCACCTCTGCTCTCCATCCCTGTTCGGGGACCACGTCTGCCGCTTCTAGATCCTGGATCCTCCTCCCAGAGGAAATTCAGCACAAGGCCAGGAGGACGAACCGCAGCCCCACGGGCTGCATCTGACCTCAGACACGCCCACCCTCCGCGACCATCTCTGCTGGCCGGCTAGCTTCCCTCATCCCCGAGGAGTAGGAGCCCG
The DNA here is from genome assembly GCF_965194805.1 of Balaenoptera borealis. Lineage (NCBI taxonomy): Eukaryota > Metazoa > Chordata > Mammalia > Artiodactyla > Balaenopteridae > Balaenoptera > Balaenoptera borealis. The sequence goes on along the minus strand of NC_138881.1, from coordinate 5,922,963 downwards.
GGCACTACGTTCTTCTAAATGCAGCCTTGCTGCACTCCTTCAACTGGGGGGAAATAAGTCACTTTGGAGACACACCTCTTTCTCCCTCCCTCACCGAGGTAACAGCCACCCTATCTCATCTCATGACGAAGGTCTCCTCTTCTTGCCTGTTGGAAACAGAGAGCCTCCAGTGCCCAGGCAGCAGCTGTGGCTTATCCTTTCACTGGATTCTTCCTTGTCCCCTGGCAAATGTGCAGCGTCTTTGGGGACCAGCACCTGTAATCCTGCAAAGCTGAGCACTACAGGGGCAGGAAGCATAGAGTCCCCCAGTGGGTCAGGAGAAGTGACCGTTAAGTGGGGACCTTCCTGCTTTTACTCCTGGTTTCAGGACGTGTGTCATCTCATCGGAGACACGGTACCACATCCAATCTTTGACTGTGTATACCACATACTGAAGGACAGCAGCCCATCTTTGCCGGCAGCCTCACTGCCTGTCATGAATTTATCTCGTCCTCTGACACCTTGCATTGTCCAGCTTCTATGTGATACGGGGTCAGGCTTCAGCTTCTTATTCCCGAGTTTGTCTCTTCTCAGATTCCTGCCCTGACGCTGTTTTCCATTTTTGCTCATAGAATCAGGGCCACGGCCGACAGCTGTGCAATTCTGCAGTGCCCAGCACCAGGGGGCGCACTTTATAAAGGATTGTCTATGTGAACAGCTGCTGCAGCACAATGCCATCTCTACTGAATAAAAAGAACATCTCAAAGTCCATCACAGCGGCTCACAGATGCTTTTTTATATTGAGAGTGGGTGTTTGGAGACAAAGAAATGAACATCATCAGGGATTTTCATCAGGACAAATTGTTACCTAATATTTGACTACTGGAAACACTATACAATTTATAAATCGTTCATATATAACTAAAGAAACACCAACACATTTAATTACCATTATCTCCACTGCCATCATAAAAAAAAGAATCAATATGCCACTAGTGCGAAAAAAAAGTATTTCTGAAGGTCCATTCTGTGAGAGCATATCTTTTAAACAGAAAAGATGGGAAACTGCCTCTCTTTAAGCTTTATAGTTGCCATTTCCTATGCTTTTTCTCTCTGATGGTTTGTATGGGTCATAAAACCTTTGAGAAATTTGAAATATCGAGGTTTTCCCTGAGAAAATGTAATTATGGACATGCACATACAGTTTTCAGGTGTTTACGATCTCCCTAAAGACCATGCAGAGATTTGGGAAGATTCTCTGGGTTTTAGAATTTGGTAGCCAGGGTGAAGTAGAACACTCACTGAGTTTGGGTTCAAAACCTTGGTGTTGATCCTGATTCTGCCACTTACTAATGGCATGGCCTTGTGTAAGGCAACACTCTCAGGGACATTTTTTCAACTGTAGCTTGAATATAATTATTTTATGTAATTATACTTTACACAGTGTTTATGGGCATCACATGAGAACACAAAGAGGAAAATCTCTGCACAAAACTGGCTGCTTACTTTTTTAAAAAAGTCAGATTAATAATAATGTTGTTTATTTAATACTTATCACTATGATTTTCTACAAATAGTTGCCTTTCTCTAATCTCTTCTATGCTTATTGACTGGACCCATCAATCCCCAAAACAGTTATACCTTTCTCATAAAATGAATGAAGTATTTGCCTTTAAGATATTTTTCCCCCCATTAAATTTGGTTAAAAAACCTTAATAACATCCACATTGGATTTAGGCACCTGTGTGCCTAAAAATACAGAAAACTTGATTGTGCATATGCCTTGATGGGCTATTTCAGGGCTACGCACGTCTAAAGGTACACAGTATGAACCGTAAAAGTGCCGGTGAAAAGCCAAGAAGATCTCCACAATTAAAGAGTCATTGGGGGGCTTTCCTGGTGGCGCAGTGGTTGAGAATCTGCCTGCCAATGCAGGGGACACGGGTTCGAGCCCTGGTCTGGGAAGATCCCACATGCCGCGGAGCAACTAGGCCCGTGAGCCACAACTACTGAGCCTGCACATCTGGAGCCTGTGCTCCACAACAAGAGAGGCCGCAATAGTGAGAGGCCCGCGCACCGCGATGAAGAGTGGCCCCCACTTGCCGCAACTAGAGACAGCCCTCGTGCAGAAACGAAGACCCAACATAGCCATAAATAAATAAATAAATAAATAAATAATTCCCATTTAAAAAAAAAAAAAAAAAGAGTCGTTGGTAGGAGAGAGATGCTGATATTTGATGAAGTTTCCTCTGGTATACACAGCTTAGCTATGTTAATTCAATGAACCAATTAATTAATGCATATTCTTTGGACATCCACTAGATTCAAGGTACCATCATAGATAAGCTATGAGGGTACACTGCAGTAGGAGACACAGAGCCGCCCTCAAATATTTTACAAGAAGCCTCTTCACAGAGATGCCCTATGCACAGTCACTCACAATGAACACCGTGTGGGGTAGGGATCTGTGTGCTGTGCTGGGGAGGACTAGGGCAGTCAGAGCTCCCGCTCCACACACACACACACACACACACACACACACACACACACACACACACACACACACACGCTCTGGCAGGCCCACAGGGAGCTTCAGCTGGCAGTTGGGACAGAGGCTGGAGCTAGAAGCAGAAAGGAAGACAAGTTGGAAGAAGCTGGATCATTCCTGGCACAGAGAACCAGAGAAGGGATGGAGAAAGAATGGCAGGAAGGTGGGACAAAGGGAGGCCTCTCGACGGAAATAAGATGCCTTTGCATGTTTAGTCCATTGGACTGATGGAAAGGGGATTAACAAAATAGTATTTGCAGGAGTTTAGAGATCTCTGCAGTCTGAGAGAGAGAGAGAGAGACAGACAGACAGACAGACAGAAGAGAGAGAAGAGAGAGGTTTCACATTAACTCCAGGATCTGAGAGCCACTGGACTCAGGAGAAAGCACTTGAGTAGTTATTGACTCTTCACCGTGAACTTGTTTGCCAAAGCTTGCTCTGCTGAGAGAGCTAACCTGTACACAAGTCCCCAGAGCTGCATTTGGTTTGATTTGAGACATGACTTGAGAATCTGGGCTCAGCATCCCTGAAGTCTCACGCCCTGAAGTCACTCTTCTGAGGCACATATGAGATTTCTATCATAATAAGAAAAGTGAGCTATGTTGCACAGAAGAGCTCCAAGTTCCAGATGTCTGCTGTAAGTTAGGTATCACCGTCAACCACTGCTTTCAGGGAGAGTCACAAGCGAAGGTCAGGGGCAGCAGGCCATCCTTTCGTGAAAATTCTCTGGGGCACCAGGACTTTGAGAGGGTGTGGTGGAGACAGTGCCTGTGTCACAGCAAACAGGAAGATGGGTTAGAGGGCTTGGGGTCTTTTTGTTTTCTAATAAGCAAAAAGGCTTGAACATAATAGAAGAGGTTAAGAAGAACTCAGAAAGGAACATTTTGCCTATTAAATCTATGCCACAGCCAATTACACATATTTAATTATCTCACTTCAGTATAATGTGAATGTATTTGTCACCTCCCCAATCGAGCATCTACATTCGCTACATGTGACAGGATGTTTGCAAAAAGTCTTTGTATGTATCCAACTCTTCACAGAGTTTCTAATCTATGGTTCATACCTTGCTGTCCCCAAAGATTCAGGCAACTGTGGTTCATCCCTTCTTGGTTACAAACAGATGGTTTTCACTAGCTCAGAGCTTTGCTATCTCTAGAATGGTTTTTGAAAAGTACAAATCTGTTTCTTACAGGGAAGACACCCAGGAATGATTTCAATATCCATAACAAGTGTGTTGGTAAAAGGGGATGAAAAATTGAACACAAATTTCTTTTCCTTTGCTGTAAACATTGAGCAAGCCCAGAATATCTTCTATAAAAACAGACATTTTATTTAAGAGGCAGTATCATGAATCCCATTTTCTTACCCATAAAATATTGCTTCCAATCACGGTTTAGGGGAGGGAAATATTTGATAATTTGCATTCAACTTAGTCCTATGCCCTAAAAAGTTTAAACAAATCATCAGCATCTCGGACAAAGGCAAGATGACAGTAGTGAGATTTTTTAAATCTCCATAAATCCTTTTGCAAAAATAGAAAGAGCAACTGAAAACAGAAGTGGATACTGTATTGATTTCCTACTGCTGTTGCATCAACTGGTCAACACATTTCATGGCTTAAAACAACCCAAGTTTATTATCCTATAATTCTGGGGATCCGAAGTCTGAAAAGATCTTATTGTCCTAAAATCAAAGTGCTGGCAGGGCTGTATTTCTTTCCGGAGGCTTTAGGGGAGGGTCATTTCCTTCACTTTCTTTAAAGTCTCATCATTTTGTTAGAACACATCTTTATGTTTATCACTTGGGGATTGGTTTTCCTAGCTATTGAGTGTACCTTTCCAATGTGGAGATTCAAACCATCCTTTATTTCAAGAAAATATCCTTGAATTATCCTTTTTAGTATTGTTCCATTCTATCGCCACATGTTTTATCTCTTGAAGATTATCATGAAGGGTATGCAATGCCCTCAGCAATGGTTTCATCTCTTGAAGATGAAATACATGGCAATAGAAAGGAATTAATAGTAAAAATTATTAAAGTAGTAGGCTAAAAGAAAAATGAATTAATAAATAATAATAATAAGCCATGTACAAATAGCTAAATCGGGTTAAAATCCAAGCAGATGCTAATTATTGGAGATGACCTGGTGGCCCTCAGTTGTCAGGGACAAGGAAGCCCTGAGGGTCAGACGTCTCACGGTGGAGGCTCCACGAAAAGAGACCCCTGGAACTGACCTCTATCTCACCTGTGCGGATTTCATCTGCATCTTACGCATGTGAAAGTCGTTATTCCAGGGCTACTCAACATGTTTTTCATTACTACTGACACAAGAACATAATCAAGGCAGGAGCTTCCTAACCTAAGAACACCCCAGCCAGGGCACCTTGTACATGTGGACACCCAGCTTGAGCTGAGCCAGAGAAAAGCAATGACAGAGGTCAGAGCGGTTCTGCTGCATGTCCTGTTACAGATCCTTCTGTCTCCAGACGAGCCCACAGACTACGCCAGATGTTCAAGCCTCACAAGACCTTCTACCTCACTCTCCCCAGGGCCAGGCCGGATGGCAGTGAGATGCTATCTCTCCGTCTTTCTTTCTCATTCACTTGTCAAGTGTAAGCGTTTTGCATGTTGGTCCCCAACTAACTGAGAGCAGGAAAGTGGCCAGGTGTGGCCCATCCTCTATGGCTCCCTCCCACCTAAGAAACGAGACGCTCTGTAGGTGTCCACGGCAAACACCTGGCAGGGCACTGGGGGCTACAAGTTTGGCAGAGGGAGGAAACTGCTAAGAATACTCTGTCCCTCAAACCTCTTGTGTTCTCCCTGGACGCCGGCCCACACCACCTCCTGAAAGCTCCCCAGAGAGGCCCTGTCACACGGGAAAGCTCCGCTAAGCCAGAGTACGTTTTTGGTACACCTGGAGTTGACAGGCCTCTCTGTCTGAAAGGCCAGGGGGAGGCTCTCTCCCTCTCGGCACCAGCTTCCTCATTTCGGACGCTGCAAAGGCATCTGAGAATAAAGAGTACTCTCCCATGCCGGCCCACGTGTCTTCACTGCAGCTCTTTCTCCTACACACGTGCCTGGGGAGTGTGGGCTCTCAGTGCGGGTCACCCTGCTCCTCTGTCCCTCATTCTCATACCTAAAGGCGTGCTAGAGAGATTATTTTTCAATTTTGTTTCGTATTTATTTATTTATTTTGGCTGAGCTGGGTCTTAGTTGCGGCACATGGGATCTTTCGTTGCAGCGCGCGGGCTTCTTCAGTTGCGGCACGCGTACTCTTAGTTGCAGCATGCATGCAGGATCTAGCTCCCCGACCAGGGATGGAACCCGGGCCCCCTGCATTGGGAGTGCGGAGTCTTACCCACTGGGCCGCCAGCGGAGTCCCTAGAGAGATGACTGTGAGTGCAGTGTCTGCCAATCTATTGTTCTAGTGACTGACAACCGAAATCTAATTGGAATCCAAATAAAACCTACTGGCGTTCTGCTCTCCCAACGTTTCATCATGGGAGTCGCCGCACACCCTTAATAATAACCCACAGTATATTTGCAATCCAAGAAATACTGCATTTGTCACAGTGCTCCATGACTTCTTTGTTAAAAGTGTAGCCATGGACGTTCTCAAGTGCGTACTTTGCGATTTGAGCAAACTGCCTTTACACAATCACACTGGGGTTTATTGGCGTGAATCCCTTTGCTCTCGGTGCCTCTCCCTACCCCGCAATGGTATGTGGGTTTCACTCCCCTCCCTTTCTCACCAAGAACCGCCCGGCGGGCGCTATTCAGGGCTGCCCTGACCCACCGAGCCTTGCCTACCCTCCTCCTCTCACTCTCTCTGCCTGGCCCCTGGCACCAGCAGCCCCGCCTATGATCCCATTTCTCCACACCCTCCCCCCTCAGAGGCTACCTCGTGAATTCTAGGGTAAGAGGACCACACTAGCTCTCGGACACCCTTCCTGCCCCTGGCGCCAGCGTCCTGGGGAATAAGCTCTGTGGCCACGATGAAGCTGAGGCAGAAAGGAGTTTGTCTTCACGCTCTCAGCCAACTTATGGAGGGCTTCCTGGCTCCGAGTGGTCAAAGGATCACTGAGGGTTGATACGAAGGAAAGATGTTACGGAAGAAAGAAGTCCTGCTGGACCCTTTACGAGTGGACAAGGAACTTAGGAAATGTCACGAACTGATGTGCCCTATCCTCTGGTTTTAGTCTCTGTAAATGGGTAAAGTTGAAATAGTGAGATTTTCTTCTGAGTAACAACATTGTTCACCCCAACTTTCAAAATGTTTCCAGAAGAGCTAAGCCTTATAGGCACGTGGGTATGGGGCCAACCAGCCCCTCTTTCCACCACTAAACAACCAGCTATCACCAGATTCCATGGGGCCAGAGCAAACGTCTATGCTGGTGATACTGGGTGAGTGAAAAGGGGCAATTTCCATGTTGCCTTGTTCCTTGGTCAATGTGCAAAACATACACTTTTACTGCATACTATAAAAATATGTATAAATGGTAGTTTGACTTCCAAATACAGAATATTTAAATCAAACAAATGCAGTTGAATTATTTACTACTTCCACGTGTATTATGGTTTACATACATTTTTACAAACTGACCAGGAACACAACTTCTATCTATAATTTGTATCCAAAAGAACCACAAAATTACAAATTAATTTCTAAGTAGACTGTTGGGATACAGCTTCTTTGTAAGCTAGTTTTTATTAACTTTCTTTGATTTGCAGTATTTCTCCTATAAAGCAGGAGGAGAGGAGGGGGAGAAGAGGAGGCAGAGGAGGGGGAGGGGGAGGGGGGGAGGGGGAGGGGAAGAAGAAAAAGCAGCAGCAGAATTCCTCCAGCAGTGTGCTGAATGGCTTGAGGAGATATTCAGATAACCTGAGCTGTGTGTCTCCATAACAACACCAAGAACAGCAGCCCAGTAATAGTGACGATGACTGACTAACGCGCTAATGCGCACACACAGCAGTCTTCTGGGCAGAGAGATATCCTTGTGGGGGCTGTTAAAGCGCTTGTCTACACCCCTCCGAATGCCGACAAAACCAACACACCAGGTTTAGAATAATGATGTTCAAAGGCCCTTTAAAGAGGAGGCGGATGAGAGGACTGAAGTCTGAATGATCATCTGATTGATCTTATGGCCCGCGTGGTCAGACCTAAAGTAAATCCACCCCCTGCTGGAATCCAACTGGATCAAGTTTCTGAAACTTCAAAGCTGAGGATGAAACCCTGGACTTCTAGGACTCACCGAAGTCAGTTGTACTCCATGAGGCCTTTGGGGACCAACCAGCTGGCCATCCCCCTAGTGACACCTGACATCCAAACATCATCCCCATGAGCCCAACTGAGCCCTGCTGTTCTGTGTGCTTGGACTGCTACGAGCTGTGTGCCTATCTTAATAAAGGGAGGTCAAGAACTAAAAGCTACCCAGCAAGAGAAAGGATGCTGTAATAACATCTAGGTTAATTATCCAAATCTCCTGGGATCTACCAATCCCAAAATGCTTCTGTATTAGTTTGCTGCCACAACAAAGCACCACAGACTGGAGGGCTTAAACAACAGAAATGGATTTCACAGCTCTGGAGGCTGGAAGTCTGAGATCAAGGTCTCCGCAGGTTGGCTACCCCAGAGGCCTCTCTCCTTGGCGTGTAGATGGCCGTCTTCTCCCTGTGTCCTCACACGGTGGTCCCTCTGTGTGTGCCTGTATCCTAATCTCTTCTTATAAGGACATGGGTCAGAATGAATTAGGGCCCAACTTAATGACTTCATTTTACCTTAATTACCTCCTTAAAGCCCTGTCTCCAAATGCGGTCACATTCTGAGCTCCTAAGTGTTAGGACTTCAATATATGAATTTTGGGGGTGACACAATTCAGCCTAGAACAGCTTCCCAGAAAAAATATCTATATTTCAAGAAACTATAATCATTATATGTGATGGTATGGTCACTTTATTTTTCATTTGACATAATAAAAGAAATTAATAAAGCTAGCCTCCATATTATAATCAGAGTAGAGAATATTCCTAATGCACATTCACATAATTCACTGAATGGAATACTGAAATCCTTGCCAGATTTCCTCTTGTTCTTCGGTGCAATGCAGATTTGCGTTGGGGTTTAAGAAAAATAATAAATTTCCCTTACACATTCTCCAAACTGCCAAAACTTCAACAATATGAAATTCCAAATATCATGTTTTTGGACAAATTAAATTTAGGTAAGAACTACCTTTCAGGATATTTTACTATGAAAATTCCATAAAGCTCTTCCTACAAACACTGTTCTTGACAAACCAATTTACTGCCTATGTTTTAAGTGTCAGCTCATTTCAAGAAAGAGAGAGAGAGACAGTGAAGGAGAGACAGAGACAGAGAAGGGGGAGAGAGAGGGAGAAAGGAGAAAGTGTCAGTTTATAAATCGTACATGGACAAAGAACACTAATATTTAAAGATTTAAGATTAAAGATTCTAAAAGTTAGAAAAAAGAGGAAGATAGATATTAATTTTTCAAGCATATAATAAATGCAAATTTTATCAGTATGTATTACCAAATATTCTTGCTAAAGAATGTATGAGCATTAATGACAAACGAAGATTAGACAAAAAGTCATAAAATCATTCCATAGTACAGGCTCAATGAAAAACATGTGAGTTTGGGTCTTTAGTTCCTTTATAATATATCTTAGGTGCACATAATATACTATAACATCTTAATTCAACAAAGAATCATCAAGCACCGGTTATTTCCAAAGCAGTGAGGCTGCTTTGATTTTGAGTGATAAAGGGGGTTAAGAAATGGACTGTATTCTCAAATAACTGCCAGTTGTGAGAGGAGATAAACAATGAATATCCACACTGAGGTAGCTGAGGAGAAAATGCGTGAAACATGAAACTCCCGTTTCTTCTACAAGTCAGCTCCTACAAGGGCTACTTTCTCTCCTTCTCTTCCTCCTGCCCCATGTGTCACCTACTCTCCACCCCACTGCCTCTGCTGTGAGGTCACCTTGCCCCTTGCCACACACCACCACACTGAGTCACTTCCTGTGTCCCCCGTAGAGTCCCTAGGGCCGCCTGGGTCCCCAGGTGGTCCCCTCCGTGCCAGCGCGGAGCAGAGGCAGGCCCCCCAGTGGGAAGGGCAACCCATCTCCTCCCCAACAACGCCTGCCTTTCTACTCAGCCCAGCACCCCCTCCCCTCCTGTTCACATGGGGCGACCTCTAAAGCTGCTGTGTTCCAGAACCTCCAACTGCAAGCAGGGCAAACACCCCCATGCCTTTGGCTTCCCTTCCTATCAACCTTTGTGCTGCCCTTTCCCACTGCGGGTAACTCCAAAGGAGGGTCAAGATGTGCTACTGCACCATTCAAGCAGCTATTTCCTTTCTTGCCTCCTATGCCTACCTCAAGTTTTTATGGGGAGAGAATCTTCATTGAAGTCAGGGGTCTCCAAACTAGCCCAAGGAGGACCAAATCCAGGCCCGGCCCTGCTTTTTTATGGCCCAAGAGATAAAGAATATTTTTTTTAAATCTTTTTTTAATGGTTGAAGAAAATCAAAAGCAGATTTGGTGACACATGAAAGTTATTTAAATTCAAATTTCAGTCCTAAACAACGTTTCACTGGGACACAGACACACTCAAGGGTTTATGCATTAGTCTGTGGAAGCTTTTGCGCCAGAATACAGAGCGGAGTGGTTGCAAAGCCTAAAATATCTACTATCTGACACATTACAGAAAAAGTCTACTGATCCCTGCCTTAAGTCTGACCCTCTACTCTCTCTATTCTAGGACTTATGTAAGACTTGACGTGCTGGCCGCCCAGCCTTGCTTTTGATATGTAAAGCTGGCTATAAATCCCCCTTCTCCCCAGAAAGCCTGCCTTTCAAGATCGGCTGCTTCGCCTCAGGTTCTCAAAAAAAAAAGTGGGCTCTGGGAGTTGGGGGTGAACAATGACCTCATTATTTCTTCTTTCCACTCCTGCTTTACAAGTCCTTATCGGCATTTTAGATAATGGATGATTCTGGTTCCTTGGAGGGGGGACGCTGTGCCCAAGGACAAGCAAGAGCACAAGAATATTTTTCAAAAACTATCGCCTTCGGTGCAAATACAAATTACACGAGGGAGGGTACGGAGGGACAGGCACCATAAGGGAAGAAGGAGATGGGAATAACTGAGGGACTGAATGAGACCTTGAGGGCTGAGGAGGATGGTGGGGAGTGGAGACAGGGGGGAAGGGCACAGCCCGAGAAAACAATGCAAGCAAAAGCCTCAGAACCGGGGCGCTCGGGCCGTTCCTCCAGGAGCCTGGCAGTATTTGCAGACAAGGAGATACTGGAAAGGAGGGAAACACAGTGACCTCTTAAAAGGCAAACGATTACAGTCGCTTGTGTTCTGAGGCAGATGAACCAATGTTGCAACGACTCCAGATACGTATTGTCAATGTGCGAAAGGGGATGCAATACCCCTCGCAACCAAGATGCTTGGATTTAATTGCCTGCAGGCAGAACGTGGGAGAAACCAAGAAAACATGTTCACATGAATTATATCCTATCTCGTGAACACAAAGAAGGACATAAATGAAAAGGACAATGAATACGCAGCTCAGGGAAAGGGGAATCCGAGCATTTTTTACAGTCTCTTCCTGTCGCATTTTCCCCACATGCTTCACAGTCTGCTCTTTCCAAGTTAGATGCTCTGTGACTCCTTGTGTCTATCAGTCTTGTTTATTTTGGCAGCCCCCTCTAATTCCTGCTTAGTAATATTAGGTATTCGATAAACATCACTGAAATGAACATTCCAAGATATGCAATTCCCAACAAGAAATCTCAAAGGAATGAAAAACGAGTCCATAAATGGTCATGTGACCAAATAAAATAGGAAATCATAGTGAGTCTAGTTTATCCTAATTTATAGAGCAGATGTGTTCCTGAGCTATTGAGTGAAAATAAGTTATATAATGCCTTCACAGAATTCCTTTATAGAACTACATGCATACTCTTGTAGAATACATCTGAGCACCATGACAGAAAGATGGGATTTAAGTTCAAGAAAATATCAGACGTTTTTCTTATTAAATGATCAAATACAAGATGTTGACTTTTCTCATTGAACATGTTTCATAGCCAGGTCCAGTCGTACAGGGGAATGGCACAGCACAGACTCAAGGGCACTGGATCGAGAGTAAGAAATGGACTTAAATCACTTGATCTGTTTGGATTTCAGCTGATGGAGTTCAGGACACACTACTCCAAAATAGGGTACCTTGGTATAGGGAGTATTTCCAGCTGAAGGAATCTGAGGAATGGACTCGCAGAAAACCCTCACTGGACGGTCAGCTCCCTATGGCCAGAAGAAAGGAGCATCTTTACCTGGGACGACAAAGGCACACATAGAGGAATCCGCAGGCACAGGGCTTGCAAAGGTACCCCCAGTTCACTACACTCAGCTCACCTCTCTTCTATCATCTCTTCCACCATTTTCCAGTCTTCATCAAACCTGGCATGAAAACACTCAGGTTGAACCGTTTCTTCAGGTTTTCATTTCCTTATGAAGGCTCCCACGTCAGGGAAGCCTTACACTAAATAAACGTGTATGCTTTTCTATTGTTAGTCTGTCTCTTGTTACATGGATCCCAGTCGATAACTTAAAAGGAAAGAGGAAAAAGATTAGTTTCCTCCCCTACGTGGCACTTCGTCTGCCGAATTTGAAGAGGATGTTTGAAAAGGATGACAGCTAAACTATCTTCTAGTTTTAGAGCCCATGAAATTATTCCATCGGATTCTTAAATATTTAACCCAATTTGCTGAGTGGCCACTACGCAAAACAACATGCCAAGCATGTGACTGGATGCAAGAAGAAATGGTGGAAAGAAATGAAGAGTGGTCCCGCCCAGCCTCAGGAAGCTTCCATGCTCTTCGCCCTCGGGCAACAATCCATGGGACAAGGAACTGCTGTTCAGTTCTCTAAACAATGTCCCTAGATCTGGATTTAAGTGAATTATGCCTTTTAATTGTTTTCTTCAGCTTTTGCCTAGATGATTCCATCCTTTCTAGTTGTAACACCCCTAGTAATTTGTGTTTTAATGAAGAGAGTCACACAGAGCCATGAGATTTATTTGCAACGTTTTTTGTTTTTTTGTTTCTTTGTTTGTTTGGCTGCGTTGGGTCTTCGTTGCTGCGTGCGGGATTTCTCTAGTTGTGGCGAGCAGGGGCTACTCTTCGTTGCGGTGCGCAGGCTTCTCACTGCAGTGGCTTCTCTTGTTGCGGAGCATGGGCTCTAGGTGCGCGGGCTTCAGTAGTTGTGGCTCGAGGGCTCTAGAGCGCAGGCTCAGTAGTTGCGGCGCAAGGGCTTAGTTGCTCCACGGCATGTGGGATCTTCCCGGACCAGGGCTTGAACTCGTGTCCCCTTCAGTAGCAGGCAGATTCTTAACCACTGTACCATCAGGGAAGTCCGCTGCAACGTTTTTATTTCCATAAACGTTATGCTTCCACCATCACATGGCCTGCATTGGTACGGCTCTGTAGTCATCTCCATCAAAGCCACCTCTAGCAAGTGCAGTATCTGTCTCCCGACTTGCCCCCTTCACTTCACTTGGGTCACAAAGCTTCTAACTCAGATACCATGTGAAGCTACACAGTGCTATTCTAACTGGCCTTATTGATTTGCAGGCACTATAATTTCACTCTGTGGAACACGTGCCTTCTTGGATTGGCCATGGCCTCTTTCTTGCTTGTCACTGAGCAAAATCTCAAAGTCACTTAGTTCTTAGACTAGCTTGGCAAGTAATTCCAGTCCCACTTTCCTCTGACTCTAACTTGTACAGGATTTAGCAATGTTCTCTAGCTGGCAGGTTAATTGATGATGGAGTTATTAAATTTATACTTTCAACCCCTCCAGGAAATTCATTACATCCCACTGAACTTTGCCTCTGCTCCTTTTAGCTTTTATGATGCACCCAGGAAAGATAGTTCTAATTTATTATGCATTGCAATATCAAAAAATTTTGGATCTAGAAATATAGTATACTGGAAGTACAAAATCCTCGAATCTTCTTCTTAAAGACCTCCTTGTCTCATTTATCAAATTATCAATTGATAAAAGTTCAAGTGAATACAAGTACGACTAAAATTACATAAATGCATCACATAGGCACTCTCCTCACTATGCATTTATGTCATGCCTTGTATTCCACTTACTTATTTATCTATTTCTTCCTCAGTACTAACAGTAAGAGCCGTTTCTACACTCCAAATTGGATCTGGGAAAATCTCCAGTGGGAGGAGATGTAAAGCACTGGTGGAGTTGGTAGAGCTGAATTCTGAAACGTACCCACTGGTGGTGGTGGAGTTGTGGAGATGTTCAGTGCATCTTCTTGGTTTCCATATTTGCTCCTCGTGCACTTTGGATGCTCCTAAGATATTTCTTAAGTTATATTTGAAACAGGTTAGTTATCAGCTTTCAACATAGCGTCAGTGTAAGCAGCAAGTAACACTACAATCAGCAGTGCGTATTATGTTCTGATCATTAGAATGTTCTCATTATTCTGCATGCCTTAGCCCTGGCCACCAAGAAATGTACCATCAGACATTCTGATCTTACCCTCCATCTACCTCATCCACCTTCACATGCACATACGTGCACCGTTTTGGATTGATAACCTTTTCAGAAGCTTATATTAGTTAACCACCTCTAACAAGTTACTTATCCACTTGCAAAGTAAAGGGAGAGAAGTACAAGAGGAAGGGAAAGGCTTGTATTCTGCGTGTCTACTACCCACCTAACCTGTTAGGTATTTTACACACGGTTTCTGTCATTAGCTCACATTTATGGCTTAACAGTCAAGAGTTATGAAAAATAAAACACATAAATTCTGCATAATTAAATGTGATTCCTGAGTGAAACATGCTTTATCTTCTGAAACTGGCAGCCCAGCTTTGTTCCAGGGATGGACTCCAGTTGTGATTTGCAGGATATATGCTTTCTGGCTGATCGAAAAGCTTGGAGATCAGCCGGGCGGCAAATCTGAAAACAAACCAACAGTGGGTATTTGCCAGTGACTTCTTGGAAGGCAAACATCACAGCCCTGAGCTTAATTCGGACACCACAGGCTTAAGTAAAAGTTCTGCCAAAACTAGAGTCAAGCAGAGAATCACAGCGTTGGCAGGAAAACCCAAAGGAATCATTTCCAGGAAGAACAAATTCTAAGGTGGTCCAGGATGGCTGGCAATGCTTTTTCCTGTTTTTGAGACAACGTCTTTATTTTTAATCTGATGGGTGTAAACTCCTGGCCAGGAGAATCTGTGTGATGTTAGAGCAATCCAGCCCTCTCACAGGATTTCTAATTCTCCCACCATGTCTCTGAGCACGTACCAGCAATACGACACGCTTTTCTTTCTCCCTCCCTTCCTTCCCTTCCCTTTCCTTTCTTCCTTCCTTCCTTCCTTCCTTCCTTCCTTCCTTCCTTCCTTCCTTCCTCCCTCCCTCCCTTCCTTCCTCCCTCCCTCCTTCCCTTCCTTCCTTCCTTCTTCTTCTTTTTTGGCCGCACTGCCGCATGCGGGACTTCCCCGACCAGGGATCGAACCCGCACCCCCTGCAGTGGAAGCGCGGAGTCTTAACCACTGGACCGCCAGGGAAGTCTCACAACATGTTTTTCTTTTCCATCCTTTCTGAGAAGCCATTGAGAATACTGAATGGTTTAGGAGGAACATTCTCATCCAGATGATATTTCTACTTTATTTTCCCTTTAAGTTTTGTGGCTGAAGACACCAGGTCTACTCATTGGCTTATGGTTCCCCAGTAACCTACAGCGTTACTAGCACGGAGTGGATTCTCTCTGCATGTGCATCATTAATTAACCAAGGTTTGTGTTAGGACAAGCTATCATCAAGGAATCAAGACTGCATCTAGAAATGGGGATCCGATACAGAATGAAGGCACAGAGGCTGACCAGAGAGGAGAAGGAAGCAGCGAGGCCATCATTCCTCTCTCCCCCTCACCTCAGTCCCTCGTAAGACACAGGCAGCGGCGGAGAGAATACAGGCCAGGTATGTGCAGATTATCCCTGTCATTTCTCCCTGGGTCTTCTAATAACCCACATTTTATCCAGGAAAAAAAAGACATATCATGTGGGACAATTTCAGCTCTAAGTCAGTAAGTCTTAACTCCAAAGTGCTTTTATAACGAGGGAAATTATTATTTCATATAACAGGAAATGGAACTGTGGCAGTTCCAAGACTCCCTTCGCCCTTCAGGGCACAGGAGAAGCTACTGCACTTCTCCAGGCCTCACGAAGACTGGCTTACATCCAGGAGAAGACAGTGTACTGCTTTCTAGTAGTCTTCTGCGTTCCCAGAAGTCGCTCTTTGATCTCTTACTGAGTTCTGCTTCCAAGCACCCTCACATGTCATCGGGACGGTGGATGAACCTGGAACATGCCTGCCCTGGCAACATTCCCACCGGGGCGCTGTAGGCTTCCTCCCTTTGTTACGACCGAGCGTGACCTCAGTGGCCACGCCAGCCACTTTTGGGATCTGGCTCTTAAAGCTGTCTCAGTCCCTCCCTCCCTATCCTATTCCAACCCCACCCCTGCCTACAGTCCACCAGACAGTTATCTGTGTGTAGCAAACGTTGGCCCTGTTTTGAGGTTTCCTGTCCTGTCTCTGGTGTTCCTACCGCCCCAAATAAATCAGCTCATTCAAGTGAAATCGAGGTGGGTAGAGAGGACAAAACTTTACCAAGCTTCACCAGAAAGTTCCATTGTATTCTCATTTTGAGCCCTATCAAAATTCCAGTTATATATTACTTTCTAGATATTCTGCACACTACAGACACTCATTCAATGTTGCCTACCTTGTGTCTTTCTAAAACAGAATCCTTCCCTAAATATCACTTTGTGAGTTTCAAAAGAGCTATTCAATGATTTTTTTAGGAAACAGCTCAGAAAGTTGGGATAAGAAAAGCCAACTGAATGCTAAATTGACTGCAATGTCTTTTTATTATTCAAGGACAAATTTAATCATTTTTTAAAAGAGTTCTAATCTTCATTATCTATTAAACCTATGAAAGCCTTAAACATTATTGTCTTGCTATCAAATGGCATGTACAGGAAAAGAAATTACACTTAGTTTTACTACTCAAGGAATTAGAATTACTATTCAAGTAATAGAATTGCTATTACTATTCATATTAATTTCTTATGAATAAAGTTCTAAAAGAAAAATGTATATATATATTGCTATTTAAAGCAAGGACCATATACTTTTATGACATCTCTAAATTCACACTGAACTCTGCAGCTGGCTACATTCTTTTACACACACTAGCTCTCTGTGAGGCTCTTGCAGTAACACAATGGAAGCATTGCTATTAGCGGTACCTTTTTATGGATGATTTAGCTGAAAGTCCTGTGTGACAATGAACTGACTGAGGATGAAGAGTCTGAAGGTCAACCCAGAACCCAAGACTTCTAATTCAAAATCTCATGCCCTTTCACATAGTATTTTTAAATTAATTTTTAAAGAATTTCTCTTGTGCAAAATATGTGAAAGCAAATTATCTCTGTCATTGGAAATACTGTTTTGTAACTTTCAGGCTCATAAAAAGTCTATTTGGACGAACGATAAAGTATGATGGCTAGTTCACTTACATTCTAATGTTCAAAGTACAATGATGTAACGTAATCATTTTGCATTTGATTTTATTTCCAATCTACTTTACAACCAGTTACCAGTTTTTCCATCCTTGCTATCTGGGTCTTTAAAATCTAGGCTGATATCACCATGTTTGCGTAACTAAAGATACACACGTGAGGCAAGAGAGAGAAAGGTGAGATAGGGAGGTTGTCAGGATAGTATTGTGTGTCCCCTGAGGATAAAACATCCAGCTGACAGAGAACGGCTATTCTGCTATTTCAGGATCCACCACGTTTTTTGTGTTGCCCCAGTGGGACTGGTGGACATAGCATGTTCTCGCATGACCCATGTGAGAAAGCAGATTGCAGATCCTATTTTGAAGTTTTATCTCAATAGAATGGCCAGGGCCTGAAGGCAAAGGAATGAAACGAAGGAGCTTGTTTTAAATTCCATTCTAGCATCACGCTTGAGGATCTGTCATAATGTCATGGAATCCATAACCAGAGACTCGAAAGTCCCTGCGCACCAACGCTGGAAACGGCTGCGGCCCTTCCCCTGCAGCGTGCCCTCACTCGCGCCACCTGTTACTCTTGAGTGCTGCTTCTGAAGCATCACGCACAGGGGATCTTCATGTTGCATTTAGGCACACTGATCTGTTCCTCTTGACGCTTCCTGGCTGGCTCTTATAGTAGCTTTCAACCAGCCCATCTTTCTTGGACTAGAGTGTATTTGCAATGCCAAGTTCCACTGGTGAGCTGGAATACCCAGTTCGGACTTTTGGACACTGCATTAAGAATCCTGACCCCAAGAAAGACGGCAAAGAATCCACAAAAAGTCATGAAAATACAGACTTTGTTCATTTATCAGAGCATTATTCTGACACGTGCCCTGATCTTCTTTGGTCATAAAAATTATGAAGAAATGAAGCAGTGGTACCTGCATGGACAGTAGGAATTCAGGCTCCAGGTTACCCTACGTGAGGCCATTTCCAAAATGAAGCTAGCTCCTCAGCCTGGCCCAGTTTGTTCCCATCTCTCCGCCTTTGCCCTGAATGCCAGACACTAAGATCCACGACTGCCTCGCAGCTAAACCCATGAATAGTGTCACTGAAAGGGACACAGAACCTCACTTCTCTCAATGTCTGTCCTTCGTCGGCCATCAAATGCCACGTTGTGTGCATTCCACATCCTGAGAGCACGCAAATCTTTCTTTTCTTTTCATTTCCACCCAGGTCATCCCATGAGCATTTTGAAAAGTGTTTTTCTCAGTGAATACACAGTTTTCTTTTTCTTTTTTTTTTTTTTGGATAACAAGAAAGTTTAGAAACTGCTGAGCCACGGGCCCACTTATAGCTAAGCCCTCCTGTTGACCTGTGCTTTAATTTCTGCTTTCCAACTCAGTCCCCTATTGGTAATAGGCTGTACACCCAAATTCCAGGCTGGTTGGTTTGGACAATGACCCACAGGGACTGTTCCTGCTAAGCATTTCCCTCCGTCTCACAGATGGACTCAGTTTCTGCTTTCTCTTGCCTCAATCTTTATGGATTCCCCTAACCTTCAATGGCAACTACTGAAGCTATCAAAAACCTCTTGTTCCCCATGGCCCTACATCCTAGGTTTATACTCTGTCCTGTCCTAGAGTCAGCTAGAAATGGGTGTGATGATGGGGACTCCTCTGGCCTTCTGCCCTTCAGCTCTTCCTCACCTCTACACAGATCCCACTGTCAGCTATATTAGTTATGTTGCAGCCTAGCTATGCATTTCTATTACTCATGTATGTACGTATACACACACGTAAGTATGATAGATATGTATGTATGTGGGTGTGTACACGTGCAGACATATATAGCTATGTATATATTTGTGTGGGTGTGTATGTGTGTATGTATGTATATTTCCCACCTCATTGCTGGGGAGCAAATAAATTTTTAAAGTTGTCTACTTTATTAAGTGCCCTTAGAGAAGGATTAGATAAACAGATATGGTTCGAAATGAGAGAAAAAAATGTCATCAGTGAACTGGTAAACTCTAGAACCACTGCTCTTTCCAGTCAACTATCAATATTTCAAATGCCCCTATTTTTGCAATATCACTTTATTTTCCAAACAAACATCTACAAAGATCTGTTGATTTTATTTTCAAAACAAATGTTATGAAAGACCTAAACACAAGAAACTGACTCACAAGGACACAAGGACAGGTGTCCTATCAAACAGACACGAAAACCTTGTTAAGGAGAAAAATACAAATAGACGATGCTATACATGATTGTTTTTTATGAGTTTCAGAAACACTTAGGAAAAAAGTGGGAACCGGGCTTCCCTGGTGGCGCAGTGGTTGAGAATCTGCCTGCCAATGCAGGGGACACGGGTTCGAGCCCTGGTCTGGGAAGATCCCACATGCCGCGGAGCAGCTGGGCCCGTGAGCCACAATTACTGAGCCTGCGCATCTGGAGCCTGTGCTCCGCAACACGAGAGGCCGTAACAGTGAGAGGCCCGCGCACCGTGATGAAGAGTGGCCCCCGCTTGCCGCAACTAGAGAAAGCCCTCGCACAGAAACGAAGACCCAACACAGCCAAAAATAAATAAATAAATAATTAAAAATAAATAATTAAAAAAAAAAAGTGGGAACCAATGTTGAGTTGTCAACCAACGTCACCAGAGTCAGACATTCCACAGAATTCCCACGTGGCTGTGCATGCGTGGCGCAAGGAGATTTGGGATCAAATAACCATGAGACGCATGTGAAAACGTGTTAGAGCACGCTTGTTGCAGAGAAGTTAAACAAAGGGGGGGAAAGCCATTTGCAGGAAAAACAAAGGTGGAAACATGGCAAAGCAGTGTTCTCATCAAAGAAGAGAACAGTAAATAAATTACAAAGCAGCGGCAAGGTGGAGGAACAGAAAAAAGGCCCCACAGAAAACAGCATTTCCTTGGAAAGAATTCACTATCTTGAAGGAAATTAAATAGAGGTCTTTTACTTTTAGACCGAAGAATATTTCATATGGAAATGTCAGTTGCAACACAGATAGGAAAAAGGAAAGAAGGTGAATTAGTGTGCCTGCTGTCAGCAACACTTTTCCCTCTGCAGAATTTTTTATTTATATTAAGTACTAAGCTTGTCAACAGTAACAAGATAAGGAGCCAGAATAAATTACTTGGACCCAACAGTTCAGAACAGAGCCGAGGGCGCAGCTAGGTCATGTGTTGGTATGAATCCCACATAAAGATTTGGGGAAGACGTCCACCCATGAAGACTGAGTTTGATTTTTATTTTTTCCACCAGGGCCCCCACACTACTCTCCAAATGCTGCTAAATGGTGAAATGTATCATAGGCATGCGTTAAATTCTCCTGCACAGGCTTTGGGTGGCACGCTGGCTATGTTCCTCCCTGCAAAAGGAAGCCAGCTCTGTCCACCTGAAGGGCTGAGAGGACCACGTGAAGCACTGAGCAGAAAGCAGCAGGAACGCTTTCTGAGATGGGGAGGTGGCCCGTAAATGTGAGCTGCCTTCCCGTTTACCTTTCAGCTTTCTTCTGTAAAGGAAAATGTATTTGACTAAAATTCCTACAGTCCCCTGCTGTAGGGAGCATCTTGGTGAACTACAGAGCAAAAACCTCAGGTCCAGGTGAGCACAGGTCACAAGAAGACATCACCTGGGAAAGACAAGCAGGAGGAGGAGGAGGAGAAGAAGCGGGGGGAGGAGACGGAAAGATGAAGTAGAAGAGAAAGAGGAAATAAGAATATAATAATAATAATAATAAGCAGCTGAAGTATATATATTGGAAAATGCAGTGAAGTAAGTTTGAGTAACTAGATATTATTAAACCCTTATGTTTTTATACCACTTCATGTTTATAAATCATCTTGTAAAATTATGAGATGAGATCAAAAATTATGATATATTTTACAAATGAGGGAACTGTACCTCGGAGGGACACGCCCAGGTCGTACACCAGATGGAAGGCAAAACTGAGATGTCCACTGCAGTCTCAGGAAAGCTAACCTAGTGTGTTTCCACAACGTCATGTCCCTCAGGAATTGGTGAAAGGAGAACTCTCCACGGCCCTCTAAAATATCTGCTTTTTTAAGGAGCTATATAACCCCATTCTAATGAAACTCTACCAACACACACCTAAAGAAAATTACCAGCTCCCTCATTACGGTTTGGGTGAAAGTCACTAATTCATTGACACATAAAAATGGGAAGGTTTTTCTAAAAATAAGTAATTCAATTCTTGAGGCAAAAATTATTGATGTTGATGTTTGTACTTATTGTTCATGAAAGAAGGTCACTTCTTTTCCAGCACAAGGTAGCCCAAGGCTGGATAAGTAGTCAAGTCTTTCAAGTGTATCTGCAGTTGGAAGGACCTTTCAGGAACTGCTTCCTGGCCAGGACGGGCTAGGCAGCTCGCATGGTTTGGACACAAAGAGGAACGAGATGAAATCCAAACTCGGTTTGTAAATAAACAGTGATATACATAAATACGGTTATGTAAATAAGCAGTGATGAGCCAGTGGGTAAATGTAATAATAGTGGATCAAGAAGACAGGAAGGAGGGAGCATCTCTGTCTGCCTCGACTAGGAAGGACACAATTTGAGATGCCAGCCCAAAGGAAGGGAGTCTTAGCTGGTCCAAAGAACCGGTGGGGAGATTCCAAACAATCAAGACAGAGGAGGGAGGACCTGCTCAGTGAAGTCAACAGTTTGTGCAAAGGCAGAAGCACAACAAAACTCGTGATCCTTGAAAACTGAGCATGTAAGCTGATTAGGCACTTGACACATGGGTGGGCGCCAGTGAAGAAAGACCGTGATGCAGAATCATGGAGCGGGGCAAAAAGAGGGATCCTTCTTATACGTGCCCATCAATGGCTATCCTTGTATTACCGGTAGCTATTATTTACTACTACCTTTTAATTATTTTTATTTAAATTAAAATTTTTATTTATTTTTAAATTTCTATTTCTAATCTGTAATTTGAAGATCAGAGATCAACACTTAAAAAGAGGAAGGAAGAAGGAGAGATGGAAAGAGGAGGGGGAGAGATAGAGAGAGAGAGAGAATGAGAATAACAGATCTTCTATTAACTCCAGATGCTGAATACACAGTTACTAGAGCTTATTGATGGACTAACACAGGGCATATCACCATCACTGAAAAAAAACTATACCAAGCGGAAAAAGACAGGTGTTTCAAGGTTCTTCTATCTTCCTGGGAATACAGGAGACCACACACAATAAGGTCTCATGGCCAAGCCAGTAAAACCATGCCACAGGGCAAAAGCATCCCCAAGAAGCATCCCCAAGAACGCACAGGGCAAAGACAGGTGCCTAGGTAGACACCGATGGAAAAGTAGGACACGTGGAATTTGATGAAGGGTGAGGTCGGAGGCCAGGGTCTGTACACAAGGAAGATCGTATCAACAAAAGCTGTGAAGGCAAGTCGCCTATAAGATATGCACCATCTATACCAGAAGTGATGAGATGACTTGATCACTTTTAAGAGAGTGGAGAAGATGCAGTAGAGAGACACTCTTAGATGCCATGACATTTTGATGATGTGACATTAAGAACTAGCGTCAACCAGGGCTGGGGGAGCAAAGTGGCAGGAAATGTTCACATGGATAACTTGAGCAAGTATTTATTACACCAGTAAGTACCAAGGTCTCAGCACTGGGGGTGGTCTTGGAGATACACAGATGAAGGAAACGTGATCTGGTCTATACGGAACTCAGAGTGTCACAGAGCCACACCAGAAAGAAACCACAACTCGACGCATGAAGCCACAGAAGAGAGCTCAGAGCGATGAAGCTAGCTTAGCAGGCGACGGCAGAGGAAGCGTTACGTGTGATGGGTGAGGTTTGTAGCGGGCGCCTAGGGTGAGGAGGGAACAAAACAGGCAGAGGAGGGGGAAGCAGGCGGTACAACCGAGGGAACCACGTGTGCGAATAAGGCCTGAACGGGAGAACACGGATGGTGGAACAGGAGCAAACAGCTCTGAAACTGAGCGCACACACACAGAAGCACGGAACGCTGCTGCAAACAGGGCCGGGGTCTGAGACGGCTTAGACCCCACTAGACCTGGCAGAAAGCCAGTGACGGAAGCAAAGTGCTCAGGTCAGAGGCATCGTGGTGATTAAAAGTGCGGGATTTGGGATCATACAGCTCTTTGGTCCAGGCTGGTCCAATTCTCAGCCGTATAACCTTGGGAAAGTTACTGAACGCTGGTAAACTTTAGGTTCCTGATCTCAAAAGGGGTACAATAACTGCCCACCTCCTGTCCAGGTTGTTGGGCAGAACACATGACACTGTGATGTCTAGTGTTGAGTGCAATATCTAGCTCATAGTGGATACTTAGTAAACTGTTTCTAAAATTATTAAAACGCCACACATTTGCACAGAAAGATGGAAATATGGGTTCCTGTGGATTCTGGAGTAGAAATTCATGTTGAGGTGCCTGGCAGGGTGTAGCATCCAGGGAGACCCGTGCCAGGACACAGAAAGGCACTGACTCAGATGGTTTCAAAGCAACCCCAGGGAAAGGCAAGGCATGCAGCCTGGAAGGTACCGGCAGGAAGCATTTTTCTGGATCTAGGACACACAGGTAGATTCATAAAATAACCCAAACACGGGCCTAGAGCCAGAACGTCTGCAAAGAAACTATGCAGTAAATCAAGAGAGAGAACACAGGGTATTTTTAATTTTACAAGAACCAGAGGATTAAACTGCATTTAAAGATAATCAATTAAGGCTCCAACCTCTTAAAATCATCCGACATTCTACACCAAATTGTGACTACTCTACTAGTTTTGTTTTTGTTTTTGTTGACTGTTTTTTTGAGAGCAGTTTTAGGTTCACAGTAAACCTGAGAGGAAGGTACAGCGATTTCATATGTACATTTGGGCCCTGCAGATGTATAGTCTCCTCCATTATCAACCAGAGAGGTGACTGATTTCAATCGATGAACCTACACTGACACGGCATTATCACCCAAATCCATAGTACATTAGGGTTTACTCTTGGTGTTGTATATCCTGTGGGTTTGGACAAGTATCCATCATTATAGTATCATTAGGAGTATTTTCACTGCCCTAAATTTCCTCTGTGCTCTGTTTATTCATCCCTCCCGCTTCACCTCCCCAGCCCCAACCCTTGGCAACCAGTGATCGTTTTACTGTAGCCACAGTTTTTCCTTTTCCAGAATGTCCCCTAGGTGGAATCATACAGTGTGTAGCCTTTTCAGATGGGCTTCTTTCACTTAGTGACATGCATTTAAGGTTCTTCCATGTTTCTTCATGTTTGATAGCTCATCTCTTTTTGGCACTGAATAACATTCCACTGCCTGGATACACCACAGTCTGTGTATCCTTTCACCTACTGAAGGGCATCTTGGTTGCATCCGAGTTTTGGCAATTATGAGTACAGCTGCTACAAAGACCCATGTGCAGGTTTTTGTGTGGATGTCTACCTTGGGATAGACACAAGGAGCACACTTGCTGGACTGTACGATGAGAGTATGTTGTTGCGTAAGAAACCACCAAACTGTCTTCTGAACTGGCTGCACCATTCTGCATTCCCACCAGCAATGGAGGAGAGTTCCTGTTGCTCCACTTCCTCATCGACATTTGGTGCTGTCAGTGTTTTGGATTCCCACCATGTTAACGTTGTGTAGTGCTATCTCATTACTGTTTGAATTTGCATTTCCCTGATGACATATGCTTGTCTGCCATCTGTACTCTATGAGTTTCAACTGACAGAGATTCCTTGAAGTGTAACAGAAATACCTGGATAGATATGAAAGAGAAGCTGTGTGTACAGTCACAACATTTTGCTCTCCTTATGACTTTTGAGTTTAATGGGATTTGCAAGCAGGTGGACCTTCTGCCCAGAGAAGGACAGCAATAAACTCAGACACCAGGCCAGAGAGGGGCTGCAGCACCTGCACGGAGTGTGGGCAGCACCCTGATTTGCAGAGGCTATGACTGCTTCTGGACAGTTTGGACAAGGACAAACCAACAGCCCTAGTGAGTCACCAAATACTGCAACAACTTTTATTCGGCTCTATCTGAAATCCTGAACTTAGCAGAACACACAGGTCTATGAAACACAAAAGAATATTCACTATTATTGTGAGGAACAAGTTGCCCAGAAACAGTAAGCCACATCTCTACTAGAATCTTATTAAAAGGCCAAAGAAACAAATTCTTGGGTCTTGCGGTCACTGCAGACTCCCTGTCAAGCCACTTAAAAAATGGATTCTAACGAGTTCTCCACTGTAGAAAGGTATGCGCTTTTGCTATCGCCAGAGCAGCAGGCAGCTATGCTTCTTGAAATTGATTTAGTATACTTATTTCCTCATTACTTTGAAATCTGAAATTGATCATATCAGGGATAGGAGAGTGTAAATTTTATTGAAAAAAAGTTTTATTCCTGGAAGTGTAACTCAATTGCTTGTGCAAAAGCCAAAATGTGACTTTTTAGAAAAATCATCTCAGAAATGTCTATTTGGAAAATTAGAACTGGATGTCAGAGCCACCTACTCCTAAAATACAGCTTTTTTTTTAGATTAAAAAATATGAAGAACCACCAAAATATAAAAATAATGGAACAAACAATATTCAGATGAAATGTATTAGACAAATATTCTTTCACTGCAGCTTATGCATAACATATTCTTTTTTTAATATTTATTTCATTTATTATTATTATTATTATTATTATTATTATTATTATTATTTGGGCTGCATCGGGTCTCAGTTGCGGCACGCAGGATCTTCGCTGCGGCATGCAGGATCTTTCATGATGGCGCCCGGGCTCTTCGTTATGGCGCGTGGGCTTCTCTCTAGTTGTGGCGTGCAGGTTTTCTCTCTCTAGTTGTGGTGCGCAGACTCCAGAGCACGTGGGCTCAGTAGGTGTGATACGTGGGCTTAGCTGCCCTGTGGCATGCGGGACCTTAGTTCCCCAGCCAGGGATCGAACCCGTGTCCCCTGCATTGGAAGGCGGATTCTTTACCACTGCACCACCAGCGAAGTCCCACGCATAACATATTCTTGTTTTTTTTGTTTGTTTGTTTTTTTGTTTTTAACATACTCTTGTTAAAAAATCACATTGCTTGTCCAAGGTTATCATATTTTAAAGTCTCTCCTGTTTTTCGAGAAACAGAAATATATAATCACCATTACGCAAGTCATATTAAAAATTCACTGCTTGTGGTAAATTGTGAAGTGGGTTATTTGGAAGATTTCCTTTCAAGGGGATAGTGGAGGATGGTAGATAATCAAGCCCCGCCCCTTCAAGCAGAAAGACAGAGAAAAGACCTCTGAAGAAAGGCCAGGTGCGGTGGTCAACCCTGCCACCAAGCCCAGGGCTAACTTCAGGGAAATTTTCTGCTACCATCTGGTTTTGGGACAGCAACATAGTTCCAAATCCCTATTCGTTTTCTTAAAATGTTGATGGCTTGGATGTCAGAGGGCTAGCTGTGTGTGGGGTTCCCAGGAGTCCGAAGTTGCCAGTTGGTTCTTACATCATATGCTGGTTTGAGATCCAAAGGAAGAGCTTCATTAATCTTGTAAACAGGTAGAAGCACAGAGCAAAATACCTCAGTGATGTATAGATGATAACAAGATTAAAGGCACTGATTTACCCTTGGAGAAAAATAACCAAAGTGGTCTGTAAACACTATGAATTGTAAAAGTGTAGAACCTGGCATGGTTATAAAACTTCCCTAGTCCCACGATAACTGCATAACTTTATCAACCTGTGCATTAACCTGGTACATCGACAACACTGCTTTTGATTAGTAAGCAAAGCTGGTGTCTTGGGGCCATCTGATGCTTGATGGATAGGCACAACTCAACTCAGCCAGCTGGTTTATGCTCCCTTGAATGCACACAGGAACATCAGTAGCTGCTTGGTATTATAAAAAGCACCTCTCTGTTCAGGAGTCCAACTCCATATACAGCTTTTTTTTTTTTTTTTTTTGCCACGTAGGTGATGCAATGCTCAGAAACTGATACCTTTAGGTAAGAAAAACACATTGAAAGCCTAATGGACTCAGGAAGGCTCAGAGTTCTCTCATTTTGGGGGTGACAACTGAGCTGTCGCAGATGCGCATTCTAAGCAGGTGACAAGGGACTTAGCAATTAACGTTCATCGTTATGAGTGCAGTGATTTTCACCCAGGTAATGAGGCAGAATTTTCTAGGACTTCTTAAAATCGTTTCATCAGGTCATCCTTGGTTGGTCCCATAATCCCACTATTCCAGAAAGTGTATCATGAAGCTCTGGACATTTCCGTGTTGTAAGACATCCCGCACTGATCGGATTAACTCAGAATGTACCCTGATGAGCACGACTGCTCCAGCATCTGTAGTAGAGAGGCGTCAAAACATACTGATTAACTTGAGCAAAACCAGATTGTGATAAGCTCTCCCTACCTCCCTCGTTCTTCCAAGCAGGTAGAGTAGGGAGTCGATTCTCTCCAAATACTGAATGAGTTTAAGCTCCTTATTCAGAGGAAATGTCTGGTTTCCATGAGGTTTCATTCTGTATTTTCATTTCAGCATGAATATCGCAGCTTATTATGTGTCCTCTCCAAGTAAAACGGAGCAGGACCCTATGGTCCCTTCCCCACCATGTCCTCAGCCTGCCTTTTGTCTGTGGAAACAATTTAGCCAAAGAATAAGTTTAATCAGAGAAGTAAGAAAATGCAGAAGCAAAGGAAAACAGTCAAAGGAGACCAAATAATAATAATTTAGTCATTAGGCAAAGTCAAGGACCTTTTAGTTCCTCCTCAAGGGCTACAGATCATATTCTGAGCCACATCCTGTGAGCTGTCTTATAGATACTGAAAACCCCGCCAGGTAGAAGAAGTTAAGTCCATGATGACCAGACTGTAGCCATGACATATAAGCTGCCACAATTCCGAGAACTGGCCTCAAAGAAATGGAAACAAACCGACCCTGGAACTGGAGATTAACTGTACTTAAAACAGTCAAGAGGACACTGGTCAGACCACCGATGACCAATTTCAAGATGACGGTCAGAGCTGACCGTGCTGTTTCTACATGCAGCCCCCTCCCTCCGCCTATAAAAGCTCTTGCCCACTGATTGTCGGGGGGGCGGGGCAGAGTCAGCTTTTGGACAGAAGTCCACCCTCCTCCCCAGCTGCCAGCATCCAAAATAAAGCAAACTTTCCTTTCCATCAACCTGGCCTCTTTATTGGCTTCTGAGTGGTAAGCAGCCGGACCCCACTTTCGGTTACACAAGGACACAATTCTTGATTGATACTCAAGCTCCTTTTCGTTCTGTGGTCAGTTATTAATTCACTCCAGGTTCTCTGTATGTCCAATATGTGTTCATTTCTTTGCTAAGTGCTGGCGATGCAAAGACAAGCACGCCATGGTTTCTGCTCTCCAGTCTAGCACAAGAGAAAGACTTGCAAACAAGTAATTCCAGTACAATGTGCTATGAATCATGATAAAGGAATGTGTGTGGTGCACTCAGAATACAGAGTAGGGACAGCCAGCATGTCTTGGGAGAATCTGGAAAGAGAACTGGAAGCCACTAAATGTCTCTTTTAATTGACCCCCTTCCTCAGACAATGTCTGGGGAAATTTGCTAACCTTTCTTTTTCAAACTAGGTAATAATAACAGTATGAACTTCTTGGACTCTAAATCCTAACAATAGGAGTTATACTTTTCTTTTTTGAGTAACAGGGGCCCACTGTTTGCCAAGGAGCCATTTGGGACAGCCAAACACATTTCCAACATCAGGAGTGAGACCACTGCAATTTTGAAATCAAGGAAAGTGTCAGTATATTTTGCAAAGGGTTTTTCTGAGACTTGTAAATGAAGGAATCTCTAATACATCAAAATCAGTCTCTGACTTTCGCCTACAATATACGACAAACAAAACTGAGTGCTCCAGTCTCCTGGACGACCCACTGGCTCTTCAGGGTACCGTACGATCCCTGGAGTCCTCAAGGAGGTAAAGCCATCAATGCTGGGTAATAGGAACACCTACCGCCCTTGGTTTCACTCTGATGGATGTCAATGGAAACATTCCACTTTCCGAGAGCTGCACTTCTGATTGAGTCATCCCAGAACAATAATTCCAATGATGAGGAGACGTGCTTACTATTATCACAGAAACATGCCCACATCCATGGATTCATATGTGTACTGAACACAGACTTCCAGCAAAGCCAGACTACTGGCTGAGAAGTACCTTAGTTATTCTGGGGCATGTATATCCTAGGTTATGCGGACCTTAATGCCATAATCAGATTTGACATTGGCTGAGAAAGTCTCAACCAAGAAGACAGCACCAAGGCCTGTCAGAGCAACTACAGGTCAGATCTCTTGGGCAATTTCAAATTTCCTTTTGGACAGAGGTCTCATAAATGTTGTCATCAGGCATGTCATATCCAGCAGGGTCCACGTTGCCCTGCATGCTGTTAAGAGAACTAGTACTGAGACAGCTGATAAAGCTGTTGATCTGTTTTCTTTATTTTTTTATAAATTTATTTATTTATTTATTTTAAAATTTTTGGCCGTGTTGGGTCTTCATTGCTGTGCGCAGGCTTTCTCTAGTTGCAGACAGCAGGGACTACTCTTCATTGCGGTGCACGTGCTTTCATTGCGGTGGCTTCTCTTGTCGCGGAGTGCGGGTTCTAGGTGCGCGGGCTTCAGTAGTTGTGGCTCGCGGGCTCTAGAGCACAGGCTCAGTAGTTGTGGCGCACAGGCTTAGTTGCTCCATGGCACGTGGGATCTTCCCAGACCAGGGCTCAAACCCATGTCCCCTGCATTGGCAGGCGGATTCTTAACCACTGAACCACCATGGAAGTCTCTCTGTTTTCTAAATTTAATTTCCTAAGTAACAATTGCTAGCATTCATGCGAAGGTGCTTTCAGGAACCGAAACAGTGATGACATGTTCCCTGCATAAATGAATCAGATGAGATGATGAGACCTCGGTATTGCAAAACTTAGGTGGGTCATGTGGAAACACAGCATAGTTCTATTTTTTTTTTAATTTATTTATTTATTTTTGGCTGCGTTGGGTCTTCGTTACTGTGCGCAGGCTTTCTCTAGTTGTGGCGAGCAGGGGCTACTCTTTGTTGCAGTGCGCGGGCTTCTCATTGCGGTGGCTTCTCTTGTTGCGGAGCACGGGCTAGGCACGCGGGCTTCAGTAGTTGTGGCACACGGGCTTCAGTAGTTGTGGCTCACGGGCTCTAGAGCGCAGGCTCAGTAGTTGTGGCACACGGGCTTAGTTGCTCCGCGGCATGTGGGATCTTCCCAGAGCAGGGATCGAACCCGTGCCCCTGCATTGGCAGGCGGATTCTTAACCACTGCGCCACCAGGGAAGTCCGGATAGTTCTATTTTAAAGAGTTCTTATTATCATAGCAAAACTAAGAAATTCTCTCAGCTTAAGAATGTCAAGAAGCATCCTGCTTACTTACATGGTGTCCAACACAACTGCAAAGCAATCCCTGAAAGCCCAAGGTGGGCATTATACTCAGTTCCCTTTAGAAGGAAAACAGCCTCCCAAAGCCTCAGTTCCTTATCAGCAGGAGATGGTATAATTTATCATCCAAACCAGGACACATGAGAGGGAAAGGGGGTGGGCTTATCAGCTGGGTCAATGGGCAACAGGTGTCAGCTGCAACTGTCCTGGGTAAACAAAAAGTTACCCCAGTTGTCAGAAACAAGCTTGTTGGTTCCGTTCAGTCATTTTTGCCCCTGGCTACACATTAGAATCATCTTCGGAGAAAACACACATACACAAGTATACACCTATACCTACATATGCATACACCTATACCTACATATGCATACACATGTTTACATGCACAAATACATATGCATATGCATATACATATACTGAGATGTCTAAGCCCTACTCCAGACCAATTAAACAAGATTTCTAAAAATGGAGTGAATCTTGGGCATCGACAATTTTTAAAAGCTCCCCCAAGTGATACAAATAAGCAGCTGGGCTGAGAACCACTAAACTGGACACTCTCCAAAGCTTTTCCAGATCTCAAATTCTGGGAGTATAATTCCTGAGAATGAAGTTCCCACCCTCGCTATGGTCAAACTTTTAGTCTCCTTTCTAGAACACAGAATATTTCATACCAGTATGATAATAACCAACACGTATTTGTGAAGAGTTTATACTTTACAAACCACTTTCTCAACATCATCTTTTTTTTCCCCCTCACATTAACTCCATGAGAAAGTCAGGTTGGTTATTATTATTATTGACTTTCTACAGGTGAGGAAATTGAGGTTTCAAAGATCAAATACACAGGTACCAGGCATCTTATACAAGAAGCATAGGGAATAATCATGCCCACATCTTGATTAGAAACGGCAGCAGACAGGAGCAGGTGCCTGGGATTCCTGCCACACGGTCTGAACTCCACTTCTATGATTTATTAGCTTGATAAGCTGGGGCAAGGTATTTAACCTCTGCAAATATCATCTCTAAAATTAAAATAATACCAGTACTCTTGCTCCGTAGCGCTGTGGTAAGTACTGCATAAGATTTTACATGGCAGACCTTAGCCCCGGGTTGAAGAAACAGTAACAACTGTATCATTGTTGTTGTTCTTGTTACTGTTACTCCTCTCCCTCTTCACCCTCCTTTTACTGCTATAATTATTGCTATTACTACTACTACTGCTAGAAATAATAATAATCATCCCGGCTATAGGCAGAGTCAATGGCCCTGCAAAGAGACAACCTTAATCACAGTAAAACCCTTTGAGCTAATCTTTACCCTCTTCCCACATACTCTGCCCCCAAACCAAAAGGAAACATGAATATTCTTCAGATGAGACACTCTGTGAAATCAGACACCCCCAGCCAGGTAACAGTGTTGAACTCTGGAAGTCTTTGGTGTATACAGCAAACCATCAGACCCTAGACAGATGCTCAGCTGGATTTAGAAACCGGGGTGAGAGCAGCCTTGGAGATGTGCTATGCGAATGTGCCTTCGAGGAAGAACCTATTGGGCTGGCCAGAAAGTTCGTTTGGGGTCTTCTGTAAGATGTTACAGAAGACCCCAAACGAACTTTCTGGCCAACCCAATATTTATCAGCTGCAAGGAGAACACTTAGCTGGCAGCCTCCAGTGGCAGACCCCTGGGGTCTGCTCCCCTGTTTAGATGGAAGCCCCACACTTTGGGGGGAAGCCCACAGCTTCCCCATTGGTGGAGTATGGTCATCAGTACGAGGGTCTGGCCATTTCTGCCCAGTGCCTTGCTACTCGAGGGCCATCTTTGCGCTAGAGCTGCCGCTGGACCAGGAATGCAACCTGTGGTTCTTCGTCCTCCATCCCCCCTTTCACAGTATCCGATTACACTGTGACGTAGACTTTCTGGTGAAAAATAACACAAAGCACCCCCATACATGTCAAATAACCCTGTCAAGGATGGTGGGGTGGTACCCTACACAACTGAGAAACAATGAAAACAATACAAAATGTTTTGTTCCAAAATTGTATTATTTCATGACTTTCTAAGAGTTTATTTGGAAAACTCTATGGAGTTATAAAATATGTCTGACTTGTCTCTCTTTCTAATGAAGTGCCTACAACATGAGGCTTAAAAAAAAGTGATTATGGATCATGTTCTATTCATGTCATCTTTGTTTTGCAAATTAAGTTTGTTATGCCACATTAGCTCAAAGATATGAATATTTTAATAATGCCAGATCTATAAATTGCAAGAAAAATGAATTAGAATTTTAAAATGCATTCAGTTCCAAGGAATTGGATTTCTTGAGGATATATTTTTCACCTAGAGAGAAAAGGTATTCTAAATTACTGTGTTTCCATTTTAACCATTTAATTTCATTCTCATTTTGGTAATTCATATTTTTCAACATAATGAAAACATTAAAAACAAGCAAAAGCTAAATGGTAAACTATTTTAAAATATTAGTTGGACCTAGTAATCTAAATATTCTTAATATTAATATTATTATGGTTAAGGATAATAATAATAAAATAGTTACAAGTGACAAAAGGTATTCTATACTCTTTGCATGTATTAATCCATTTGGCTTCAGAAACATTTTACATTTTAAGTATAATCATTATCTTCTTGTACATATTGACAAACATTTTATAGGTTACTTGATCTGGTAAGTTAAATATTTTTAATGTTAACATTGTTTGGGTTGAAGATAATAATTATGCAATAGTTAAACAGTTCTTACTATGTAACAACCAAAATTCTAGGCTCCTTACATATATTAACTCATTTAGCCTCATACACATTCTATAATTTAGGTGTAATCATTATCCATGATGTATGAATTAAGGAACTGAAAAACAGAGGTTAAGTAACCTCCCCAAGGTCACACAGCTATATGTGGTACACCCTGGATTTGAACCAGTCTGCATGAACCAGGAAAACAAATGCCGACTTACCTTAAGCCACATCAATTAAACTTGCAGTCTGTGTGTCTGTATGTAAATGCACATGCAAACTAAGTAATTTTAAATCAAACTGATTTGACTTCAACAAATGCATCTGAATTTTAAAATCCAAGTGAGTATGGTCTTTGTCAAAGTACTCACCCTGAATATCCGAGGCATGTTCAGTGTGCTCTGGCAGCCGCCTCTCTTGTTCAAATGAGTCTCACCTCGCAGAAGAGCTCCTGCAAGTGATGAAATGAATCAGCAAGCTCCACAAGAAAAGCCAGCTCAGCACTCACACCTGTCTGGTTCTAGGCCAGAACTAGAATTTTCCAGTTGTGCATCAATCATTTTGTCAGACCTCTTGCATAGTCAATTATCAGTAAATAGTCATTAAGTACCTACTGTATGCCGTTCCCTCAGCTAAATCCGAGCTTTTAAAAGGTAAGTATGACTCTACTGAACTAGCAGTATTCACAGAAAAAGAATCCAATTTATATCAAATATTTATCATTTGCCCCTCTACGGGACAGTCAAAATACCCTAAACTTTTGAAGACGATTCCAAAAAAAAGAGCTCCCTGCCTTTTCTGTGGCTATGATGCAGTCCTGATAATGCACTTTTTTCCAGTTTTATTGAGATAGAATTGACATACAGCACTGTGTAAGTTTTAAGATGTAGAACATAATGATCTGACTTACACACATCATGAAATGATGACCACAATATGTAGTGAAGCTCCATCATCTCATAGAGATACATTAAAGAAAGAGAAAAAATATGTATTTTTTCCTTGTGATGAGAACTCAGGATCTATTCTCTTAAGAATTCCATATATAATGTGCAGCAGTGTTAATTATCTTTATTATGTTGTACATTACATGCCTATTACTTATTTATCTTAGGACTGCAAGTTTGTACCTTTCCACTGCTTTCATCTCATTCCCCCTCTTGCCACCCCCCATCTCATAATCACAAATCTGATTTTTTTTTTTTTTTTTTTTGCAAGTTAAGTTTTATTTGGGGCGAAATGAGGACTGCATCCCAGGAGACAGTGTTTCAGATAGCTCTGAGAAACTGCTCCGAAGAGGCAAGGGGGGAGCCAGGTTATATAGGAGTTTTGCAACAAAAGGGCAGGTAGTCTGAAAGTCATAAGATTATTGTTAATTAAAGGAAAACCAGGTATCTCAAGTTAAAGAATTTAGGGCTTTTCCATGTATGGGAAGATGCAAGAGTCTGGGTCACTGAAATCCTTCCTTTGATATGCACCTCAGCTATCTGGGGCCAGTATCCTGTGTTTTCATATCCTGAGTTTCCTCAGGGCTCACCGCGGGGAGTGGCTGCAGTCTGATGGCTGCTAGATGGCAGGTATTCTTTCCTTCCTGAGTTCCCTCAGGGCTCACCTGCTCACCTGGCTGCAATCACTGATGACTGTGACATCCTTTGTTTACTTATATGGCAGGAAATATCCGATTTCTCAAATCATCCTCTTGGTCAGGAATTCGAACAATACTTGGGAGACATTTCATGACCAAATTTAGTCCCATGGTGCTGGGAGGCTCATCCCAGATCAGGAGAAAACTCTTGTTGATATGCCACTCCAGGTGCTAATTTCCGGATTTGGCCCTGTTGATAATTAAAGATTCTCTGGATCCTCTGTCTAATTATGATCCAGGAGACATTTTCCCTTGTTGCTTCTTCCCATACCTAGAATCACACTATTACAATTATTTTATGTTATAAATGTGAGAAGTTTTACTGAGGGCCTGGTTACACACTAGGTACTGTGAGAGACAACAATCTTATAAAACAGACAGGATATAAGCAATGCAGCTAGTAACACTGACAAAGCCATAGTGCAGCAGGGAGACACAAAGCGCAAACAATTTGGAAACAAAGAACAAATTAAAACACTGATTAGTGTAACTAGTTGTAATCCAGTTGCAATAAACCATCAAGTCCACAGGAGAGCCAGCTGGAGAAGCCAAATTCTGGCAGGTCTGAACTCTTTTTCTATGAGTCTGTTTGTTTGTTCTTGAAGTATAATTGACCTTCAACACTATGCTAGTTCCTGTTACACAGTGCGGTGATTTGATACTTCTATACATTTCAAAATGATCACCATGATTAGTCTGGTCACCATCTGTCACCACACGAAGATATTATACAGTTATTGACTCTCTGATGAATGCAGTTTTGAACTCTTTACCCGTACTCTGAAATTCCACTGGCAGGATACAGCTCAGGAGTCATGCTGTTTTTTAACATGTGACCTGACCCCAGGGACGGGGTTAGGCAGGATTCCACATCACTGGTGCCACCTTAATTTAACACTTACACTCCTGTCTTGCAATAGCTGGTGTCATCTTTTCTCCCTCATTAGACTGTAGCCTACCTGCCTCATTCATTATTATATCCACGGGTCTGTGAAAATGCCAACACACAGAGCACTCACAGGTGATACTGCTGAAAAAATACATTCATAGATTAAGGAGACAGTTAATAACCTCTTAACAAGACTGTGTGGAATAAAACACTTCAAAGTATGAGTTCTGATAGGTGTGTTAAAAAATCTATCCTATTACTTTATAGACGGCCTTGTTCTTCGTGCATTTAATACTTCTAGCACTGACACCCATGGCATGTCGTAATTTATAAATTTATTAAGATGCAAGTTCAGACAGCATTGTTAAAGCTGTTGGGAAGACATCATTTAGGTGGTGAAAAAGCCTAGCAAATCATCAAACATTGATATCTAATACAATCTTTCTTCTCTTTGTCATTCACAAGTGGACACTATTATGCATTAAAATGATGTTCACAAGTCTAGGTTATTGATAAGATGTCTGGAAGCAAGATATGAAAACAGGAGTCTTACATACATTTAATATTAGGTCACTGACTGTATAATCAATTAAGTTATTGGCAGTTACTGGGTTAGATTATCTCATATTGATGGCTTTTTATATAATGCTTCGTACTAAGTTTGAGATAGAAATCTCTAGAAAGTAAATTATACATTACATTTACCTATGTGTGTTGAGAATATACACCATACATATTAATTTTACATGGGTAGTCATTATTTTGTTTCTCTAAATTTGTATTTGTATTTGTTTGTATTCTCTAAATTTTCTATGAAGAATGTTTCTTTAGAAATAAGACAAATATTTTATTTCTTAAAAAACTAAATTCTTGGGCTTCCTTGGTGGCGCAGTGGTTAAGAATCCGCCTGCCAATGCAGGGGACACGGGTTCGAGCCCTGCTCTGGGAAGATCCCACATGCCGCGGAGCAACTAAGCCCGTGCGCCACAACTACTGAGCCTGCGCTCTAGAGCCCATGTGCCACAACTACTGAGCCCATGTGTCACAACTACTGAAGCCCGCGTGCCTAGAGCCTGTGCTCTGCAACAAGAGAAGCCACCACAATGAGAAGCCCGTGCACTGCAATGGAGAGTAGCCCCCGCTCGCCGCAGCTAGAGAAAGCCCGTGCCCAGCAACGAAGACCCAACACAGCCAAAAATAAATAAATAAAATAAATAAATTAAAAAAAAAAAACTAAACTCTTATAGGAGTAGAAATAACTCACACTACTTTTGTGAAATAATGATTCCCCCTTGAGTGTGTGTGTGTATATCCATATACAAACAGTTCAAAAGCATATTTTCATGACCTAGAAGTTATATTAGCAATAGCTCTAATTATGAGAGCTCTTTAATAGGAAATTATACCAGTTAATATAGAAATTATACTTATTTTTAAAATTTAGTTTTCTTCACTAAAAAAAATGAGTTCATAAAGTGGACTCAATAAAGTAATGGCTATTTAGAACCTCAATGAACATTTTAGATACAAATAAACATAGAAACAGTCTAAACAAGTAACATACTCTATAGCCATTTGACTTTTATTCAGGACAGAACCTAATTCATCTACCTTTGAAATCAATCAGTACTCTATAAAGGTGAAGGAGGCAAGAGATGAGAGGGACAAAAATGACCATATTAATCTCAGCTTTTTTTTTTAACATCTTTATTGGAGTATAATTTCTCTACAATGGTGTGTTAGTTTCTGCTTTATAACAAAGTGAATCAGTTATACATATACATATGTCCCCGTATCTCTTCCCTCTTGCATCTTCTTCTTTTGAATGTTTACATATTTGATTTTATATCGGGATTTCAGTCATGTCTCAAGGAAGGCACACAGAGCGGGCATTCTCTCTGCAGGTGATGTGGGGAATGATAAAGCACAGGCATCTGGGTCTGAAAGTTGGCTGCCTTCTCTCTGCAGGTGATGTGGGGAATGATAACGCACAGGCAGGGGAGAGCCCGCTGGTTTCTAACTGGACTAGGGCCATGTTAAAGTGAGACCTCCCTGGCTCTCCCAACCCTGGGAATTGGGGCTTCTCTCTGCCATTTACATCCTTCTGGGATCTGCGGTGTCCCACTCGCATCAGCCAGCAGGGGGCAGCCTGGAGACAGTTATAGAAAACAATAAACACGGACCTTGTGAGGAAACCTATTTTCACATATGGGTCAGTTCCATCTGGCATTATGTTTGTGGGATTTTGCACGTCATCTTGCAGGATGCAGGCCCACTCTTCTGAAAGTCACTCAGTAACTAAAGGCAAACATTTCTGAGAATCTGCTGTGCTCAATTGCTACCATCCCTTTAATCGAGTTCCTTGGACAAAATCAAGGATCAGAAGTTGTCTCAACACTTTGAGAGCAGCCAATGAATAACCGGGGGGAAGGGAAACCATAAGATAGTGATAATAGTCTCTCAACAGTGTGCACTAAGACAACCCCCGTTTACTACTTTCCAGTAAAACAGTTAAGGGTACAGCTTTGCCCTCTGACGAACCTGGGTTTCTTTCCTTTGCTCCCTTCTATTTGGCCAGGTAATCTGGGAAAAGTGCCTTAGCGTGTGTGAGGCCACTTTCTCTACCTGCTTCAGAGCATTGATTGTGGAGATGGAGATGAAGAACATAACACAATTAGCAAAGGCTCTGGCACACAGTATGGGCTCAGTAACTATTACCTGATTACTATTAATTATGATTATTCTTCATGCACAGGACATTTAATCCAGTGCAAAGGTGCAGCAGAAAGTGTCAGGAGTATCTGTCCAGCCCATGAGCCTCCAGGCCTTGGCACCCATCCCTCACCATTCCTCACTGCTTGGACCAGGGATGGATCCTGATACACATTTGGCCAATCATATACCGGACATGCAGCCTAGAGGGAAAGGGAGGCTATTCTTTGTGCCGTCTGGCTGAACTGAGGGGCTCCCACGTTTGGTCACGTGCACCTTGAGAAGCAGAGAGAGCAGATCTCCTGAGAGGAAGGGAAATAAAAGAGATGCTGCATTAGAATCCACAAGACCCTGGCAATCCACATTTGCAGCAACATGGATGGACCTAGAGATTGTCATACTGAGTGAAGTCAGTCAGACAGAGAAAGACAAATACCCTATGATATCGCTTATATGTGGAATCTAAAGAAACGGTACAAATGAACCTATTTACAAAACAGAACTTGAGTCACAGATGTAGAAAACAAACTTATGGTTACCAGTGGGAAAGGGGGGCGGGTAGGGATAAATTGGAAGATTGGGATTGACATATACACACGACTATATATAAAATAGATAACTGATAAGAACCTACTGTATAGCACAGGGAACTCTACTCAATACTCTGTAATGACCTATATGGGAAAAGAATCTAAAAAAGAGTGTATATATGTATATGTATAACTGATTCACTTCGCTGTACACTTGAAACTAACACAACATTGTAAATCAACTATACTCCAATAAAAAAAATTTTTAATTAAAATGTTAAAAAAAAAAAAAAAAGACCCTGGCAATCCAAAGCAGAAGCATGGTTTCTGCAAGCTTTCCCCTTTTTAGTGCCCATCCCCCCTAGACTTCCATCGGTCCTTGGGTTCTGTATTCTAACAAAAATTTTCTTTATCCACATATGATGATTTCTGTTTTTTTCTCTCAGCAACCAAGGGAGTCTTAACTAAGGCAACGAATCTCAAAAACAGAGAATTTTTTTAAAGAGCTCATTATTTTATAAGTAGAACCCAATAATCAAGACAGACTCATTTCAGGTGCAGCAGAAAATTTCTTTTCTTCCCTTTTCCTCCAAGATAATATCTGGGTATACAGGAGAGTACTTCTGAGCAGGGCTAGCTAGACGGACCCCATGCTCAGAAGGCTCTCACACCTGGTTTACTGCTCTGCTGTCACCATCTTGAAATTCTTAATAATTTTACCTCTGAGCTTGCATTTTACAAGTGAAGTCCGATGGGACAGTAAAGCGTACACACGAATGAGCAGAGCAGAGGCATGCGATGTGCATTTCTGCCTTCCCTTGCCACCGCTCTCTTGCATAGGGTCTGCGGTGCCCATGAACAGGCGCGGAATTCCAGTGGACCCGCAACGTGTGGGAGACACCCACTCTCACAGCCAGCACAAGGTAAGCACGCCACACCCAGCACTGAGCCGGCAGGGGTGCTGCCAGCCTCAAGAGGACACGTTATTCATCCCCACCAGAACTTCCTACAGATGCAGAAAGAAGGCACAAGGGTACTAAGAAACACAAACGACCAAGAGAGAACCTTATTACTCCCTTTCTCCCTGAGGTCACTTCCCTGTATTGGCCAATCTCTTAACCTGGAAGTGATGACATAGAAGAAAAGTGAAAGAGTAACTCTAGTTGTTTTCCTTGCAGTCCGTGCACATTGGTCAGGTGGAGAATGACCAATGTGGACTGGTCAACAGGCTGTGCAGAATCTTCTAGACCCCCTGATGACCAGGCTGAGGCTTATTTTAGCACTGGCTTTCTATGTGGCCACCTCCGTCGCCCAAACCTGCAACATGGCTCTGGCGTCGTGGTGGCCAAATTGAGAACTTCTTAAGAACGGTGGTCCTCAGCCCTGGCTACACCTTAGATTCCCCTGGGAGCTGTGTCTTCCTAATGATAATACTGACGTCCGGGCTCCATCCTACACTCATCAAAAGGAGCAGAATTGAGACACTGTACTGGTGTACCACAGTTCCCAAGGCTATGTCTGCAGAAACAGGCAGGGCGATCATTGTCTACAAACCCCATCCCAACATACAAACGTGAGAAGTGGGGGATTAGCACACTGATTTTCTACCTCAACACCCCTCCTTCCCTCACTCAGCTGTGCCAGGGGGTGGGATGGGTTTTCCCCCTTTGCTTAGGCAGGGACTTGCCCTAAATCGTACCCTGAGTCCCCTTCATCCATAGGTAGCCAATCCAAATCAATAGTCCTCGTGCCATCACAGCACCTGACGTGGAGGCCCTAGGCAAAGAGGCTGCACCAAAGCTTTGGGCATGAACCGTGCCGCCTCGTGTGAACAGAGAAGGGAAGAGACCCCCAAGCCTAAGACGCGAGAACTCCCATGTTTAACAGTTTGCTGCAGGACGAGCCTCTAAAGATCCTGGGGTGACGGTGCAGCTGGACAGGATCACTGCTGCCTTCACTTATCAGTGTCTTTATGACAACGATCGCTGTGAACGCCCCGTGAGTGGACATCTGCTTTTGAACATCTGGCACCGGGGGGACAGTAGAGCAAAGCAGTCAAGGAATGAATCCTGGCTGAGCCAACGATCAAGCGTGCGATCTCGAGAAAGTCACTTTGTCTCTTTGCGCCTCATTCAGCCATCGTCGCCATGTGAGCGCCACTGTCCGTCGCCCCACAGGGTTCTTAGGGACGCTGAATGTGCGTTGGCGCGGGCAAGGCCCCTGGAGGAGACAGACAGCAAAGACCACGCAAGTGCGTGTTCAACAAGCAGCAGTGAATGCAAATTTGGCGTTGCTCCACGCCTTTGAGCACAGAAATAGAAACCAAATAAAAGCACGCCCAGAGAGCCTTTGCACTGCAGAAAGTATCACTCACACTTGCCACTCTAACACAGAAAGTACAGAAAAAAAAAAAAAAAGGCATAAGTCAAATGTCAAGAAAAACGTGTAACTAATAGAAATGCCTATGATTTCAACAATTACGCGTCAACATCTGACGAAAATACACCTCGGGTGGGTGGCCCATACAAGTGGGGTCACTGAAATGAAGTCTACATGGTTACGAGATCCTTCTCACTCAATATTAAGCAAAAATGTTATTTTAGTTTCTTTGCTAACTGAAGGAAAATAACCTTTACACCCGTCTGTGTTCACAGAATGCTGAAATGAAGCTAACTTATATTTTAAATATTATCTTGTGAATGCTTCCGTACCCTACAGAATCCACATTTTTTCTATAATACAACTGGGAAAATGGGGTCATGTTGGTGATGAGCTGATTTCCTAAAATTTGGAGTATATGAAAAAAGTAAACTAAAAATAAAATTTGGAGTATACGTGCATGAAAAAACAGGAAAATTAAATTTCAGAATTACAAAGACCTTTTGGAGACCCTTGACCTTACAATTTTACTTTTACAGCTGCTTTTTAAGTGCAATGTGGCCATGCAGCTACTCCAAGGACTCTGTTAAGAAAAGTTCACTTTCTGAAAATGGCCCTTCAAAAGCATGCTAAGAGTGCAGTCCTGCTCCCTCAAGGTGAGACAGTGAATAATATATGGGAAAGAAAGTCTGGTGCTTAAAATGACAGCTTAAATAGGGCTCTCTGGCTTCCATGTGGGAATTTAGAAATACAAAACTAATGTTAGGCTGGAGGTAGACTTCCCCAAGCAAGGAATGCTGTTGAAATGACTTTGAACTTGCCATCTCTTTTATTCACAGAGAATGAATTTTGTGTGTTCATTATTTTAAATATCTCTGCCTACTGGGAAATAGCACAGTTCA
Source organism: Balaenoptera borealis (assembly GCF_965194805.1). Classification (NCBI taxonomy): domain Eukaryota; kingdom Metazoa; phylum Chordata; class Mammalia; order Artiodactyla; family Balaenopteridae; genus Balaenoptera; species Balaenoptera borealis. The sequence continues at coordinate 5,880,533 of NC_138881.1, read as the reverse complement.
TCAGAACTTGGGATTTTTTTTTTCCCCCAGGAAAAACTGAATCAGTCCATACGATTCAACAAATACGTCTCCATAATACTACAACATTCTAACAGTCACTACTCTGCCGCTAGTTTTCTGAGAATGCAAGCCCTAACAGAAGATTCTGAAATTACAGCTGTCTTTTCCATGTCAGCCTGGGTCCTTTCAAAATTTCACTTTGACCTCCATTTCAGACTTTTAACCCATTTTACCCATTCGTTTTGTAGCTTTGTGAATAGGGAATGTATCTGTGTATAGTTTGCTATAACACATCACTTTTGCCTTAGAAATTCTGTGAAGATGTTGTAAAGAATGATTTTGAAAGTTTATGTTAGCGGTATATTTCTTATGGTTTTAAAATCAAATATGAAATACATTAGTGGACACTCACCAAATGGTGACTCTACTCTTTTCCCAAATGCTCAGAAGTAAGGGATGATGGGAGGACCTTTGAGATCACTTCCCGCTCTACAAAATGCTTTTGGTAGAAGGGCATTGTCATTATTGTCACAGCTGTTAAAAACAAACATTTATTTAGCATCTACTTCTCTGACCCTATATGTAGGATAAGATCCTTGGTAGCCCTCCAAGAACCACAGCTCCCTACATGGAAATTTATCACAGGGAAACATTTGCATCCATTTACACCGATTTGGTGAGCAACAGTCTTGTACCATCTCTAATATCCAAAATAGCTCATATAATTCAAAAGAGGCAAACAAAACTATTGATTAAGTCAATGGTGAACATTTATGCCAAGCAGCATGTACTGTTCATCTAAACATACCTAAAATCGCAACCAACTTTTCAATGCCCCAAACATCACAGTCGTGTTCTTATTTGTTTGGGGAAATACTCGCCAGATGAATACGTATCACGAAGTTTTATATATCAAAAAGACTAAATTTCCCTGTCTTATGTAGAGATTGTAGCTGCATTTTTGCTTGTTTAACTCAACAACTATTTATCAGGTACTGCAGTGGATGTTGTTGGTTTAGGCCTGCCCAGCTGACTCCATCTGGACCTGGCAACGCTTCCCCTCATTCTGTCCATGGTCTGCAGGACTCGCTCCCCCGTTCATGGGCTCACATCACTGTATCACCATTTGCTGTTCACGCTGACTCTTCCAGGGACACGCATGCGACAAAAATAGAACCAGCAGGAGTCTTTTTCTAAGTTAGAGAGGTGGGTAGTGGAAGAACTTTTCCGCTGATATGCTGAGAGTCTGTGAGGCTGCCAGCAGCCTCCTGGGGATGTCCGGACTGCAGAATGAAACTAAGATGAGAAAAACAGGAAATGGCACAAGGGTGGCCTTCCAGCACCCACTGCATGCTTGATCCAGACATCTCCACAGTTAGTCCTACCTCTAAACCTCCCCATATTTGATATTTGTCCATTTTGGCTGCGCTGGGTCTTAGCTGCGGCACTCGGGATCTTCATTGCGGTATGTGCAGCATGCGAACTCTTAGTTGCGGCATGTAAGTGGGATCTAGTTCCCCAACCAGGGATCGAACCCAGTTCCCCTGCACTGGGAGCATGGAGTCTTAACCACTGGACCACGAGGGAAGTCCCTAAACCTCCCGATATTTGAACTAGCACATTCTTTTTGCTTAAGCCAGTTAGATATCTGAAACATATAAACTAAAGATTCCCAACTCTTATAAACATTTAGCTACCTTCTAAATGCCGGCAAAAACCAAGAAATAGGGATTTCCCTGGTGGCCCAGTGGTTAAGAATCCGCCTGCCAATGCAGGGGACACGGGTTCGAGCCCTGGTCCGGGAAGATCCCACATGCTGTGGAGCAACTAAGCCCGTGAGCCACAACTACTGAGCCTGCGCTCTAGACCCCGTGAGCCACAACTACCGAGCCCGCAAGCCACAACTACTGAAGCCTGTGCGCCTAGAGCCCGTGCTCCGCAACAAGAGAAGCCACTGCAATGAGAAGCCCGTGCACTGCAACGAAGAGTAGCCCCCGCTTGCCGCAACTAGAGAAAGCCCGCGCCCAGCAATGAAGACCCAACGCAGCCATAAACAAACAAATAAATAAATAAAATCCAAGAAGTACAAGATGGTCCCTGCTCCAAATCAACTCTGAACATAGAAGACGGAGGCAACCGCATTTCTAACCAAAATGAAAGGTGAAAAATACTACCGCAATGCCTCAAGCATGGTAACAAAGAGAACGGTGTGGTTAATATTGACAGAAGGTGTTTGAATTTAATCCAAAAGGACATACTGAGACAAGAGTTTTTTAGGCCCAGAAGAATAAGTAGAACTTAATAGAGTAGAAAAATGTGAAAGTACATTCCAGTAAGAAAAAACAGTGAACTAAAAATGGACAGTTTATCCACTAAGATTTTTTTTTTTAATTTTCTAATGCCTACTCCAGTCCTTGTCATATATTAGACACTGAAGTTTATTTAAAGAGTGAACAAAGGCATGAATACAATTGATTAGATACATGATTTATCTGGAGTTAGGACCCTGGTCAATGACATGACCCCCTTCTATAACACTGTTCCTAATGGAAATTATGTTCTCTTTACAATAACCTACTTTATGACACAGCTTCCAGGAAAAGGAGTAAACCGAGTGACTTACTGCTGTAATTGATAAATGCAGAAAGGGTAGCCTTAGTTAACTGCTTTTTTTTCTTCTTTTCCAGATGCAAACAAGTTTCCTAAATGCTATAAATTTATACATCACATTTATTAAACACTTTTACCACTTTTTAGTAAAATTATAAATGCCTAAATACGAAGACCAATTACAAATTCTGACCAAAGAAAGGACTGAAGGAATAACAAGTTTCTGAGACCCGTCAAGGACCAAAGAGCACAATCCTGGGCACATAATAAGAACTTACTAGCTCACTAATTCATTTCTGAACCACTGTAGGGGAGGAAGGTCCGTGAGCACCGTTGTAACAGTTATATGAGACAATGGGTACAAAGGACTGGCATGGAATGGGCCCTCAAAAGGCATAATTAATAATAAGCTTCCAGCAAGTAGGAGTAGATGCAAAAACAAAATACACCAGAATTCTTATTTTCTCCCTTTGAAATGAGGTGATTAGGTAATTGGATGTTTTGGCAATTAGGCTGTTTCTTTTGACGACAGCATCAGTAATGATGAGATCCTGTACTCCAAATTAAAACAGAGTAGTATTTTGGTGAATTTGATGAAGCATACGGCACCGAAGCTGACATTCTGTTTATCACTCAGCGCTATCACCTGTTTGACACTGATATTATTTCCCCAATAATCCCCTCCACTGGAGGATAATTATCTGAAGGGTAACGAGAAGGACTATTCCCAACCATCTGTACGAACTGTGGACCACAAGCAGCCAGGTCAAGGGCAGAGCTGTTTAGCAACAAAGAAAACAGGGCAGAGAGAATACAGATTTTCTTTTATTGGGTTTTTAAAAAATATTTAGGACCCTGTCAGGCATTTGATATCCCACTCCCACCATCACTTCACAACACCAACACCTGGCTACCAAAGATCTAAACCCCTTTTGTATAAAAGATATCTCTTAAGTATGAACATTTTGAAAGCTTCTCCGCTCTATCTCACACTTATGCAGAATATCAACTGCAAGCACTGTAATTAAGTAATTCTAATACAATTACAGAAACACTCAGAAACTCTTTCTACCTTGATCTCTCAGTTCAGTGTATATTATATTTAGAACCTTTCACATATTAAATTAAAACAAAGCTTATACATAAAGGTTACATTTTTTAATGTTTTTTCTAATAGAAATAGCTTGATATTTAGTTTCTATGCCATGTTAAGATGATCTATAGTGTACACTTTCAGATGTCTCCAATCCTAAGTAAATTACACTTCTTAAGGACGCCTAGTTTTGAATTGTTTTCAAATGTCACCAGTCTGGTTACATACATACATTTGCATATATATGTACATATATAACAGAAAATATATTACATATGTAATTCATATACTTTTTGAAAAAAGTATTCTTCCATTTAGAAAAGAGTCACCCAAGGGACTTCCCTGGTGGTCCAGTGGTTAAGACTCCATGCTCCCAATGCAGGAGGCACAGGTTTGATCCCTGGTCTGGGAACTAAGATTCCGCATGCTGCACAGTGCGGCCAAAAAATAAAATGAAAAAATAAATAAATAAACATAATCACCAAAGTACCATCACAGCTCTATGTGAGAAAAGAGTCACCGAGTTTTACTTCAAGTAGTTGGTTCTTCTAGCGTATTTCTAACAGAGAGAAAACAGGTGCAATGGAAAAGGCACTTACATTAGTGAGATCTGTTTAGCTTGCAAGATTTAGAAACTCGGTTCTAACTCATTTAAGAAAACGAAGAGCAAAGGGCGGGTGCGGTGTGGGAGTGAGCCAGGGATGGTCGCAGTTGCATCCCCAGGCTCAAGAAATGCCATCACACCTACTAGGCCAGCTCCTCTCTCTTTCTCAGCCCCGACTCCCTCTAAACTGCCTTTATTCCCGGGCTGCCCCTCCACAAGGTGGCCTCCGCTGACGACCGACGCCTCCTTAGAGAAAACAACCACCTGTGGGAAGGGATGGGGCCTCCTCTGCGGGTTCACGTGGGATGCCCTACTCCACGACTGCAGAACTGCCTTGCTCAGAATTCTACGGTGGTCTCAAAACAAGTGAATGCTTCAACAAGGCACAGAGCGTGTGGTGACCCGAGGTATCACCTTGAGGCCCCTGTGGCAAAGGGCGCTGCTGTGTGTGTCAACGGTGTGGCCACAATCCCCTGAAATTAAAGGCTGTGCGTCTAATCTTTAAAGTGCATCGAGTTCAGCGTGCAGGGCTCTGGGAGGGGGTGACAGGGGTGAGGAGTTCGTACACGGAGGGAGGGTACGGGTGTCTCGGGGAACGATGGCATGTGCCCCACAGAGCTGTTCTCCTGTGCTAAGATGCCAAGGTTGGAAAATAAATGCCACCGCATGGACAGTAGACTGGAACATGAGATTACACTCAGACACTTTGCGATAAGGCTCAGTCCTTGGGGCAGAGGTGTGGCAAGAATCCCTTATCCCTCCCTGATCCCGTACCTTTCTCTCTTTAGGAGAATACATGATCAAATCTTGCGGGAGGAAGCTGGGGGTGTGGAAAGCCTTGGGCACCTTGTGTCTGTGCCAGCTGCTCTCGTAGGTACCTCCCAGAGCTAAGGGTTTGCTACCCCCCAGCTCAGTGTGGACATGCACAGCACCTGTGTGTGGCTTTGTACGAGCACACGATCGCGCCTCTGCAATTAACACATCGACTGTCTCCCTACCCTCTAGGCTCTAGATGAGGCAGAACTGTATTCCTGTCAACTTCGTGTGCCCTGAACCAGCACTATGTTTGTTACACAATGGATACTTAAATGTTCGATAAATGGCTAGAAAATAAACCAGTTCAAAACTAAACTACGGGGCTTCCCTGGTGGTGCAGTGGTTAAGAATCCGCCTGTCAATGCAGGGGGCACGGGTTCGAGCCCCGGTCCGGGAAGATCCCACGTGCCACGAGGCAACTAAGCCCGTGAGCCACAACGACTGAGTCTGCACTCTAGACCCCGTGAGCCACAACTACCGAGCCCGTGAGCCACAACTACCGAGCCCACAAGCCACAACTACTGAAGCCCGCACGCCTAGAGCCCATGCTCCACAAGAGAAGACACCGCAATGAGAAGCCCGTGCACCGCAACGAAGACCCAATGCAGCTAAAAATAAATAAATAAATTTATTTTTTTTAAAAACAACTAAATTACTAAGGAAAATAGAGAGGCAAAACCAGGCAAAAGATTTTCTGAAAAATGTCCTGAAAAGGCAATTAAATTACTATACACTCACATCACAAGAGTAACTTACTTACATCCAACAATCACAACAAATATTTATTAATCACACACTATGTGCCAAGTGCCAGGCATGGCGCTGAGATTATAAAGACAAACGTGAATGAATCTGATATTCTTCCTTACCTTAGGAAGCGGAACCTTTTAATTAGTTGCATGTGGGTATGACATGGGGTAGAAGGGAGAAAAGAGGAGAGAATTTTTTTAAAAAAAGGTTTAAATTGTTAAGAATTACATTATGGAGCTTTGTGGACACTTTTCCCGTGACCCTTAAATTTGGCGGGATCTCACTCACCGGCAGGGGTGGTAATAACCGCTGATCTCATCTTTCCTTTAAGCAAAGGATCCCAAAGCCGCGGTGTGCATCCTGGTTGCCCCAGCGACAAATTTCTCACCTGTTTTCTGAATCAACCTGCTGCCAGTGTCCCAAAGCAGGAAATAGGTGGCCCTGCCACCACTGCAAATTCTGGCTCTGTGGACCTTGTCCCTCCTTAAATTTTCGATGTCACCACACCACTTTAAACCAGACCACCCCAGGAGTTAGACCGGCGCTTTGCAAACTTTAGGGTGCAGAGCAATGCCTGGGGATTCTGTTAAAATGCAGACTCTGCTTCAGGAGATCTGAGGCCTGGGATTCTTCCTTCCTAATAAGTTTCCTGGAGGACGCTCTCTTGGGAAGACCACACCCTACCAGAGAGTTAGAAGGCAATGGAAGGACGCAAGAATGAACAGCTTGTCCTTCTATATTTCCTGGATATACACACACTTGCCCTTCCCGTCACGAAATTCGAATGGTAGTGAAGAATTCAGAGTAATGCAATTGTGCTATGCATAGGCATTAGGGTGTCTGCAAGATCAGCTGTCTCAGAAGTCTACTTACAAGAATACACACGAGATCTCTTCCTTAGTCGTGACATCCACGGTTCCTGCTTACAGAAAGTGTCGTGGGCCAGAGCCCAGGTCACTAGCACCCCAAATGAGGGAGAAAGAAAAAAGTCCAAGGTAAAGGCCATCTGGGGAGCTCCCACCCACTCCCTCTCCTGCTTAAGGTAGAGACACTTGTGTGTTTCGGATTCTCTTCTGTTCTTCAGTGAGAGTAAATCTGTCCTTAAACAAGGGGGCCTGGAGAACCTTCAACCGGAAACTCTGCAATTCCTTAAGGCTTGCTTGTTAGGATTAGATAGGGAAGACATTGCTGAGGGAGAGAAGGAATTGTCAGTCCTTTGAATCCGGGAGGGAATGCGAGTCGAGTGGGTCGCCTTAGAAAGCTGCTTCTCAGATCTACCCAGAGCCAGTGGTGCTACCAGATGACAGAGGCCGGTCTGCTGAAGGCCTGCTATGCAGCATGAACGTTACGATTTAGCACCAACTCGGATTTTACCATCCCATTTTGCAGAGAAGTCACCTGGGCAGCTCAGAGAGGTCGCATAACCCACCCAAGGCCACACAGCTTAAGGCGGGCTAAGGGTGTGAACGCTGCCCAAAGCCATAGTGCGGCCTTTCCAACAAGGCTTAAGGAAACATCAGAGGTAGGCTTCCAAAAGCTGCGGGGCATTCAAACCCAAGGTAGCCCCTAGACCCCGCCCTTACAGGGACAGCTGGACCGCCCCGAGGCTGAGGGGGAGGGAAACCACTTCCGGACAACAGCCGCCAAGGCCAAGCACTTCCGGTACACAGCAAACGAGGGTCGTTCGGGTCAGCCGACTTGCAGGTGAGGGCCGGCCCGCAGGTGGCGCATAGGGACGAAAATGCATCCCGAGGTATCCGAAGACAGTTTGACTCGAGACGAGAAAGTCTTATCCCTTACCCGCGCTAGGGGACACCAAGGTCAAGCGCCCGAGCGCGCGCCGCCATGTTGAGTCCAGCGGTTTAAGTGGACCAGGCGGAGCCTCGCGGACGCTCGCGTCGGCGCGATGACGTCACAGACCCGCGCGGGTAGGCCGGCCTCAATCCCTTGTGCGGAAGCTTCCTGGGCGGGCGTGGTCCGGCCCTGATAGGCGGGGCCGGGTTGAGTGACGGCCCTGCCCCGCCTTCCGGTTAAGGGATGGGGGGTGCGGGGCGGGGGGACGATGTTCTACACGGAAGTGCCTCAGGCCTGTATTGGTAGGGCGGAGCGCGGGGCGGGCGGGGGGCAGCTTCCGGCCCCCCGGTGGTGGCTCCCGGGCGAGCGGGTCCGCGTAGGCATCCCTGGGGGTGTTGCAGCAGCGACCCTCGTCCCGCCACCCCCAGACCGCAGGATGGGGGGGACACTGGGCCTGCGCACGCTGGGTCGGCCCCCCTGGAGACCCATCCCCTTGTCCCCTCTCCAATCTGAAGAAATTAAACCCAAACCGGGGGCTCGGCTGCAGCGACTGAGCCTCCTTTCGCACAGGGCCTGGCTCCGCGCATCAGAACGAGGGTTTTCGGTTCCTAAATTCCAGGCCGGGGCCAAGTGCCCAATCTGAAGGTCCCGGGACCCCCGAGAAACCCTTGAGGGCATCCAGGGGGAGCAGTTTTGGCGGAGGCGGGGGGGGGGGCACTGTTTTATACACGTGGTGAAATCGTTCCCCCTGAAGTTTCGTGAAATATAGTTTCATCGTTAGATTTGTTGCAAGTATCAGGTGATGCAGATGTCATTTCTTTGAGCCTCCAGTTGCCCTCGCCAGTCATGACCTCAGTTTGTCTTGAGAAACTTGGCTATGAAATACACGGCATTGTTGAATAATTGAGGATTGCATTATTGAATAATTGAGAGCATCAGGTTAAAAAAACAAAACAAAACAACAGCAACAAAAAACGGATGCTCACGATGGAAACGGTGGGGAGCGAAGCCATCTGTTTTAAATTCACTGATGCACTCGCAAAGAGCAAATGTGTCTTTCATTTGAAGTTTGCTAACGTCTCTAATGATTTTACCAGTAGCCCACACCCCCAAAAGTATCAAAAGGTCAAGAAAAAAGGACCAAATGCCTTGCCAATTGGAATTTAACCATTTGGTTTTTGCCAAGTAATTAAAAAGTAGGTTGCATAGTCTATGTACTGAACAAATATAGACTGTTGTAATTTTTTTTTAATTAATATGATTGTAGTGGGTCAAGGTGAGAGAGGGAAAAGTTTCCTTGAAAGCTTTGGGTGTTTAATTAGACTTTAATTGAAAAGATTATGCTTAGAACAGAGAATTCTGTATATAAAAGAAAGCCTTGGAATGATGACTAGCATAAGAGTACAGAGCATGTGGAACAAACTATACCAACTTACGGGCATTTTGGGGGTTTGTGTCACCAATTTCACAGCTAGAATGAAGCACATCAACTTGTCGTTTGCAGCGTGTGGGTTTCTTGGCATTTACCACTTGGGGGCAGCATCCGCACTTTGCAAACACGGCAAAAATCTCCTGAAGAATGTCAAGGCCTTTGCCGGGGCTTCTGCAGGATCCTTGGTTGCTTCTGTCCTGCTAACAGCGCCACAAAAAATAGAGGTAATTAAGTACTAACTAGGCTGTGTTTCTCATGCAGAAATTACGCCCAGACAACGAAGATGATTTTTAACTATATACTAAGTTAACTGCAGAGAAATAATCCTTTGCCTGGGAAACAGAAAAGGTTGACTTTAAAATTTAATCATTCGGGATCTCTGCTTTCCATTTGGAAAAGATTATTTTGAGTGACAACAAGACAAGGAAATAAAATGCCTTCTTTTACTCTAGAGTGTTTATCTAGTCTTAAGATTCCAGCTTTGTTTCTTTCAAGCAAAGGATATTTCTCCATTAACTGATCATGAGAAGAGAACAGAGCCTGTTCTCAAGGCCTTGAACGTGTGGCTGATAAGTCTTTGCTTGCTCCTGTTTACAGACAGGCATATAAACTAAAATGTTGGCCTGTAATCTCTTTTTTTTTTTTTAATTTTTACTTAGTTTTGGCTGCGTTGGGTCTTCGTTGCTGCACGCGGGTTTTCTCTAGTTGCAGCGAGCGGGGGCTACTCTTTGTTGCGGTGCACGGGCTTTTCATTGCTGTGGCTTCTCTTGTTGCGGAGCACAGGCTCTAGGCACGCTGGCTTCAGTAGTTGCAGCACGTGGGCTCAGTAGTTGTGGTGCACGGGCTTAGTTGCTCCGCGGCATGTGGGATCTTCCCGGATCAGGGCTCGAACCCGTGTCCCCTGCATTGGCAGGCGGATTCTCAACCACTGTGCCACCGGGGAGGTCCCTGTAATCTCTTTTAAGGGGAATGATATTGGAATTTAATTTGTTTTTCATTCCCACAGTAAGAAGACGCCCTGAATTCCAAGCAGTTTATCTAGAAGTAATAAAAATAAGCATTAAGTATTTCATTTAATATAATCTATGTTTTTAAAGTCTGTTTTCTGCTTCTAGACAGCCATCATGCATTCTCTGTGAGAACTGGCTTCTGCAGGTGGAGAATATTCTATTTCTTAATTACTTACATTCTCTAGCAGCTTGGAATAGTAATCAAATAATGATTAACACTTCCGTGCCCAAGGATGAATTTGTCACATTTAAATGTTGAAATCCACAACATTTTAAACATTAGAAATCTTGTTTTCAAATCTCTGAGGAGCTGCTTATGGAAGAGAAACTGGACTTTAGACCAGTTATTCAGAAATCCACTGCTCTTTTTCTTTTTTATATACTAGAAAAGTGATGGAAAATTTTAGAGATTGTACAGGATGAGAACCTGAAGTCAGGGAACGTATGCATGAAGTGTGCAAACTCCCCCCAAAGTGGCAGACTCATGTGCTTTGAATTGCAAGCTCGTCCCTCCCAGCTCTTTATTTCCTTTCTGAAGCAGGGGGCTACTAAGGGGTCGTTTACTCCTGTTCAGTGCAGTCTCCTTTAGGTGGGAGCAAATCCCGAGCTTTGGAGTTGGGTAGATTTGGTTTCGAATCCTCAGCAGATTTCGAAATATATTAAGTGTGATTTAGAATTAGACTGATTTGGAAATACTGTGATCATATAGCCCCTTCATTGAAATTCTGTGATGTTCAGACATTGAATCCTTTACCTGAATTTGAGACTTTTGATATCGGTCCGATTACCTGTTCTTATTTACATTTTCAATAAACTGGAGATCCAGTCGTATTGTCTCATTGTGTTGGTCAGACCCTGGGGGTAACTCTTTATCGGGCGCTCACGTTGGCAGGTGGGAAATGATTCTCTGGATTCGCCTAGGGCATCCTCGTTTCTCCTTTCTCAAAATCAGTTTTCAGCCATTTGCCTTGAGGTTACTTTACTTCTTTTCTCTTGAGCATTTGACATCTACGCCTGGAAGGATGGCTTTGAGCTTTCTTAGGAAACTGTCTTCTACCTACTCAAGTCCCCGTTAGCTCAGTTCTCCCTGTTGGTATCTAAGTTCTTCGAGCTTCGTGGTGTTGTGACAGAGATGTGAGTAATGAATCCAGTTCCGAGCTGGTGCATGTATAATTAAGAGCACCACCTGACGCTGGTGTACTTTAGGTGGCAGGCAGGTTTAGACTTTGATATGTTACAAGCTCAGCGCAGCCAGCCTGCCCTCAGCCCTCAGGATTTGCCAGGCATGGCGTTCGACACAGCGGGGAGCTAACTCAGAGATAAGTGCATTCCTTAGTAGGTTTCCAGTCTGGTCAGGGGCCGTGTGTGTGTGTGTGTAACCAAAAATAATACAAGAAGATAAGCTGGGTGTGCAGTGTGGCTTAGTAGAAAGAGCACACATTGGGGGGGCCACCCCCACTTCTCACCTAGAAGTCCACAGCGGCTTCTTGACAGGCAGGCCTGCGTCTGCTCCTGCCGCCTACAAGCCACCTACCTAAGCATTCACAGTGATTTCACCCAAACACACATCTGAACCTCTCATCCTGTGACCTCCCCCCCTCCCACCCCCGGGATCCCTGTTGACTCAGGATGGGGTGCAGATTTCTTTTTTTTTTTTTTTTTTACTTTTTATTTTATATTGGAGTATAGTTAATTAACAATGTGATAGTTTCAGGTGTACAGCAAAGTGATTCAGTTATACATATACATGTATCTATTCTTTTTTAAATGCTTTTCCCATTTCGGTTGTTACATAATATTGAACCGAGCTGCCTGTGCTATACAGTAGGTCCTTGTTGATTATCCACTTTAAATATAGTAGTGTGTACATGTCAATCCCAAACTCCCAATTTATCGCTCCCCCCATCCTTCCCCCCGGTAACCATAATTTCATTCTCTAAGTCTGTGAGTCTGTTTCTGTTTTGTAAATAAGTTCATTTGTATCATTTCTTTTTAGATTCCTCATATAAGTGATATCCTATGATATTTGTCTTTCTCTGTTTGACTTACTTCACTCAGTATGACCATCTCTAGGTCTATCCATGTTGCTGCAGATGGCATTATTTCATTCTTTTTAATGGCTGAGTAATATTCCATTGTATATATGTGCCACATCTTCTTTATCCATTCATCTGTCGATGGACATTTAGGCTGTTCCCATGTCCTGGCTGTTGTAAATAGTGCTGCTATGAACATAGGGGTGCATGTATCTTTTCAAAGTATGGTTTTCTCTGGACATATGCCCAGGAGTGGGGTTGCAGGATCATATGGTAGCTCTATTTTTAGTGTTTTAAGGAACCTCCATGCTGTTCTCCATAGTGGCTGAGATTTACATTCCCACCAACCGTGCGGGAGGGTTCCCGTCTCTCCTGGGGCACAGATTTCTTAGTAGGACTCCCAGGGCCACGTGGACCTCAGCCCTCTCGTGGCTCACTGAGGTTGCCTTTCTGGTCTCTGTCCCGTCTGGGCCGCTCGCACTCTTCTCACTGCTCTCTCTGCCTGTTGCCCTCTGCCGCCTCCATCTCCTGCCCAACTCCTGTCTGTGTCTTAGGTCTCAGCCTAGCAAAGTGAAGTTGGAGGTTGATGCCCACTGTATGAGCTCCCAGTTGCTGCTGCAACAGATGACAGTAAACATAGCAGCTCTGAACAACGCACGTTTATTTTCTAACAGTTCTGGAGGTCAGACATCTCACAAGGTCTCACTGTCTAAAATCAAAGTGTCCGCAGGGCCACGCTCCCTCTGGAGGCTCCGGAGGACAGTGTGTGCCCTGGACTTTTCCAGGTGCTAGAGGCGTCCTGCATTCCCTGGCCCTGGCTCCTTCCTTGATCTGTAAAGTCATAAGCATAGCATCTTCACATCTCGACAACTCTGACCCTCCTGCCCGCCTCTCTCCCTTACAAGGACCCTTGTGATTATACTGGGCTCACTGAGATAATCCAGGAGCGTCTCCTGATCTCGCAACCCTTAGCTTAATCGCATCTGGAAAGTCCCTTTTGCTGCGTAAGGGTACCGATTCTCAGGTTCCGGGGACTACCCTAACCTTTGGGGGAAGGAGGGGACATGAATCTGCCCCATACACGGATGCTCTCCTGGCACCCTGCCCTCTCCTCACCGAGGGACTCCTGAGTCTCAGGAAGGCAGGGGCTCTGTGTATCTCATGCTCAGCCGTTGAATCCCAGTTCCTAGCCCAACGCCTGGTGCCCAGTAGGATGTTGAATGGAGGAACTAATAAATGAAAGACAGACCTGGGTTTAAATCCTGGCGCTGACACTCAGTTTTGATGATGCACTGGGAAAGACACTTAACCCTCCAAACGTCAGTTTTCTCACCCGTCTAGTGCGGTGATTATACCCACCTTGCGTTGTTATATGAAGAGGAGGCAACAGAGGCCACACCAGCGGCTCCCGGCACTGGCTGCCTGTTAGCGCCGACCGGGGGGACTTTTATGGAAGACCAGTGCCGCAGCCTAATCTCCAAGGACTCTGATTCGGCAGAGTCATCGCAAGTCCTTCCTCGGTTGGTGGTGGTGGCGTGAATTGTGAGCACTGTTGGAGAGCTGCAGTCTGAACGTTCCTGAGGCCACAGGACTGGGGTGGGTGAGGAGGTTAATTATGCTGGAGAAGCCTGTAGAGAAATGTGCTCAGTTAACGTTAGAACGCCGCCTTCAAGGATTTCCCACAGGTGGGCAACGCCATGTGAGGTGGTTTAAAAAGAAAAAAAAAAGACTGCAATTGGCAGAACATACAGCTTGCCTGGGGACCAGGAATGGTGGGTGAGGACCGGGCCTCGTGGGGATCCGTGCCTGTGAAGCATCCGACATCTGGGATTGGCTTCATACGGTCCAGGTGCCTTGTGTGACAGGCACAGGGTTCTGGAACCAGAGTGATAATGTTTTTGACAAAACATAGGCTCACCTATTAATTTTCTTTTTCAGGAATGTAACGAGTTTACCTACAGTTTTGCCGAAGAAATCCGAAGGCAGACTTTCGGGGCAGTGACACCGGGCTATGATTTCATGGCCCGACTGAGGTACATACAGAGTACGTTTCCCCGCAGAGCCTGTGAAGACAGAGGATACTGTGGATACACTGTAGCAAGCTCAGTCAGCATTCTCTCCCCTGAAGCGCTTACAAGGCGGTCAGTAATTAAAGGGGAATCATGCAGTGCGTGGCCAGGCCACTCAGGATGGCTGTTCTCTTGCTCTCTGTACATCCCCTGCTCGACCAGTCCTTGCTTCGTCTGCACCCTACTCACACAGACGTGCTTGCCTCCTGCCCCAGCTCGTGATTGTCCTAATCCTTGGGCCAGAGCGGCTCCACCTGGTAGTTTATTAAAGGGAGACATCTGCCCTCCACGATGGGTGTTAACCTGACGGGCTGTGAGCTGCTAGTTGCTGTGGTAACAGATGAGCCCACCTGACATCAATTCCCCATATAAATGGTGGCCTCCTTCGCCCCCGGGTAGCGAAGATGGCTGCTTTGTCCTGGCTGCCGCCTGCCGAACATGATGGGGTGTCTCTCCAGGACTCTTTTGCTTTGGACATGTAAGATTCCCCCATCCAGTAAGCCATAGGTGTCGCTGTCACTGTCTCCGGGCTCTTTCTCGGGTCTCCAGTCTGGGCAGCTACAAGGTTTGCAGGCCAGTGGGGCGCAGCCCGACACGCGGGTCCCTTTTTCTTCTTCAGGAGTGGAGTGGAGGCGATTCTCCCTCCCAACGCGCACGAGCTGGCTCACGACCGCCTGCACGTCTCCATCACCAACACCGAGACCAGAGAAAACTACTTAGTCTCCAGTTTTCCCTCCCGGGAGGACCTCATTAAGGTAACACGGCCGCATTCCTTGCTGGAGGAAATGAGCAAGTGCTGATATACGTACTTCCACAGACAGTGAGCGCGCCCGCGTTCTTCAGGTCCAGCATCGCATACCACGCCTGATAGATGGCACATGCCCCATAAATCATGCGTCTGACGGATGCATCCTCCAGTATCCCTCCGAGGCCACCTCCTGGCAGGCGGCTCCCAGAGGCCTCCGGAGTAGCTCAGTGTTTTCTCTCGTGACGTTCCGTGTGCTCACGTTTATCCTGGGATTAAACTTGAGTAGCAATGAACCATTCCTTACATTGATGTAGATAATACTTCTGCAGTTTGTGTAAGACTTTGTGTCAGTACTACCGTATTCAGTCCTTCCACAGTCCTGTAAATCAGGCAGGACAGGTGAGATTACTGTCCTTTTGTCGCTTTTTTAACAGAAGAAGTGGGTGGAAAGATTTTGCATGACACACCGCAGGGTGTACTGATTGCCAGTGGGAATCCGGGTCTCTTACCTTTTCACTCTAATGTTCCCTTTCCTTCCATTTTGCGTTGATGCCTTTTTATCCAAACACATGTGACAGTTGGTTGGGAAATCATTGTCTCTGGGAAATAGTTCAGCTGATTTGCAAATAAAAGTGCACTGCTAAGGTAATACATTAAATATTTTAAATTGGAAAGGGTGCACTTCTCTTAGAAAAGCCAGGCTATTTTCTTCTTTTTCCTCTTGTGGGAATCATAGCAAGCTTCAGGTGATACAGAGAACGCGTGTTTGGATACAGCAGCAGGCGATGGATTGAGAGAGCTACAGGTTCCACCTGAATTAGATGATAAATGCATTGATTTTTACTATCAAAACTCACTGTTCGAATTTTATGTTTGAATGATATGATTTGAAATACCTAATGAAATGTTGAGCTGACAAGTAAAATTACTTTGTGACTTAAGAGATTAGAATATTTTCACTCCCGTCTCTCACTTATACATTAATAGTCATTCCATCTTAGGAAAATATTTTTCTATATTATTATTATACTCTTGTGTAGACTTAAAAAATAGAAAGGGAGAAGCTGATAATCCATGCCTGAATTGTCACAAATTGTCAATGCCAACGCAGATACATCAGGCTTGCAGTGGTTAGAATACCTCTTTTTGTTGGTAAGAGAACAAGGTTGGGAGCAAAAGACTATCATCCTATCATGAAACAAGAGGGGAATTCTACCCACAGTTACTACCTTCTCCTTGAGTCTGGCCGTGGCTACTGTATCTACAGTGGCCGAGCCCCTGATGTTTCCTACATCCCGCCCTGATTTACTTACCACTGTTCCGCATACGTAGTTTACTGCTCTGTTTACTTAGTTTTTGTCTGTCTTCCTTCACGAGAGTGTAAGCTCGGGCTGGGGGGGGGTAGGAGGGTCCAGGGACTGCTGTTCTGTCCACTGCTGTATTCCCAGCGCCTGGCACAGTGTCATCTCCATCAACCTGTGCTCCGTGAGTGAATGGGAATGAATAAATCAATGAACTAAGATGGCATCTATTAAAAGAATGAAGAAGCTGGATCCTTCATGTTCAATGACCTGGACAAAACGTAATTCAGCTCGTTAGTGGCCCAGCTGGGACCACAGTCCGGGCCTCTAACATTCTGCTTGGTAGCCGTGGCCCCCTCCCCCAACGCGAGATAAAATCACCCTCTTAATTCCTTTCATGTGGGAGTGTCGTGAACTGAATAACGTCCCCCAAAGATGTCCACGCTGTAATCCCCAGGACCTGTGAATACGGCGTCTCACATGGCAAAAGGGATTGTATAGATGGGGTGAAGGTGAGGGTCTTGATGGGGAGGTGATCCTGGGTTATCTGGGCCGACCCAAACTAATTTAATCACATGTGTCCTTAAAAATGGAGACGTTTGCTGGTTCTGAGATGCAGGAGCCGTTGTATGAGGAGGGCACTACAGGTGCTCCCCTCGACAGCCAGTGAGGCAGAGGGACCTCAGTCCTACAGCCGATGGAACTGAATGCTGCCAGTATCTGAATGAGCAGGAAACCAAGTCTCCCCTTGAGCCCGCAGGAAGGAATGCAGCCCTGCCAACACCTGGATTTTTTTGCCCAGGTGGATCCGGCCCGTGTTGGATCCCGACCTCCAGACCCTAGGATCATACATTTATTTGTGTTGTTTTAGCCTTTCGATTTGTGGTAACTTGTTACAGCAGCCATAGCAAACTACTGCAGTAAGCAAACAGGACTTTTTTGATTTGCTTTGTTTTGGATAATAAGTACTCAGAGAACTGGTGTAATTACTTGAGTTCATTGAACAGAAGAGAACTAGTTGGCACAAATGTGTAATACCTTGTAAGGAGAATAATTGAATAATTAACATGTATCCTAGGTTATACGAGAAGCACTTTAAATGTTTGGTAGAATGCTCTAACCTTTTGCAGAAACTCAAAGAAAGGAAGGATAGATGGTTCCTTGACAGCAGATGGTGGCTATAAAAATGTATGAAATGTATGCCTGGAATACTCATGAGCATGTAGTTCAGAAAGTAAGACTGGTGAAGACTGCAGGAGGGAGGGAGAAGAATATGAAGGGAAAATAAAATATCTCCCCCTCCCCCCAACACACACACACGCTGGGCAGTGACATGCTGTGTTCTGATGAAAGAGGCCAGTGGGAGACCGCTGTCTGGGGTGGTGGTTCTGACCGCCTCATTCAGTGTCGGGGGAGAGAAGAAAGGCGCCGGCCACTCCCCCACTTCCTTAGCTACAGACCGGAGGGCGCTGAGTTCCAGAAGCCAAGAGGAGAAGCAGCCCACAGTTTGTAACTGGCGTCTCCTGGGAGCTTTGCCTGCCTGGCTCTGATCCCTCAGCCTTGGGTTTAATGTCTATGATGTGGGAAGTCTGTAGGTGACAGATGGAGATTAAGATTGAAGCCAGAGTAGAGCATGTCAAGGATCAATTGCTAGCCAGGACAGGAATGTGGGAGAGTACTAAATATTGGTGATTTTTAATCAATGCCTCATTTATTCTCTTAATTACTAGATGTTTTTTTTCTTTTTAATGCCAAGCTTTTCATTATCCACAAGCCGACTGCTGCCTTTTATTACACATAGGCTGTCTGTGTACCTGAAAATCCAACTAGAGACCTGTACCTCAAAGTGTCTGTGTGGGTGTCCGTGTGTCTGTGTCTTGTTACACTGTCTTGGATTATCACTTGTTTTTTTTTTTTTTTTAACATCTTTATTGGAGTATAATTACTTTACAATGGTGTGTTAGTTTCTGCTTTATAACAAAGTGAATCAGTTATACATATGTCCCCATATCTCTTCCCTCTTGCGTCTCCCTCCCTCCCACCCTCCCTATCCCACCCCTCTAGGTGGACACAAAGCACAGAGCTGATCTCCCTGTGCTATGCGGCTGCTTCCCACTAACTATCTATTTTACATTTGGTAGTGTATATATGTCCATGCCACTCTCTCACCCTGTCACATCTTACCCTTCCCCCTCCCCATATCCTCAAGTCCATTCTCTAGTAGGTCTGTGTCTTTATTCCTGTCGTGCCACTAGGTTCTTCATGACCTGTTTTTTTTTTCCCTTATATTCCATATATATGTATTAGCATACTGTATTTGTTTTTCTCTTTCTGACTTACTTCACTCTGTATGACAGACTCTAACTCCATCCACCTCACTACAAATACCTCCATTTCGTTTCTTTTTATGGCTGAGTAATATTCCATTGTATATATGTGCCATATCTTCTTTATCCATTCATCCGATGATGGACACTTAGGTTGCTTCCATGTCCTGGCTATTGTAAATAGAGCTGCAATGAACATTTTACTACATGACTCTTTTTAAATTATGGTTTTCTCAGGGTATATGCCCAGTAGTGGGATTGCTGAGTCGTATGGTAGTTCTATTTGTAGTTTTTTAAGGAACCTCCATACTGTCCTCCATAGTGGCTGTATCAATTTACATTCCCACCAACAGTGCAAGAGTGTTCCCTTTTCTCCACACCCTCTCCAGCATTTACTGTTTCTAGATGTTTTGATGATGGCCATTCTGACCAGTGTGAGATGATATTTCATTGTAGTTTTGATTTGCATTTCTCTAATGATTAATGATGTTGAGCATCCTTTCATGTGTTTGTTGGCAATCTGTATATCTTCTTTGGAGAAATGTCTATTTAGGTCTTCTGCCCATTTTTGGATTGGGTTGTTTGTTTTTTTGTTATTGAGCTGCATGAGCTGCTTGTAAATCTTGGAGATTAATCCTTTGTCAGTTGCTTCATTTGCAAATATTTTCTCCCATTCTGAGGGTTGTCTTTTGGTCTTGTTTATGGTTTCCTTTGCTGTGCAAAAGCTTTTAAGTTTCATTAGGTCCCATTTGTTTATTTGTGTTTTTATTTCCATTTCTCTAGGAGTTGGGTCAAAAAGGATCTTGCTGTGATTTATGTCATAGAGTGTTCTGCCTATGTTTTCCTCTAACAGTTTGATAGTGTCTGGCCTTACATTTAGGTCTTTAATCCATTTTGAGTTTATTTTTGTGTATGGTGTTAGGGAGTGTTCTAATTTTATACTTTTACATGTACCTGTCCAGTTTTCCCAGCACCACTTATTGAAGAGGCTGTCTTTTCTCCACTGTATATACTTGCCTCCTTTATCAAAGATAAGGTGACCATATGTGCGTGGGTTTATCTCTGGGCTTTCTATCCTGTTCCATTGATCTATGTTTCTGTTTTTGTGCCAGTACCAAACTGTCTTGATTACTGTAGCTTTGTAATATAGTCTGAAGTCAGGGAACCTGATTCCTCCAGCTCCATTTTTCGTTCTCAAGATTGCTTTGGCTATTCGGGATCTTTTGTGTTTCCATACAAATTGTGAAATTTTTTGTTCTAGTTCTGTGAAAAATGCCAGTGGTAGTTTGATAGGGATTGCATTGAATCTGTAGATTGCTTTGGGTAGTAGAGTCATTTTCACAGTGTTGATTCTTCCAATCCAAGAACATGGTATAGCTCTCCATCTATTTGTATCATCTTTAATTTCTTTCATCAGTGTCTTATAATTTTCTGCATACAGGTCTTTTGTCTCCTTAGGTAGGTTTATTCCTACATATTTTATTCTTTTTGTTGCAATGGTAAATGGGAGTGTTTTCTTAATTTCACTTTCAGATTTTTCATCATTAGCATATAGGAATGCAAGAGATTTCTGTGCATCAATTTTGTATCCTGCTACTTTACCAAATTCATTGATTAGTTCTAGTAGTTTTCTGGTAGCATCTTTAGGATTCTCTATGTATAGTATCATGTCATCTGCAAACAGTGACAGCTTTACTTCTTCTTTTCCGATTTGGATTCCTTTTATTTCTTTGTCTTCTCTGATTGCTGTGGCTAACACTTCCAAAACTATGTTGAATAATAGTGGTGAGAGTGGGCAACCTTGTCTTGTTCCTGATCTTAGTGGAAATGGTTTCAGTTTTTCACCATTGAGGACAATGTTGGCTGTGGGTTTGTCATATATGGCCTTTATTATGTTGATGAAAGTTCCCTCTATGCCTACTTTCTACAGGACTTTTATCATAAATGGGTGTTGAATCTTGTCGAAAGCTTTCTCTGCATCTATTGAGATGATCATATGGTTTTTCTCCTTCAATTTGTTAATATGATGTATCACGTTGATTGATTTGCGTATATTGAAGAATTCTTGCATTCCTGGAATAAACCCCACTTGATCATGCTGTATGATCCTTTTAATGTGCTGTTGGATTCTGTTTGCTAGTGTTTTGTTGAGGATTTTTGCATCTATGTTCATCAGTGATATTGGCCTATAGTTTTCTTTCTTTGTGACATCTTTGTCTGGTTTTGGTATCAGGGTGATGGTGGCCTCGTAGAATGAGTTTGGGAGTGTTCCTCCCTCTGCAATATTTTGGAAGAGTTTGAGAAGGATAGGTGTTAGCTCTTCTCTAAATGTTTGATAGAATTCGCCTGTGAAGCCATCTGGTCCTGGGCTTTTGTTTGTTGGAAGATTTTTAATGAGAGTTTCAATTTCAGTGCTTGTGATTGGTCTGTTTATATTTTCTATTTCTTCCTGGTTCAGTCTTGTCAGGTTGTGCATTTCTAAGAATTTGTCCATTTCTTCCCGGTTGTCCATTTTATTGACATACAGTTGCTTGTAGTAATCTCTCATGATCGTTTGTATTTCTGCAGTGTCAGTTGTTACTTCTCCTTTTTCATTTCTAATTCTATTGATTTGAGTCTTCTCCCTTTTTCTCTTGATGAGTCTGGCTAATGGTTTATCAATTTTGTTTATCTTCTCAAAGAACCAGCTTTTAGTTTTATTGATCTTTGCTACTGTCTCCTTCATTTCTTTTTCATTTATTTCTGATCTGATCTTTATGATTTCTTTCCTTCTGCTAGCTTTGGAGTTTTTTTGTTCTTCTTTCTCTAATTGCTTTAGGTGCAAGGTTAGGTTGTTTATTCGAGATGTTTCCTGTTTCTTGATGTAGGCTTGTATTGCTATAAACTTCCCTCTTAGCACTGCTTTTGCTGCGTCCCATAGGTTTTGGGTCGTCGTGTCTCCATTGTCATTTGCTTCTAGATAATTTTTGATTTCCCCTTTGATTTCTTCAGTGATCACTTCGTTATTAAGTAGTGTATTGTGTAGTCTCCATGTGTTTGTATTTTTTACAGATCTTTTCCTGTAATTGATATCTAGTCTCATAGCGTTGTGGTCGGAAAAGATACTTGATACGATTTCAATTTTCTTAAATTTACCAAGGCTTGATTTGTGACCCAAGATATGATCTATACTGGAGAATGTTCCGTGAGCACTTGAGAAAAATGTGTATTATGTTGTTTTTGGGTGGAATGTCCTATAAATACCAATTAAGTCCATCTTGTTTAATGTATCATCTAAAGCTTGTGTTTCCTTATTTATTTTCGTTTTGGATGATCTGTCCATTGGTGAAAGTGGGTTGTTAAAGTCCCCTACTATGATTGTGTTACTGTCGATTTCCCCTTTTATGGCTGTTAGTATTTGCCTTATGTATTAGGTGCTCCTATGTTGGGTGCATAAATATTTACAATTGTTATACCTTCTTCTTGGATCGATCCCTTGATCATTATGTAGTGTCCTTCTTTGTCTCTTGTAATAGTCTTTATTTTAAAGCCTATTTTGTCTGATATGAGAATTGCTACTCCAGCTTTCTTTTGATTTCCATTTGCATGGAATATCTTTTTCCATCCCCTCACTTTCAGTCTGTATGTGTCCCTAGGTCTGAAGTGGGTCTCTTGTAGACAGCATATATACGGGTCTTGTTTTTGTATCCATTCAGCCAGTCTGTGTCTTTTGGTGGGAGCATTTAATCCATTTACATTTAAGGTAATTATCGATATGTATGTTCCTATTCCCATTTTCTTAAATGTTTTGGGTTTGTTGTTGTAGGTGTTTTCCTTCTCTTGTGTTTCTTGCCTAGAGAAGTTCCTTTAGTATTTGTTGTAAAGCTGGTTTGGTGGTGCTGAACTCTGTCAGCTTTTGCTTGTCTGTAAAGGTTTTAATTTCTCCATCAAATCTGAATGAGATCCTTGCTGGGTAGCGTAATCTTGGTTGTAGGTTTTTCTCCTTCATGACTTTAAGTATATCCTGCCACTCCCTTCTGGCTTGCAGAGTTTCTGCTGAAAGATCAGCTGTTAACCTTATGGGGATTCCCTTGTGTGTTATTTGTTGTTTTTCCGTTGCTGCTTTTAATATGTTTTCTTTATATTTAATTTTTGATAGTTTGATTAATATGTGTCTTGGCGTGTTTCTCCTTGGATTTATCCTGTATGGGACTCTCTGCTTTGAGGACTTGATTAACTATTTCCTTTCCCATATTAGGGAAGTTTTCAACTATAATCTCTTCAAATATTTTCTCAGTCCCTTTCTTTTTCTCTTCTTCTTCTGGGACCCCTATAATTCGAATGTTGGTGTGTTTAATGTTGTCCCAGAGGTCTCTGAGACTGTCCTCAGTTCTTTTCATTCTTTTTACTTTATTCTGCTCTGCAGTAGTTATTTCCACTATTTTATCTTCCAGGTCACTTATCCGTTCTTCTGTCTCAGTTACTCTGCTATTGATCTCTTCTAGAGTATTTTTAATTTCATTTATTGTGTTTTTCATCGTTGCTTGGTTCCCCTTTAGTTCTTCTACATCCTTGTTAAATGTTTCTTGCATTTTGTCTATTCTCTTTCCAAGATTTTCGATCATATTTACTATCATTATTCTGAATTCTTTTTCAGGTAGACTGCCTATTTCCTCTTCATTTGTTAGGTCTGGTGTGTTTTGACCCTGCTCCTTCATCTGCTGTGTGTTTTTCTGTCTTCTCATTTTGCTTATCTTACTGTGTTTGGGGTCTCCTTTTCACAGGCTGCAGGTTCGTAGTTCCCGTTGTTCTTGGTATCTGTCCCCAGTGGCTAAGGTTGGTTCAGTGGGTTGTGTAGGCTTCCTGGTGGAGGGGACTAGTGCCTGTGTTCTGGTGGATGAGGCTGGATCTTGTCTTTCTGGTGGGCACATCCCCGTCTGGTGGTATGTTTTGGGGTGTCTGTGGCCTTATGATTTTAGGCAGCCTCTCTGCTAATGGATGGGGCTGTGTTCCTGTCTTGCTAGTTGTTTGGCATAGGGTGTCCAGCACTGTAGCTTGCTGGTCGTTGAGTGAAGCTGGGTCTTGATGTTGAGATGGAGATCTCTGAGAGATTTTCGCCGTTTGGTATTATGTGGAGCTGGGAGGTCTCTTGTGGACCAGTGTCCTGAAGTTGGCTCTCCTACCTCAGAGGCACAACCCTGATGCCTGGCTGGAGCACCAAGAGCCTTTCATCCACACAGCTCAGAATATAAGGGAGAAAAAATAGAGAGAAAGAAAGAGGATAAAATAAAATAAAATAAAGCTATTTTATAATAAAAAATAAGAAAAAAAATTATTAAGAAAAAATTTATTAAGAAAATTTTTTTTAATTTTTAAAAATAAATTTATTAATTTTTTATAATAAATAAGAAAAAAATTATTAATAGAAAATTTATTAAGAAAAAATTTTTAATTTTTAAAAATAAAAAATAAGAAAAAAATTATTAAGAAAAAAAGATTTTTTAATTTTTTAAAATAAAAAATAAGGAAAAGATTATTAAGAAAAAATTTATTAAGAAAAAAAGTTTTTTAAGTAAAAAAAAAAAAAACGGATGGACCAAACCCTAGGACAAGTGGTGAAAGCAAAGCTATTCAGACAAAATCTCACCCAGAAGCATACACATATACACTCACAAAAAAAGGAAAAGGGGAAAAATTAATATATCCTGCTCCCAAAGTCCACCTCCTGAATTTGGGATGATTCGTTGTCTATTCAGGTATTCAACAGATGCAGGTACCTCAAGTTGTTTGTGGAGCTTTAATCCGCTACTTCTGAGGCTGCTGGGAGAAATTTCCCTTTCTCTTCTTTGTTCGCACAGCTCCCGGGGTTCAGCTTTGGATTTGGCCCCGTCTCTGCATGTAGGTCGCTGAGGGCGTCTGTCCTTCGCTCACACAGGACGGGGTTAAAGGAGCAGCTGCTTCGGGGGCTCTGGCTCACTCAGGCCGGGGGGAGGGAGGGGTACGGATGTGGGGCGAGCCTGCGGCAGCAGAGGCCGGCGTGACGTTGCACCAGCCTGAGGCACCGTGCGTTCTCCCAGGGGAGTTGTCCCTGGATCACGGGACCCTGGCAGTGGCGGGCTGCACAGACTCCCAGGAGGGGCGGTGTGGAGAGTGACCTGGGCTCGCACACAGGCTTCTTGGTGGCGGCAGCAGCAGCCTTAGCATCTCATGCCCGTCTCTGGGGTCCGCGCTGATAGCCGCGACTCGTGCCCATCTCTTGAGCTCGTTTAGGCGGCGCTCTGAATCCCCTCTCCTTGAGCACCACGAAACAAAGAGGCAAGAAAAAGTCTCTTGCCTCTTCGGCAGCTGCAGACTTTTTCCTATCACTTGTTTTTTGTGCATCTCCTAGTGTTCCTATTTAGGTCTGTCATTCCCTGATGGTGTCCTCTGAGGCTAATTATGTTTGAGCCTCAGTTTTCTCAACTGTGAAATGGAGATGAAAGCTAATTGGTGTTACCATGGCGAGTAAAGTGAAAAAATCATGTAAAAATGTGCTTGAAATAGTCAAGTCCTATAAGCTTGTTAATTACAGTCAATATTTAGTAAATAATGAACAAATAAGATAATAAGCCACACACGTCACTGGTCAGCATCCCTGTGTGAGTCTGTCATGAAATTTTAAGGTCCCTGCTTTCTTTTTGCAGACTGGGTAGGCTTCACCCTTTCTTAAACATTTTCTTCTTTTACCCCTTATCTTTGTTCATGAGCAGCGTGCTCACTTACGTCTATAAAATCTCGGGAAATGGATTACGACCAAGTTTTGCTGCCTTTAGGCATCTGATTTTATACCTCTTCAACCATTGACCTGGTGTACATTCACCAATGTGCTTTTGTGTGATCATTCATGCTTAAATTATATTAACTTCACTTCTGGTGGCATGAAAACATTATTCTTTCATCTGATAGCTGCAATGATAGTTGATTATTTTCTGAGAACCTCTTTGGACCAATTATGTGGTCCAAAGACTCATTTTATTTGGGATTGGATTTCCATAGTATTTGGGATCTTATGTCCATGGTGATTTAATTCAGTGCTATGGTCTGAATGTGTCCCCCCCAGATTCCTGTGTTGAAATCCTAACCCCCAATATGATGGTACTTGGAGGCAGGGGTCTATGGGAAGTGATTAGGTCATGAGGGTGGAGCCCTCATGAATGAGATTAGTGCCCTTGTAAAAGAGACCCCAGAGAGCTCCCTCACCTCTTCCACCATGTGAGGACATAGAAGTGGGTTCTCAGTAGACACTGAATCTGCCAGCCCCTTGATCTTGGACTTCTGAGATTCCAGAACTGTGAGAAAATAAACTTGTGTCCTTTCTAAGCCACCCAGTCTGTGGTATTTTATTGTAGAAGCCTGAGCAGACTGAGACAGGAACTTGGCACTGACAGGTGAGGATGCTGCTGTAACAAATACCTAAAAGCGTGGAAGCGGCTTTGGAGCTGAGTAACGGGCAGGGGCTCAATGAGTTGAGAGGTGCACGTTAGAAAAAGCCTGCGTTGCCATCGGTGATTCTGGTGACGACTCGGAAAGAAAAAACAAACCGTAGAGAGAGCCTCCATCTTCTTAGAGAGACCTGGATAGTAAAGGCCATACTGATGAGGTCTCAGACGGAAGCAAGGAAATGTTATCAGACAATGGAGGAAAGGTCACCCGTGTTATACATTGACCAAGAATAGCAGGATTATGTTCATGTCCTCGTGTTCTGGGGATGGTAGAACTTGCAAGTGATGACACTGGATATTTGATGAGGTGATTTCTAAGCAAAGTGTTGAAGGAGCAGCCTGGTTTCTCTTGGCTACTTAGAGTAAAATGCAAGAAGAGAGAAATACTTAAAGATGGAATTGTTCCTCAGAAGCAAAGCAGAACTTAAAGATTTGGAACATTCTCAGCCTATGCATACTGGAGAGAATAAGAGAGCCTGTTTAGGACACAACAGAAAGGGTGTTACCATCTGGCCAGATAACCTTGTGATAAGGAGGTTCGATGAGTTGGCCGTCTAGACAGAAGCCAGGACCTATATGTAGTCAAAGACCATGGACAAAGGCCATTCAGAGATCATCAGGGCGGCTCCCTTCCACCAGAGGCCCCCGAGTGCCAGGACCCCCGCCAGCACAGGGCACTGCAGAGACATCCCACTAGGGCAGTGCCCTGCAGAGCCATGGGGGTGGGGCTAAGCCCCACATTGCCCCGTAACCCCATACTGTAGAGCACTGATTCCAGCCCTGGGGAGCGTCGGCCAGGAGGCCCAGGCACAGAGGCAAATACTTGTCATGGGTCCTTAGCAACTCCTTGATTTGAGGGCCCATTTACATATTGTGCCCTGAATGTCCCAATGTGTACATCTTGCACCTGAACTCACTCCTTTTAAGCTCCAGATTTTATTCTGGGCTATCCTTCTTCGGAAGGAAACATGCAATCAGGAAATCCAAACATATTTCAATATTAGCCTCCCGCAACGCATACTTAGGGAAGTAAACCCTTTATTTAAAAGAAAGTCATACGTCACCTCCACAGCTCAGCAGGAATGACTTTGAAATTAACCATGCCACGGAGGGATAGTGTTCTGGCACTTGTCTGAATTGGTACAAATCATCGAATTTGTGTTTAAAACTGACGCCCCGTGTATGTGCTCTGAGATGGTCTTTTGACATCCATGAATGCTCTTTGACACACATACACCCAGGAAGGCGTTCCTGCAGAATGGTGTCCCTCTTGGGAAGAAGAACCCTGTCTCCATTGCCAGGATGTCCTGAATTTCCTTGCACACAGCGAGCATGCTCTTACAGCAAGACCTTCTCACGTTTAGCCCTGTGAAGGTGAAATAAGGACTGAATTTAAGATTGGTCATTATCTTGAAGACTGGGTAAGATAAATTTGAATCTGCCTTTGAATTTCAACTACACCAGCAGGTTCTGAATACACAGCCAGATTCTCATTAAACTCCACAGTCAACTTTAGGCATAAATGAAACTGGTTGAGAATTTATTCTCTAAGGAAGCCAGGCCACATAATTTTCTAAACACCCCTTTTCTATAAAATGTAAAATGAAAAGAGCTAGTCTGAACGTGTATTGAATACACACTTGGCAATGCTTTATACAGTTGCTACAGGAAGTCACTGACTTTTATTTTTATCCTTGTGTATTTGGTGAGAAGGAAACAGAAACCAAATCAACGGTTTAACATACATGTAATTCTTAAAGTGCTGGGCTAAGTGACAGGGCAGGAACACTAACTAGGTCCCTGCCTTCTGTGTTGGTGTCCTCAACCAAAACAGTCTGCAGACATGGCTAAATGTCCCCAGGGGGCTCAGACCCCCCCCCCCCACACACAACTTGAGAACCACTGCCCTAGATGTATCCATATTTGTTGGCGAGAAAAATTTCACTGGAACACCAGTGAGGTAAGACAGTAAAAGCATGTTTAGGCATAATAGTACATATTTCATGAACTGTCTCACGCCTTAGAAAATCCTGTTTGCTTACAGTAAAATGGCAGAAAGCTGACATCGAATAAGACAAGCCGCTTAGTTCCTAACTATCAAAAGCTAATTTTCCCACTAACCATAGTTTGATATACAAATCACTAGCCCGCATAAACTGTGACAGAACAAATACACTGATTTTGGGGGGAATGACGGGTATTTTCCAGTTCACTGCACTTTTCATATCAGTTCAGAGGATTCTTACTGTTACTATCTGTATCAGAGTAATTGGATAGCATTTTTCATCTGAACAGCTCAAAAAGAGTTCTAAGCATTAACTTGTGAACTTCACATTATAACTTGACACACAGGAGGTAAAAAACCCACATAATTCTGTTTCTAAGGGTAGTGATTTTTTTTCTTTTTTCTTTTTTTTTTTTTGCAGGCCACATGTCTGCTTGTTACAGTGAAGTAAGTCATTACAGTTATAGAGTGTGTTTGGCCATTTAAAGGCGTCTAAGTACTGTAATTTCCCAATATGTGTGCTATCCACAGATTGTTTCAGTTATCGCTATGGTGCAGTGTTGCATGTTTGCCGAATAACTTCATTAAATAGCCTCATTGTGCTTGCAGAACGTACCTAGGGTCTGTAATTATTTTTTTAAAGGAATAGCCAACTGATGATAGGGCCAGATTAGTTAGGGTGAAGGCAGTGACCGTAACTGTGAACAGCCTTGCTCTGGAAAATGCTCAGCTGCTCAGGTCGGGGCTACCAGGGGGCTGACGAGGTTGGGCCTGAAAAGGCTTGGTTTCTATCCTGTCGGCCCCGCGGATGGATGTGATTTTCCGCACATCACCGGAGGAGACGCTCACTCCTGCTTGGCGTCTCTGTGGAGAGGGTGTGGGTAACGTCACGGGGGCCCACTCTGTCACGCCCCACACTGAAAGCTGAGATTTTGAAATGAATACCTAAGTGGGGGGCTCGTTTGCATTGACCCTTCTTAGAAGGCTGAGAAATCTTGTGCAAGGGTGTCATCATACCGTGGCTTCATGCTTTGCTCTCGACACCTTACAGTTCTGAATACCTGCATTTTCACTCCACACGGGGCCCAGAGGTTGTGTAGCTGATTCTGGCACCCAGCATCAGCCTGGCACAGCAGAGATGTGCAGTAGCACCTGGCATGATCCCTTCCTGTCTCCTGCTAGAGTCCCTTTGTTGTGCTTTGACACCATTGAGTTTGCTTCTACTCGAGTCCGAAGCCCCGCCATGCTTCTCGGGCCAGCTGTCAGGGGCCCGTGGCTGAGGCCGCGCTTGCGCCCAGGACCTATGCCCTGGCGCTCACGTACACAGCAGCATGGGAGGATGCTGTTTCCCCACTGCGGAGGGTCTTCATTCCTACTGTGGGGAAGGGGGCGTACCTGCAGGTATCAGGAGCATCAGGCTGTGAAGGAGATGCAGACCCTTTCCCCGTCTGCGGGATCTTTGGTCACGAGGAGCCATCGCATAAGAAAGTCTGTGCCAAGTCCCAGCAGTGTGGCAATACAGTTGTGTCAGGTCGCCGCCCACAGAGGAGTGTCCTGTAGAAATGACGTTATGCTGGTGACTGGGTCTCTCATTTACTTGCACTTCAGAATAAATCAGCTATTTTTAAAAAATTTTATTGGAGTATAGTTGCTTTACAATGTTGTGATAGTTTCAGGTGTACAGCAAAGTGAGTCAGCTATACATATATATATATATCCCCTCTTTTTTGGATTTCCTTCCCATTTAGGTCACCACAGAGCATTGAGTAGAGTTCCCTGAGCTATACAGTAGGTTCTCATTAGTTATCTATTTTATACATAGTATCAGTAGTGTGTATATGTCAATCCCAATCTCCCAGTTCATCCCATCCCCCCCTTTCCCCCCTTTCCCCCCTTTCCCCCCTTGGTATCCATAGGTTTGTTCTCTATGTCTGTGTGTCTGTTTCTGTTTTGCAGATAAGATCACCTATACCATTTTTCTAGATACCACATATATGTGTTAATATACATCATTTGTTTTTCTCTTTCTGACTCACTTCACTCCATACGACAGTCTCTAGGTCCATCCACGTCTCTACAAATGACCCAATTTCATTCCTTTTTTATGGCTGAGTAATATTCCATTGTACATATGTACCACATCTTCTTTATTCATTCCTCCGTTGATGGACATTTAGGTTGCTTCTATGTCCTAGCTCTTGTAAATAGTGCTGCAATGAACACTGGGGTGCATGTGTCTTTTTGAATTATGGTTTTCTCTGGGTATATGCCCAGTAGTGGGATTGCTGGGTTTTGAGAGCGGACCTCAAAAATCATACTTATAGCATTCTTTCTTTGGGGTAAATGCCCTCTGATTTCTAAAGAATTCTACGTGGATGATGTACAAATCATTTTGGGGACTGTAATCCAGTTCTGAATAATATCTACTTGGAAAAAAAAATCTCGTGGACTCTTTGACAACAAACAGCCATGGAGTCTTCAATTATCAATTGAAGGATTGGGGCTTAAGTATTCCATATCTAATACTGTATCTTTCCAAATAGAACACTAGCGATTTGAAAACTGCATTGCAGAATAAAACTTGTACACGTCAGAAAAGCTCCCAGAGCTCAGCTTCTTCTGTAGGAAGAAATGGTAATATTTTAAATGGCAATCTTTTTCGACTTTTTAAATGGAAGATAAAGTATAATTGGTGCCCCTCCCTGCCAGTGTCTCATTACATATCCAGGCCATGTAAGTAGCCCATGAAATGTGCTACATTCTGGTGACATAAATGAAAACATCCCCTGAGCTGTAATAACCAGAGGGGTTTGTTTCTCTGGAAGACAGAGTGAAACTTTCAAATAATTCTTACAGTGTAGGATAGAACATCGTAAATAACTTACTTGCAACCTGTACACACCCAGCAATTCAGACTTACCTGGACTTTAATTTTGTAATGACTTGGCTGTCTACAATTAAAGTGCCAGTATTACTCGGGTGAAGTGGATGGAGTTGGAGAACAATGAATTGTGCATATCTCTTTGAGGTCTTTTCCGACATCAATAAATGTTATCTTCTATTTAAGTGTGTCCCACTGTGCACTTGAAATACATGGAACTTATTTCATTTTTATAGTAAATTTTTGTACGTGTAAACCATTTTAATTTCATAGTAGGTGACATGAACTATATCGTAGGAATGTTAATGCGTCCTTTCACAAGCTGTTTCTTTATCCGTCTAGGTCCTGTTAGCCAGCAGCTTCGTGCCCGTTTACGCAGGACTAAAGCCCATGGAATACAAAGGGCAGGTAAGATGCTTACGACTGACAAATGATCAGTAAATCCCGTGTTCATACGTTTCCTTTGAAAGATCCAATTGTATTATTATTCTGGTGGCTCCAACTCCATTTGTATGCCTTGTTTCCCCATAGTTTTGTTTCTGTTTAGCAGAAAAAACAAAAAAAAATCAAGTGCAGGTGCTGTGGTGCCCTATCGCCTGCACACCTACACACACAACGGTAGCCAGACACAGTATCTATTCAACACACACCAGAGTTAAAAGTTGTGTGATGAAACACAGTAACTATGTAATACATAAACCGGAGATATGCATCTCAGAACCAAATACAGTATCTATTTAACCCACACCAGAGACACGTACTTTGTCATCAAATACACTGTCTCTTTAACACCTACTCAAGGTCAGGCACATATTCATGGATGATTAATGCCATTTGTTTTATATATACATGCTATGTACGTATTCATTCATAAATGTGTACAGGAAAAGTGTTTAATAGCTGTCATTCATTCTTTCACTTTGAAGGCCCAGCAAAGGGCCTGTGCTCAGTGAATGCATGATCTTACAACCAAGGAATTGACTTTTGCAAATCTCTTAGCTAATGTGATTGGGGATCCGTCTGTGTTCTGACCTTGTCAGGCCTTGTGATTTTCTTTCTCTGAGTTTTCCTGGTCATTCCCGCCCTTTTCTGTGCTTCTCATAGGATTCTTGGCCCAAAGCAGTCTGCCCTGGGACGGTTGTCTGAAACGGGCAGATGAGGGGGATGAGGCTGAGTAACTGCATGAGGCCATGTAGATGGAAAGCCTAAGAGTGGGCCATCAGGTCCAACTTGGACTCTGTTTATTACCTATATGCATACAGTATGTTATTTGCAGCGATGGGCTTACATGCTGTAGGCTAAAACCCTCTTTGTGACCAAATAGAAACATAATATACATTGAATTTTTAAAAGCAGCATAAAATAAACATAAACCCATGGAAACCCAGGTGTTTTTTTGTTGTTGTTGTTTTGGGTTTTATTTTCCTATTTTGGATACTGCCTCTCAGAGCTAGCAGATACTCAGTTACCAAGGAGTATGATCTTTGCTGTCATTTGAAAATTTGAGAGGTATCCCCCTTTACATAATGATTTTAAAGTAAGTTAAGTAGCATTTTCTCTTAGAGCCGTAAAAAAATCAACATTTATATTTACATATACATTTCGAATACAGATGCTATCAAAATCAATTTTACATTATGGTTATGAACTTTAATTTTATGATCTGAAATGTAATGGTTTTACTTCACGCTATTGCTTGATAATATATAATCATGACAGAAATGGCTAAATGGTAGAAAAAAGTATGCAAAATGCTCAGCTGTTTCATGAGATTGTATATGATCATGAAAAGGGGATTCAGAATCCAAGAATCAACAGAATTGCCGTTGTGATGGATAAATTAAGAGGTGGTGACTGAGAACGTGGGATGTAGGTATAGTAAGGAAGTGATGGAAAGGAGATGGGGGGGGAAGGAGGGATGGAATCAAGGCTAGAACAGAGCTGAGTCCCAGCAGCCTAGTATATTCTAAGACTATGCTGAACATTTCCCGTGTTTAAATAGTAATAACTGTATTATGAAGGAGGTGCGGGTGGTAATGGCTCCTAGTTTCTTCCAACATATACTGTCCTCTTCTTCCTTAGTAACAGAAACCCAATTTTTTTCTCGGCCTGTTACTGTGTAGCTAAAAGGCCACATTCTCCAGCTTCCCTTGCAGCTAGGTGTGGCCATCCCCTTATGTGCTGGCAGTGAGAGGTAGGCCGAATTACTGTGGGACTTACAGGAAGGGAGGTTGTGTACCTTTCTTTCTTTCCTGCTGCCTGGAACTTAGATGTGATGACCAGAGCTCTGGCAGCTGTTGTGGATCATGAGGTCACAGATCACACCCTACATAGAGACAAATAATGAGATGCAAAGACCTGGGCCCTGAGTGACTTGAGGAGGGGGACCTTACCAGTCCACCTTCTGTATTACTTTTACGAGGAAAAGTAAAACTTCCTGTTTTTATTGCTTTCTATTGGATGCATTAGAGTTCACTCCCATGTGCTGTGGGGATTATTACCTCCGTATTTTACAGATGAGGAAATTGAGTTGTAGAAACATTCATTCACTTCACTGAGGTCACCAAGCTTAGTAAGGGGGCAACTTTCCCAGGATGATCTCTAATGTTTGCATCTGTGCTGTGCCTCTTGCTTTACTTTGCCTTGGTCATTCCTTTAAAAAAACATCTCCCGTATTTTATTTCTGTCCCGCCCCATCCCCACGGCTCCAGGTGTATGACCGGAAGCCTAGGAATAGTTAAAGGGTGAGATGTTCTCAGTTGAATTTCCTGCTGTGTGATTGAATACTTAGACAGGAACATGAAAGGGCAGCCTCCGTTAAACAGGGAACGCAGCACCTGGAGGTGTGAGAAAAAAGGGACCTTGGGAGGCGGGACACGGCCTTGCTGATGACTGACATCTGTGCACAGTTGGCACGCCATAATTACTTGTTGAATGGAACCTAACGTCTCCAGAAGGCGTTCGGTTTACCTTGGGTGTTAGAGGAAGCCCAGGAAGAGGGGCCCCCGTGCGCACAGTGATGGGCAGTGTGCTCCTCGGAGGCCTTGCTTCGTGTCCGCAGCCACACAGCGGCGACCTGCCAGTGCCCTGTGTTCTTGCTGTGCACTCTCTCAGCCCCTCCCCTCCCTCAGCCGAGTACGCTTTCTAGACCAGGTGCGTCTGTGGGATCGCTCCATTTTCAGGGAAGTGCGAACTTTGCTTTACGTGCCGTGTTTTGCTGTGGGTGTGAGCTTTTCCTAGTTCCGTAACACTTTGTGTCACGCTTTCTCCTGTTCTGGGTTTTGATGCTTTTGTGGAGGTCAGGTTTTGATTTGCTGGTTGGCCTTGGTGGTTTTTCTGAAGCGATGGAGGTTGCAGCAGCAGGGGGCGGAGAGAGCTCAGCAGCACTGGGGTTGGAGGCCGAGCCGCAGGTGTCCTGAGCCGCTTCTGCATGCAGCTCCCGCTGACCACTCATCCCCACGTCCGGTGTCACTTAGCTATGGAACGTACTGGGTTTTACTGATACTTATTTGTGGACCTGATATTTTTATTGAGAAAAATCTTTTATTAATCACGTAGAAGTTTCATACTTTCGTAAGACTTAAAATTGACTTAAGCCACAGTAAATAACAGCATGATTCCTTCCTAAACTGTCTACCAGTTGTTTGAAGTGGTACAACATCTTGGAAAACGGCTTGGTTTTCCTAATTTTTTACTTTTTTGAATTTTTAAAATTAATTAATTAATTTTTAAATTTTATTTATTTATTTTTGGCTGTGTTGGGTCTTCGTTGCCGTAGGCGGGCTTTCTCTACTTGCCGAGAGCGGGGGCTACTCTTCGTTGCGGTGCGCAGGCTTCTCATTGTGGTGGCTTCTCTTGTTGCGCAGCACGGGGTCTAGGCACGTGGGCTTCAGTAGTTGTGGTGCGCTGGCTCAGTAGTTGTGGCGCACGGGCTTTGTTGCTCCGCGGCATGTGGGATCTTCCTGGACCAGGGCTCGAACCCGTGTCCCCTGCATTGGCAGGGGGATTCTTAACCCCTGCACCACCAGGGAAGTCCCTGGTTTTCCTAATTTTTAAAAAAGTTTTTGTAGCTTTCTCTGGCTTTATCTTAGGAGACTGTTTTTAGCACCCTACTTATACTTGATATTCATTAACAATTGAATAAATGAAAAAATGGAAATAAATTGAAGTTCAATCTTATCATTTTTTACCAGTGGGTTTTCCTTCAGTGTACATAGCCTCTTTCCAGTGATTGAATAAGCTGTGGGAATGTGCCTACTTTCAGACCATGTTTTCACAGGTTCTGGTCATCAATGTGGAACAAGAATAAGGATTTTCAAGAGGAGCTCTTAACTGATCAGTTTTTGTTTTTGTTTTTTAATATTTATTTATTTATTTATTTAGGCTTTGCCAGGTCTTAGTTGCAGCACGCGGGATCTTTTTAATTGCAGCATGCGAACTCTTAGTTGCGGCATGTGGGATCTAGTTCCCCGACCAGGGATCAAACCCGGGCCCCCTGCATTGGGAGCTCGGAGTCTTACCCACTGGACCACCAGGGAGATCCCTGATCAGTTTTTTTTTGTTTTTTTCTTGGTTTCATTTTAAGACATAGCATTAGTGTTGGCAAGTGACTATTTTATTGTTATTTTGATATTTTAATCTCTGGAACTGATACATGCAGATCACAATAAGAGCTATAGGTTTGTTTTTTGCTCTGAGTTAGATTTCAAGTAATATTTTAACAGTGTATTGTATAGAGAATATTTATCATTGTATTCTAGTCATTGAGCCTTTTGCATGGGTTATGAATTATTAATCTTTTCATTATTGGCATATCTGTGGGGAAGAGGACTGTAGAATACTCTGTTACTATGTATTTATATACAATTATTACTACAGTCCTTTGGCTTCTATTTCTTCATGATTTAGACCTGTCACGAGGATACGTAGCTCAATCACTGTCATAGCAAACGGTGGTGGCTGGGTGGACGACCAGCCAGGTTTGGCTTGATGGAACCCTGGTTGTCAATTTACAGCTGTGCTGAAATAGAAGCTCTTATTTTTCATCGGCTTTTTAAATTCTGCAAGTCTATTTGATTTTTGAAAAAATAGGTTAGTTTTCCAGGGAACATCTTCTATTAATAAATAGCACTTGTAGAATTTCAACTGCTAGAGTTTCCTGAAAGTTGGGTATATAGAATCACCATTTTTTTCTTTTTTTAAACAACTTGGTTTTTTTTTTTTTAAATTAATTAATTAATTTATTTACTTATTTATTTTTGGCTGTGTTGGGTCTTCGTTTCTGTGCGAGGGCTTTCTCTAGTTGTGGCAAGTGGGGGCCACTCTTCATCGCGGTGCGCGGGCCTCTCACTGTCGCGGCCTCTCTTGTTGCGGAGCACAGGCTCCAGACGCGCAGGCTCAGTAGTTGTGGCTCACGGGCCTAGTTGCTCCGCGACATGTGGGATCTTCCCAGACCAGGGCTCGAACCCGTGTCCCCTGCATTGGCAGGCGGATTCTCAACCACTGCGCCACCAGGGAAGCCCTAGAATCATCATTTTTGAGCAACCTTCAGAAATCCAAAAATTAGGTCAGCAATTTACCAAAAGTCATTATTTACTACAAGTCAGTACTGCAGGTTTTCTCAACCAGTTTTTAATTTTTGAAATTTTAGTTATTTTAACCTGTCACCCTTTCATTAAAAAATCTCCTATGTCTCTTGTCCCCTCCTGTGTTTCTTCATCCCAAATGGTAGATTCTGATCTGTGTCCTGGGGGGGTGGGTATCTATTTGACACAAACACACTCCCTCTCCCTTCTCCCCCTCCCCCCTTCTTCCCTCTCCCCCTCCCCCTTCCCCCCCCTTCCTCCCTCACCCCCCACTTCCCCCTCCCCTTCCTCCCTCCCTCTCCCTTCTCCCCCTTCCTCCCTCCCTCTCCCTTCTCCCCCTTCCTCCCTCTCCCCCTTCTCCTCTCCCCCTTCCTCCCTCTCCCCCTCCCCCTTCCTCCCTCTCCCCCCTCCCCCTTCCTCCCTCTCACCCCTCTGCGCTTCCACCCTCACCCCTCCCCTTCCTCCCTCTCCCCTCTCCCTACTCCCCCTTCCTCCCTCTCCCCCTTCTCCCCCTTCCTCCTCCTCCCCCTTCCTCCCTCTCCCCCTCCCCCTTCCTCCCTCTCCCCCTTCCTCCCTCTCCCCCCTCCCCCTTCCTCCCTCTCACCCCTCTGCGCTTCCACCCTCACCCCTCCCCTTCCTCCCTCTCCCCTCTCCCTACTCCTCCTTCCTCCCTCTCCCCTCCCCCTTCCTCCTCTCCCCCTCCCCCTTTGTCCCTCTCCCCCCTCCCCTTCTTCCCTCTCCCCCCTCCCCTTCCTCCCTCTCCCCCCTCCCCTTCCTCCTCTCCCCCTCCCCTTCCTCCTCTCCCCCTCCCCCTTTGTCCCTCTCCCCCTCCCCCTTCCTCCCTCTCACCCCTCCCCTTTCCTCCCTCTCACCCCTCTGTGCTTCCACCCTTTTACCCCTCCACCCCTCCCCCTTCCTCCCTCTCCCCTCTCCCTACTCCCCTTTCCTCCCTCTCCCCCTTCTCCCCCTTCCTCCCTCTTCCCCCTCCCCCTTCCTCCCTCTCCCCCCTCCTCCGTTACCCCTTTTCCACCCTCTTACCCCTCCCTCTCCCCTCCCTCTCCCACTTCATTCCTCCCCCTTCCTCTCTCCCCCACTTCCTCCCTCACCCCTCCCTCCTTTCTCCCTCTTCCCCCTCCCCTTCCTCTCTTCCTCTCCCCCTCCTCCTTCCTCCCTCCCCCCCTCCCCTTCCTCCCTCCCTCTCCCTTCTCCCCCTTCCTCCCTCTCACCCCGCCATGCTTCCACCCTCTCACCCCTCCCCCTTCCTCCCTTTCCCCCTTCTCCCCTCCCCCTTCCTCCCTCTTCCCCCTCCCCTTCCTCTCTCCCTCTCCCCCCCTTCCTCCCTCTCCCCTCTCCCCCCCTCCTCCCTTTCCCTCCTCTCCCCACTCTGTTTTTTTTTTTTTTAATTAATTAATTATTTATTTATTTATGGCTGTGTTGGGTCTTCGTTTCTGTGCGAGGGCTTCCTCTAGTTGTGGCAAGCGGGGGCCACTCTTCATTGCGGTGCGCGGGCCTCTCACTATCGCGGCCTCTCTTGTTGCGGAGCACAGGCTCCAGACAGCAGGCTCAGTAGTTGTGGCTCATGGGCCTAGTTGCTCCGCGGCATGTGGGATCCTCCCAGACCAGGGCTCGAACCCGTGTCCCCTGCATTGGCAGGCAGATTCTCAACCACTGCACCACCAGGGAAGCCCCCCACTCTGTTTTGAGTCATGCCCAAGAACCTTCTGTAGGCGTGACTGTTTGTTCTCTATATCATGACAGCAAACAATATATGTTTGTAACTAAAATTTTTTTTTTTCAAACCTCCTTCACTTCCCCTGGTCCGCCTCCCCCCAGCCCTGCAGTAACAGTTCTGGTCTTCCCCGCCTCCACTGTATCTTACAGTGTGTGAGGAAGAACAGTGAATGTGGAGTGAATGGACCAGCTCCACCCCTTTTGCCAGCGTGCTTTCCAGCAGGGCTGGCAAATATTTTCTTTTTGTTTTTTTTTTAATTGAAGTAAAGTTGATTTACAGTCTTGTGCCAATCTTTTCTGTACAGCAAAGTGACTCAGTTATACACAGAGACATTCTTTTTTCATATTCTTTTCCATTCTGTTTTATCCCAGGAGGTTGGATATTGTTCCCTGTACTGTACAGTAGGACCTTGTTGTTCATCCATCCTATACATAATAGTTTGCATCTGCTAACCCTGAACTCCCAGCCCATCCCTCTCCCTCCCCCGCTCCTCCTTGGCAACCGCAAGTCTGTTCTCTGTGTCTGGGGGTCTGTTTATGTTTCGTAGATAAGTTCATTTGTGTCAGATTTTAGATTCCACATATAAACGGTATCATACAGTATTTATCTTTCTTTTTCTGACTTACTTCACGTGAATATTTTCTGAAAGTATCAGATACTAACCACTCTCTGCATTGTGGGACATACTGTCTGTATCAGCACAACTCCTCAACGTTGCTGTTTTGTGGGAAAGCTCTGTGAAGTGGGAAATGTCATGGCTGGGTGCCAATAAAACTTCATTTCCCGGTGCAGGTGGTTGCCCAACCCCTGACCTAGAACAAGTAACCCTGCCAGCATCAATT
Source organism: Balaenoptera borealis (assembly GCF_965194805.1). Lineage (NCBI taxonomy): Eukaryota > Metazoa > Chordata > Mammalia > Artiodactyla > Balaenopteridae > Balaenoptera > Balaenoptera borealis. Next base: position 5,841,438 of record NC_138881.1, on the reverse strand, counting down.
TCCTTTTCTGTAAAATGAGGAAACTGAACATACTACTAGTATGACCCTCCTACCCAATAGGGTCATGGGAAAGATCAAATTAAATGATACATGAGAGGCTGTTTAATAAAACATTAGGCCCTGTGCCATGGTATTTATAATAATTATAGATATAAATGTCTCATTCAGTCTTCCAAAAAAAGTACTTTAAAAATTTATTTTATTGAAGTATAGTTGATTTACAATGTTGTGTTTAATTTCTGCTGCACAGCAAAGTGACTCAGTTATACACATATATACATTCTTTTTCATATTGCTTTCCATTACTCTTTATCACAGGATACTGAATAGAGTTCCCTGTGCTCTGCAGTAGGACCTTGTTGTTTATCCATTCTATATATACTAGTTTGCATCTGCTAATCCCCAAACTCCCAATTCCTCCTCCCCCACCCCCCTTCCCCCTGGCAACCACAAGTCTGTTCTCTGTGTCTGTGAGTCTGTTTCTGTTTTGTAGATAAGTTCATTTGTGTCACATTTTAGGTTCCACATGTAAGTGATATCATATGGTATTTGTCTTTCTGACAAAAGTATTTTTTGTTGACTTGGTTTTTGAGCAAAGTGCACTTAAAGCAAATTCAGCCCTGCATCGCGGTTCTATTGTGAGCATATTGCGGTTCTATCGTGAGCATATCGCAGTGTGGAATGCACATCCAGGCACACACTGGGTGTTGTGGAAGGACTTGCTAGATGAACAAATAAGCCCTTTCAGCTGAAGTGACCACCTCAGGTTTTAAAGTTTCCTCTTTAATTATGTAACAAGAGTTGCTGGACTTCGTGAGCCTCGCATGTACCCGTAACATGTCATGTGTAAGGCAGAGGTTGACACATACTGACAGATGAATACCCTGCCGGGCTTGGGTGTGACAGGTGCCATTACCCTTTAGAATAACTGCATTAGCTGCGGTTTCCAGTGCTGTCACCCTCAGAGGACAGTCACACTAAACCCCCTACCCCACCACGGGGCACGAGATTTTCTTCTCTACTGAGCAGTTGTGTCCTCACAACTCTCTGGGCTTAGGCAGTGGACCTTACCATGGAGCACGTTTAGAATATGGTCAGAGATGGAAATAAAGGGTATTAGGACAAGTGACAGCAACTGTGGGGACAGAAGCAAGTTTGAGTTTTGAAACACATTTTGCCTGGGAATTTGTTTTTTTTTTTTAACATATTGGGCCTTCCCTTCCTTTGAGGATGATGGTGCTAGGTACTGAAACTAACCAACACAGGGCAAAACCACCCTGGGAAGACCCATGAGGAAAATTTTGGAATCCTAGGACTCATGGCAGTAGTTCCCAGCTTATGGAGTGCCGTCCACGAGGTGGGAATGGGGGACTGACCTGGAGGAATATGTTGCAGACAGTCAGAGGATCATGGCCAGGAGTATATAAAGTGCAGAATTTTAAACCGTCTGTAGCACACGCAGTGTATTTGCACGGAGGAATGTTGGCTGCTGTTGGCTTCGTTTCCAGAAGTTTTGTTAGAATCTGAGTGCCCGAGTGTGTGTGTGTGGTTGTTGGGAGTGATACAGCTCAGGAGAGCATGAACCAGGAGTAAGATGCACTGCATTTAGAACATCTGAGCTGGTGGGGTTACGGTGACAGAGGAGTCAGTAACGCTGAAAACTGAATCAAGTCATTTGATAAGCTATATGTTTTCCCTAGTCATTTATCCAATGAGAATAAGCTAACAAGAGCGAACGAAACTTGGATAAAAAGATTTTCAGTTCCCTGAAACCTCAGTCATTAGCCCTATGGTAGATTAGAACACACTGCAATTTAATGAGCCAGATTGCCCTTATTTTCCTTAAGTTGAATAAATCAGGTGAGCTCTCAGTTAAGTTATATGACCCTTGGTACATATTTTTAATTTCCCTTGATGAAACCTATATGAATTTTTACATCATTGGTGAGATATCCTACTGAGGATAAGAAAGGTAATTTTGGAAGGTGTCTTTTTGTTCTCTCTCTGGGTATTATCCTATTCCAGAAATTGGTATCTACACCCAGAGCAATCAGGGAAGAAAAAAAAAGCTCCAGGACAATAAGACACAGAACCAGATATTTGGGGGCCTTCTCACTACAAACTTCCCTTTTTTAGACTGTGTTTGTATAGTCGTGTGCGTGTGTATATATGTATGCATATTTCCACATACACATATTATACACAAACATATATGTGTGCTCTATAATAAACATAATTATGTGTTTTGTTCTTTTAAAAATAATGACAATAAGCGAATTATCTGGGTCAGGTTCATTTTAATCTAATCTATTTATGTTTTCTCCTCCACCAAAATGCAGTTCCCTCAACAGAAATTTTCAACACATTTTCACCTTTTATTTACTTACTTTTATTCCCTCTGGGGGGAGTTGGTGGCTAGCTGAGGCCTTTGTAAACAATGCAGTACTGATCATTTAGTAACCAGCTCTAGAAATCAAAACAAGAAAGACATTTTAAAAAAAGACATGTTAGAAAAGAGGAATGAACAGTTTTAACTGAGTTAAGGATGCTTTATTTTATTTTTTTATTTTTTAAATTTTTGGCTGTGTTGGATCTTTGTTGCTGGGTGTGGGCTTTCTCTAGTTCTGGGGAGCAGGGGCTACTCTTTGTTTTGGTGCGCGGGCTTCTCATTGTGGTGGCTACTCTTCGTTGTGGCGCGCGGGCTCAGTACTTGTGGCTCGCAGGCTTCAGTAGTTGCAGCACGTGGGCTTCAGTAGTTGTGGCACATGGGCTCAGTAGTTGCAGCACGTGAGCTCAGTAGTTGCGGCGCATGGGCTTAGTTGCTCCGCGGCATGTGGGATCTTCCTGGACTAGGGATTAAACCCATGTCCCCTGCATTGGCAGGTGGATTCTTAACCACTGTGCCACCAGGGAAGTCCCAGGATGCTTTATTCTAACTGGTTTCTTGCTCCTCACCCCACCTTCTTGCTTTCTCCACAAAAGATTTTTTTGTGCGGCATTCTCCACAATTTCCAGTGCCCCCCCCCCTTTTTTTTTCACATCACCTTCCGGGATTTTTCCAATTCAGATACAGCTGGGAGCATTTGAACTTCAGTGTTGCATGTTTGCTTATTTATTGTTAGAGCTGATTCTGTTAACATGTGGGCTCAAGGACAGATGGAGACTCTTTTGCCTTGAAACAGTGTAAGGAGTATTATCTTTGTGTTTCTTCAATCCTTTCCCAGTGTACAATTCTGCACAAGCCTCTAGAAGCTTCTCTGACCTGCTCTGTCCATGCCTTTCCTTCAGGCTTGGGTCTGAAAGCACAGAATCTCTTCTGAGTAATGTTCCTGTTTAACACAGCACCCCTCCTCCCCAATTCTTCAAGGCTTGAAGACCTTACATACTCAGGAACTGCTTTGGAAATGGAAGGGTTTCTGGCGGTTCTATTTATTTTTAAGTTTGCTACAGAAAATGCTGATTTCCAGTTCTTAGGATAAAAGTAGAACCTCCTGGGACTTCCCTGGCGGTCCAGTGGTTAAGACTCCACGCTTCCACTGCAGGGGGGCACAGGTTCCATCCCTAGTCGGGGAACTAAGATCCCACCAAGCCACGCAGCACAACCTCCTGTTTTGGGGACGGTTTGCTCAGTGTCAGAGTAAACTTGGCTTTGCATTCTGATTAGATAATGAATCCCAGCCTAATTACACATGGCTTCTTATGCAAGCACTGTCATCAGTAAAAATTTAGGTACTTTTTTTTTTTTAATAAATTTATTTATTTTTATTTTTGGCTTTGTTGGGCTTTCATTGTTGCACGAGGGCTTTCTCTAGTTGCGGCCAGCGGGGGCTACTCATTGTTGCGGTGCCCAGGCTCATTGCGGTGGCTTCTCTTGTTGCGGCACGCAGGCTCAGCTGCTGTGGCTCATGGGCTTAGTTGCTCCGCGGCATGTGGGATCTACCTGGACCAGGGCTCGAACCCGTGTCCCCTGTATTGGCAGGCGGATTCTTAACCACTGCACCACAAGGGAAGCCATAGGTACTTCTTATGTGAAATGATCTACTTAAAGCTTTTAAACAATTGGAGAGACTTCCTGATTCCGTTCAGGGTTCTTATTATATGGGTTAATGATATGCATACAAAGATTTGCTTTGCTTCCAAAACAAATCTAATCTGACGGGTCCTCATAAATCGTAAGTTAAGGGCGTTCCCAAGGCATGCATTGTTAGAGGGAAAGAGTCCTGTTGGGGAAATGCACGCTCATTTTCTTCACATGGGAGGGATGTTGTCGACAGGTGCTGATGAGGGGTGTGCTTTCCACAGAAGTGGGTAGACGGAGGCTTTACCAACAGCCTGCCCCTCCTGCCCGTAGGCCGGACAGTGACCATCTCACCGTTTAGCGGGCGAATGGACATCTCCCCGCGGGGCAAAGGGCAGCTGGATTTCTATGTGACCATCACCAAGCAGGACATACTGGTGAGTAATGATGTTCACTGATAAGTGAAGACTCCTCATCTCCGAAAACTTTCCACATGCTTCCAAAACTTTGGCGACTCAGTTTTATGTACAAACTGCATCAATATTTTAAATAATCTACATGTGTCATGCATATGGACATGACTGTTACTATCAACAGTCTATTTGTGAAACATTTTCCGTTTCTTCACTTATTTTTCAGGTCCGTATACTGGGCAGGATTTCAGTGCACTTTTAAATTAGATCATTGAGTTGTTTTAAAAGATGGCAGGAATTAAGTAGGTGAAAACATCAGAGAAAAACTTAGGACCTAACAGAATAACTTAGATAAGAATGTGGATTCCCTTAATCTAGTCGAATAGTCCTCTCAACAGGAGGTGGTATTATGCGCAGGAGACACGGGCAGCGTCTGGAGCCAGTTTTGGCCATCACGTCTGGGATGTGTGTAGAATCTAGTGGGCGGGGCCCAGGGGTGCCACTTAGCACCCTACAGTGCCCAGGACAGAGCCCACCACAGAGAAGCATCTGGCCCAAAACGTCGGTGGTGCCCAGGCTGAAAAACCCTCATGCGGTGTATGGGTGGGGCTGAATTTTTAAATTTAATTTTCTTCCTCCTGATTTTTTTTTTTAATTGCTAATAGTATCTATGATAAGAAAGCTCAGGTTACAGAGATGATGTCCCTTTACCTGTACTGTAATATCCTCCAGCTCCCATTTGTCTTTCTGTCCTAGCTGTCCGTGGCAAACTTGGTGAGGCTTCACCAAGCCCTTTTCCCACCAAGCAAGACGATAATGGAATCACTATATCATCGTGGCTTTGATGACGCCATCAAGTTTTTACTTAAAGAAAGTTGTTTTGAATACAACGCTTAAAACTTTACAGTGCAAAACACATTTCAGACCGTTCTTGATGGAGGTTTCTAATTAAATCCTTTTTTAAAAGCCTATCATAACTCTCTGTTTTGTTATTAGTTTTTGCAATATTTGTAATTTTTAATATTTAAATCATTACTTGGTGCAAGGAAATGAGGCATTTTGGTTGAATTTGGCAACGTCATTAAGGTGGTTACACTCAGGTGATAAGGAATCGTTTTAAGAGAACCATCACATCCTTTGAAAGCCCGTTGGAAATGTAAGGGGTTCTCTGGGGGAAACCGTGGAATGTTGAAAATGAGGGTCGTGGTGTACACATTCTCTGCACAGATAATGTGGCAGCGCCCTTTAGACGTGAAGCACGGGTGTTTCCAGGAGATATTAGTGTCCTGTAGTTCCAGAACGGAAGGAAGCATGTTCTCAGTCTGCACCCCACTCCCTCTCAGGTGGGCCAGGAAGGATGTGAGAAATAGTCAGCATCATGAAAGGCCTTTAACAAGGGGTGGAGCAACGAAGGCTTGCTTTCCCTAGGTGTGTACAGTTGTTCCTGGTGTGGAGGTAGAAAGGTGAATAGCAGAGAGTAACCAGAAGCCCAGAGTTTGCAATTAGGTACGTCTTCCTTAGTCCTTGTCCTCCGTAAACCTGCTCGCCAGCTAATGTGACTGTCAGGCTCTTCTGACGCCTCCCTGTTGTTAATATTCTCTGTCCTTATCTCCCCAGCTCTTTCTCTGTCCTGGTTTCTCTGTCTTTCTCTCCCGATTCCTTCAAGGCCATACTTCACCAAGTGTTCAGCCATTACTCTGTGTACCGGACATAGGTACTCTAAGAACTTAAATGGATAAAATACTACTAGACACGAAGAACCAAGTCAACAAAGTAGCCTAGCAAATAACAATTCAATCCAGAATCATCATTCCTTCATTATTTTTAAATCATGCTATACTGACCCCAGGTCTTCCATTTTTTGAGTAGTTGTCCCGTCACTTGAGGACTCGAGTGTAGGTTTACACTGACTCATGTACACCCGTCTTAAATCTTAAATCGTTTTTATGGCGCTTTCCCAAGCATGAACTCTTTTTTTTTTTTTTTTTTAAATACAGTACCAGTTTTGTTTTTTTTTTAAATTATTTATTTACTTATTTATTTACTTTGGCTGTGTTGGTACTTCGTTTCTATGCGAGGGCTTTCTCTAGTTGTGGCAAGCGGGGGCCACTCTTCATCGCGGTGCGCGGGCCTTTCACTATTGGCCTCTCTTGTTGCGGAGCACAGGCTCCAGACGCGCAGGCTCAGCAATTGTGGCTCAAGGGCCCAGCTGCTCTGCGGCATGTGGGATCTTCCCAGACCAGGGCTCGAACCCGTGTCCCCTGCATTGGCAGGCAGACTCTCAACCACTGCGCCACCAGGGAAGCCCGCATGAACTCTTAATTACTATGAAGCAGTGAGACACAAACCAGTTTAATTGCACGTCTTTAATTGTTTTGCATTTCTCTTTTTACCGTTTGAAACCATTCTTTAAGTCAATTTTATGGTTCTTAGAAGCCCAAAATACACAACTTTTAGCACAGAAACACCAACTACTGCTTGTTTTCTTACGAGTCATGCCAGGACTTGGAGAGTAGTGATGTTTCTTGGGGGTCTGTGTTTTTCCTACTCTAGCAAACATGTAGTTAAATCTTAATATGTTGTTCTCATAAGCTACTTGAAGTGGATGGATTCTCCGTTCTTCCATCTGTTTATTCACTAGATTTCCCTCTTACCTGTTATTTTATGTGAATAATCTATTTGTATGCTATTTCAATAACTTATCGATTCCTTCCCCTGAGCAAAAACAAACCTTCATGTTAGACTTTTAAAAACTATATCGTACCTTCTACATATGTCTTTGACCATGTGAGTGGATGGTACTTGCCTTGAAAAACCCTGTAAGATGGTCGAAAGATGGGTGTACAGGGCAGCAACTTCCTCACACCTGGGCGACGCGGCACCGTGATACAGCACCTCACCTGTAGCATCAGTGCCTTTCAGGTGTGCTCTGCCAGCTCCTCACCTGAGGCCCGTCACAGCCCATGCCGCGTGGAGGTTACAGTGCGTCCTCCTGCAGCTATAGCAACAGAAACGGGCACTAACGACAGGGTGCCCATGTCATTGGGACCAGCCCTGGTCCCAATGCTGCAGCACTGGTGTATGCAACGTCTGAAGAGACTTTCTGACCCAGATCCGGATAGGTTTGCTCGGTAATTACTGTGACTGGCAGCTTGAATAAGTGCCCATTTCCCTGTCGGGGGTAATTTCCTAATATCTTTGAATCTGTCATTTAAAATTTCATTAGTCTTTTCTTCTTTTCAGTAACACTCTTTACTTTGTAACTATGGTAACCCACTGCTTCCACTGACAATTAGAGAAAATAGATTTGGTTTTGAAGTTAATGTGCGAAAGGACCAAGCAGTATATTTAAAAAAAAAAAAAAAAAAACTCCTCAAAACTCTTACATTCTGGTTTCCCAATATGGGGCATTGTGTGTGCCTATGAGAAGCTGGCAAAGAAAGAGCCGTGAGGTTCTGAGCATTGAATTATGATTCTAAACAGACATGGGCAGTTAACATGGACACATTTCATTTATGCTGCTTTTTTTCTTGATGACTAAAACACATACATATAATTACATATATATATATATATATATATATATATATATATATATATATAAAGTCATAGAAATGTTTCTGGATCTAGGGCATTACTTTTACAGTTGAGGAACCAATCATTAGGGAAATTCAGGGTTTTGAGGTTTTTCTGGCCTGAGTTATGTCTACACTATAGCAAAATAAAACTGAAATTTGAAGTAATTATCCACATAACTTGAAGCAGGAGGAAAAGCAATTACTGCAGATGAGGAAAAGTGGATAAACTTCAGTAATAATAATAATTGCTATTATATAAGAGTATTATTATTTCATTATAACTTTATATTATAGTACTGTTAAAAGTAGTTATTATCATTGTTCACAGACTGACAGTTTAGGTGGGCTGACTTCACGTAATTGCTCAGCTCTGCACTCAATTTTGCCCCTATTGACACAACTCAAAGCTTTGCTGACTAAATGCTAACACATATAGTTATGTATCCTCACGTATGTCCCCTCGGGATAATTCTCCTGCTCTCTCTCTTTTTTGTTTTTTTTAATATCCCTTTCTCTTGGCGGACTTCAAGAGGGGCAAGAATAGGATTCAACCTTTCCCTTGTTATATACAGAAAGCACCTCTGCAAATGCAGTCTTGCACAACTCATAATCGCGTATCCAACTTGATCTTGAAGTAAGGTAAAGGCAGTTTGTTGGAGGCACAGACGAGGGAAGGGATGCATTTCGCTGCCACTTCCGCTGGCTCCTTGCACGGGAGGCACAGCGGCAGTGGTCGTAGATGGAGGATGTCGTCGTCCACTCAGGCTGCTGTAACAGAAAACCACAGACACTGCTCCCTGTTCTAAAGACCAGGAAGTCCGGGATCAAGGCACTGGCCGATTCACTGTCTTCACATGGTGGAAGGGGTGAGTAAGCTTTCCGGGTCCTCTCCTAAGGACGCTAATCCCATTTATAAGGGCTCCACCCTTACGATCTAACCATCTCCCAAAGGCCCCACTTCCTGTTACCATCACCTTAGGGGTTAGGCTTTCAACCTATGGTTTTTTTTGTCGGGGGGACACAGACATGCCATCTGTAGCTCAAAGGGAGATAGATTTGCTGCTGTACCATGAGGGGAGGGAGGAATGTCCATGAAACCCAGGTAATTCCCTTGGGTATCCCCTCTACTACTAGTGGACTAGTTAGTGGAAAACTACTGCGAGTGTCTATGGCAGAAGCAAGAGTACAGATCAGTCAGGACTGAACATTTGGGTCATTGCGCTGGAGGACGGGCTCTGATCACCAGAGGTGTGGGTGGAAGCAGAGAGAGTGCGTGATGGAGAATGAGTGAGCGGAGTGAGACTTAGCTGAGGAGCGGTGACACAGCCACAGGCGGGTATCCTGCAGCACAAGGCAGGAGCAGTGCTCTGGGACAGCCAACCTGATGCAAGACAGTCAAGCCTTGGCACTGTTCAGAACCACGGGCCTCCATCGCTGCTGACTGTGGGAGCCGCCTGGTCATGTCCTTTGAGTGCACTCTCTGTGTGACTGTACTTATTTGGCTGCAACCACCTGGCTTGTGGGAACTCGGTTCCCTGACCGGGGATCGATCCAGTGAAAGTGAAAGGGCGGAATCCTCATCACTGGACCGCCAGGGAATTCCCTCTCTCTGACTTTAAGATAGCCAGAGCCACTGTCTGCTACTTGCTTACCCAAGTATAGTTGATACAGTTAAAATGCATCAATTCCTCCTCAACAGCTAGGGAAAAAGTAGATAAAGCCTTGCAAATTATCTTTCTCTTAATGTCTTGTGTTTAAAAATCCCTGTGAAGGGAAGCACTGTTTTACGGTAGGATATCTGTCTTCCTAAAGCATTAAAAGGTTGGTAAACACAAAAGGATTTCAATTAGGTTGTCAGTTACAGAGACAGAGACTCACCATTTCTCTCCGAATGAGGGGTTTGGTGCTTCATTGGAATTTACATGCAGTATGAGGAGAACCATCATTTGAATATGATAGTTTTAACACACTGAAGCTGAAGGAGATTGTATGGGCTGCTCTACTGTCATTCCTCATGTTTCACTATCAAGTGTGTTGTTAGATTAGCAGCTTTGCAAATCCCGGCCTAGCACGCTGAGAACTGAATACATGATTGAATTTGAACAGGTTTTCTGGTTTTACAATCTGAAAATGTGTTTCCAAACACAGTAAGGTTGTTTGATTGCCCGTTATAACCACCTATATATTGTGATGCTTGGTACACCATTCTCTTCAGAGATTTCCAACCTCTCTCTCTTTTTTTTTTTAAATGAGTTTTTTTAAAATTAAGTAATTTAGGCTGCGTTGGGTCTCTGTCGCTGCATGGGGCTTTCTCTAGTTGCAGCGAGCGGGGGCTAGTCTTCGTTGCGGTGTGCGGGCTTCTCATTGCGGTGGCTTCTCTTGTTGCAGAGCACGGGCTCTAGGCGCATGGGCTTCAGTAGTTGTGGCACGTGGGCTCAGTAGTTGTGGCTCGCGGGCTCTAGAGCGCAGGCTCAGTAGTTGTGGCACACGGGCTTAGTTGCTCCGCAGTATGTGGGATCTTTCCGGACCAGGGCTCGAACCCATGTCCCCTGCATTGGCAGGCGGATTCTTAACCACTGCACCACCAGGGAAGTCTGTAAATTTCCTACCTTTCTTGAATGTGACCTATTTTATATGGTGATCCAATACCTATATGCATATATTTTACATACACATATGTATACATAAATTAAAAAATTAAAAATAATTTCATAAGATAATACTCTCATTATATGTAATTCTTTTTGATATTTTTATCACATTTTCTTAAAAAATATTGTCATGACATTTAAATGATTTCACAGCTGCTAACGAGTCAGGAGCTAGAGTCTGAAAACACTGTTCTAACCAAATTTTAGAATATCAGAGTCACTGAAGTTCTCAATTTGTGTTTAAAATGCCTTTATTAAAAAAAAAAAATCACCCTTCAAATATGGCATGGTAGAATAAATAATCAGTACTATGTTTGAAATATTCATTTCTCCTCTCAGCCTAAGTTCTTAAATATATTTTATCTAACTTTATGGCTGTAGAACATTGCATGGAAATAATTTCTACTCCAAAACCACAGCAGTTTTCTATTAATATGTTAATTTACTACCTGCTGTAAGAGGGCTATAAATAAAAATTCCTTAGTTTATTTCATCTATAAATATCTACTGAAATGGTGATAGTAATCCCATAATGGAAGTCTTTACTCAATTAATAATATAACTCAAAAAGTAATTTTTTCAGCCACATTGTGGGTTTTCAAATAGTGACTTTAGCTTTAAATATGTAAATAGTTGATATCTTATATAGGTCATGGTCAGCTTTGAACAGTGATTATATAATCAGTTGGCTAGATTCTGTCTTGAACGATTTAGTATTACAAGCTCATACAATTTTTGTATGAAAGAGTACAGTTGATTTCATTGTCATTTGTTATTTTATACACCAACAATATAATTTATGTTTTACAATGCCTGTACTCTCCTTGTCAGTAAAATATAATCAACTTGCTATTAAAAATGAATGCATATGGAGTTAGAATCAACTCCATATGCAATATGGTAAAATACTTTGCTTAAATATCTTTCTGTAATTCAGGTATTACACTGATCTATCCCATTTGCTCAGAGGCAATAATTCATTCATTGACATCCATATTATTTTTACAGTGTCATTTAAGTATTGTTATGGCACCAGTGTAGTTTTAATATACATTTCAAAATACCAGTGATCTGCAAGATGTTTACATGCATTAGAAGGACCGGATAGAAGATGTTTCACCTGTTGCTTTTGGGTCTATGCCATCAGTATTGATTGAGAATTTAGTGGGTGCCAGCATCTGTGCTAGATGGTTGAGATGTGAAAGTGAACAAACGGAATAGGTCCCTGACTTCATGGAGTATCTGTTCAAAGGGTAAGACAGTAGAAGATAGTAACAAGCAGCTGTGCAAATAAACAAGGTTTAAGAAAGGCATATGGTATTAAATCACAAAAACAAATAGAATAGTGTGCTATAGAATAACAGGAGTGGCCTCAGATAAAGTGTCACCAGTTATTCCACTGGCATCTTCCTAGGAGTTCAAAACATGGCTCCATTTCCTCAAGGTTGTTTTCTTGCCATCTGCTGGGAAGTTACTGTATTTTTGTCATCGTACTGCCGATCTTCCATGTTTTTGTTGTACATAACACCTGCCCAACCACACACAGGTGCCACTGTGTAGACGTTGTTAGAGATGCCGCCTTGCAGGAGTTTGGTTGTGTCTGTGGGTGGGGTGGTACTGTTGGTGATGGACCTTCTTTGGATGCTTTTCCTCTTGGGTTAGCTTGATAGGGTTTGGGCACAGATAATGCGAAATCAATAATAATAATAACGCACTTTCTTTTTCACGTTGTTGTGTGTGGGTGGTCAGAAACGTTCTGAATGCTGTATCAGAGAGACAGGCATCCATGTGCATACATTCTCCTTTTACGGCACGACCCCACCCTTTTTTTTTTTTTTTTTTTGCTTTATTTTATCAGAATGAACTTTCCTTTTGAAAACAGTCTATTTACTTGTACAGTATTTTTCCATACTGGAAAAAGAAAAATTCAGACAGCCTTAAAAGGGACAACCTCATATTTCATACCTTAATTTAACTCTTGGCAGTTAGCACATTTGCTTCGACATTTAAAAAACACACAAAAATATTACATTTTAAATCGAAAGCTCCTCTTCTTTTATTCCCCCTCTCCCGTTTCCCAAAGGTAACAATTGTACTGAAACTGGCCTGTAATAAACACGTATCCATATGCATACACAAACACACATACAGATATAAGAAAATAAAGTATTTCTGTGTGCCTTTTAACATTTATATAATCTCATTATTCAGTGCGTATCTTTTTTTTTTAAAACATCTTTATTGGAGTATAATTGCTTTACAATGGTGTGTTAGTTTCTGCTTTATAACAAAGTGAATTAGTTATGCCTATACATATGTTCCCATATCTCTTCCCTCTTGCGTCTCCCTCCTTCCCACCCTCCCTATCCCACCCCTCTAGGTGGACACAAAGCACAGAGCTGATCTCCCTGTGCTATGCGGCTGCTTCCCACTAGCTATCTATTTTACATTTGGTAGTGTATATATGTCCATGCCACTCTCTCACTTTGTCCCAGCTTACCCTTCCCTCTCCCCATGTCCTCAGGTCCATTCTCTAGTAGGGCTGTGTCTTTATTCCCGTCTTGCCCCTAAGTTCTTCATGACCTTTTTTTTTTTTCTTAGATTCCATATATATGTGTTAGCATATGGTATTTGTTTTTCTCTTTCTGACTTACTTCACTCTGTATGACAGACTCTAGATCCATCCACCTCACTACAAATAACTCAATTTCGTTCCTTTTTATGCCTGAGTAATATTCCATTGTATATATGTGCCACATCTTCTTTATCCATTCATCTGCCCATGGACACTTAGGTTGCTTCCATGTCCTGGCTATTGTAAATAGAGCTGCAATGAACATTTTGGTACATGACTCTTTTTGAATTATGGTTTTCTCAGGGTATATGCCCAGTAGTGGGATTGCTGGGTCATATGGTAGTTCTATTTTTAGTTTTTTAAGGAACCTCCATACTGTTCTCCATAGCGGCTGTATCAATTTACATTCCCACCAACAGTGCAAGAGGGTTCCCTTTTCTCCACACCCTCTCCAGCATTTATTGTTTGTAGATTTTTTGATGATGGCCATTCTGACTGGTGTGACAGGATATCTCATTGTAGTTTTGATTTGCATTTCTCTAATGATTAATGATGTTGAGCATTCTTTCATGTGTTTGTTGGCAACCTGTATATCTTCTTTGGAGAAATGTCTATTTAGGTCTTCTGCCCTTTTTTGGATTGGGTTGTTTCCTTTTTAACTCATTTTTCTCACTTGACTTTTTATCGTCAAGATGGATCCCTGCTATAACTGTACGTCAGGCTCAATCCTTTCAACTATTGTATCAACATATCACAATTTCTTTATCCATGTTTCTGTCGATGGACATTTCAGTCATTTCAAGTTTCCAAGCCTCACAAATAATGTTGGTACGACCCTCCTCAGACATGTTTCCTTGTACAATGTGTGTAAAACTCAAGGGTACCTATGCATAGGTGGGACTGCTGAGTCATCACAGGTTACACATAGCTTGAACTTGAGTACATACTGCCAACTCCTCTCTAAGGCAGACACACCTCTTTCACACACATAGCACTGAGCAAGAAGTCCTACCACTCCTTATTTTTATCGATACTCGGTTTCCTCAGACTTACCAATTTTTTCTAATCCTATTTTTGCTTCAACTTACATTTCCCCGGTTACTAGACAGGTGGACATTTTTAAACAATAGCAACTTTAAAGAATCATAAATATTGGCTATTGAGTAGCAAGTTATCCCCAATCACCTGTGAGTCAGTTCCCCCACCTGCTATCCCACCAACTGCCAAGCACTTTCCCTTATACTTCCTATAAACAACGACATTCTCCTACACATGCACAATATAATAAAATCAGGGAATTAATATTGATGTGTGTCCTCAGAGTTGATTCATGTTTCACCAGTTGTCCCAAGAATGTCTTTTATGACAAAAGAACTCAGGTAAGAATCATAGGTTCCACTTGGTCTTCACATCTCTTCAGTTTCCTTCAGTCTAGACCATGTTATAGTCTTTTTTGTTTTTTGACTTCATGGACCAGGGAGTTTGGAAAATTATGAGTCTGTTATTATATTAGTTTCCTAGGGCTGCTGTAACAAGTACCACAATCTGGGTAGCTTAGAACAGCACAAAATTATTCTTTCACAGTTCAGTAGACCAGAAGTCCAAAAATCAAGGTGTTGGCAAGGTTGGTTCCTTCTGGAGGCTTTGAGGAAAAAGCTGCTCCAGGGCCTCTCCCCTAACTTCTTGTCGTTGCTGGCAATCCTGGGCATTTCTTGGCTTGTGGCAGTATCACTTTAATATCTACCTGTGTCTTCACAGGAGCTTCTTCCCTGTGTGTCTCTGTCCTCTTATATTCCCATAAGGACATCAGTCACTGGACTTAGGACTCTCCCTAAATTTAGGATGATCTCATCTTGATATTCTTAATGAATTATATCTGCAAAGACCTAGTTCCAAATAACGTCACATTCTGAGATGCTGGGTGGACATGAATATCAGAGGCATATACTATTCAACCCACTACACTTACTTTATAGGACTTCCCTCCTTTGGAGTTCATCTGCTGTGTTCTCATGATTGGCAGGAAAATCACAGGTGATTTCCTTCTCATTGAGGTAGGTGATGCTACCTTCTCATTGCATCTTACCAGATGAGAAGTGGCTTAACCTTGGTTAAAAGTGATATCTGCCAAGCTTCTTCCCAATGAACTTACCCTATTCCCTTTTACATTAACTACCTTGTGGGGAAGTATTTTAAAATCACGTAAATATCATGTTCTTTACTAAGATTTCCATTTGTTTAGATGTGTATGGACTTGTGGTTTCCTCTTCTATTTAATGGATTATAATCTATGATCATCATGCATTTTTATGCTCAAATTTTCCTCAGTTTGGTCAATGGGAGCCTATTTTGGCTGATTCCTCTGTCCTTCTCTTCTTTTTCATTGAAATATAGTTTACAATGTTGGGCCAATCTCTGCTGTACAGCAAAGTGACTCAGTGATATATATATATATATATATATATATATATATATATAGTTTTTTATATTATTTTATTATTTTCCATTATGGCTTATCACAGGATATTGAGTGTATTGAGTATAGTTCCCTGTGCTATATAGTAACACCTTGTTTTTTTAAAATTTATTTTATTTATTTATTTTTGCCTGCATTGGGTCTTTGTTGATGTGCGCGGGCTTTCTCTAGTTGCAGTGAGCGGGGGCTACTCTTGGTTGCGGGTTTCTTATTGCAGTGGCTTCTCTTGTTGCAGAGCATGGGCTCCAGGCACGTGTGCTTCAGTAGTTGTGGCACACGGGCTTAGTTGCTCCACAGCATGTGGGATCCTCCCGGACCAGGGCTCAAACTCATGTGCCCTGCATTGGCAGGCAGATTCTTAACCACTGCGCCACCAGGGAAGCCCCAACACCTTGTTTTTTATCCATTCTAAATGTAGTAGTCTGCATCTACCAACCCCAAACTCCCAGTCCATCCCTCTCCCTTCCCCCATCCTCCTTGGCAACCACAAGTCTGTTGTCTATGGCTATGAGTCTGTTTCTATTTCATAGATAAGTTCATTTGTGCCAATATTTTGGATTCCACATATGAGTGATATTATGCGGTATTTGTCTTTCTCTGTCTGACTTACTTAGTATGATCATTTCTTGGTCTATCTAAGTTGCTGCAAATGGCATTATTTCATTTTTTAATGGCTGCATAGTATTCCACTGTATTGGGTTGGCCAAAAAGTTTGTTTGGGTTTTTCCGTAAGATGTTATGGAAAAACCCAAATGAACTTTTTGGCCAACCCAATACATATGTACCACATCTTCTTTATACATTCATCTGTCGATGGACATTTAGGTTGTTTCTATGTTTCAGCTATTTGACAGATCCTCATCACTCTTTGAGGAATTCCTTGCTTTCTGGAACAATACTCTCCAGGCTTATCTTGTCCCTTCTCTGCCCCAGCTCTGGAATCAGCTATTTCTCCAAAGGTTGTAATTCCTTATAGTAGAAAATGGTATTTATATTTATGGTACGTATAAACAAAACTTATCAGCCAAATAACAGTCTTATTGGTGTGATGCAGCTCCCAGGTCCTCTCAGTGAATAGTGATAGGGAATTTGGATGTATATGTACGCATGCATGGACATACCAACATTTACATCTAAGTATATTTATTTCTGTGTCTCTGTATCTGTGTATCTATCTATCTAATATATGTAAGCTCTCCTTCTTTGCCAACTTGGTTGTGATGTCTTGCCTGTCCATCATTCAACAATTGGATTTTGATAGTTCAGCAATAAAATTCTAAATTAAGTCACTATGCAAATTGCCAAAAAGAAAAAATTTTTTTGGTCTGAGGCATTAATTTGATAACTTGCAATATGCATGCTAGATTAATAAAATAGTGACAATTAAGAATAAAAAGAGGTTTCAATAAAAAATCATTCAAAAATATTATTCACAGGCAAATGGCAAGCCTATGCCTAGTAATAAAGTGTGAAAGACATTCCATTAAATCAGGAATAAGACAAGTATGCCTGGCATCTCTGCTACTGTGCCTCTGGTTTTGGAAGCTCTAGGAAATACGGAAGCAAAGATAAATAAATAAAGGCTAAGGAAATGTGGAAGAAAATAGCAAAACCAGTATCACTTGTAAGTTGTGTCCAGCATTATGCACATGAGGTAACACACCACAGATGCTCAATAGTTCAGTAATCAGTGAATGATTCTGCGCCTAGAAATCCAAGATAATCAACTGAAAAAGTATTACAAAAAGTTAAAGAATTCATTAAAATTGCTATAATAGTATACAAAAATTAATAGTACTTTTATACCAGCAGAATTTAAAAAGTGGAACAGTGAATTCACTGTAGCAAAAAAGATGCATAACCTCTTAAATACGTGCAAGACATATATGAAAACTCTACATATTTACCTACTTATGTAATAATGACATAAAATCTTCTGAGACAGGAAGATTACACCCTGTGTGGTGTATAGTCTTATTAAGCTACACATTTTACAGACTTCGGTCACATGATCAATATTTTTATTTTCAAAATGTGACAAATAGATGGTAACACTCATCTGGCAGAAATGCTCAATGACAGCCAAGAAAGGATAAGTGATTTTTTTTCTTTTTCTTTATATTTTTTATTAACATATAGTTGCTTTACAATGTTGTGTTTGTTTCAGGTGTACAGCAAAGTGATTCAGTTATACATATATATGTATGCATCTATTTTTTCAGATTCTTTTGTCTTATAGGTTATTACAAAATATTGAATATAGTTCCCTATGATATACAGTAGGTCCTTGTTGTTTATCTATTTTATATATAGTAGTGTGTATCTGTTAATCCCAACCTCCTGATTTATCCCTCCCTCCCTCTTCCCCTTTGGTAACCATAAGTTTGTTTTCTATGTCTGTGGGTCTATTTCTGTTTTGTATGGAAGTTCATTTGTATCATTTTTTTCTTTTTAGATTCCACATATAAGCGATAATCATGTGATACTTGTCTATGTCTGGCTTACTTCACTTAGTATAATAATCTCTAGGTCCATCCATGTTGCTGCAAATGGCATTATTTTATTCTTTTTTATGGTTGTGTAAGATTCCATTGTACATATATTACTACATCTTCTTTATCCATTCATCTGTCGATGGACATTTAGGTTGTTTCCATGTCTTGGCTATTGTAAATAGTGCTGCAAAGAACATGGGGTGCATGTATCTTTTTGAATTATGGTTTTCTCTGGATATATGCCCAGGAGTAAGATTGCAGGATCATATGGTAGCTCTATTTTTAGTTTTTTAAGGAAACTTCATAACCGTTCTCCATAGTGGCTGTACCACTTTTTACATTCCCACCACCAGTGTAGGAGGGTTCCTTTTTCTCTACACCCTCTCCAGCATTTGTTATTTGTAGACTTTTTGATAATGGCCATTCTGACTGGTATGAGGTGATACCTCATTGTAGTTTTGATTTGCATTTTTCTAATAAATAGCGATGTTGAACATCTTTTCACGTGCCTACTGGCCATCTGTATGTCTTTTTAGGAGAAATGTCTATTTAGGTCTTCTGTCAATTTTTTGATTGGGTTGTTTCTTTTTCTGATATTGAGTTATATGCGCTGTTTGTATATTTTGGAAATTAATCCCTTGTTGGTTGCATCATTTGCAAATATTTTTTCCCATTCTGTAGGTGGCTTTTGTGTTTTGTTTATGGTTTGCTGTGCAAAAGCTTTTAAGTTTAATTAGGTCCCTTTTGTTTATTTTTACTCTAGGTGATGGACCCAAAAAGATATTGCTGCAATTTATGTCAAAGAGTGTTCTGCCAATTTTTTCCTCTAGGAGTTTTACAGTATATGGTCTTACATTTATGTCTTTAATTCATTTTAAGTTTACTTTTTGTGTATGGTATTAGAGAATGTTCTGATTTCATTCTTTTACATATAGCTGTCCAGCACCATGTATTGAAGAGACTGTCTTTTCTCCACTGTATATTTTTGCCTACTCTGTTGTAGATTAATTGACCATAGGTATGTGGGTTTATTTCTGGGCTTTCTATCCTGTTCCATTGATCTATATGTCAGTTTTTGTGCCAGTACCACACTGCTTTGATGACTGTAGCTTTGTAGTATAGTCTGAAGTCAGGGAGCCTGATTCCGCCAGCTCTGTTCTTCTTTCTCAAGATTGCTTTGGCTCTTTGGGGTCTTTTGTATTTCCACACAAATATTAAAATTTTTTGTTCTAGTTCTGTGGAAAATGCCATTGGTAATTTGATAGGCATTGCATTGAATCTGTAGATTGCCTTGGGTAGTATATTCATTTTGACAATTTGAATTTTCCAATCCAAGAACATGGTATATCTTTCCATCTGTGTCATCTTCGGTTTCTTTCATCAGCGTCACATAGTTTTCAGAGTACAGGTCTTTTGCCTCCTTGGTAAGTTTATTCCTAGGTATTTTCTTTCTGATGCAATGGTAAATAGGAATGTTTCCTTAATTTCTCTTTCTGATTTTTCGTTGTTAGTGTATAGCAATGCAATAGATTTTTGTGTATGAATTTTGTATCCTGCAACTTTACCAAATTCATTGATGAGCTCTAGTAGTTTTCTGGTAGTGTCTTTAGGATTTTCCTTGTATAGTATCGTGTCATCTGCAAACAGTGACAGTTTTACTTCTTTTCCAAATTGGATTCCTTTTATTTCTTTTTCTTCTCTGATTGCCATGGCTAGGACTTCTAAAACTATGTTGAATAAAAGTGGCAAGAGTGGACAACCTTGTCTTGTTCCTGATCTTAGAGGAAATGCTTTCAGCTTTTTACTGTTGAGTATGATGTTAGCTGTGGGTTTGTCATATATGGCTTTTATTATGTTGAGGTAGTTTCCCTCTATGCCAACTTTCTGGAGAATTTTTATCATAAATGCATGTTGAATTTTATCAATAGCTTTTTCTGCTTCTATTGAGAGGATCATATGGCTTTTATTTTTCAATTTGTTAATGTGGTGTATCACACTGATTTGCAAATATTGAAAAATCCTTGCATCCCTGGGATAAATCCCACTTCATCATGGTGTAAAATCCTTTTAATGTACTGTTGGATTCAGTTTGCTAGTATTTTGTTGAGGATTTTTGCCTCTGTGTTCATAAGTGATGCTGGCCTGTAAGTTTTTTCTTTGTGATATCTTTATCTGGTTTTGGTATCAGGGTGATGGTGGCCTCATAGAATGAGTTTGGAAGTATTCTTTCCTCTGCAATTTTTTGGAAGAGTTTGAGAAGGATGGGTGTTAACTTTTCTATAAATGTTTGATAGAATTCTCCTGTGAAGCCATCTGGTCCTGGACTTTTGTTTGCTGGGAGTATTTAAATCACAGATTCAGTTTCAGTACTTGTAATTGGTCTGTTCATATTTTTTATTTCTTCCTGGTTTTTCTTGGAAGATTGTACCTTTCTCAGAATTTGTCCATTGCTTCTAGGTTGTCCATTTTATTGGCATACAGTTGCTTGTAGTAGTTTCTTATGGTCCTTTGTATTTCTGTGGTGTCGGTTGTAACTTCTCCTTTTTCACTCCCTAATTTTATTGATTTGGGCCCTCTCCCTTTTTTTCCTGATGAGTCTGGCTAAAGGTTTATCAATTTTGTTTATCTTTTCAAAGAACCAGCCTTTACTTTCATTGATTTTTTTCTATTGTTTTCTTAGTCTCTATTTCATTTATTTTTGCTCTGATCTTATGATTTCTTTCCTTCTGCTAACTTTGGGTTTTGTTTGTTCTTCTTTCTCTAGTTGCTTTAGGTGTAGGGTTAGGTTGTTTGAGATTTTGCTTGTTTCCTGAGGTAACCTTGTATTGCTATAAACTTCCCTCTTAGAACTGCTTTTGCTCACAAGTTTTGATCAAAGAGGACAAAAGAAGAAAGGAAGAAAAAAGACCTACAAAAACAAATCTAGGAAATTCCCTGGCAGTCAAGTGGTTAGGACTTGACACTTCCACTGCCATGGGCCGTGATTTGATTCCCTGGTCAGGGAACTAAGATCCCAAAAGCCGAGTGGCACAGCCAAAACAAAAACAAACAAACAAATCCAAACAATTAGCAAAAAAGGGTACGTAATTTCTTAGTGTCTTTTGTCTGTTTTCCTAAGGAAGCATTAGAGATGTTTCTTATTTAAGGAAAGCCAAATAAAGAGATCATTTTTAGGACAATTAATTATCAAAACTTTTTGTTGCACATGAGGGAACCCCGGTTCAAATGACCTTCAGCCAAAGAGGGTTAAAAGAAAGGAGGAGGAATCACTGGAACATTTGGCACACAGACCAGGCTCTATCTGGAACACACAACTGCCCAGATGAAGTCACCAGGTATTCACTATCTTTAGTACTGGTTCTCCCCAGAAGGTGAGTAAAGTGGCTGCTCTCTGAGCAAAACTTGTATTTTACCATATTAGTGGCCACAGGGCATAAGGAGAATATTGTTTTTAATAGACTTAATAGAAAATTCCAAGAGGCAATTCTGATTGTGTGTGATTGGGTCACATGCCATCTCTGATGTCCTGTGGGCTTGGGGCTGGATATTCTGACACTTCAGGCTTTGAGGCCATGTTCACCTTTTTGGCATGAGGATCAAACACTATGGAAAGAGGTAAATACTGAAATATTTTTATTACTGGCTTTTTATAAAGAATAAAATTGATGTTTGCTCAGTATGCTATTAAAAGAATCTCTTCCTCCAGGGAAGCCAGAGTTGTACATTTTCATCATATGAGTAGTCAACTGTGTTGAATTCAACAGAGAAGGTCATTTAAAATACAGATGGGAAAGCCACCAGATATGACATCATAGAGACAGACTAGCAGTGAGAGCCTGTTTTGTTGGAGGGATAGGCTCTGGAAAATAATAGCAATGAGTTGAAGAGTGAAAAGAGATGAAAATATGAAAACAAAGTTCTAGTCTTCATTTTGAAATGACAGCTTGTGGGAAAAAACCCAATACGTCTTTGAGTAATGATGCTTTAGGCTCCTGCATTTCAAATTGCGGTCCTGGGGCGTTGCTTAGCAACTTGTTAGAAATGTAGAATCTCAAGGTTCATCCCCAACCTCACAAACAGAGTCTGCATTTTAACTACATTCCCAAGAGATTCATTGAGTCTTGAGAAATGCTTCTTAGATGGTGCATTCCACAGTGATAGGAATAAGAAATTGTTCTGGGAGGGTCGTAAATGGCAGGTTATACAGTGTTGCTATATTTTATAGACCGATTTTTCCAATGTGTTTGTTATTAAAGAGATGGAGAGAGGAGAGTAAACTTGAAAGTTAGATGTGTGGATAGATATTATTTTTGGTCGGGGTCAGTAGGGAAATTGGGAAAGAAGTGTCTGGCATCTTTGTCAGCACATGAGGAAGAGCCTGTGGATGGAGGAAAGGAAGAGAACACCAAGAGTGTCCATTTATTGAGCAAGTTTCTGGTGAAAGTTGGAACAGGCTGAGTCGAAGGCATTGGTGCAAGACTGAGAAGGAGCTCCTTTAGAGAATCAAGATCTCAGGCAGGGAGACGTGGACTAGAACAGATTGGTTGGGTAGAAGAGAGAGTGAACAGGGTGTTGCCTTTCATTTCAGAACAAAAGACAAAGCATCTAAGTGTAGAACAGCTATGTAAAAAATAAAATAAGAAAAAAAAGTGAGTCTGCCGGACTAGCTGAGATCATTTATTTTGACTATTTGTGAAACCAATAAATTGCTTTGTACCACAGTTAAAGAGCCAACACGTGCAAACAGAATAAGGACTCTGATGGTGGGAAACTGGAGATAGGAGAGTGGAAAGTCATGGTGTGAAGGATCCTAGGATGCTAAGAAAGCACTCTGGTGCCAGAGCTGCCCTGGATATGTTTGGATGGAATAATGGATTGGGAGAAATGAGGTGTGGGTCTGGGAGAGAAACATGGAAATACCACAACCGCAGGATGTATTCTTTCTGATGTGAAAAGTCCATAAAACATACTGTACATAGAACTGTAGTGTTGGTGAGCCAGTTTCTAAACTCATTAGAGAAAACTGCTTTACCTTTGACATTAATAGAAAATGAATATCCAAATTCCATTACCATTTGAGGAAAAAGTATTAATAGGTGATAGGATGTTTCTGCAGTAACTTATTTTAATGATTGATTAGTAATGACATTATTCCTCTTTCTACCACCAATGGTAGAATCACTTTAGCAGTTTACTTAATAATTTAAAGTTTAAGACTTTACAAAATAGTTTATGTGTTATATTTTTATTGTACCCAAATTTTGCAAAAATCAGTTTTCTGATTTTAAACTGAATTTAAATTTTAAACTGATTTTTCTGATTTTAAATTCTGTTTGTTTATTTATTTATTTATTTATTTATTTATTTATGGCTGTGTTGAGTCTTCGTTGCTGTGCGCGGGCTGTCTCTAGTTGCCGTGAGCGGGGGCTACTCTTTGTCGCGGTGCACGGGCTTCTCATTGCAGTGGCTTCTCTTGTTGCGGAGCACGGGCTCTAGGCTTGCTGGCTTCAGTAGTTGTGCCACATGGGCTCAGTAGTTGTGGCTCATGGGCTCTAGAGTGCAGGCTCAGTAGTTGTGGCTCACGGGCTTAGTTGTTATGCCGCATGTGGGATCTTCCTGGACCAGGGCTCGAACGTGTGTCCGCTGCAATGGCAGGCGGGTTCTTAACTACTGTGCCACCAGGGAAGCCCTTAAATTAGTTTTAATGTTTCAAAATGTTTCCTAGTGAATTCACTCTTCCGCTACTCCACTGTGATAACAGTTTTGTTCCCTTCCTCATCTGCTTAGATATCATGCTTCCCCCAGTCCTTCTCAGAATCAGCCTGTATCCTCACCTTCCACACCATGGAGGAAATAAAATGCATCTGATGGGAATTCCATCCCCTTCTCATAGTCAGTCTATTAAATCTTCCTGTACTCACTCCTATTTTCCTTTCCTTCCCTCTTACTAAAATGGAGAGAATGTCTCTCCCCGCCTCAGAAACCAAAATTTGTGCATTTAGTTTGTTGCCCCACACCTCTTACCCTTTCAGGGAGCTCTTTCTATCATTCACCTACTCTCTCCTGCATCATCAATCTCTCCCCTTCTCTTTCATACTTTCCATCACCACCAGGCTTCAGTATCTCTCACACGACAAGTGAAAAAAAGTTCTCCAGGGCCCCACTCCCCTTTGGGGCACCACCATTTCTCTCTACTCCCATTCAGAGCCAGACTCGTCCCACCTCCATTGCTTACTTTCCATAAACCCTCTTCCATCCTATTCTGGAGTGTGCACCGTCCCTCCATCAAAACTACTCCTGCCAAGTGGAAAGGTGTAAGGAGACAAACCCAGGGGCGTTTTCATTGCTGCTCTTGCTTGATGTCCTGGCAGTATTCCACATGCTCTCTCCCCAAACATGCATGCTCTCCCCAAACATGTGTGCTCTCCCCAAACATGCATGCTCTCCCATGGTTTTCCTCCTGTGTCCCTAGATGATGTTCTTAGCTTCCTGTGTTAGCTTTTTTTTTCCTTCAACACAACCTCTTAACGTTGGGGCATCTCAGATCATCTTGCGAGCCCTTAGCCTTTCCCACTCACTCTCAGTAGGTTAGTGGATCTACAGATGCGATCAGTTGACGACACCCAAGCTCTAGCTCTGGTCCAGACTTGCCATTATATGACCCCTAGCCCCATTTATCCAACTGCCTATTGAATATGCCTCAATGTGGCGGTCTCTGACACAGCTTAAACTTACCTTTATCCCCACCATGGCTCTGAAACCCTCAGTTATGTTTTTCTTTTTCAAGTCGCACCCACTTCCCATCCAGATGTAGGTTTAAGCATATATAGTCTTTTAGTTATTGTCCTTTGCCTTTTCGTTTTTTCATCTTATTCTTTCAAATGCTGAATTATACCACCTACTTTCCTTTCGACAGTGAACATCTCTTACCAATTAATTCTATTAATAACCAACAAATACTTTCATGGAGTAATCTTGGTTTGTGTCATGTTACCTAATTTAAATATTTTTAGATCACATATTTTCAATTAGTGATGAAATCCTCTGCATTTACAGGATCTTACTGACCATATTCCAGAGGACATTGTTTCCTTAGTTTTATCTGTCCTTTACCAACATGTATTTCCAGAGTTTAGTTTTAATCTTATCCATTTCTACTAGCTATAAACAATGTGAGATATTGATGCATCCGTCCTTTTTAATTTTGATAGACCACTGTTTTTACTTTGATACCTAATTTACCTGTATAGCATTCTTCTAAATATCCATATTTTATTTATATAATCAATAAAGCAAAAGCTTATTAATTAAACAAATTAGATTTCTATTGGCATTTAAACATCGATTGCACACCTAATGAATTTTTCTCTATTTAATTCAAACCACAGTCTGCTGTATCTGATTTTCTTAAATGCTTTAAGTGCTGTATGAGGCAGACACAATACACACATAATATTAAACTTGTGAAAAGTGGATTGGTTCACTTAGGCTAATCAGGTCAAAAGTGCTAATAAATTTAAGGGTGTTTCTTTACTTTTATATTCTTATTCCCTCTTACTCATTTTTAGGGTTGTCTTTCTTGGTTTCATCAATTTTACCAACTGTACACGTGTCCAGTGTTTCAATAATGCTACACACCCTAAAGATGAGGAGCATTCTAGCTGCCCATAGTCGAAAGATTTATCAACCAGTTTATTCCTGGTCTAGGTCATGAGGATTGTTTGCATCTTCCACGGTGAGTCTACCTGAGTTGATTACTCAGCAAGAGAGGTCCTGCTTTATAGGTCACTACTGTCCTTTATATAAGGAACTGTCCAAATCACTGCTCCCAGTGGTTGGTCCGTTTTATTTTCTGGTAACCCCAGCTTTTATCCCAAGCTGTCACTTGATCTGGACATCTCAGCTTTCTAGTACAATTCAGTAAAACCTTAACTTAGTACCACTTCACCTTCATTATACAGACTGGAGTGAGCCTTCTTTGCCATTGCTTGTTCTGAGGGGGACCTAGTCAAGCCCAGTTACGTCGGAAAGTTTAGGTCACTGCTGCTCTTCGAAATTACTGTTCGTGCCCGTCTACAGTTTAGTCCTGGGTATTGACTTCTGTGATTATTGACCATTATTATGATGAGATTATCATTCTCGGTGTTTGGTCCCTTAGACTAGTACATGCTTATGGTTATCCCTGATGCATACGTACGGAACACATGTCCTGCACTGTTTAAGCTGAAGTACTGCCAGTTCTGTCCCCAGGAGTCTGTCCAAATTCTTGGACGGTGGTAAAAAATAAATTATGAAGTTGCTTTTGATTGCCATCTGCCTAGCTCGAGAAATAGTATCTGAACACCCTCACAGACTATCACCAGCTGCGACTTTAGAACCAGATTGGTCCCTTGGAAATAGAAACAGGTGTTTTACATACCATAAATATAGTTAGACAGATGGAATGTTTAGGATAGAGAAGAATACTCCTTACCTACTTATTTTAGTTCCCATTATCTTTCTTGTTCTTCCTGAATAATCTACGACCATCAGTAGAAGGTTGTTTTTGGGAGAACAGTCATGAAAAAGGGAAACAAATTTTTATTTATGGCTTATGAAAATGTAGAAAATCGATGAATACAGAATTATACAAAGCAGAATCGATGGCTATAGAATAATGCAAGGTACTGAATTACTACACATAGGTATTGACACCTGTAGTACCCTTAGTTTTGTACTGGCTAATGTCTTTTGACTGTGGTGGTGTTTTTATAAACGATGTATCTTCATACTCTTGATGAATACTATTTAAAGTTCTGTTCACGTTCTGTACATTTGCCATATCTTTTTACCTCTTATAACACCAGATAATCTGCAACAATACTCACAAAAGTATTGTAGTCCTAAAATTTTGCAGAGGAAAATGTCACTTATTTTTACATCCCCCTTCTACATGCAAAGCATTTCCAAACTGTTATCACGTGGGCTGAAGTATTTCCCCCCTCAGGGTTATTTTGAAGCTAGAGAAGCTTCCGAGCCTGACAACATGCGACGTGTTAGTTTCAGGTGAGTTTACTTCCTTCACACAAAAGTCAGAAGACTTAGTAAAAGAAAAAAATATATACAGGAAAAACTTTGAGGCTCTCAAGCTACAAGTTTTGCAGTGGATAGCTGCCTTCTACAAAATGGATTCTGAGGGTTTTTAGAATCTTCACATCTGACAGAAAACCTTACTTGAAAATATGCCTGGTGTTTTCATTCAGAATGGTATAGGCACATTGGAAAAAAAGTGTATGTACATTAAAAAACAAACAAAAAGTCTTCAAATCATCCCCAATATCCATATATTAGGAATATTCATTATTATCTGTTAGGCATATGATTGTTTCTTTGAGTGTAGAAATATGGACACAAAAGTACATCTTTATTTTTTTAAGCACAAAAATAATTTGGTTCATACTTTCTATAGAATGTATATTCTCCTGCAACTTTAATTTTTTTCCCCGTTCAGTACCATTTCAAAGAAATCTTTTTTTAAGTTTTTTTACTTAAGTATACTTAATTTACAACGTGTTAATTTTTGCTGTACAGCCTAGTGATTCAGTTATATACATATACGTTCTTTTTCATATTCTTTTCCATTATGGTTTATTACAGGATACTGAATATAGTTCCCTGTTCTATACAGTAGGATCTTGTTGTTGTTTGTCCATTCTATATATACTGGCTTGCTTGCATCTGCTAACCCCAAACTCCCAGTCCTTCCCTCCCCCCCTCCCCCTTAACAACCACAAGTCTGTTCTCTGTTTCTGTGTTGTAGATAAGTTCATTTGTGTCATATTTTGGATTCCACATATAAGTGACATCATATGGTATTTGTTTCTTTCTGACTTACTTCGTTTACTATGATAATCCATAGGTCCATCCATGTGGATGCAAATGGCATTAATTCATTCTTTTTTATGGCTGAGTAATATTCCATTGCATATGTGTACCACATCTTCTTTATCCATTGATGGACATTTAGGTTGCTTCCATGTCCTGGCTATTGTGAACAGGGCTGCTATGAACATAGGGGTGCATTTATCTTTTTGAATTAGAGTTTTGTCTGGATATATGTCCAGGAGTGAGATTGCTGGATTATATGGTAGTTCTATTTTAAGTTTTTTTGAGGAACCTCCATCCTGTTCTCCATAGTGGCTGCACCAACTTACATTCCCACCAACAGTGCAGGAGGGTTCCCTTTTCTCCACACCCTCTCCAGCATTTGTTACCTGTAGACTTTTTGATAAATGGCCGTTGTGACTGGTGTGAGGTGATAACCTTGCCGTAGTTTGTTCTGATTTGCATTTCTCCAATAATTAGCGATGTTCAGCATCTTTTCATGTGCCTCTTGGCCATCTGTATGTCTTCTCTGGAGAAATGTCTATTTAGGTCTTCTGCCCATTTTTTGATTGGCTTGTTTTTGTTGTTGTTGAAGAAATAATTCTTTTGAATTAAGTTGTTAGTTTTAAGTTGCTCTTATCTGAGTACCCAAACACTGACACGATCATCTCCTACTCGTGGTCCCTTAGAGTCTCTTCGGTCTTCATGCATCTATCACTGCATGCTGCCAATACTTCCATAGGAGAAACCACTATGGGAAGAAGTGCTGACTCGAAGGGAATACACAATTGAAACTCTGAAAAGTTCTAGGCAAATTCCCCTTCAAAGAAGGTGGTAGGAAGACACACTCTCTAAACAGCTTCTGAGAACATTTTTCTCCCCACCTTTACTAACAACGAATAGTATCAATCTTTTCAAATTTTGGTGATCATGTAGACCAAAGTAAATGGAACGTGCACCTTGTTTTAATAGAGAGAACATATTAATCTTCTATTGGGTTTGTTTTATCATGTTAAGGATCCATTTTGTCCATATTCAGAAACTCACGCGGTAAGCCATGTGTTCTTTTGGAATTCCTTAGTAATGTGTTTCCTTGCTTCTTGGTCCTGGTGGGGGAGGCGGGGCATTGCTCCTTTATTCCATTATTCCTGTTATTCCTTTTCCTATTTCCATCGAGAACAAAACCTCCGCTCCGTGGTTTAAAAGGGATGCCTGCCGGGGACAGACTCGCACTACCTCTTGCTTACTCCTTCTTCTTTCACATCTGTCACATCTGTGTCTCGGAGAACTCTTCTCCAACGTGGTCCCCACGTAGAGGGCGTTTGGCGTGGCCCTGGGTTCAGACTCTCATTCGTTCCTTTTCTCTCAGAAGCTGACCCTGCCTTCAGGGAGAGGCTAACTCACTCCCTCCCAGCTCCTCCTGCCAAATCCACACACGGGAGGCCCACCTCCTTCTGGTTCTCTTCTTTGCGCGAAAGATGTCACAAAGACCATGATTTTTCATGTGTCCAGCTTTGGCAGCTATGTTTGGAACTTGCTCTGCTGGCTCCGGTTTTTCCAAAGGCGGATTCTAGAGTTGGAATGGGGTCGGGGTGCTTGGGAGGTGAGAAGATTCTTCAAGGCTAATTCATCCTCGAATACATAAGACATCCTACAATTTGGAGACACAGACTTTATGCCGATCATCACATGAGTTCTTTTGTGTGAGCTTTAGCATATGTCTCCTGTTCTCTTAATTACTAACACCCCCTGGTCCTCAAAATATTTGAGCCAAATATTGTGCTCGTACATGATTAATCTGATTTGTGAAATTCCACCGTATTGGATTTCTTTGTACCCAAAGGGTATCCAACTGGAGGACAGTTTCTACATTGATTCAGACTGTGTATATATAACCAAAAATCATAAGCATGATGTGATATTTGAATTAATATTTCTAATTTTAGATATATTTCTAAAATGAGATCATAAAGAATACTTTTTTACATGACAAAGGGAATTTGCCAGTTTCCCAAAAGGTGCCTAAAATCTGAAGACGACCTTTTGATAAGAATGTTAAATTTCTGTGTAAACAGACATTTCTCCTGGAGCTGGCTCATCTCACAGCCAGTGTGCTATGCATTCTACATAACACTAAAACATCTCTACCCTTCAGAAGGAAGGCGAGGTGTGTATGCCATATTTTTACAAATAGGCTCTGTCAACATGTGTTTAAGTACTAATCAATCAACATTATACACATAATCAGCCTAACAATTTGATATTTGTTTAGGGTTCCTGCAAAATTAACTACTCACAGAAAATTATGAACAGAATTGGAAAGCAGTGCCATGCCCAAGAAGATAATAAATCCAGGCTCTCTGCTAATTTAAATCTTATTCCAAGTGTAGGTAGGATCTGAAGAGGAAGAAATGCAAACGGAGATGTTCATAGAACATTCCAGTATTCATTCATTCACTATACATTGATTCCATGCCGAGGTCACAGGGCATCCCCAAGTACAGCATATAAGCCTGTGGAACACTTTTTGGATGCAAAATTTAAGACCGTATGGAAGAACAGTTTGAGGAACCAAGGTAACAAGTAAATCACTGACCTCTCAGATGGTTACAGTCTTTCATTAAAATAAAACAAGCCAGCTTACTGCCTGCAGGGCATGTTAACGGTATTAACATAGAAATAAGGGGAATTCTGTCACTGATTGCCATTTTCCATCTCTTGTTCATGAGATCTGTTCTTCCTTGGGCTTCAAGTTAATGCTTAGAAGTTGCATCCTTTATGGTAAAGGAGGGACATAATTTTCCTGTCTTTTCCTTGAGCCAGGTGTTCTTGGTCTTTCTGAGTTTAAGCCTTGCGGTTATTACGCTTTGTTTGCTGGTTCCTACTACTGTCCCAGAAGAAATCTGTGAATGCTTAAAATGGACAAACAACCAAGTGCAAACTGCTTTTAACCGACTCAGCCTGCAATTCCAATTTGTCTGATAGCCTTAGCTCTGCCCATGCTAATTTTCTGCTGACACACACATGCTCAGTTCTCCTTATTTGTGGTTTTTTTTTTTTTTTTTGGCCACTTGGCTTGTGGGATTTTAGTTCCCTGACCAGGGATTGAACCTGCACCCTCGGCAATGAAAGCGCAGAGTCCTAAGCACTGGACTGCCAGGGAATTCCCTCGGTCCCCCTTATTTGGATCTGAGCGTTCTCCCTCCTAACAGACACAGGAAGACAGTTATAAGACCTGGATTTGCTTTCTCTCAGTCTCTCCTTTCCCAAGGTCTATTCTAAAAGTCCACTTCTATTTAGGCTTCTTTTTTTTTTCTCTTATACCCCTCCTCAGGATTTTTAAGCACCTGGTTTGCTTGGCTGTTAATGGGGTTAATGCCTAATTAACCCTGGTAAGAGTGACACTCACCTGCATTGACATTTTCCTCATTGTTAAAAAGGCATACATAGATTAACTCATATGTGGTAGAATAGTTTTAAAAAAAAAGGGTAGCTTCAAATTAAGGATGGGTCACTCCATGTGTAATATGCACTGTGCCACGTGTAGTAGGGTGAGAAGGGGTACCCAAATGGTGGTACACAGCTCCAGTATTCAAGGAGGTGATAGCTATATTACAAAGAACTCTGGAATACCAGTTGGCATGTAGAAGATAACAAGTTTTGAGAAGAGAAAGCAGCGAGAACTTTCCTGCATGGGTGTGTGTGTGTGTGTGTGTTTTGTGGGCTAGCCTGGCTGGTGAAGACGTACAGGAGAAGAAGACGCAAGAGGACCTCTCTGGGAAGAAGGAACAGGTTGTACAAAGATAATCTGGAAGCAGAGCCCAGGCTAATGTGTAATTTGTTTATCTGAAGCGTCTTCTAAATGCAGCATGGTGAACCGCGGGAGATAAGACTAGGGCATGTCCTGGAAATAAGCTTGTGCTGGCCTGGCCGGCCTGAGGACCGTGTGAGGACTCCCTGAATGGTGGAAAGACACTGATGATTCCTGAGTGTGGAAGGAGGAAGGCATCACAGTGACATTTCAGGAAGGTAAGTCTGAAATCACCGAGTGGGAATGAAACAAGACTTAAGGAACCAGTTGCAGAGATGATTATAATTCCGTGAGAGGATTTGAGGGTCTGAATTAAAGTAATGGTGGAGAACAGATATCGCTGAATGTCCTTCTAAAGGCTTCTTAGGAGCATCCAAGAGCTGCAATGACCCTGTGGATCCATCCACAGAGGGATGGATAAAGAAGATGTGGTGTATATGCACAATGGACTACTACCCAGCCATGAAAAAGAATGAAATAACGCCATTTGCAGGAACATGGATGGACCTTGAGATTATCATACTAAGTGAAGTAAGCCAGGCAGAGAAAGACAAGTATCTCATGATATCACTTACATGTGGAATCTAAGAAAAATGACACAAATGAACTTATTTACAAAACAGAAACAGACTCACAGACTTAGAAAACAAACTTATGGTTACCAAAGGGGAAGAGGTGGGGAGGGGTAAATTAGCAGTTTGGGATTAACAAATACACACTATTATATATAAAATAGTCAACAAGGACCTACTGTATAGCACAGGGAACTCCACTCAATACTCTGTAATAATCTATATATGGGAAAAAATTCTGAAGAAGAATTGATACATGTATATGTATAACTAAATCACTTTGCTGTACACCTGAAATTAACAAAACATTGTAAATCAAGTATACTCCATTATAAAATAAAACTTTTTTCTAAAAACTAAAAAAAAAAAAAAAAAAAAAAAAAAAAAGACCCTATGGCATTGCCGGACTAGTCATTTTGGGGAAGAGCCAAACACCAGAGAAATCAGGTGAGTGTTGGAGCTTTCAAGCTGCTTTGGCTCAAGAGACGATGGGCTATGACCCCTCATTTGGGTTTGGGTTTCAGTGGCGCCTTCACCCTACCCTTGGGGCCTGGAGTCTCTAAGTTCGAGCCTAAGGTAGATGCAAATCAGAACTGAACCGGCCAAATCCCACTCCAACCTCAGCACCGCACAGAAGGCTGCTCTGGGCCAGAGCAGAGGAAAAGAGGAAGGACAGGATAACCAACGACGACCATGCGTCCTTGGGAAACGGGGGTCTGGGTGGCGTAGATTTGCTTTTGTACAAATGCAAAGTGGGTACTGTTGGCATCCGGCTGAAAATAACCCAGTTGGGAGCTCGGGGAGAAAGGTTAGATTTGAGGACTCTATTTAGGCTGTGTTGCCATGGATAGAACTGTGGGAGGGGTGAGATTTCTGAAGGAGTGGGGGGGGACACACTCACCAGGAGAGGACCAGACCCAAAGATGCAACAGGAGGGGCAGAGATGAAGGATAAGGAGACAGGGCGTGTCACCTTCTCCCAGAACCAGGTTCACGTGCAAGGGGTGTATTCAAGTGAAGTGCCCTCGGGAGGAACCAAGAGTGGACAGAGGGAGACCGGGAGGGCAAGGAGTCTGGTAGTTCTGTTAACGGCCGGTGGAGCTGTAGGGAGAAGCCCGCCGCTGCTGGGGCACAGGCAGAGAGCCAGGGTTCAAGGATCCGGGGAGTTCAACAATGTCAGCTTTACCATAAGAGAGGCAGCAGGAAAGTCGCTCAGGCTCATGTGGTCCGAACGAGGAGGGAACAGAGAGGCAGCTGAATCCTCAGAGGCCAGGCGGAGATCAAGAAGTCCAGGAGGAGTGGAGAGTCACAAGTGACCCCAGAGAGCCGTTTCAGGAGAGCCATGGGAGAAGGAAGAGGGTTTTAAAGGAGGAGAAATGAAAGGGTAAGAATTGAATAGATACAGCAAGAGGAAACTCCCACTTGGGTTGTTCAGCCATGAAATACGGCGGCAGGAAGTTCTGTCTTGAGGGGATATTTTGGGAAGCGTTGCTCTCCCCGAAGTGCAGCTGAATACATGTATCGTCAAAGAAAACATAATAACTTACATTTGTAGAAAGCTGCCATCACATTGCGACTGGAAATAATTCTTATTAAATGGCATTCCGTCAGAGCTCATCACGTCTTGTCCGCTCCAGGAGCTGGAGTATTGGCACCATGCAGATGAAGCATGCTGCTGTTCTGGGGAATTCTGTCTGAAAAATTCCGGGGAGGGCTGTTTACACTCAGAACCTTGTGGAATCCATAAAACAATGACAGGAAGTGACTTTGCACATACTTTGGATTTGCAACTGGGTAATCTGTACTTTTAACTTCAGCATAAAATCCATGAACGATCTAAGATTTTTATGTTTATATTCTGTTCTCCCATTATATTCTTTTCTCCCTCCATCCCTTTCTCTTTCCATTCTTCCTCGTTCCAGAACAACGGGACCAAGTTACCCTTGGGCCCCCAAAGGCAACGGACAGTGCGTGTGTCTCTGAGCCCACAATAAGCTGGAAGGGAGACGGCCCAGCCTGCAAGGGCTGCAACGTGCCTACTGGCCACTGCAGCCCAAGACGTTCCTCACTTCATGGCTCTACTACAACTGGATGAAATCTTCAGAGAAAATAAGCACGCACCCCCCAAACTAGACACCCGAGAGTCTTAGAACACACTTAGGTGAGAGCCCCTCACGGCCCTCTGAGGCAGCCGGACTCTGAGCCCCCGTGTCTGCATGCAGGTTGGAGCCCTGGCACGCAGGAAGGCTGAGTTCCTGCCCCAGCCCTGCTCTCCAGCAATGGGGAGCTTGTCTGCTGCTGGGAGCCCCCAGCAATAGCTGCCTGCTGTTTCCAAACCTGCCAGCCCTTATTCCACAGTCTCACGGATAAACACGTTACAGTTCAGATACTGTTGGGAATTCTGCTCCTGGCCTCTGAGCTTTGCAACGAGTAGCTTCCGACTGAGGTTAGCACTCCCGTCCCTACACCCTCGGTGACTGGATTGAATAACCGTCGCGCCCTCATTTTGCCCCCACCCTCGACCCTCTGGCCTTCCTGGGTAGCGTGTCCCGCAGCTGCCCTCATTCCTCCATTTCCTCTTGCAGGCTGTGAGCTCCTTCACCACGGATGTCTTCCCGTGTGTTAGAACACGTCATTTCAATCCCCAGAACATCCCACTGAAAAGTAAGCAGAGCCAAACGACAGTTTAAATGTGGGCATTGCTTTTTCCCTTTCAATCGACAGTATGCCTCGATTCTGTAGTTTCCCCCAGATTATAAATTGCAAAGCAATCACCACATCTGTTATGTTTCTTACTTACATCTCTTGCATACAATGGTCATTAGATGAGTTTCTAACCCAATTAGGAGACAGGACACTGGGTAAAAGTGAAAGATTTCTATTATTTGTAAAATTAATCCATAAAATTCCATCTGATACAAAGCTGAATAACTTGCATAGATTTAAACATATTGTTAATGAAATCACATGTTTTATCCACCCAGATAAAGCATGAGCAGATTTATTTTGATTTTGTTTCTATCCATTTATTCAAAAAGTATTTACTAAAGCTGATAAGCTCTGAGTATGCTAAGCAAGTTGGACAAGCTTCCTGTTCTCAGGGAATTTACGTTTTCTGGGAAGTGAGAGTAGGAAGCTTTCGGATGATGAGAAATGTGAGAAAAGGAAAACAAGTCTCCCTAAGAGCAGAATCAAAAGAAACAATGTCATCTCTCCAAAACAGGGGTTCGTTCTCACCTGGGGCAGGGTTGCCCACGATGGGCCAGTCAACAACGTCTGGGGCGTTTTGGGTGTATCATCTGGAGGGGGGCCGCTACGGCATCTAGCGGGTGGAGGTCGGGGTGCTGCTTACCATCCTGCAATGCACAGGGAGGCCCTCCACAGAGAAGTGTCCAGACACAAGTGTCGGCAGTGCTGAAATTAAGAAACCCTGCTCTCACGCTACAGTTGTAATGCACGTATAATTTCCTTTTATGCTTATTTGCTCTCACTGACAGACACATAAAAGACCTGGTCACTGCTTTGGAATTCCAGCAGAGTTTTTAAGATTAAAAATGGCAATTTTTTTTTTCTCGAAAGAAAAGGAGTATACCTTTAAGATTTTTTTTTTTTCCTTACCGTATATAATAGTCCAGTGTCCTTTCATGAAGTGCGTTCTGGAGCAAGAGATGTGACTTTCAAACTCTCACAGTAATGACCACCACCATCATTTATCTGAAGCTAGACAAACGCCAAGACTCTAGTTTTTAGAAATGCTCTTGTCAATCTGAATTTGTGACTTCTGAAAGCGGGAGAAACTCTGGGAAGGTTCCAGGCTCTCTACTACGTTGGAATCTTTAATCCAGCATAACTGGACCCTCCTATCAGTTGCAGGCGCATTTGTGTAGTCAGATGCGCAAATTATCAGAGCGGGTGCATCAAGAGAAACGTTGCTTTCTTGAAGGTACTGCCAAACATACATTCTGGACTCCTGACTCCCTGCAAAATAGAATTGAACACACTAAATCTCCAGGATATAGACTGCCATTGACTTGTATTCATTTGTATTAGATTGCCAATAAAGTCGTGAAACTTACCTAGCACCCCAGAGAGTGTTTCTGTCATTCAGGGGGTCTCCTTTAAGGCTCCCTCCACTATATTTACTTCCCTCACTCCTTCCCTTTCCCCACCAACACCGCGTGCACCCAGCTCCACGTTTACGTTGTCTTTGTCCTCCTGAGCTGCCTTCTCTCTTTTGATTTTTCTTTTTTTCTTTTTTCTTTTTAACGGACAAGAGGCTGCAGCTAGCGCTATGTCTCAAAAAATCAACTCACACAGTGCTGTACATTCATAATGGTTGTACGTTTCCCTCTATCCTTTTTATATCTTTAATTACATTTAAGCGTTTCAGGAATCCATTATGTATCATAATCAAACATCATCTTCCCTTGTGCATCTATTCCTGTTTTAAATCTAGATTTCTAAAATGACTGTGCTATTTTTATCTGTTTAACTCCATCCTCTCTAGTTTTCCTAGAGGAAGAGGGAGCTTTAAATGGTTGGTCT
Source organism: Balaenoptera borealis (assembly GCF_965194805.1). NCBI lineage: Eukaryota > Metazoa > Chordata > Mammalia > Artiodactyla > Balaenopteridae > Balaenoptera > Balaenoptera borealis. The sequence goes on along the minus strand of NC_138881.1, from coordinate 5,804,441 downwards.
GTGAATCCCTGCAAACCGTACAATGAAGTGAGTTGCCCAGTTAATCATATTTATTCTCTGACAGAAAATAAGAGAGAAGACAGACACAAAAGCCCGGACTTTACAGAAAGACAAACCCAAATTCTAATCCTCTCTTAGCTTGTAAATCACTTAATCTCCTGAACCAAAATGTATTCATCTGTCAAATGAATATAGGACTTATTTTGAAGTTGTTATGAGGATGACAAACATGGGGAAGGATGGCGGCCCAACAAACTTACTTCCTTTCCTATAAAAATAATAAATGCAGGCTCCCCTTCAAAGGGGGCATCAACCAGGGCAGACATGGCTTCCTTTTCCTTTCATCCTAAAATACCTATCAGTGCCTTTGTTGATTTTTCAGTCAAAAATGCCATCTGGACATTTGGGGACCAAAATGCCAATCAACTTTTTCTCTATTGCAAAAATTAATTACCTACACAGACCTCACTCTTGAAGTCACCTTGACATAAGGAGGATGGGAGAAGAATTGAACCCAAAAATAGGTTTAAAATTCCTTTAAGATTTGTAACAGAAGAGATTTTTGTGAGCTTGCAAAACTCTGAAGCCTTTGTTTTTAAAAGATATATGCAAAGACAAAAGGTAGGAGGACTTGTCACAGGGAGAAAGCATCCTTACATACATATAAAAGAAGGAGCCATGTTCAAACTTTACTTCAGGAGGAAGATAGATCTGCCCGTAAAATAGTTCCACTCACTCGGTGTAAGTTTCTTCTTTTTCTTACGTGCAAAGTTTCTTACCAAAGTCGGAGAAACTAAAAGTACATTCCCCCTCTAAAAAAATTCTTAAATTTCACAAGAGGAGATTCCATGTTACCTGTGAATCTCCTTCCGTGACATCTAGGTGGGTATGAGCAATACATACTGAGGAAAATGTCCCTGTGTAACCTCCTTGACGTTTGCTTTCCTTCTGGAGCCCTGGGTCGTTGTACCAAACTGCATTGTAACCAATACCAGATGCTAAAACAGAGGCAAAGCCAGGACTCGTATTTGCTCAAGAGAGCACTGTTTCAAAGCTCAGCATCATTGCAACCAATAATATCTTTTCCTATAATGTGAAGGAGCAAATCAATAGAGTTGTGGTCAGTTGTCAAAATTTCAGATCTAAATAATGATATTTCATAATATAGCCACGATAGCATGCTAACAGGAAACAAACGTGGGGCTTTATAATATTTTAAAATTATATAAATAGTTTTGACAGGAACTAGCATTTTAAAACAAGAAGACTGGAGATACACAGACAAACGCACAGAGAAGGGGGTGCTTTACTAAACCCCACATAAAATCATTGATAAATGAGAAAATTCAATGATGCCTAGGGAAGTCTTTATCTAGGAGACTTTCTGCTAACTCGAGAAGTGTGCTTCATTTCATTACTACTACGAACTAAAAGAAAATCATAACATAGAAAGCAAAATAATGAAGCTCTTACCCTTGTATTTCAATCTAACTGTAGCACAGATGTGAGCAAGCAGTGACAACAATTAGCAGAGCAGAGAACGTTTCCAGTGAAACTCTCAAACCTTGAGCTTGCAAAACTGGAATCATGTCACCTTTTAAAAAATGGACCGTCTGAACTCAGCATGGAGGGTGTAAAAGAAGTTCCAATAGAGCTGTTTTGTACAAATGGTGGCCCCTCCCCCCAGGAGCCATTTCTTGACTTAACCATTACTCTGTGGCTGTGAGGACAGAAGTTGATCAACTCTTGACATCCAGAAGGTCTGCTGGCTTTTAGGCAGATATTTAAATTGTAAGCAAGTGAACCTACTAAGTGCAAATGGATAAACAAGAGAAACGATAGACACTTACAGAGGCTCTCACAGTTCTGGAGTTCAGTGTCTGTCTTGGGCTTCTCAGGGCTGACAATTCATAGGCCAGCAAAGCTGAGGTCCTTTCTGGAGGCTGTATACGAGGACACGTTTCTTGCCTTTTCCAGCTTATACAGGTGGATCACATGTTTTGGTTTGGGGCTTCTTCCGTCTTCAGCATGCCAGCAAAGACCCCATGAATCTCTGGTGTCACCTCTAACACTGACTCTGCCGCCCACGTCCACATGGAGGGACTTTTATGATCCCGTTGGCCCACCTGCATAATCCACTCTTCCCCCTACTTAAGGTCTTCTCATTAACAGCCTTCCTGCCATCTGCAACTTCAATTCCCCTCTGCTGTCCGAGGGAACATATTCACAGGTTCTGGGAATTGGGGCGCGGACTTCTTTGTCGGAAAGGCCATTATTTTTGCCTACAGTAGCAACCATCTAATTCCTTAGATTTCACATATTTGAAACTGAAATGTATAGAGTTTATGTGGTTGATGTTTAAGGAATAAAATGTTTATTTTACTCCTAAAACCACATGATATTGACGGTTTTAAAACTATGCTCTTGTCACCTGCACATGTATATATCATTTTGATCTATATTTCCAATATGATAATGGTTGTTAAATGAATTCTGTGTGCCTTTTGCACATTGTACACTTGAAAACATTGCATGCATTTATTTTTAAACCTCTAAGAGTGCAAACACTAACATTTACCAATTTGCCAAGTGAAATAATACATAAATGCAACAAAACGAACCATGTCATGCTATGACAATCTCTAAGGTGGAATTATATCAGATAGTAAAATGGAAACTATGATCTCATCAGACACTTGAAAGCAGTGTGAATAAAAAGTATCAATATCTTAACCAGAAAATGTGTACATCAGTGTTTTTACTTATTCGTTCTTTTTTTTAAAAAATGTGAGCTCAGGTTATTCATGAGTATTTTTCTCTCTTTTAATAATCTGAGATTGATTTTAAGTAATTCTATCTAGTTTTATCTTTTTTGAAATCTTTTTTGAAATTCATAAAAAATGAATGTTCCAAGTCTTTACCCAATTCATCTGCACAAAAAGAACGTTTAAAAAACCAGGACTCTTAGATGGATGAAAGCTTGATTTGCTCAAACATTTGATACTAAAATATCTCAAGGACAAAACTCGAAACCACTCATCAATTAAGACAAAATGTCAATGGAGGTATTATAGTCATGAATATTTATGAGGTGAATGACAAAGCATCCAAATATATTTGAAATGTACTTAACAAAATATATTTTGAAATGCAAAGATACAGTTTGCATTTCCCAGTGTTTGACAGAACAAGTCAACATAAATAAATGAAAATGTAGAGAATATGTATACTGTGATCAATAATGTTTGTTAATAGGTACAAATTAAATTGTGAGTCCTAGAAGCAGAGAATGCTATTTCTGGTTTTGCAAGTGTATGCACATTGAGTCACCAAAAGGATCTTTATATTAGGTGATAAGGAACATTATACTAATTTTTTTTAAAAAGGAATAATTCTGAAAATATTCTTTGACCTGAACACACACTCACACACAATTTGATAACAATATGATAATAACAATACTACTGTCACCACAACAGCAGCAGCAGACCCTGGGATATTAGACAGCCTCTTTTCAGCCACAATAGAGGAATTTAAATACCCTTAGAGGTATAACCGATCAAAATTTGTCCCCTCTACCTACATCCTATCATATTAGCTTCAGGCATTTTCTTCAAAACACTTACCTGAAATACCTTTTTAAAATAGACTCCATAGTTTTTTAAAAATATCTCCATAGTTTTGCCTTTTTCAGAATGTCACAGAGTTGGAATCACACAGCATGTAACCTATTCAGATTGGTTTCTTTCACTTAGTGATATGCATTTAAGGTTCCTCCATGTCTTTTCTTGGCTTGATAGTTCCCTTCTTTTTATTGCTGAATAATATTCCACTGTCTGAATGGACCACAGTTTATTTCCCCCGTTCAACTACTGAAGGACATCTTAGTTGCTTCCAAGTTTTGGCAATTGTGAATAAAGCTGCTGCAAGCATCCATTTGCAGTTTTTTTGTATGGACATAAGTTTTCAGCTCCTTTGGGTAAATACTGAGGAGCACAGTTGCTGGTTCATATGGTAAGAGTAGTTCTATAAGAAACGATCCAGATGTCTTCCAAAGTGTCTCTACTGCTTTTCATTCCCACTAGCAATGAATGACAGTTCCTGTTGCTCTATATCCTCACCTGCATTTGGTGTTATCGTGGTTTTGGATTTTCCCCATTCTAAGAGTTGTGCAGTGGCGTCTCATTGTTTTAATTTGCAATTCCCTAATGACATACAATTATCTGCCATATGCATATATTCTTTGGTGAGATGTCTGTTCAGATATTTTGCCCATTTTTAAATCAGGCTGTTTGTTTTCTTATTGTTGAGTTTTAAAAGTTCTTTGTATATTTTTGACAACTGTCCTTTACCAAATATCTTTTGCAAATATTTTCTTCCAGCTTGTGGCTTATCTTCTCATTCTCTTGACAGAGTCTTTTGAAGAGCAGAAGTTTTTAATTTTAATGAAGTCCAGCTTATCAATTATTTCTTTCATGGACTGGTGTTGTCTTTAAAATGCTATCACCAAATTCCAAGTCATTTAGATTTTCCCCTGGTTTTGCATTTGCATTTAGGTTTATGACACATTTGAGCTGATTTTTTAAAGGGTGTAAGGTCTGTGTCTAGATTCATTTTTTTACGTGTGGATGTCCAATTGGTTGTTCCAGCACCATCTTTTTGCTGAAAGACTATTTTTGCCCCATTGTGGTTGGTTCCTTTACTCCTTTTTCAAAGATCAGTTGACTATATTTGTGAAGGTCTGTTTCTCAGCTCTCTGTTCTGTTTCATACATTTGTCTATTCTTTTGCCAATACCACACTGTCTTGATCATGAAGTATCTTTTAATTCAGTTGCTTACATAAATACTGGCTATTTCCCCAGTCTTTGTTTTCTTCAAGACTGCATCAAGGGACTTCCTTGGTGGTCCAGTGGTTAAGACTCCAGGCTCCCAATGCAGGGGGCCTGGGTTCGATCCCTAGTGAGAGAACTAGATCCCGCATGCCGCAACTAAAAGATCCCACGTGCTGCAACTAAAGATCCTGCACGAGGCAACAAATATCCCGCATGCCGCAACTAAGACCTGGCACAGCCAAATACATAAATAAAAAATATTAAAAAAAAAAGAAAGCATCAATAAGTGAATATTTTTAAATGAATAATTTGGAGGTTGGGTTAAGGAGGAAAGCAAAATATCAATTGCATTCATTCACTCATCTCCTTTAGAAGCATGATGTGACTGGAACACGATGGGCAAGCAGGACAGTGGGAATTGGTGATGTCTTTGATCAGAAATGGCTACATATTGATGCACGTGGGATTTGGTCAAAGGTGAAGTTAGGGGCAAGTTCATACTCATAAGCAAACATACAGAAAATCAAAAATATATTCACTATTCTTTCAGCTTAATTAGTTACAAAAAGGAAACATGAACAAAACAGAAAAAGCACAGTGAACTAAATATAGATAAACGTGGAAACTAATGAGTTCCGGGAAATGTAAATCTAAAAAAGAAAAAATAATTTGCAAATTAACAGAAACATGACATTGGAAGATGTAACATTTTCTGCTCGTGACAGATTAAAAGGCAAAAATAAACAAGGAAAATGTGAATAATTAATAAAATTTAATTAATTACTGTATATGAAACTGTGTGGCTCTAAATCTATTTATTAAATAACCAATTTTTCACAATTTAATTCATCTAATGCCAAATTATTGAAAACCAGTTAGTTCTTCTAAGGCAATTTACCGCCTTTGAATATATTCAATTCACCAAATTTTCCAAAATCATTTTTAAAGAAAATTCATCTTAAATATATTAAATGAATTTGAATCAAATTTTCCTATTTCTTCTCAACCACGTAGTTTATGTGCACCAGAAAATAGTAAAAACATGATTTTAGTGACTATTTTCTTAAAACTAGTAGTAATGTAGATGCACAGAAGAAAAATCATTACTTTAGGGCCTAATTCTTTCAAAGAATCTGGGTTGGAGAGAGCTACATGGACTCACTTTTCATGGGTGTATTCTTACTCAATATTCCTGAAGAATAGATGTTTAAACCCCCAGCGTTCAAATGAGCTCATATTGAAACAACAGGATTTGTTTCACCTATGAAAATGTGGTATTATAATGTCGAGTATTGTTTATCATATCAACTATAGAATTTTCAGAAGGGTTATCAATTAAAAACCCTTTCAGGCCTTTTATTGACCAGCTGGACTTATAGAAAATGCAAAGATTGTCAGATAAATACTCAAAGTGCCTATTGAGAGATTTAGAAATAATTTGTTTATGATAATAAGGATCGAAGCAAGCTAAGGTATAACAGGCGATGCTTGTAGAACAACCATTGACACCGATGCCTATTTCCTAAGGTAGAAACTGCTCAGCACCACGATCTCCACATCATCCCTGGGGGGTAGGTGTGACTATCTCTGTCTTCCACAGAAAATACTTGGGGAGGGGGGAGCCTTTCAGAGTGGATAAGAAATGTGCTTCTTGTTACAAAGCACAGGGACAGGCTGAGAATTTGAATTCCAGGCTCCCTAACCCCATCACTTTCTCCACTATTGAACTGAGAAGAAGCAAACAGAGCAGGTGATTAAGACAGTACATATATACTGTGAGGCTAATTTAAATACATGTAGGTGGATGGCGTCTGCACATAAACGCACAGGAAAACATCTTTGCAGAGAGCTATCAAATGTCACACAGGTACTCTCTAATAACTGCTGTCCCTCCTTGTTCCTACATGTACAGTCTAATTTTACTAAATAAAAAAGGAATAAGCTATCCATATAAATAATATTAGCAAGTATGCTACACCTCTATTTAAGTAAAATAAAACTGTAAGCTTCTTGAAACCACAGCCCTGCTTTGACATTTCACAGAGAATGGCTTTGGTATATTAACCAGACCACACTGTTGACTAAGTAGATAACAACGTAGTTAAATTTGCTCCAAATCTAAATCACAAATGAATGTGTCTAAAAGTTTAAAACACAGAAATGAATACTTAAGACTTAAGTAAGTGGTCAGTTTTGTGTTAGGAAAAAAATATATCTATAAATAAATGATTTGAACTGAAAAAGAAAATTTGTCTAATTTGTCTACTAGACAGATGTTATAAATAATTTTTTAGATTTCATAAAATAGAAGAAGAAAACTGAATGATTATAAATAAGCCCAGGAAATTATTCTTTGAATCAATCAGTAAAATAGACAAAACTCGGGACTTCCCTGGTGGTCCAGTGGTAAAGAATCCACCTTCCAATGCAGGAGACGTGGGTTTGATCCCTGTTCAGGGAACTAAGATCCCACATACCGCGGGGGGGCAACTAAGCCCGTGCACCACAACTACTGAGCTCACGCGCCTCAATGAGAGAGCCTGCATGCTGCAAACTACAGAACTCACATGCCCTGGTGCCCACGCGCCACAACTAGAGAGTCCATGCGCCCTAAACCCACGTACCACAACTAAAGAGAGAAAACCCGCATGCCACAACTAAAGAGATGCCCGTGTGCTGCAAGGAACAGCCCACGCTCCGCAATGAAAGATGCTGCGTGCTTCAATGAAGATCCCCACGTGCCACAACTAACACATGGTGCAGCCAAAAATAAAATTCAATAAATAAATAAATAATGTTTAAAAAAAAGAAAAAAATACTTTTAAAAAAAATAGACAACTATGTAAAATTTAATGAAAAGGCATGAAAAAAAGCAGAAAAAGAAATCAATACAATTAGGCATGAGGAACTGAATATGGCAGACACGGAGAAGAGATGAAAGATTTTTAAGGCACTACCATGTACAAATCCCTACAGATAAATTGGGAAATTTTAGAGAAGGGACAATATCCTTGAAAAATGTAAATGGCCAAAATTAAATCAAGAATTTTAGAAGAAGTTGGAAATCTGTATAAAGCAATACAGTAAAAAAAAAAAGGAAATAAAGCCACAAACAAAAAAAGAAAAGAAATGATAGTCAAGGCTCTGGGGTCACATAGATTTACTGATGAGTTTTTGAGTTTATTCAGCTCAAACAATAAAATCAATCCCATGCATACATGTACACACACACACACACACACACACACACACACACACACACACACACACACACACACACAGGATGGGGAATCCATTATATTATCAGATGTTTGCTTAACTCTGATGGGAAAATCTGATGACTACAGTGAAAAGAAGCATAGTTCAAAGCAGTACATTCAACTCTTAAAAACTTCCTTTTATATCTTTTTTCAGAAAACTAAAATGTAGAACAGCTACAAATGGAGTGCAAATCTGAGAACTTAGAAATCACCTAGACATCTTGATAAAGTGCAGATTCTGGTTTGTTCAGTGCAGGAGAGGCTGGTGATAAATACATAACCCCCGGGTCATACTGATGCTGCTGGCGTGCAGACCACACTCTGACTGGCAGGGATCTAGAGGATCCCACCTTCTCCTCTCTCCTCCAGGGATCTAGAGGATCCCACCTTCTCCTCTCTCCTCCAGGGATCTAGAGGATCCCACCTTCTCCTCTCTCCTCCAGGGATCTAGAGGATCCCACCTTCTCCTCTCTCCTCCAGGCTCCAGTAGTCCAATCCCTTCTCCCCATCCTTGGTCTCAGTTCATGACCTTCCTACGTCGGGGGGAAAATCCGCGCCATCAGTAGAGAGACTCCTCAAGCTCTGCCTTCCAGGCTACCCACTTACCAGCCTTCAAGCCCACAGCACCCACCGTCCCCTCTCATGACCTCAGACCACCCATGCTCCCAGGACTGAAAACACACCAGAATGGACTTCTATATCACCCCCGCGATTCTCCCTCTCTTTCTGTGGTTATCCATATGCATGCTGAACTAGAGCCCTCCATTCAGAAGTGGGCTATGACTCTCCCTAGCAAAACCCTGCACCCCGCTAAAAGGGAAAACACAAATCTCTTCCTATGCCCACCTTCTCTTTCAGGAACTGCCCCCAAAGCTCCCTCCTTGACATTAAGGCACCTCGGGAAAAAATGATTTATTTTGTCACCTTCCGATTAATTCTCTTTTCCATGTTTCTCTTAAACCAGGATTTCTTCACACCTCTCCAGTGACACTGGAGTTTCTTAGGTCACCAGTGACCTCCGTGCTGCTGTAGGCAATGCCAAACTCAGTCCTCCGTGGAATGGGCCCACCAGCATCATTTGATACAAGCATCACTTTCCCTACCTTGGAAAGCTTTCCTCAAGTGCATATCTTGGCCACTTGCTCTCTGCTCTTTTCCTCCCTCCCCCACTGGGTGTTTCTCCCCAGGCTCCTTCGTCTCTTTTCCTTACCTTCACAACCTTGAAACGTTGCGGTGGTCCAGTCTTAGTCTATGAATATTTATTCTTTCCTATCTACATGTACTCCCTCCGGGATCTCAGCTAGCCTGATGGCTTGAAACCTTACCTGTCTGCCGATAATACTTCTATCTTCAGGTTGTTTCTCTCCCCTGAATGCTAGATTCATGCATTCAACTCTCTATTAGTAGTTTCACATGGATGCCTAATACTCATCTCCGTCTTTTTTTCCAGCTTTATCGAGACATAATTGCCGTATAACATACTGTAAGTGTAAGCTGTACAGGGTGATGATTGGATACACATACATATAGTGAAATGATGACCACAGTAGGGTTAGTTAATACCTCCATCACCTCACATAATTACCATTCCCTTTTCATGGTGAGAACACTTAAGATGTGCCCTCTTCACAGCTTCCAAGTACATAATACAGAATTGGTAACGACAGTCACCATACTGTACGTTAGACCTCAGAACTTCTACTCATCTTTGTAACTAGGACGTTTGTACCCTTTGACCGTCATGTCTCCATTTCTCCAATGCCCCAAAGCCCTAGCAACCACCATTCTATTCTCTGTTTCTGTGAGTTCTGCCTTTTAAGATTCCACATAACAGCATTTCTTTCTCTGTCTGACTTCCTTCACGTAGCAGAATGCCCTCAAGTTTCATCCATGTTGTCACAAATGGCTTATTCAGCCATGAGGAAGAAGAAACTACTCATCCTAATCTCAACATGTCAAAAGCTAATGTCGGGACTTCCCTGGTGGCACAGTGGTTAAGAATCCGCCTGCCAATGCAGGGGACAGAGGTTCGAGCCCTGGTCCAGGAAGATCCCACATGCCGCGGAGCAACTAAGCCCGTGCACCACAACTACTGAGCCTGCGCTCTAGAGCCTGCAAGCCACAACTACTGAGCCCACGTGCCACAACTACTGAAGCCCGCGTGCCTAGAGCCCATGCTCCGCAACAAGAGAAGCCACCACGATGAGAAGCCCAGGCACCGCAACGAAGAGTAGCCCCCGCTCACCGCAAGTAGAGAAAACCCACACGCAGCAGTGAAGACCCAAAAGAGCCAAAAATAAATTAATTTTTAAAAAAAGCTAATGTCCTCATCACTTCACCCACACCATAATCCCGCCCACCACCCCCCACGACCATCACACACATACACAGAAAAAGGAAAAAGAAAAGGTCTTTGCTTCCCTTGCACTCTTCTCCACCTTTGTTTCTGTCAACTCTGCTCAGACCAAGACTCAGGAACTATCTGTGAGCTCTTTCTTTTCTTCATAGCCACCCATGCATTGCTTTCTGACGCCCTATAGCATCCATCTTCCAAGGACACAAAGCATCTGCTTCCTTCCCCACCCTCTCTAGAGCATCACCATTGCCCTCCTGGGGGACAGCAGTCACAGGCTAATTGGATTCCTCCTTCCAAACCTTCCCCCCTACAGATGACCACCAACACAGCAGGCAGAGACCCACAGAACAGATGATGCCAGCCTCTGGCCCAAACTTCCCGTGGTTCACCATGTTCCTGCCAGTAAACGTCAGTGTCCTTACAAAGTGCTGCAAGGCCCTATGTGACCCCCTTCCGTGACTTCTCGCCACTCTTCTCCTCTTGCTCATTCCACCCATGGCAAGGGGCCACATAAGCCCTGAGCTGACCCTTGGACACTCCAGTCGCCCTTCCAAGGCATGGACGATGCCTGCTTCTCAGAATGCTCTTCCCCAGAAAGCCACACGGCTGCTTCTTCACCACCTTCTAGGTTGTCTGAAATGTGACCTTCTCCATGGTCCAGTACAATAGGCAGTGACACTTTCCACCAGGTATTTCTCAGTATTTTGAATTTACAGTAAGAAAACTGGAAGTGGTGTTAGCAGTATCAAGTACATCTTTTCTTAATGGAGACACATTTTGTTAGATATTAAGACAAAATGTGTTGCAGTAGTGCTTCTCAAACTTAAATGTGCATATGAAACACATGGGGATCTTGTTAAACTTGAAATTCAGATTCAGCAGCTCTGGAGAGAGGACCGAGGATCTGCCTTTCTAACAGGCTCCCAGGGGATATCCAGAACACAACTGGGCTACGATTTGAGCCGAGGGTCCTGAGAGGGTTTTTTTTTTTTAACCTTTAGAAATGTGAAGACATACTGAAATGTGAAAAGAAAAAAAAAAGAAATTATTTTGTTTTTAATTTATCACTATCAACCTGTTGGTATATTTGAGTTTTCTTCATCTATAGAGCCTGCATTTCTCTTCACTACATTAATTCATTTAAAAAAATTAATGAGCACATACTATGCAACACACAATCAGTGTATTGGGTGCTGAGTACGTAAAAATAACTGGAGACTCAGCCCCCCTGGTCAGTGCATTTGCAATGATGTGCGTGAAAGACAGGATGGGCAGGGGGAGAACAGTTCAGTTTCCATTGCTAAGATGGGACAAGCGCAGAACTCCACATTAACATGCACAGTTTTATCACCACTCAACATGCCCTTCCACACATTAAAAAACCAGACAAGTTTAACAGCAGCTCACAATCAACTCAAAGAACTTTGCACATAATTTCCCTGTAACATTCAGAAACGATTTCTGTAACTGATATTCCATCTGTATAATGCATAATTATACGACGAGGACAGAGAAAGTGTAAAACACCAATGATATCTCAAGAAAAGTATTTCAGGAAGTTCAGGCTGAGTGAACACGTACATCTTGTGGTATTTTGTTTGATTTCCATTACAGAAACAATTTTATTCTGTGGATAGACACAATTACCTCAAGTATGACAACTATCTCATTAAAATGGCATCATATTTTAGCATAAAATGGCATGTTTTGAGAATTGATAAAGGAGCTAATTCATTTCTGTCTTTGTAAAAACAGTCTCTGAACAATGGTTTGTGTCACTGTGGAGTTTTTTTTGTTTTTTAATGTTTTGTTTCCGGACACTGCAGACAGTAGTGCCCGGGCAGATATTACATGTACAAGAAGAATCACGACCCCTCTCTCCTTACACCTTATATGGAGGCTGGGCGTTTGTCCGCTAACCTCCTTGCCATATATTCACTCACTCTTTATTCATTGACTGCACTTCTGTTAAGAGTCTGGTACTGTGCTGCGCTGACCTTGGGAACAGAAAGATGATGTAGGCTCCTTCTCTACCTTTGAGGTTCTCAGTTCAGAAAGGAAAACATGCAAATGGTTAAGTATTACTTCCTCAGGGGAAGGGAGAGAGAATGGAATTACATAGTATTGTGGGCAGAGAAGGCAGGAAGGGATTGACTGGTCTTGAAGGGTTAAAAACTTACCAAATGCATTGTAAATTTTTCATTCTCTTGGGGTGAGTCAAGGAGCTTAATGAAGGTGCACGGTGTGACAAAGCTTGGGGACAGTTTCAACACGGCCAAGGTGGAGACAAGGGAGAGGATGGAACAAAGGTAATCTGAAAAAAGAGTGAGGCCAATAGAAATAAAAACAAAAATAAACAAATGGGACCTAATCAAACTTACAAGGTTTTGCACAGCAAAGAAAACCATAAAACAAACAAACAAACAAACAAAAAACCCAAAAAGACAACCTACGGAATGGGAGAAAATATTTGCAAATGATGCGACCAAGAAGAGCTTAATCTCCAAAATATACAAACAGCACATGCAACTCAACAAAAAAAACCCCGAACAACCCAATCAAAAAACGTGCAGAAGACCTTAATAGACATTTCTCCAAAGAAGACATATAGATGGTCAACAGGCACATGAAAAGATGCTCAGTGTTGCTAATTATTAGAGAAATGCAAATCAAAACTACAATGAGGTATCACCTCACACCAGTCACAATGGCCATCATCAAAAAGCCCTACAAATAACCAATGCTGGAGAGGGTGTGGAGAAAAGGGAACCCTCCTACACTGTTGGTGGGAATGTAAATTGGTGCAGCCACTATGGTACATATATACGATGGAACATTACTCAACCATAAAAAAGAATGAAATAATGCCATCTGCAGCAACATGGACCTAGAGATGATCATACTAAGTGAAGTAAGTCAGAAAGAGAAAGACAAATATCATATGATATCACTTATATGTGGACTCTAAAATATGACACAAATGAGCTTATCTACAAAACAGAAACAGACTCACAGACGTAGAGATCAGACTGGTGGTTGCCAAGGGGCAGGGTGGGGAGGGGAGGGATGGAGTGGGAGTTTGGGGTTGGCAGATGCAGACTATTACAGTTAGAATGGATAAACAACAAGGTCCTACTGTAGAGCACAGGGAACTGTATCCAATCTCCTGGGATAAACCATAATGGGAAAGAATTTTGTAAAAAAGAATGTCTCTGTGTATAACTGAGTCACTTTGCTGTACAGCAGAGACTGGCACAGCATTGTAAATCAACTCTACTTCAATTAAAAAAAAAAAAGCGAGGCCAGATTTTGACAGACTTTGTTCCCCAGTAGAGAACTTTAGAACAAGGGGACACAGCTTTGCTGAATGGCACCAAAATTTAGAAGGGACGAAATTTTAAAAGGTTATGCAAATTAAACTGTTTCATTTACATAGGACAATGCATGTACTCCTTTGGCAGTACGGAAAAAAAAGCTGAGATTGGTTCGTACTTCACAGAAAGAGTTAGTAAGATAAAAACACCATTACATGATGCCCCAAAGTGATTATACCCTCCTGTGAGTCATTTCATAAATTGAGGATGGTTTGGGTGCTTGTGGTAGAAAAGCCAGTCAGGAGTTGGAAATTGAGGGTGTTTCTGGAAAGTGGGAATGTCTCAATCTTTTTATTTTATAAAAATGTTTAGTGTAAACGTGTACTACATTTATGCATATATTTAATGAAACTGTCCTGCTTTCACTATGATGAAAACGATTCTGTTTTAAAGTCCACCATGAGAAAACAAAAGCTGTCAGGTGACATTTTAGTGTGTCACTGTCCAGATGCACTGGCTAGCTCAGAACGACCAAATAGCCTAAGTTTTAACAAGACGAATACACGAAAAACAAACAAAAAGAGATAAAAACGGAACTCAGAGGAAAGGGAAATTTACTCTTAAAGAAACCTATCTCTACTATTTCTTCTTTTATCTTCTAAAGTTGGATGCTTTGTTCTTTAATGTTGAGTCTTTCTTCTTTAAAAAAAAATATGACAGAGATAAGTGAACATTATGGTACGAAATATTAAAATGACATATTTGTGTTTATGGACAAAGGTGAGGAATATCTACTAAAATAAAATCAGCATGAAGATAAGATGCACTGGATTATCAAATGAGATTCACTCTGAAATCTTACCTAGTATCAAGCTTCACTAATAATGCCACACGGGCAAAGCAGGTTTCGGATCATTAACACTTGTAGAATCCCTTTTTGTTTCATTTGACACTCTCTGATCCAGGTTTAACATACAAGGTCTCTAAGCGAGGCTTGTGAAATTGTGGAAGCATATCCTCTATACAGAAGGGAGCCACTACTTTCATGAACCACCTCTTTTATACTCAGATATTTCCATCACTTATGTAACATCATCTGGGGGGCCAAGTCCCTAAACTCATAAACAATACCAGGTAGACCAGTTACATTCTGCTAAAAGTGGAAGGATATAGACTCTACCATAAGGAACTACCGTTTCAGTGTTTGCCAAGAGGTCTGACATTGACAAGCTCACAGGGAGTACTGCCCTGGTCACCGTTCATTCTTTTCCTCAGTGTCCCCAGTAAAAAAAGACAACGGATTTCCAGACTGCCGCTAACCCTTTCTTTTCCATGTGTGTTAAGATTGTGGCATTTTTTTCCTGCACTATTTAAATTTTATTTTTTTTTAAATTTGCAAACATTAAAAAATACAGAATGAGGGACTTCGCTGGTGGTCCAGTGGTGAAGACTCCATGCTCCCAATGCAGGGGGCCTGGGTTTGATCCCTGGTCAGGGAACTGGATCCCGCGAGCCACAACTAAAGATCCTGCGTGCCGCAACTAAGACCCGGCACAGCCAAATAAATAAATAAATAAATAAATAAATAAATATTTTTTAAAAAATACAGAATGAGCCAAGATATGTGTTCAGATAACTTTAGGAAGTTGAATGAGCTAATATGCGTATTTTAAGACAAGAGAAGAAAGCAATAGTAGAAGTTTCCTGTGGACTTCTTAGTAGGGAATGGGCACTTGTCTAATACAAAAAGTGGCAGGTAGTTCTGTACATATCCTATTTGTTCATCTCTACTGCCGGAAGGTCTAGAAATGTCTATATGGCCTTCAAATTTCTTCATGTAAGCATTGGTGATGAAATAATTTCTGATTCTGGGTAAGGCTTTTCACTTTAATAGTTGTTGCAATTTCTTTTCAGTTGTTACTTAGAGAATTTATTCGCCAAACAGTCCACACATGTTTCAGGTTATTATTCCTACAGAGCGTTCTTGTTTGGCTACACCAGAAGAAACCCACTACAACAGTTTCGTGCATTGGGAAATAGTATTCTCAGAAACGGTTCCTCTTCCTGCAATCAAACTGGATATGGGGCCAATGAATCACCAGACTTCTGACCTAGGAAAAGTTGTATAAATCAATGGTACTCTGTAAATAATATATGAGACTGGATACTCAGTAAGTTTTACATTGAGGTCTGGGAGGAGGGGGCCCTGGGTCAGGCAGAGTAGAGATTAATGAGGTTGTTTATATTTCCTGCTCTGTGGGTAAATAACTCAATATTTGCCAAGGAAGTCACTGATGGAAACAGTAGACCTTGCATTTACGTGTTAGGTATTTTGAGACCATAGTCAATAGAAATTAATTAAGTGCTACAATATCTATGATTAAATATGTCTTTAGGGAAAACGAGAAAAGTCACTAAAAAGGAAATGGAAGAAAAAGGAAGCAAATTCTAAGCAGCAGTAGCATAAATAATGATGAACTAAGTTGTAAATAGTAGCTGAAACAACAATACACTAAGTTGTACACACAGCTCATTCAAGGCATGTCAAGAACAGCCCTGTGTTCCGTATATTTTTCTTGACATTTGAATGACATTCTTGTGTCATTCAAGCAGTATTTGTTGGGGCGTGTTCCCATAAGGAACGATACCCAAGTCCTCAAGTAGGAGAGTGAGTTTGTCAAAGGAAGGCCCAAGGCTGGTGGGACAGAGGTCTTGGAAGGGGAAGGGGGCAGTTAACCAGAGAGAGTGGTGGAGGAGTGGGGGAAGGATGGTAGTGTGGCGAAGCCAGTCCTGTCTGGGTTGCCAAGAGCATGGGAGAAACAGACACATTTTTAAAAAGCTATTGCAGGATTGTGTGACGAATGTCTGAATCTAAGTCCATGTGCATTCACCCAGAGGCCCCAAAGTCAATTGCAGGTACAAGCCAAGTTTTCTGAAGAGCATCACATCTGTGATGAAGCAGGAATTTGAAAAGGACTAGATGAAGTGCATCACAGAAAAATAAAAGAGGTTCCATCTTGGGGAAGCTGATGTTGAATTAAGACTTGAAATAGGAGTTGGCATGAGACATGTAAAGATGCAGAGAGAATAGGGAGGAGTGAGTGAAGATGGGACAAAAGATGTCCAGACAGAGGGAAGAACATGCTCAAAGGTCTCGCCCTGTAGGGTAAAGACTGGCTTTAACTGAATACGACCTTAGGCTCTCCATGAACTAGACCCTGCTGGGCCGTCAGCATCATCGAGCATAATCTCTCATCACCCACCCACCTGCGCCGTCTAAGCTTCAGCCATACCGCCCTTCCTCACTCTACTCTAGATCCAAGAGTAGGAACTTAGCAGCTGCTTGGTTATGGGCCACGAGGGAGGGGATTCAGTGGAATCCCCACATGGCCCTGGAAGGCTGTCAATCGCTACAGCTATTTTGAAGGGCAATTTGCCTTCCACTCTGCTAAGTGCTTTACAGATATTTTTTGAAGTCTTATTGTCTCTGTCCCACAGAGGATGGAATGGTAGCCTAGAGAGGTAAAGGGATGGACTTAAAGCCCCATGCCGGAGCTTGCTCCTGAACCCACATCCGCCTGGCTCCAAGCTCGTCTTCTTACCATTGCAGCTCCCTCCCACCAAAGCCAAGATACAAACACGAGTCACACAGTGTTAGGGTGCTTGAGTTTTGCTTATATAAAAATGGGACTTTCTTATAATGCAAGAACTAGGCACCAGAATGCACATCTATTTTAGAAATAGCTATTGTATACCAAAATTATATAAAATATCATTGTTGGTATTCCTCTAAGAAATGACAACGTTGTGGGGAAATGAATATTGCCATGGCATTCTGATTCCTTCATAATAATGCTTTGTGTTATTAAAATGTGTTCTGTAGACTGAATGTTTGTGTCCCCATCCCCTGCCAGCTCCAGATGTTGACATCCTAACCCGCCATGTGTTGGGATTAGGAGGTGGGAGCTTTGGGAGGTGATGAGATCATGAGGGTGGAGCCTTCAAGAATGGGATCAGTGCCCTTAAAAAAGAGACCCCAGAGAGAAGACACAGTGAGTGAGAAGATTATGAACTGGGAAGCGGGTTCTCACCAGACACTGGATCTGCTGACACTGTAATCTTGGACCTCCAGGCTTCCAGACATCTGAGAAATAAATGTCTGTTGCTTATAAGCCACCCAGGCAAATGGTAGTCTTTCGTAACAGCCCAAATGAACTAAGACAAGGGGTTTGGGTTTTTCATGGATTAGGATACAAACCACCTGTGAAGAAGTTTAGACCAACACTGGGCTTATGTTCCAAATGGATTTAGTTTCTATCCACTTCTAAATCCACAATGGAAAAGAAAGGCACAAATTCCAGACAATGAAGCTAAACTGGTTAGTTACCCCAATATTAAGCCTGTGAAAAATGTATTTTTACTTTTGTAAGACTTGTTTCTTAATCTTTATAAATTAATGTACCCCAATTTAAAGATGCACAAGAAACAGTACAAACAAAAGAGGAAACTGATAAAAAAAAAAGGCAGTTGGAAAACACAGGAAGAGAATTAATTTAGCTAAAAGTGGGCTGTTGATGTAGTTAGAATCTGGTTAAACAGCGAAAGTGAAATGTCAAACTAAAAATAATTAGCAAACCTACACATTAACTGAGACAGTGAGTTAACCACACAACACATTGCATACAACTCAGATTAAGTATGCTGTGCTGGTAGGCTGGGAAGAAGTACCAAAATATAACATAGTAATAAATTTATAATACTAGCTCCAAATCATAGAAGGTTACCTCTAAGGATTTTAATTTTGGAGGAAAAGTGAAGGAGAAAGGCACATTATTAGATTCAATGATTATTTCATACCACAATCTTTGAAATTCTGTCTCAAGCACAGGATATTACTATTCAAAATTGTTTTCAAAATATTCATTTCTCTTACTGAGTAAATGTATTTGTCTACTTTAAGAAATTGGAAAATTATTTATTTACCTAGGGAGTCAAATGAAGGCAATATTGGATTCACATACAATAAAAACACAATAAAACAATTACAGAATATCATCTTCATGTTTAGTTATCTTTAAACCTTCCAGATGGTGCAATCACTATGAGTGCTGCAGTAATATCATAACTGCACGTGATAAAAATAGAAATGCACATGAACTATCATCCTAACATTCTAACCTTCTGGTAAATCTACCTTAAAGATGTTCACCTTCAGCCTAATGATGTATTTATGTGGGTTTGAAATTCCTATGAGCATTAATGGAAGCTTTGATCATTTAATGAATCCAAGAACAGGATGTTAGGATGAGCTATTCGATGATATATTTAATTTATTCCTAAAATATATAATAATACTTACTGTGTCTATTCTGACTGGAGTAATTGGTTGCAATTAAAATAATGAGATATTCTAAATGATTCATGCAATACAAATGCAGAGTGATATGTAATTTGTAATTTCTTTATCATTTTTATGCTGATACATTTCCTCTTAATTCTAATAAGCTTTTGAGCTAATAGGAATATATTTTGTCATATGGATTATATTCTGGAGGACTTATTTCTCAACATTGCTAATGTGAAAACCATTTGACTGAACCTAAAATATAATGTAAACATGTAATTGGGAAAATAAACTTTGGAAAACTGTTGGGAACTATGTACAACTGAAGACATGCTTGTTCTGTGACCCAGCATTCCCACTCCTGGGTAAATATGCAATGCGTTTTTATGTGAGTTCACCAAAAGACACATGCAGAAATGCTTAGAGGGCCATTCTGTAGTATTTTTAAGCTACAGACTTTTGAGAATAAAGTTAAGGCCTTGGTTGGGCACTTCATTGCCTAATTATTACTTGTGATTTAAAACAAGTTAGTTCAAACTACTAGGTAGAAAAAAAAATACAAGGATGTAGTGTACAACACAGGGAATGTAAACAATATTTTATAATAACTTTAAATGGCGTATAATCTATAAAAATACTGAATCACTATACATCTGAAACTTATATAACATTGTAAATCAACTATGCTCCAATAAAAAAGTTAGTTCATATCCTTGATAATATGACACTTAATACTAGCCAGATAATATTTATTGAATTCTGTGTATACAAATAAATGTATTGATTGCCAATGTGAATACTGCTCTAATTAACTGCTGTGTATGAACTCCTTTAATCCTGAGAGCAGCTTTATGAAATATCATTGCGCCTTTTTTAAAGACCAAGAAAATGAGGTGTTAAAAGATCCTTTGTTCAACGTCAAATAAATAGAAAGTGGTAAGTGCTATGAAGAAAATAAATCAGGAAAACGTTCTGGAGACTGACTGGTAGATTTCCTTCATATTGTACGGTTAGGGCTGGCTTTTTTAGAGTGGATATATAAACTGAAACCTGAAAGTTAAGGACTCAGGTACGTGGACACACTGGGGAAGATGATTCCAGGCAGAAGGAGCCCTCAGGGACGGGGTGCATAGGCAGGAACTAGCATAGCATGTTTGAGGAACCTGTAGAGCTGAAACCTCGTGCTGGAGGGATGACCTTGAAGAGGTGAGGAAAGGCAGGTCATGGAAGGCCTTTTATGCTAGTCTAGGAGTTTCACTTCCATCAAAGTGTGATTGAAGTCCTGCAGGGTTTGGAGCAAGAGTGATAATTTATCACGCAAACTGTGGAATTTTTGGCAAACTGATACTGGATTGTCTAAGAGTGGTAACTGGGAGACCCCTAGGAAGCTCTGGTAACAATAAAGATGAAACGATGGCGGCCTGGAGAAAGCTGTCACTAGTAGAAATGAAGAAAACTGGGCAGATCTGGAATACAGTTTAAAAGTAGGGTTGACAAGGCTTATTAATGGAGTCTATGAATGGATGTGGGAAGAGAGAAAGGAAGGAATCACATGTGTGAATCCGGGTTCCCATGCTGGTGACTGACATGAAGATACTGGCGAAAAGAGAGTTGGAGTATTTGTGGGTTATGGAAGCAGTAGCTTTATATTGGATGCGTTCCTGTTGAGTTGCCCTGTAGGCGTCCAAGGGTAGAGATCAATTAGGTAGTTGGATTCAGGATTTTAGGGACGAGGTCAGAGGTAAGAATTTGGGAGTCATCATGATGTAAATGCTATGTAACATTGCCTCTGGAGACAGCACCGCCAGAGGGAAAATGGGGGCCAAAGCTGGAGCCCTGGGAAAGTCCACCGTGAGAACTCAGAGGAAGAGGAGGTGGCAAAGAACCTGAGAACAATTGTGTACGTGTGTGCTACCATCAGAGATGAGAAAATGTGTTTACAACAGAAATGGTTTGATGAAAAAGAAGAAGAAAACTGAAGAATAACAGCTAAAGAATTTAAAACGCTTTAAAAAATTCTCCAGATTTAACTTAACAGCAGTCAAAATTATAACATTAAAATATATACACATCTCTATTTTGCATACCTGTTTATGCGTATGTGTATGTGTGTGTGTCAAAGAAAGGAACCTCCGCTATTTGAAAAACTTCTGAAAAAAATCTTTTTCACGTAGCATGAGGAGTTTAATTTTCCTGATAGTTGGTCCAAAGAGGGATCTAAGTTCTGAAATATGTGTCTCTATTTTCTTGAGCTGACAGAAAGAAGTCAAGGGCAAGGTCTTTCTTCCAATGTCACTGCCATCATCTCTACACCTTCCAAGTTCATCTTTCGTTGCTTCAAATCCAGAGTGCCTACCTGACAAATGATGGTACACTATTACCTGATCCCTGCCATGTCGTTAATTTAGGTTTCCCAGGTGACCATCTCAAATGAATGCCAGATGGCAACTCAGCCTGACATCAGACGTCACAGAGAGGCCGAAACGACACCTGCCTGGCGATTATGCATCTGCTGAAGTTTAGTCAGGATCATCTAGGGCTTCCCTGGTGGCGCAGTGGTTGAGAATCTGCCTGCCAATGCAGGTGACACGGGTTCGAGCCCTGGTCTGGGAAGATCCCACATGCCGCGGAGCAACTGGGCCCGTGAGCCACAACTACTGAGCCTGAGCGTCTGGAGCTTGTGCTCCACAACAAGAGAGGCCGCGATAGTGAGAGGCCTGCACACCGCGATGAAGAGTGGCCCCCGCTTGCCACAACTAGAAAAAGCCCTCGCACAGAAACGAAGACCCAACACAGCCAAAAATAAATAAATAAATAAGCTTTCATTTAAAGAAAAAAAAAAAAGATCATCTAAGTTCCCTCCTAAAACAACACCTTGGAATAAGAAAACTGTACAGATTAGCACTAGTTGTATAAGAGCAGAGTTCTTTGGGTGTGCATTCAAGCCACAGATTTAACGACTGGTATTTTCCTGATGCATGTCCAAAGCACACGTCGCTATTCTCCCTGATGAGCAGGGCAAGGGGCACTTCTGGGGGAGACAGAGCAGGACACCAAGTCAACTGTGTGCAGGATAGTCAGGTTTATAGCAGTGTTCACTGGCTCTGACTCTACCAAATGTCCTGTCTACACTGACGGCGGCTGCTATCATTCCAGGGCTCAGTTCTGTCGTGGCCTTTCTGTGCCTCCCGGCTCAATAACGGGAGCTTGCTGGGAAGACAGGGGCCATGCTGGGCCCTGGGACGTGTTAAAGGAAGCCTTAGTCCCTAATCTTGACTCTTAGACGAGCATGCAGTGTTCTGCCCTCCATTACTGAGAGCAAGGGCAGAATCTCACGTCTGATCCCCAGTGTCACGTCAGTCAGAAAACACTGACTCTCCCATACTTGGGGCAGTACTTCTTTTTCCTCAGCAGGTTTTGATTCCTATGTCATGCTTTTCAGAAACTTTTCAGTTTCGGCATTGTCATACATGGTTGATTTTACAAAATCACAAGTCAGATCATATTTAACTGTATTTTAGAAATCCGGAAAGGCAAAGAAGAAAGTAAAAGTAACCTATGATGTCTTTACCAGAGATACTTATTAATATCTCTCAAGATTCTGAATGTTTTTCCTTCCCTCCTCCTGCCCATCTTTCTCCCTCTTCCATCTCTCTCTGTTTCTATCTCTGTCAGATGTGAACGGGGATGTACATGAGGGAATGTATACAGGGGTCCCAAAGACATAGGTCTTCTAGATATATGCATACATATCTTCCAAAATTTAATTAATTCTATAGAGATAGCATTACAGCCTGTATTTTTCGATTAATATTCTATTTTTGAACCTTTACCCATGAACTTAAATGCACTGGAAACATGATTCTTACCAGCTGCATAATATCCATTTTATGCAGGTACCATGGGTACTTGGACCCTTTGCTTTTCATTTTCCAACATGTAACAACCCGGTGTTGAAGATCCTTCTGTGGGGTGACTTTGACCCTGTCTGCCCTTTAGCCAGAGTCCCAGACGTCTGGATGTAGAAGAAGTTCTTGGCTTTATGACATGGAAGAGGATATCCAGAAGGCCACAATATATTAATAGTATCATTGCCATCATGGCCAAGATTAAATAATGAGTATGACTGATTGGTGCCCAAATGAGGTAGACTAGGTAGCTCAAGTCCAAATACGTGTCATCAACACATATGCATGATCATTTATAAAGCAGTATTTACTCTGAGAAAAAAAAACCTTTAAGAATTCTCATCACCTCAACCCAGTATAGATGGTGTCAATCAGGACCAGACTTGTCTATGATTAAGAGGAAGATTTGGTGCATGGGAAAATGGCAAGGCTTGTTTAGAAGTCGGGGGCAACTGACGAGGGCTTAATTTCCAACAACAAAAAACAAACAACCCAATAGAAAAATGGGCAGAAGACCTAAATAGACATTTCTCCAAAGAAGACATACAGATGGACAGTAGGCACATGAAAAGATGCTCAACATCACTAATTATTAGAGAAATGCAAATCAAAACTACAATGAGGTACCACCTCACACCGGTCAGAACAGGCATCATCAAAAAGTCTGCAAATAATAAATGCTGGAGAGGGTGTGGAGAAAAGGGAACCCTCCTACACTGTTGGTGGGAATGTAAATTGGTGCAAACACTATGGAAAACTGTATGGAAGTTCCTCAACAAACTAAAAATAGAACTACCATATGATCCCGCATTCCCACTCCTGGGCATATATCCAGACAGAACTATTAATTCAAAAAGATACATGTACCCCTATGTTCACAGCACTATAGACAATAGCCAAGACAAGGAAACAACCTAAACGTCCATCGACAGATGAATGGATAAAGAAGATGTGGTACATATATACAATGGAATACTACTGAGCCACAAAAAAAGAATGAAATAATGCCATTTGCAGCAACATGGATAGACCTAGAGATGCCCATACTAAAGGAGGTAAGTCAGACAGAGAAAGACAAACACCATATGATATCACTTATATGTGGAATCTAAAAAATGACACAAAAGGAACTTATCTACAAAACAGAAATAGACTCACAGACATAGAGAACAGACTTGTGGCTGCCAAAGAACTGAATCACTTTGCTGTACAGCAGAAATTAATACGACATTGTAAATCAACTATACTTCAAGAAAAAAAAAAAGGCGGGGGGGATGAGAAATGCAGATTGTGTGACCTGGCAGGTCTGTTGGCTGCAATCTATTTCTGAGTTAATCTGTGAATAGTTTAGGAACATCTGTCCCTTCCAGTTCATTAAGTGAGGCCGTCGTTTTTTTTTTTTTTTAACATCTTTATTGGAGAAAAATTGCTTTACATTGTTGTGTTAGTTTCTGCTGTATAACAAAGTGAATCAGCAATATGTATACATATATCCCCATATCCCCTCCCTCTTGCATCTCCCTCCCACCCTCCCTATCTCACCCCTCTAGGTGGTCACAAAGCACCGAGCTGATCTCCCTGTGCCATGAGGCTGCTTCGCACTAGCTATCTGTTTTACATTTGATAGTGTATATATGTCAATGCTACTCTCTCACTTTGTCCCAGCGTACCCTCCCCCCTCCCCGTTTCCTTAAGCCCATTCTCTACACCTGTGTCTTTATTGCTGTCCTGCCCCTAGGCTCTTCAGAACCATTTTTTTTTAGATTCCATATATATGTATTAGCATATGGTACTTTTTTTTTTCTGACTTACTGCACTCTGTACGACAGATTCTAACTCCATCCACCTCACTACAAATAACTCAATTTCATTTCATTTTATGGCTGAGTACTATTCCATTATATATATGTGCCGCATCTTCTTTATCCATTTATCTGTCGATGGACACTTAGGTTGCTTCCATGTCCTGGCTACTGTAAATAGAGCTGCAATGAACACTGTGGTACATGACTCTTTTTGAATTATGGTTTTCTCAGGGTATATGCCCAGTAGTGGGATTGCTGGGTCATATGGTAGTTCTATTTTTAGTTTTTCAAGGAACCTTCATACTGGTCTCCATAGTGGCTATACCAATTTACATTCCCACCAACAGTGTAAGACGGTTCCCTTTTCTCCACACCCTCTTCAGCATTTATTGTTTCTAGATTTTTTGATGATGGCCATTCTGACTGGTGTGAGGTGATACCTCATTGTAGTTTTGATTTGCATTTCTCTAATGATTACTGGTGTTGAGCATCCTCTCATGTGTTTGTTGGCAATCTGTATATCTTCTTTGGAGAAATGCCTATTTAGGTCTTTGGCCCATTTTTGAATTAGGTTGTTTGTTTTTTTGATATTGAGCTGCATGAGCTGCTTGTACATTTTGGAGATTATTCCTCTGTCACTTGCTTCATTTGCAAATATTTTCTCCCATTCTGAGGGTTGTCTTTTCGTCTTGTTTATGGTTTCCTTTGCTGTGCAAAAGCTTTTAAGTTTCATTAGGTCCCATTTGTTTATTTTTCTTTTTATTTCCATTTCTCTAGGAGGTGGGTCAAAAAGGATCTTGCTGTAATTTATGTAATAGAGTGTTCTGCCTATGTTTTCCCTCTAGGAGTTTAATAGTGTCTGACCTTACATTTAGGTCTTTCATCCATTTTGAGTTTATTTTTGCGTATGGTGTTAGGGAGTGTTCTAATTTCATTCTTTTACATGTAGCTGTCCAGTTTTCCCAGCACCACTTATTGAAGATGCTGTCTTTTCTCCATTGTATATTCTTGCCTCCATTATCAAAAATAAGGTGACCATATGTGCATGGGTTTATCTCTGGGCATTCTATCCTGTTCCATTGATCTGTATTTCTGTTTTTGTGCCAATACCATACTGTCTTGATTACCGTAACTTTGTAGTATAGTCTGAAGTCAAGGAGCCTGATTCTTCCAGCTCCATTTTTCTTTCTCAAGATTGCTTTGGCTATTCAGGGTCTTTTGTGTTTCCATACAAATTGTGAAATTTTTTGCTCTAGTTCTGTGAAAAATGCCAGTGGTAGTTTGATAGGGATTGCATTGAATCTGTAGATTGCTTTGTGTAGTATAGTCATTTTCACAATGTTGATTCTTCCAATCCAAGAACATGATATATCTCTCCATGTGTTTGTATCATCTTTAATTTCTTTCATCAGTGTCTTATAATTTTCTGCATACAGATCTTTTGTCTCCTTAGGTAGGTTTATTCCTAGGTATTTTATTCTTTTTGTTGCAATGGAGTGTTTCCTTAATTTCTCTTTTAGATTTTTCATCATTAGTGTACAGGAATGCAAGAGATCTCTGTGCATTAATTTTTTATCCTGCTACTTTACCAAATTCATTGATTAGCTCTAGTAGTTTTCTGGTAGCATCTTTAGGATTCTCTATGTATAGTATGTCATCTGCACACAGTGACAATTTTACTTCTTCTTTTCTGATTTGGATTCCTTTTATTTCTTTTTCTTCTTTGATTGCTGTGGCTAAAACTACCAAAACCATGCTGAATAATAGTGGTGAGAGTGGGCAACCTTGTCTTGTTCCTGATCTTAGTGGAAATGGTTTCAGTTTTTCACCATTGAGAACGATACTGGCTGTGGGTTTGTCATATATGGCCTTTATTATGTTGAGGTAAGTTCCCTCTGTGCCTACTTTCTGGAAAGTTTTTATCATAAAAGGGTGTTGAATTTTGTCAAAAGCTTTTTCTGCATCTATTGAGATGATCATATGGTTTTTATCCTTCAGTTTGTTAATATGGTATATCACATTGATTGATTTGCATATATTGAAGAATCCTTGCATTCCTGGGAAAAAACCCACTTGATCATGGTGTATGATCCTTTTAATGTGCTGTTGGATTCTGTTTGCTAGTATTTTGTTGAGGATTTTTGCATCTATGTTCATCAGTGATATTGGCCTGCAGTTTTCTTTTTTTGTGACATCTTTGTCTGGTTTTGGTATCAGGGTGATGGTGGCCTTGCAGAATGAGTTTGGGAGTGTTCCTCCCTCTGCTATATTTTGGAAGAGTTTGAGAAGGATAGGTGTTAGCTCTTCTCTAAATGTTTGATAGAATTCACCTGTGAAGCCATCTGGTCCTGGGCTTTTGTTTGTTGGAAGATTTTTAATCAGAGTTTCAATTTCAGTGCTTGTGATTGGTCTGTTTATATTTTCTATTTCTTCCTGGTTCAGTCTCAGAAGGTTGTGCTTTTCTAAGAATTTGTCCATTTCTTCCAGGTTGTCCATTTTATTGGCATAGAGTTGCCTGTAGTACTGTCTCATGATCGTTTGTATTTCTGCAGTGTCAGTTGACACTTCTCCTTTTTCATTTCTAATTCTGTTGATTTGAGTCTTCTCCCTTTTTTTCTTGATGAGTCTGGCTAATGGTTTATCAATTTTGTTTATCTTCTCAAAGAACCAGCTTTTAGTTTTATTGATTTTTGCTATTGTCTCCTTCATTTCTTTTTCATTTATTTCTGATCTGATCTTTATGATTTATTTCCTTCTAACTTTGGCTGGTTTTTGTTCTTCTTTCTCTAATTGCTTTAGGTGTAAGGTTAGGTTGTTTATTTGAGATGTTTCTTGTTTCTTGAGGTAGGATTGTATTGCTATAAACTTCCCTCTTAGAACTGCTTTTGCTGCATCCCATTGGTTTTGGGTCGTCATGTTTTCATTGTCATTTGTTTCTAGGTATTTTTTGATTCCCTGTTTGATTTCTTCATTGATCTCTTGGTTATTTAGTAGCATATTGTTTAGCCTCCATGTGTTTGTATTTTTTACAGTTTTTCCTGTAATTGATATCTACTCTCATAGCGTTGTGGTTGGAAAAGATGCTTGATATGATTTCAATTTTCTTAAATTTACCAAGGCTTGATTTGTGACCCAAGATATGATCTATCCTGGAGAATGTTCCATGAGCACTTGAGAAGAGAGTGTATTCTGTTGTTTTTGGATGGAATGGCCTATAAATATCAAGTCCATCTTGTTTAGTGTGTCATTTAAAGTCTGTGTTTCCTTATTGAGTTTCATTTTGTTTGATCTGTCCATTGGTGAAAGTGGGGTGTTAAAGTCCCCCACTATTATTGTGTTACTGTAGATATCCCCTTTTATGGCTGCTAGCATTTGCCTTGTATACTGAGTTGGTCTTATGTTGGGTGCATGGATATTTACAATTGTTATATCTTTTTCTTGGATTGATCCCTTGATCATTACGTAGTGTCCTTCTTTGTCTCTTGTAATAGTCTTTATTTTAAAGCCTATTTTGTCTGATAGGAGAATTGCTACGCCAGCTTTCTTTTGATTTCCATTTGCATGGAATGTCTTTTTCCATCCCCTCAGTTTCAGTCTGTTTGTGTCCCTAGGTCTGAAGTGGGTCTCTTGTAGACAGCATATATACGGGTTTGTTTTTGTATCCATTCAGCCAGTCTATGTCTTTTGGTTGGAGCATTTAATACATTTACATTTAAGATAATTATCGATACGTATGTTCCTATTACCATTTTCTTAATTGTTTTGGGTTTGTTATTGTAGGTCTTTTCCTTCTCTTGTGTTTCCTGCCTAGAGAAGTTCCTTTAGCATTTGTTGTAAAGCTAGTTTGGTGGTGCTGAATTCTTTTAGCTTTTGCTTGTCTGTAAAGGTTTTAATTTCTCTGTCGAATCTGAATCAGATCCTTGCTGGGTAGAGTAATCTTGGTTGTAGGTTTTTTGCAAAGTTACCAAAAACTCTACTGAAATAGGGATCTCTCTACTACACTCTCTAGAAAAGACAGGCAGAGAATATCAACCTGTCTCTCAGTTAACACATACTTGAAGATCCAGGAAGTGCATCGGTGATACCCCGAGAAACTCTGTTGACCCCAGAAAGAGTGCACACGTTTCTCCCAAGCATTCATAGTCACATGTGGGGCCCTTTGCCCTTTTTTTCTTCCTCAGTCTCCAGACGTTTCTGCCTCACCAGGAACAGCGTTTCCCCTGCAACAATAGATTTGGATATTGCCGCTGTTTCAGAGCTTTCTCTATCTGGTATTTGGGGAAGCAGTTTGGCAGGGAGGGAGGAGAATGACAGAACAATTTTTGAGTGTCCTTCTCTGTTTTTTATCCCTTCGGAGAGGCTCTCCACGCAGAGTTGGCTGGGTGACTCATTCTTGACAACTGCACGCGATTGCAAGAGAGTTTTCTTTCCTTCCTCTGAGGCTGCCCTTCCTTATTCAAATTGCTCTTCTCTATTGTTGCCAGAGGATTAATGATATTCGCCCCCAAACTTCCCCTCTCTCTGAAGGCAGAACATAATGAGGACATTCTCATCCTCATCTTCTGAACAAGTTCCTGGTTCCATCAGCACAGCAATACTTCCTTGTCCTTTTTAGGTATGTTGAAAAAAATCCACATGTAAATGGTTCATACCTCACGCTCCACGTCACCGGCATGGCCACTGGAGCCCACACAGCATTAACTTCAGGAACCATGATAGAAATGTCCTTATGCAAAGCTTTACAGAATCATCTTTCCTCCTTCTACACACTTCCTCAGTCTCATCTGATGGGTCTTCCCTTTACCTCTCTAACTGAAGACCCCCTTGAAGACGCCGGCCTGGGAAGCTCACTGTTGTACCCATGCATGTGCCTTCGTTTAAGATTTAATTAACTTTTAGGACTCTGACTTAGGCAAAATGATAGAGGTGAAATTTTACAGCATCTCCATTGGCTTTTCGGACCTGTCTTCCTAGTGTTGCCCAATCATCTGTTTCTATGAGGCTCTCAGAAAGTTCCAGTGCCTCAGGGATCCCCCGTCCTGCGAAGCTCTTAGGATTTTCTGGTGGTTTTGGGTCAAATTCAGTGTTTAGCTAGATGCACTGCCAGGTAGCAAAACCAAACCAAAACAAATTTTAAAACAGGTTTAATATCATTTGCATTTTCACCAAGCCGATTCTTGCCTAAATTTAAAGTAGATACATTTCAAACAAGAAGAGAGAGAGAGATAGATGGCTACGCAGGAAGCTGGGAGGGGTTTGCTAGCCCTCAAGTCACATGACAGGGATAGATGCTAAATCCTCGACGGCTTGTCTTGATGTTCTAAACACACGGTAGAAGGTTCTTGATCAGCTAGGTATTCAAGGGATCAAGGGGCACCAGACTTGACACCAGAGGCTGTGTGCAGTCCAGCATTTCTTTAAAGGGACTAGCCTGTTTTACACGTATTTTTTAATAACATCAAGGACTATTATAAGCACGTTTTCCTCATTCTCCTCCCTCCTGTACACGCCATGAACCACCCACACGTCCACCCATGAAGCCAGGCACCCAGCCCACCGCTCAGTATATGCACTCTCATTCACGTACCAAAAAAATATTCGTCCCGGACCTCTTACGCCAGGTCCTGCACTACGTTTCAGAAGCAGACCCAGGCCCTGCCCTCCCAGCACCTGCCGTTCAGAGGGTGAGAACACTGCATTCAGAAGGCACAGTAAACCTGGAGGACGCTCAGACCGGAGTAACTCCTCACCACCTCCGTTTACAGCCCCCCACGGCCCCCGCTGCACACAAAACAACGTTTTCAATACAGATCAATTGCACGTTCGTGCCGCATTGCTCTCCCTCGCTGAGAAATATCCCAGGTAAAGCTAAATCCGGGCAGGGGGAAGGAAGCTGAAATAACCGGCACCTTGTCCATCACAAGGAGAGTCTGTCAGCGTGATGGCCTCGCCAGGGAGCCGTCAAACACATGGGTTCCCTGTCTTCACACGAAAGCACTAGACAAACTGCAGCACTTCCCACACGCGCCCCAGTTCTGGAAGGGTCTAGACACCTATCCCAGTTTGTTGGCTGCCCCTGGGGGCATTTAGCAGTCAACCTGGGTTTCCCACAGCCATCCTGGACTTCACAGCAGACACACCAGGTGAAGGCTTTTATGCTTTCGTCCCTCAGCCCAGGCACCCACCCCCTTGCCTGCTTGAAAATCACTACCATTAGGAACCATTCCCAGTTGTGTCTTCACTTTACCTCCATAACTGACTTTAGAACTCCCAGTCTCCTTTCAATTTGAATTCTTGAACATCCAGAGTGGCTTCTTCATTTTAAATGCAATGAATCAGTAATAAAAGCCAATTTCATTAATTCGCTCACTGTATTCCTCCAGAGGGAAAGGCAGGTAAGAATACTCGTCATGTTAGGACGGGTATATTATGTGTCTCTGCTCCAGGGTTATCATGCTTTTGCTTGGTTTATGATGAGCCACGGACTAGACAAATAAATAGTTAATAGAAATTAATTCTTTTGTTTGTAAGGTATCATTATACTAAGTTTTATTGTATTTTAAAAACTGTACAGTTAACCACAGGAGTATAAGACATTCTCCGCTGGAAGTATGCTGTGTAATAAGGGAATTAAAGTTTAAAATCATGGAAAACTTTAAAATTCTGTGACTGCAGTGTACTATTTATTGATTTAAATGGCAAGCTTTTAAGTGAATTATGTATACAGTGTAAATGAATTTAATCCATTAGATTCCATACAAATACTGGTCAAAGCTTTATGGTGGAGCATACCCTTAAAATTTTTTCATCATATCATACATATACATGATGTTTAAAGTTACACATGTCCTATATGTATGCATATACATACACACGTTTACATACGTATGTACATATACACACACGGAGGCACTTGCATCATTAAATCATATACTGTATGTAGAACAGTACATTAAATAAATTTAAATATGGTTTTATTACAAGTTGGTAAATATTCAATATAGGTATACTAAGTATGCTAATTCTCAAAACGTATTCAAGTGAATAAATAAAAATATGACCAGATTCCTTACTCCAGGACACAGGACAAATGTTTTAATAATAAGCAAACAAGACATAAGTCAATAGAGGGAGTTATAACAATGCTTTGTTTGTTACTGACAGGCACATCAGACAGCATAGTATTAAGTACCATGACTTATCTTGGGCTTGCGATCTTTAATGTGACTCTGTAACAGAGAAACCCTAGATTGCCAAAACAGAAACGTTTATTCACATGCATTTTTGTGTGTTGCTTATGTTTCCACGTGGAGGTTAAAAAATGTTTTCATTAAACACTATACTTGAAATGTGATTAGGCAAAAAGTTGTCTGCCAGTTTTATGGTCATCAATAATAAAATAGATAAACTCTTGAGGCAAGTATCTGTAACTCACGTTTAAGGCTGCTCCCACTGATAACCCACCATATAAGCTATGCATTTTTAGAACACAGCCATGATATGATATTAGAACACGTTATTAAACAGTACAAGGAATGGTGGTAGATTATTTAAGGAAAGCCAAAGTAAAGTCTTTCTTGGTTGATGCCTATGAGGGGCACATGAAATGCTCTTAATTAAAAAAAAAGAAGGAATTTAAAATAATTAAATAATACCTTTATTTTTAAATTTATTTTTTAAAATTGGAGTATACTTGGTTTACAATGTTGTGTTAGTTTCTGCTGTACAACAAAGTGAATCAGCTGTATGTATACAGATATCCCCTCCCTTTTGTACCTCCCCCCCCATCCCACCCATCTAGGTCATCACAGAGCACGGAGCTGAGCTCCCTATGCTATACAGCAGGTTCCCACTAGCTATCTATTTTGCACATGGTAGTGTATTTATGTCAAACCTAATTTCCCAATTTGTCCCACCCTCCTCTTCCCCTATCCCATGTCCACAAGTCTGTTCTCTACGTCTGCGTTTCTATTCCTGCCCTGCAAATAGGTTCATCTGTACCATTTTCCTAGATTCCACATATATGTATTAATATACGATATTTGTTTTTCTCTTTCTGACTTACTTCACTCTGTATGAGACTCTAGGTCCATCCACATCTCTACAAAAGACCCAATTTCATTTCTTTTTATGGCTGAGTAATATTGCATTATATATATGCACCATATCTTCTTTATCCATTCATCTGTCAATGGACCTTTAGGTTGTTTCCACGTCCTGGATATTGTAAATAGTGCTGCAATAAAAACTGAGGTGCATGTGTATTTTTGAATTATGGTTTTCTCAGACTGAATGCCTAATAGTGGGATTGCTGGATCCTAAGGTAGTTCTGTCTTTAGTTTTTTAAGGAACCTCCATACTGTTCTCCACAGTGGCTGTATCAATTTACATTCCCACCAACAGTGTAGGAGGGTTCCCTTTTCTTCACACCCTCTCCAGCATTTGTTATTTGTAGACTTTTTAATGATGGCCATCCTGGCCAGTGTGAGGTGATACCTAATTGCAGTTTTGATATACATTTCTCTAATAATCAGTGATGTTGAGCATCTTTTCCTGTGCCTCTTGGCCATCTGTATGTCTTCTTTGGTGAAATGTCTATTTAGGTCTTCTGCCCATTTTTGGGTTGGGTTGTTTGTTTTTTTGATATTGAGCTGCATGAGCTGCTTGTAAGTTTTGGAGATAGTCCTTTGTCAGTTGCTTCATTTGCAAATATTTTCTCCCATTCTTTGAGTTGTCTTTTCGTCTTGTTTATGGTTTCCTGTGCTGTGCAAAAGCTTTTAAGTTTAATTAGGACTCATTTGCTTCTTTTTGTTTTTATTTTCATTACTCTAGGAGATGGGTCATAAAAGACCTTGCTGTGATTTATGTCAAAGAGTGTTTTTCCTATGCTTTCCTCTAAGAGTTTTATAGTGTCCGGTCTTACATAGAGTTAACCTGAAATTGTGACGGAAGGAAGATTTGGGTTTTCATTTCTATTCTGCTCAGCAAGTTATTTCTCCCTATAGACCGTAGAAAGCAATACTATTCCTAAACTGTTTTGGTGAGCAATTCATCCATTTACTTTAACTTGAGATGGTATTTTAAGAGGTCTTGGCACATTGTAGGAACGCAATCACTTCCAGTCCTTTTCTTTCACGGGAATGCAACATCAACATGTGACATATGTATACGACCCTCAAAGTCTCGCTTCATGACTTCAGTGGGGTTGGGAGAGCGGGAATGTGGGTTGCATTTACCATGCCTTCCATCCTCTCCTCCAGTGTACAAACTGAGACCCTAGGAAGTTAAGAGCCTTTTCCTGCATCAGCAGAGCTTAAGCTTGGCGACAACTTCTGGCCCCATCGCGTGGCATTCACATCTCAGAGTTCTCCTGGAAAGACAAGAACCTGGGAGTCTGGGAGTTCCTGTCTGAGGTGATGAGTTCCAATGCGTCTCATTTTCACAAAGACAGAATACATGTGTTATATCCAGAAGCAAACATGTGCCCCTTGACCTTATGCCAGAAATTTGGAATGTCCACCCAGACAGTCTGTGATTCTCAAACTCTAAGGTGCCAAATAACCACTCCAGGTGCTTGTTAACGATAAGGTTGCCAGGAGGTAGGACTCAGGAACCTGCCCTTTAAATAAGGTCCCCAGGTGATTCTGATGCACACGGCCTGAGGATGATCTACTGGGAACCACTGGGTCAGGTGGTGGGTGATGCAGATGATCCCCCAACATCCAGAGGTGCTGCCTGCTCTCACTGAAGGTTCCCACCACTTGGTCTCAACTAAGTCTCCATTCTCTAGTAAACAAAACCTCTGTTAAAATTAGACCTAAATATTGCTTAAAGACAAATTATACTTACCTTTTTAGAGGTAGACATTTTATAGAAATATACCATCCAGTAGAGAATGATACTTACATTAATTTTTTTCTAGCCATAAACAGCATTATCCTGGGTTTGCTACTCTAACCAAAATTCTATAAAATTGTCCATGCTTCCCCTTACCCCTGTAAGGGGAATAAACTCTGTTTATTTTCTTAATGGCATTTAACTCCATTTAAAGCAATAACCTTGTGAAGTATATATTTCCTTGATAAGTCTATGCCCCTCACCTCAGTAGAATGTACATCCTGTAGTATTCCTAGGTTCTAGGGCAGTCTAGAAGGGTTCAATGAGTATTTAAAATTTTGTGGAATGAGAGAAGGAAGGAGGGAGGGAAGGAAAGGTTTTATTCATTCGTAAAGTAAGAGGTTTCTCTTATCTAGATTTTCTCTAGTGACTGAGAGCATAAATCACCCAAATTTTGCAGTCTGACTTTGCTCCTATATCAGAACGTTCATTTCTGATGAGTTTATTACCTTTGCCACAGTTTTTAAAAATCTGAGGGCCTTTGTTATTAAATGCATCAATGATTCATTTTGAATCAGTATATTTGCATGCTGTGGGTAAGGGTTGAGGTTCCTGATATACATATCCCTTAATACTGAAGCATATCCCTTAAAAATACTATAAGGGAATTCCATGCCGGTCCAGTGGTTAGGACTCTGTGTGTCCACTAACAGGGGCACAGGTTCCATCCCTGGTTGGGGAACTAAGGTTCCTCATGCCATGCACATTGCAGCCAAAAAATAAAAATAAATACTGTAAGAGTTTTAGAAAACTCTAACTTGAAAAGATACATGCACCCCAATGTTCCTAGTAGCACTATTTACAATAGCCAAGACATGGAAACAACTAACATGTCCATCAACAGATGAATGGATAAAGAAGATGTGGTACATATATAACAATACAATGGAATATTACTCAGCCATAAAAAAGAATGAAATAAGGCCATTTACAGCAACATGGATGGACCTAGAAAATATTATACTTAATGAAGTAAGTCAGACAAAGAAAGACAAGTATTATATGATATCACTAAAAAAAATACAAATCTAAAAAAATAATACAAATGAATCTATATACAAAACAGGAGCAAACATAGAAAACAAATTATGGTTACCAAAGGGGAAAGGGATAAATTAGGAGTATGGAATTAACAGATACAAACTACTATAAATAAAATCGATAAGCAGCAAGGATTTACTATATAGCACAGGGAACTATATTCGATATCATATATTAACTATAATGGAAAATAATCTGAAAAAATACAACTGAAACACTTTGCTGTATATATTGTGACACTAACACAATACTGTAAATCAACTATACTTCAACTAAAAAAATACTGTAAGAAATGAGTTTAATTTGCCCCTAAGTTTTCTGGACGGCACTGTCCTGTGCCATGTGAATATACAATCACCACATAAATACATGTGTCTCTGTGAGAAATAAACTCACATACATTAGCGCATTGTTACAAGATGCAGCTCCAAAGCTGCCTTCTTCACAAATGCTGCCTTCTCCATAAACCCTCCTGTGACTGTCCTTCTCCACTGGAAGACTCTTTTCCTGCTCTACTCTTAGCGTCACAGCCCTGGGATGTTGCTGGATTTCTTATGCCTGACATCCAGGTCACTGTCAAAGCTTGTCACGTGACCAAGCTCAACCACTGCTCACCCCACAATGTCTGCCTCTCAAACGGACCTCCTGAAATACCGCCCATTCTCATCATTCTTGCAATTATGTTCTGGAAAGTCATCGCGGATGCTGAATTAGTGAATACCAAACCGTTGCTGCTAGGGGAGTACAGGGTTAGGTATCTGGGAGCCTCTGGTCACAACATTTTCACCAGCTGATCAATACATAATCTTGTGTTAAGTGTGTGTCTGTTTTAAGGCACCTTATTTAATAGATACCATTGAGTCATCCACAGGGAACTTGGGGCCATCAGCGCTACAACTCACGCCTACCAGAAGCTTATCTAACTCAAGTATTTTCTCCCTAAGGCATTTCTTGGTCTTTCTCCCCAACAGCAGACAGCACTGAAGCACTGGGCTTGGGGGTCATTTCCAATAGCAGCATCACCAACAAAAGACACATAAATGTGAAAAACGTGGCACTAAGTAGTCCACAGAAAGGACACTTGTTTACAGCCTGAAAGCTGCAACTAGAAGGCACTGCTGCGCTGTCCAACCCCAGCTGAGCACGTCTGTGAGTGACCCCGAAAGTACCTGGAGCGTTCATTTAATGGTTAAAAATAGATCATAGTGGCGTGGATGAACTTGCAAATAGGGGCCCTGCGAATAACGAGGAGGGGCTGCGTCCTCCTAACTGGTGTCCCTCTTTCCATTCTGGCCCTGCCACCATGTGGCAGCCAGGCCATTTGCAAGCAACGTCCGTGAAGCATTTAGACTTTTCCAGGTAACACCACCCAGCGGCTTCCCGTTGTCATCACAATAATACAACTCAAGTACCTTTCCGGGGCCTGTGAGGACCCCAGAGATTTTCCTTCTGCAGAAGATTTTCCTTTCCCCGCTCCTCCCTTGCTCCTTACATCCTTTGTTTCTCCAAGTCTCCCTCTCACTCATCCCTGCTGTGTTGGCCTTACCCAGACCCCTTTGATCACAGGTCTCAGGTTCAAGGCCACTTTATCAAAGAATCCCCTGATACTTCAAGGTCGTGGTTCCCCTCAGCCCCTCCACCTTGCTGTGTCCTGCACTTTTCTTTATCAGAAGCAGTTTTATTGATTTACTAGTGTGTTGTCTACACCTGTCAGAATATAACATCCCCAATAGCAGGATCCTTGTGATCTCCCGCTGGATTTATACCGCAGAGGCCAGTGTCCCTGGCACACAGCAGGTCCCAATATACAAGTGTTGAATGAATAACTTGCAAAGTACTCCTGGGTGCCACTTTATGGTACTAATTTATGTGTTTGTCCCCATTTTCCCTATAATAATGTAAGCTCCTGGCCAGTGGAAATGACTTAGGTCCTGGTTTCACGCAAAGATGTTTACACTAAATCTCCTTTCCCTACTGAGTCATCTGTGGTTAGCAGGATATGGGTGGCAACAAAGCCACGCGTTTGAATAGCTTTTGTACATTATAAGCTAAAAATAAACTTATTGAATAAGTGGCCTCAGTTCTGGTGCTCGTGTGTTTGTTATGTTTTACTTGCTAATAAGCAATCCCAGTAGGTACTGGCTGAAACCAGCAGCCATCATTTATTTTTTATTCTGCACACATCTGCAGTTTGGGGCATGTCTCGGTGGTCAGAGCTTGTGGCTGTTCCTGCGGTGACAGCTGGCTCTGGCAGGAGAGCTGGGGGTTCAATCCTCTGATCCCTCACACGTCTGGGGATGACGCTGGCGGTCCCCGGACCTGAGCCGGGCTGCTGGGCGGGCACTAGTGTGTGATTACTGGCTTCCCTGAAGCATGCTGGCTGCCTTCCGAGGTGTGGATGCTTAGGAAGAAGCTGCACACTACCTTGGGTACCGAGGCTTCAGGGGCGGCACCCCTTCCGCCCTATCACATCGCAGACCCACCCAGATCCGGGAGAGCGAACATTAACCAGACCTGTCGTCTCGCGAAGATCATCAAAGCATTCTGCATCAATATATCACAAGATAGTTCATTTCCACCCAGACAAAAGGGTGTTAACTCAATGCTTTTCTTCTTTTGTTTCTGGTTTGTGTGTGCCTGGCTTACGGAGGTGGCAGGGAAGTTGAGACAAACAATAACAGAATCTGACCTCCCTTAGCCCAAAGGGGCGTTTCAGAGCAGAGTAAAGGTAAGATGCAGTGGACTGCGGAGTTTAATCTCAGAATGGAACAGAGCCCTAACAAATAGTACATTTGCCCCAGTCAGCTTTCTAGAAGAGAATACCAGAACAGTGGTTATTGAAAGCACTTCCCACTGACTCTCTGGATACTCAAATCTGTCACCACGAGCCAGATTCTTACCAATTCCAGAAACTCCCTTTGCTCTTTCCATTGGCTCCCCAAGAGGAGGAGGATGTGTCCCCTTGCTCCCCTCTTAATGAGAGACCTCCACTTACCTTTAGCCAGCAGTTTTCTGTGGCGTTCAGAATGCTCACCCCTCGATGTGCATCTCCTGCTCTTTCTGTAGGGCAAAGAGCTTCAGGCATCCTTGCAAGGAGCATGACTAAGTTACTCTGTCAGGAGCTCTACCAGAATTTGGAGATGCTGAGACTTTTGTCACAGTCTCTACCCTCAGGTGCTTCCACTGTTGCAGGGGAGAGAGACAACGAACTTCGGTTCTTATGGTCTGTCTCGACGGGAAGGTACCATTTTGTAAAACTCAAGGGGAGTTTAAGTACTTGAATGATGTGAGTTCCTTCACAGGGTCTGAGCATGTGCTCTGAAACCCCAAAGCCTTCTTGAATTAAAACAGCTCGATCGGGCTTCCCTGGTGGCGCAGTGGTTGAGAGTCTGCCTGCCAATGCAGGGCACACGGGTTCGGGCCCTGGTCTGGGAAGATCCCACATGCCGCGGAGCAACTAGGCCCGTGAGCCACAACTACTGAGCCTGCGCATCTGGAGCCTGTGCTCCGCAATAGGAGGGGCCGCGATGGTGAGAGGCCCGCGCACCGCGATGAAGAGTGGCCCCCGCTTGCCGCAACTGGAGAAAGCCCTCGCACGGAAACGAAGACCCAACACAGCCATAAATAAATAAATAAATAAATAAATTAATTAATTAATTAAAAAAAAAAAAAAAAACAGCTCGATCCACACTGAACTTTCCAGCTGACACCATTCCCTCCTGAAGTGGAATCATTACAATTCGCGTGTGGACACAGAAATAGACACTTAGACCATGAATATAAATCTAATATAGAATAATCAAAATACAGTAAATATACATTGATATACATCTGTGTATATAAAATGGCTAATCTGAAAGAATTGGTGGAATTGGGCCATATCAATTTCCATAACATTTTCTTCTTGGGCAAAAATGTACTACATCTGCAGGCAAACATTTCCATGAAAATTCAGGTGGATGGACATTTGGCTCCTTGTGTGGCAGCTTTTTTTGTTGTTACGCTTTGATAAATCATCACCAAACTCCTCAGTGAGCAGCCATCTTACTCACTAATTGAATATTTTAACTTTTTTCCTCTGTAGATATGGTGTGTCATTATATTTTCCATTTTGTGCCTTGCTTTTCATGCATTTAAAGTGCTGGAGCAGCTGTTTATTTGGAAAGCTTCCATTATGGCCATAATAATCTCCAACTAATTGCACATCAAATATTTATTTCTTGCACATTAAATTAATGAAGCAGTTTCAACAAGAGAAAAATTGGATCAGGTTGGCAAATGGTGCCTATAAATCCATGAAAAATTCCCAGTTCTTTTTTTGGCAGGACTCCTTTGATACAGATTAACAATTTTTTAATGGAAAAAAATTCCCATTATCTAGATGTGACTTCTTAAATAGGCAAGCTTTCTTTATTAATGTGCTTTTCTCAATGTTTCCTTGATAGATCATATTATCACTTTCAGAAATGAAAAAAATAAGTCATACTATTGATTTTCAAATAAATTATTTGGTATCCTCTTTGCCTTGAATTTAACATGGTTTTTTTTATATTCTACTTTTTTTTTTAATTGAAGTACAGTTAATTTACAATGTTATGTTAATTTCAAGTGTAAAACAAAGTGATTTCATTTTATATATATACACACACACGTATATGTGTGTGTGTGTATATATATATTCTTTTCCATTATAGGTTATTATAAGATATTGAATATAGTTCCCTGTGCTACACAGTAGGTCCTTGCTGTTTACCTATTTTATGTATAGTAGTGTGTATATGTTAATCCCAAACTCCTAATTTATCTCTCTCCCTCCCCCCCCAATTCATTCTACTTTTGCTACTGTAAATGCTTTCAATGGGTTAACTTTATCCAGCTGTATTAAGATATGGCTGATACACAAAGAACAGCACATATTTAACATGTACAATTGATGAGTTTGGACATATGCAAATGACTGTAATACCATCCACACAATCAAGGTAACAGCATACTCAACACCTCCCAGTTTCCTTGTGTCCATTTGTTGTTTGCGTGCTGAGAGCACTTGACATGAAATCTGCTCTCAACAATTTTTAGGCGCACAACACCACACTGTTAACATAGGCACTATGTCGTATATGGCGGCTCTCTAGAACTTATTCATCCTGTGTAACTGAAACGTCATTTCCCCAGCCTCGAGCATGGCAACCATTATTGTATTCTCTGCTTCTATGAGTTTGACTATTTTAGATACTTCACATATGTGGAATGCAGTATTTGTCCTGTAAATGTGGCTTATTTCACTTCAACAGATATTTCTCCAAAGAAGACAAACAAATAGCCAGCAGGTGTATATGAAAAGATGTGCAGTATCAGTAATTATCACAGAAATGCAAATCAAAACTACAGTATCACCTCACACCTGTTAGCATGGCTACTGATCCAAAAAAAATAAACAAAAACAAAAACAAAAAATAAAATGTTGGGCTTCCCTGGTGGCGCAGTGGTTGAGAATCTGCCTGCTAATGCAGGGGACACGGGATCGAGCCCTGGTCTGGGAAGATCCCACATGCCACGGAGCAGCTGGGCCCGTGAGCCACATCTACTGAGCCTGCGCGTTTGGAGCCTGTGCCCCGCAACGGGAGGGGCCGCGATAGTGAAAGGCCCGCGCACCGCGATGAAGAGTGGTCCCCGCACCGCGATGAAGAGTGGCCCCCGCTTGCCGCAACTAGAGAAAGCCCTCGCACGAACCGAAGACCCAACACAGTCAAAAATAAAATAAAATAAATAAATATATTTCCAAGGCAACTAAATGTAACTTTAAAAAAAAAAAATAAAATAAAATAAAATGTTAAAAAAATAAATAAATAAATAAAAAATAAAATAAAATGTTGATGAGGATGTTGAAAAACTGGAACTCTTGTACATGGTTGGGAATGTATAATGGTGAACACTATGGGAAACTTATCCTCAAAAAAATAATAGAAGTACCATATGACCCAGCATCCTACTTCAGGATATATCTAAAAGAATCTTGAAGAGATATCTGCATTCCCACATTCATTACATAATTATTCACAATAGCCAAGATATGGAAACAACCCAAGTTCTATCAACAGATGAATGGATAAAGAAAAAGTATATACATACAATGGAATATTATTCAGCCTTAAAAAGGAAGGAATCCTATCCTTAAAAGGAAGGAAACATGGATGGACCTGGAGAACATTACGCTAAATGTTGATTAAAAGTAGCAGCTGAATTATTAGAGAAATACAAATCAAAACTACAATGAGGTACCATGTCACACCGGTCAGAATGGCCATCATTAAAGAGTCTACAAATATCAAGTGGAGGGGGTGTGGAGAAAAGAGAGCCCTCCTACACTGTTGGTGGCAATGTAAATTGATGCAGCCACTATGGAAAACAGTATGGAGGTTCCTAAAAAAAAATGACAACTAGTGTGCCTTATGATCTAGCAATCTCACTCCTGGGCATCTATCCAGACAAAACTGTAATTTGAAAAGACATGTGCACCCCTATGTTCATAGCAGCACTATTTACCATAGCCAAGACATGGAAACAACCTAAGTGGACATCAACAGATGAATGGATAAAGAAGATGAGATACATATATACAATGGAATATTACTCAGCCATAAAAAAGAATGAAAGAATGCCATTTGCAGCAACATGGATGGGCCTAGACATTATCATACTAAGTGAAGTCAGAAAGACAAATACCATATGATATCACTTATATATGGAAT
The DNA here is from genome assembly GCF_965194805.1 of Balaenoptera borealis. Taxonomy (NCBI): domain Eukaryota; kingdom Metazoa; phylum Chordata; class Mammalia; order Artiodactyla; family Balaenopteridae; genus Balaenoptera; species Balaenoptera borealis. The sequence goes on along the minus strand of NC_138881.1, from coordinate 5,761,931 downwards.
CTAAATTATGACACAAATGAACTTATCTATGAAACAGAAACAGACTCACAGACACAGAGTACAGATTTGTGGTTGCCAAGGGGGAGAGGGGTGGGAGAGGTATGGATTGGGAGTTTGGGGTTAGCAGATGCAAACTATTATATATAGGACGGATAAACAAGGCCCTACTGTAGAGCACAGGGAACTATATTCAATATCCTATGATAAACCATAATGGAAAAGAATATTTAAAAAAAGAATATATATATGTATAACTGAATCACTTTGCTGTACAGCAGAAATTAACACAACATTGTAAATCAACTATACTTCAGTAAAATTTATTTTTTAAAAGTAGCAGCTGGAATCCCACTCCTGGGCATATATCCAGAGAAAACCGTAATTTGAAAAGATACATGCACACCAATGTTCAATGCAGCACTATTTACAATAGCCAAGACATGGAAGCAACCTAAATATCCATCAACAGAGGAATGGATAAAGAAGATGTGGCACATATATATAACGGAATATTACTCAGCCATAAAAAAGAACAAAATAATGCCATTTGCAGCAACACAGATGGACCTAGAGATGATCATACTAAGTGAAGTAAATCAGACAGAGAAAGACAACTATCATATGATGGCACTTACATGTGGAATCTAATAAAAAATTATACAAATGAACTTGTTTACAAAACAGAAACAGACTCACTAATCTTGAATTCAAACTTATGGTTATGAAAGGGGAAACATAGGGGGAAGTGATAAATTAGGAGACTGGGATTAACATACACACACTACTGTATATAAAATAGATAACTAATAAGAACCTACTGTATAGCACAGGGAACTCTACTCAGTTTTCTGTAATAACCTATATGGGAAAAGAATCTGAAAAACAATGGATAAATATCTATATATGGATCTATATATACATTGATATACATAATATATAGATATATATATAGGTATAAAAACTGTTTCACTTTGCTGTACACGTGAAAGTTACACGACTCTGTAGGCCAACTATACGCCAATAAAATTTTTTTAAATATATAAAATTGTAGTAAATAAATAAATAAATGTCATTTTCTTTAAAAAAAAAAGGTAGCAGCTGGCTAACAACTTATTTTGAAAATCGACACTTCCAACTTACGTTTATTTTTCTTTTGATACATTTTCTAAAAGATGTCTGATACTGTTTTCTTTTGGACCCATTGCTGGTGTATAGAAAATGACTAGTGGTTTCGGAAAAGAGTTTCAGGAAAGAATTTCCCTGAACAGTAGGTCCGTCAACACTAAAGACAATGCCTACAGGTTTCCTCCATCAGAAAAAGTTACCTTACAATTTTACAATAAGATAATGATACACAGTTGCCACCAAACATTACTGAGTGTTTACAGTGCTTACACAGCTCCAATAAAAGTGTCCCTGACAAAGGAGTTCTTATCTAGTTACTGACTGACTGTTAAGTTTTATGAGTCATTAGATGTCCCTTTTTGCATTATACTTCTGAGTAGGGTTTTTGGTATCAGTTACCTGTGAATGAAACATAGTTTGCATTTGTTTGCAGAAAGGTCCTTTTAAAGCAACTTACGAAGTTCTCATCATGCGGTTTCCTTAAGACGGAAACCAGTCCATATATTTATATGGTGTATTACGGGCGTATCTCGGATACATTTCAGGTTTGGTTCCAGACCAACACAATAAAGTGAATATGGAAATAAAGCAAGTCACAGATTTTTTTGGTTTCCTGGTGCATGTAAAAGTTATGTTTACACTATACTTTAGTCTATTAAGCGTGCAATAGCATTATGTCTAAAAACATCTCAATGTACATACCTTATTTTAAAAATACTTTATTGCCAAAAAATACTAACCATCAACTGGAAACGAAGCAACTGACAAGGGATTAATTTCCAAAATATACAAACAGCTCATGCAGGTCACTATAAACAAACAAACAAACGACCCAATCAAAAAATGGGCAGAAGATCTAAATAGACATTTCTCCAAAGAAGACATACAGATGGTTAAAAAGCACATGAAAAGATGCTCAACATCACTAATTATTAGGGATATGCAAATCAAAACTACAATGAGGTATCACCTCACAACGGTCAGAATGGCCATCATCAAAAAGTCTACAAACAATAAATGCTGGAGAGGGTGCAGAGAAAAGGGAACCCTCCTGCACTGTTGGTGGGAATGTAAACTGGTGCAGCCACTATGGAGAAAAGTATGGAGGTTCCTTAAAAAACTTAAAATAGAGCTACCATATACTCCAGCAACTCCACTCCTGGACATATATCTGGAAAAGACAAAAACTCTAATTCAAAAAGATACATTCACCCCAATGTTCATAACAGCATTATTTACAATAGCCAAGATATGGAAGCAACCTAAATGTCCATCGACAGATGAATGGATAAAGAAGATGTAGAACATATATACAATGGAATATTACTCAGCCCTAAAAAAAGAAAGGGGGCTTCCCTGGTGGCGCAGTGGTTGAGAATCTGCCTGCCAATGCAGGGGACACGGGTTCGAGCCCTGGTCTGGGACGATCCCACATGCCGCGGAGCAACTAGGCCCATGAGCCACAATTACTGAGCCTGCGCGTCTGGAGCCTGTGCTCCGCAACAAGAGAGGCCGCGATAATGAGAGGCCCGCGCACCGCGATGAAGAGTGGCCCCCGCTTGCTACAACTAGAGAAAGCCCTCGCACAGAAACGAAGACCCAACACAGCCATAATTAAATAAATAAATAAAATAAATAAACCCAAAGTTTAAAAAAAAAAAAAGGTAAGCTGAAATATTTTTTAAAATAAAAGAAAGAGGGACTTCCCTGGTGGTGCAGTGGTTAAGAATCTGCCTGCCAATGCAGGGGACATGGGTTCGAACCCTGGTCCAGGAAGATGCCACATGCCGCGGAGCAGCTAAGCCCATGCGCCACAACTACTGAGCCTGCGCTCTAGAGCCCTCGAGCCACAACTACTGAGCCAGCGTGCCACAACTACTGAAGCCCACGCGCCTAGAGCCCCTGCTCTGCAACAAGAGAAGCCACCGCAATGAGAAGCCCGTGCACTGCAACGAAGAGTAGCCCCCACTCGCCACAACTAGAGAAAGCCCATGCGCAGCAAGGAAGGCCCAATGCAGCCAAAAATAAAATAAATAAATAAATTAATTAATTAATTAAAAAAAGAGAAAAGAATGAAATAATGCCATTTGCAGCAACATGGATGGACGTAGAGATTGTTATACTGAGTGCAGTAAGTCAGACAAAGATGAATATCATATGGTATCGCTTGTATGTGAAATCTAAAAAAATGGTACAGATGAACTTATCTACAAAATAGAAATAGAGTCACAGATGTAGAAAACGAACTTATGGTTACTGGGGGTAAGGGGGTGGGGCGGAGGGATAAACTGGAAGATTGAGACTGATATACACACTACTATATATAAAATAGATAACTAATAAGGACCTACTGTATAGCACAGGGAACTCTACTCAATACTCTGTAATGGCCTGTATGGGAAAAGAATGTAAAAAAAGAATGGATATATGTATATGTATAACAGATTCACTTTGCTGTACACCTGAAACTAACACAACATTATAAATCAACTATACTCCAATAAAATTTTTTTAAAATGCTAACCATCATCTGAGCCTTCAGGGAGTTGTAAACTTTTTGCACTGGTAATATCAAAGATCAATGACCACAGATCACCATGACAGATATAATAATAATGAAAAATTTTGCAATATTGTGAGAATTACCAAAATGTGACACAGAGACACGAAGTGAGCAAATGGTGTTGGAAAGATGGTGCTAATAGACTTGCTAAATGCAGGGATGCAACAAACCTCCAATGTGTTAAGGAAAAAAAAAAAAAAAAGTTGCAGCCCAGGTCTCAAGGCCTGAGAACTAGAGAGCTGGTGGTATAAGTGCCCATCTAAGGGCAGGAGAAGACCAATGGTCAGCTTATGAAATCAGGCAGAGAGAGCAAATTCTCCCTTCTTCCAGCTTGTTGTTCTGTTCACGCCTTCAACAGATTGGGTGATGCCCACTCATCCTGGAGAGGACCATCTGCTTTACTCAGGCTACCAATTCAAATGCTAATCTCATCTGGAAACACCCTCACAGACACACCCAGAAATAACGTTTCACCAAATATCTGGGCTCCCCTTGGCCCAGACAAGTTGGCACATAGAATTAACCATCACATGTACCTTTAGGACACACCACATGCTCTCTAGCAGGAGCTCCAATTTCCCCCCAAATTGTTATCAGCATCTGTGGCTTCTGCGCACTAGATGCCAAAAGTCACCCTCCCACCCTCTCCTCACTGCCCAGTCCTAACAACCAAAAATGCCCCCAGACATTGCCAGGGGTCTGCTGTGAGAGCACAGTCACCCATGCACAGCACTACTGGCCTCGCTCAACCCCATTCTCTGGGGACATCCCCCTTCGGACTCTCCAGTATCTCCTACCGGTGAGTTCCTTGGAGTGAGTTCAGCTCTTATCAACCAGTCCTTAATTATCAAAATGAGAACCACGCCAATAATTGTGGATTACTCCATGTGAACAATGACAGGTTTAAACATCTTTCTGGTCCTCTCACACCACTTCCAGGCCTTTGTAGAGGAAATCAGATGTTATCGTCTAGATGAGCGGTCCCCAAATTTGTATGCACATTAGAATCATGGATGATTCTTACAAAACTTCAAAGACCACCTGGCACCCCAGAAATAAAATCAGGATCTCTGAGGGTAGCACAGAGGCATCACTAATTTTTTTAAATTAATTTATTTTATTTTTGGCTGTGTTGGGTCTTCGTTGCTGCGTGCGGGCTTTCTCTAGTTGGGGCGAGCGGGGGCTACTCTTCGTTGCGGTGCGCAGACTTCTCATTGCGGTGGCTTCTCTTGTTGCGGAGCACGGGCTCTAGGTGCACGGGCTTCAGTAGTTGTGGCTCACAGGCTCTAGAGTGCCGGCTCAGTAGTTGTGGCGCTTGGGCTCAGTAGTTGTGGCTCACGGGCTCTAGAGTGTCGGCTCAGTAGTTGTGGCGCCACGGGCTTAGCTGCTCCGCGGCATGTGGGATCTTCCCGGACCAGGGCCCGAACCCGTGTCCCCTGCATTGACAGGCAGATTCTTAACCACTGCGCCACCAGGGAAGCCCTGCATCACTAATTTTTGATGTTCCCCAGCTAATTCCATTGCACAGCTATTTGGAAACCGTTGGTCTAGATTTTTGCTAAACTGAAGGACTCATGTATTGTTGATTAGCCATCACATTCGTAGTTGTCATCCAGAATCTAGTTCTTACAAAACTTCCATAGCATCTTGGGGACATAATGTCATCTACTTCTATTTTTAAAATCTATGTGTCTGGCCTATAATACGTAAGTCCTGTGATCGTGAGGAGACTGAAAAGAGGTGACCTGTATGAATTCCAAAATACAGCAAGTGCCACCTAGAAGGTGCATACCCAACAGTGACGACTACAGCACCTCTTCTTGCCCCCATTTAATGGGGAAAAGATCAAAAATCACGTTGAGTTCATTCTTTCAATCACAATCACATTTTCAACCATTGTCTAGGAAGCTGGACAAACAATTCAATCAGAGGCTCATCGCTAGAACAATTTTCTATTCATCATTTTAATCTATATCTTGGTGGACTGGAATCTATTTTTGAGTCATTGTTTTCAGAAAAGCTCCTTGTATGGTCTACACAGGGAACCACCACATGCCTGGGAATATGCTTCACTTGCCTTCACCCTTGAGGAAATTCTTGGGTCGGGAATACTAACCCCTCCACATTCTGTAGACCTTGTTACTGGATCTTTTAGCACGTGGTGCTCCAGAGAAGTGTGGGACCAGCCCCGTCTTGCTGCCTTTCTATGTCACCTGCTTTGTCTGCCAGGGGAGTTAGAGATGCTACTTCATCTTTATTACGGCTACGATGGCACAGCATGTCTCAATTTGATTTCATTTTTATTAACTTTGCCTGAAGCCCAAGTGAGGCCATTCAAGCTAGATTCATGTTGTTTTCTCACTTTAGGAAAGTTTTCTTTGGTGACAAACCTTGACTATTATTTCTGCTCTGTTTGCTTTCAAATAATCTTCAAGAACACTAATTAGAAGCTGATTCTTTTCTTTCTCATTTATAATTTTAATCTCTCGCCATTTACATCTATTTTTCCTATTTTTCCGCACTCTGGGAAAGTGTCCCGTGTTTCTACATGCCAGAAAGTTGATTATTTTTTCATGTCAGTTCCATTCTTTCATAATTTCAATGCAGATTCAAATTTGGTCATTGAGTTTTGTGTTTCTGTTTTTTGTTTTTAAGTCACGTCTGTGTTCAACTTATCCTGTTCTCTTCTTATATTCCATGAATGCCTTTGTATTTTCAGTACTGGAAGAATAAATCTAACTATTCTCATTACAGAATAATCCCAATTGCTTAGAAAGCTGAAGACCTAGAATATTTTCCAAACGATCCTTTAGGAAGACATTCTCTTTTAAATGTGTCTCCTTTTCAAAGTTAAGGTCAGTCTAGGTAAACCTAGAGGTTTCTGCATGTCACATGTACTCCTGTGAAGAGCAGTTCTTTGCTGTGAACCATCTGCACTGCTATAGATAACCCATGCAAAGTTAGGAAACATTTTGAAGGACGGTGTCTGTCTCCGCCTTGAAGTAGGTTTGTGTCTCACACCAGATTAAGCCATGCTGTGAGGGAGGCAGGAGGCATTGGGTTGGGCTGGAGGTGGGGTCATGGACAGACAAAGCCCGAAGAAGCCTCCATAAGGCTCAGAACCTGCATCTTCCTTCTATTAACAGAGGGTAAGCGTTCCAGCATTAACTGCCGTTAGACCCACGCGCCCGAGGTAACCCTTCCGGCACTGACCTCCTTCTTCCAAGCAGCTTACAAGGCTTGAGGGAGGGGATGACCGGGACAGGGCTTGCGCAGGAGGAACGGTGGCTCCTGGCTAAAGGACTCTGCGTATCAGTGCAGGAGCCTGGACTGCAATTACCCACGTGGAGTTTAAAGAACACACAAGTCCTGCAGTGAAAGGGATGAGTCATGGGGGACAGAGACTAAAGGCAAGAATGCGACGTCTCAGCTAGGTCTCTGCAAGATCACTACTTCTGGGAAGCATGTTGTGATCGCTGGATACTCTACACCCGTGATTTTGCTTAGTTATCTTACCAGTTTTATTCAGGGATGGGGAGGCAGCAAGTGTTGGGAGCCCAGATCTGTGAAGACAGATGGACAGTGACCCTCCAGCAGTATTCCTGCCACGTTGCTTGACCTGCCTGCACCTCCACGCCCTCATCTGCAGATGCGGGTAGCATGGGGTTGTCACACAGATGGAAAGAGTTAGTGCAGGTTGAGCATTTAACGTGGGGCCCGGCAGACAGAAAGGACTGAGTGTTTGTTAAATAAAACCACGTCCATTGCATCAGAAATTTCAGCTTGGTGTGGTGATGGTTAAAAAACACGTGCGAGTTGGTAAACCAAGCGGTAGAAGAACTGTACTGTGTTCTGGATCTTGACTTGGGGGATGGGAACGGACCAAGAAAAAGATTTGTTTGTGGAGAAAAGAAACAGCCAATTTAGAGAAGAGCCATCTGAAGCCTGGCTAGTATTCCCTCCAGAAAGTAGTTTCTCCCCTGCTGTCTCTCTCTTTCCCCCTTGGCTCTGAAACTCCCCGAAAAGCTTGACTTTTGCTTTAATCACTGGGGACAAAAGAAGAGTGAATTGTGCGTTGACTAAATAGGGTCCACATTCCACAGCCCTTACCAGACCTCACAAGGTGCTTTATGTTTGTAAACCATGAGGTTTCCTGAGAACGATAAGCCAGACCACTTCTTCCCCACCTGCAGCAGGAAAAAAAGCTGAATCTCGCTTTCTTTAAGAAGATAAGCGTGCCTGTGCTCGTCATGCTTAAGGTGGCATATGGGGCTTCAGATGCTAACGAAGCCATCACAGTGTCACCCGGTCACTAGATGAGCAAGAATAACATCACCTTGTGAAGACAGGCTAGAATCCAGACCGTGAAAACTGGCACTTTCTTTTCACATCCGCCTGCCGTAGGGTGTTAGAAATGCTCAAGCCCACATCCTATTCCTCTTACAGTTGTCATAAGATTTGGGACCAAACTAAGCAGCTTACGCAAACGTAAAACACTATGAAGACACTTGGCCACAGAGACACAGCTCAGCTAAGCAAGGATCCACCATCATTTTTAATATCTATGCAGATGCAGGCCTCATGGTTGGTTTTGTTTTGTTTTTTTTCCTCCAGAGATAACAATTCCCTTGCTGGAAGATTTTCCGTGGAAAGAAAGCTTTTGGGATGAGAGGCTGGTAATTGTGTATACCTGTAGACAGTTCATGACTTGGAGGATTTGATGCTGGTGGTGGGGGAAGGTTTTGGCGTGGTGTCAAAAATAAAATATTTCTTCTCTTGGTTTAAAACAGTTATGTTCCCAAGCTCCTCCGGACAGTCAGATCAGAGCCAAGTGTTACCCTTGTGCCTCTCTTGGGACTGCACTTATTCAGTTAAGGTCTTCTTATGTTTGTAAAGAGGATGTAGTAGCAAAATAATGAAAGAGCAGTCACTGGTTTGGAGCCTCTTGGCTGGGGAATCAAACCTACTTCATCCTTCTTTAGTCTTTCTCTAAAACCTTTCTATAGTCTAGTTATTCTATTTATTACCTGAATGTGTGATGTTGTAATTTCTATGAAAAAATAGGATAGTACTGATACATTTCTAAATATTTTATCTTAATATTCAGTTAAATGTTTAACCTGAGGCTGTAATGCTCAGCTCAGGAGAAACCGTACAAGGAAAAATAAAAGAGGAAACAGCCTCTGGGTCTTGAGCTACTGCACAGAATGAGCCTTGACCTCAACTGCTGCTGCTTATCACAGGGCAGACGTTCCTGCACAGACACTTCACGGGCTGCAGCTGGGAAACAGATCTGCTCCTGTCACTGTAAGAGGAGGTCAAGTAAAGAAATTACTCCCAGACACAGCAGAATGGATGATAAGGCGGACTATCTATAGCAGCAAAAACCTTTTGAATCCAGTCTAAAACGGAGGGCTTTCCTACATTCCTCCCCATGTATCCCTTGCCCACACTGTCAGGGAGAGCTGCAAGCTAGATACTGCTGGAAAACAGACCCGAGAGATTTCCTTCCCAGGAAAGGAAGATTCCATCACTGTAGGAAATAGCGCTTTAAATCTGGTTGTGTAGACAGTTACTTCTGAAGGGGAAAATAGTTTGGAAGTTCTGATGCCATTTACATTTTTCCCACAACATCTTTTGTTTAATTGTCGAAAGTAGTCCTGAATAAAGGTAATAAATCAGAACATAGACGGATATTAATACGATATGAATGGTGAGGGTGAAGTTCCAAAAGGATTGAAAGTAGAAATATTGGACAGGATTATTTTTTGTTTCAGGAAAGGGCGAGCTCAGTTTCACAGACTCATCGAGGCAACGTCCATTGTTTCGTGAGAACTGAACTCCCAGTACCTCCCTGCGTCTGGACCTATAGCCCAGCATCCCTGGCCCTTGCTGCTTGGAGTTCCTGTTTGGTTTCTGTTCCAAGGAAACAACGTCCTCATTTGGGAGTTTGGCGATCACCCTTCAAGTTTTACTTTTTTTGTTTTATCTCTCAGTTCATGTTAGAAGCAAAGAAGGCAGCTCAATGTGTCAGTATAAACTTTCATCTAGAATGTTGGTACGATGGACTGAACTGTGTGCCCTTAAAATTCATAGTTTGAAGCCCCTACCCCTAGTGTGATGGTATTTGGAGGTGGGCCCAATGGGGCCTGATTAGGTTTACATGAGACCAAGAGGTTGGGGTCCTCATGATGGGATTCGTGTCCTTATAACTAGAGGAAGAGACACCAGTGCTTCCACTCTCCACCATGCTGAGCAAACGGCAAGAAGGCAGCCATCTCCAAGCCAGGAAGAGAGCCCTCACCAGAACTCAACTGCCACACACTGAATGTTTCTGTCCCCCCACCAAATTCATAAGTTAAATCCTAATTTCCAAAGGGATTGCATTTGGAGGGGTGACCTTTGGGAGATTAGGTCATGTGGGTGGAGCCCCCATGACTGGGATTAGGGTCCTTAAAAAGGAGACCCCAGAGAACTCCCTCACCCCTTCTGCCATGTAAGCGCACGGCAAGAAGACAACCGTCTGCGAACCAGGAAGCAGCATCTCACAAGACACTGAATCTGGTGGCACCTTCATCTTGGACTTCCCATCGTCTAGAATCATGAGGAATATGTTTCTGTGGTTTATACACCACCCAGTTTATGGTATTTTGTTGTAGCAGCTTTAAGGGACTAAAGCCCTGACCCTGCTGGCACCCTGATCTCAAAATTCCAGCCTCCAGAACTGTGAGAAAACAAGTGTTTGTTGTCTAAGTCTATGGTATTTTGCTAAGACAAGAAGCAACAAGAGATGTGATCCCTCTACCAAAAACGCCAGGGAACTGTATCTGAGTGAGCCAATGTAGGCTGGACCTGGGGACCCTGGATCAGTATGTGTATCTGTATGTTGGTGCACATAACAACAGGTACATTTAATTAAAATACTTTGGATGCTGGATATTTAGTTGAACACATTCCCTTAATCAGATTTCTAATCCTTTTAACCTTCATATGCTACCGTTCTAATATCTTCAAGTTGAGGACCATACATGATAAGGATAACATTTTCTACCCTGTATTACCATGTTAGAAGCTTCTGGGACAAGACAGGTTATAGATAAAGCAATGACTTAGGTAGAAAATAGATGGACGGGTAGCCAAAAATATAGCACTGGTTCATTATTAACAAGCAATTGGTTCATTATTAACAAAAATATAGCATTGGTTCATTATTAACAAGCAATTCCATCTTACGAGAGAAATAAAAAGCCTTTGACGGACAAAGCTAAACCTTTCCACTAATTACGTCCCAAACATAGGAACTGTATGAAAAAAAATAAAGCCACTGGAAATCTAGAAGTAGAAAAACCAGCTACTTTCATGTCACTGAGACATCTTTTCTATACGAGACGATATTGCCTATTTAAATCTTAAGCTGTTTTTGCATTTGCTTCATCTGTGCAGGTACTATGTTTAAGGCAGACGTGTGATGGAGGAAATAACGCCTACACCAGTGGATTAATTTAGAGGATTCAATTGAAAAATAGCCTTACCTTCCTCTAAATTAAGAAATGTTTACTCTCAGTCTGCAGATGTCGAATGAGGAAAGAAATGACAGGGCTCTTGGTTTCAACAGAAATGTCTCTTTATCATGTTATAAATTGTGCCCTGCAAATTCAACTTCTACAAAGCAAAAGTTTCCCTTCACGCGCGGGAAACAGACATTGTTAATATGCTTTTCTTTCCCAATTTTAGGGTTTCTGCATACACTTACAGGAAGTTAAAAATAGCCAAATGTGACTCAGTTAACAACAAAAAAATGGAAGACACAGTAACTCAGTCAACCGATTAAGAAAACTCGAGCTATGAAAGTTCCTGTAAAGAATAAAAAACCTTTTTTTTTGCAGACGCATGCTAATCCTTTTGCGGTCTATTTATATCACACAGTGGCTCCAAATAAAACTTTTAGAAAAGCATAAGTTTTAAGTAAACATTTTTCTTCTGCTTTGAGTATTCTATTTCACCAGATGGATGAAAATGGTTTCACAAACCTAACAGTTTCATTAAACCGCAAATGTTTAATTAAAGAACTGTGCATTTAAAAAAGTCAAGTCACACACAAACGAACAACTTCAACATATGTGTCACCCGGGTCTATATACCTGAGGATGCAAACATTAATAAAGTCCATCTTTCACCTCCCTGGGGGAAGCAGACGATGGAGGCACGGTGTGAGGGTGAACGTTATGGCTTTTAAAATAGAAATCTCAGCCCAGAGAGGGGAGTGGTTGTTTACAGAATTGTTGGAAAATAAGATAATGTGCGACTTTACCTCTGCCCTCAAGTAGCTTATATAAATCAGGGCATGCAAACAACCACCTCTACTAGGCAGAATAAAAAGGCACAAGGAAGTTAAAACAAAACAACAAAACAAAACAAAACTGTGACAGTGCTAAAGAAGAAGATTCATTCCAACGAGGGTGGGGCGTGAAAATGGGGCGAGCAGTGGTGGGCGATATGGGGGGAGTGGCCTTGGAACCAAGACACAAAAGAAGAAGAGGTAGTCAAGCGGCAAGAAAACGGTCTGAAATGACACTAAAAATTAAGTCGACGTGTGTATTTTGTGCTTTTAGTCTAATTTGTGAAACAAGCTAGCCTCTTTTCCAGCAATGAGTCCACTCATCTTAATTTGTTAAAGTTGATCCCGATGGAAGCATCATGATGGGAAAAGGAGAGAAAAGAGGGGCAGGTGGTTCTGTTGGGGGAGGGGAGGGATGTACCCCAGAGGCAGGGAGCTCAGGCGTGGCCTCTCAGATCCAGCACAGTTACAGCGCCGCCGTTGGGCACCAGGACCCCAGACCCGGAGAAACCGGCCAGCAACAGGGCTGGGGCAAGACCCAGTGAATGAAGACGCGGTAGAGAGAGCCACCTCCTTACCGTGCCTGGAGCTTGTCCGGGCCCTCCTTTCGCACAAGCTCTCTGCCCCCAAACCTGGTCCCTGCCCTCCTTCTCCATCACGGCAGGACCTGCTCAGGGCATCAGACCAAGAGCAGCTGTTCTCATCAGATGGACGCTGAGCATACAGGACCTGCAGACACGCATCGCTGCAGATGTGATTTGGTAAAAGCAGAACTCGGGCTCAAAACATCCTTTTGAAAATCTCTTTCAAAACCCCGAGCGCCAAGTGCATTTTCCCATACAGGACATCCTAAATAACACATAGCAAGCAGAGCCATGAGCACGGTACCCGACGTGGGATTTCCGAAAGCCTTTCTTTAACCAGATATCTTCAGCTCACTGTTATCAAAAGAATAAAAAAAAGAAACCAAAAACTCTGCGTCTTTATTGCTTAAACTTCCCTGATATGCTTGGGCATTGTATAGATGGAAAAGAAAATGCTTTCAGGATGAAAGTTAAAGTAGCATTGACATATCTACACTACCAAATGTGAAATGGATGGCCAGGGGGAAGCAGCCGCATAGCACAGGGAGATCAGCTCGGAGCTTTGTGTCCACCTAGAGGGATGGGATAGGGAGGGTGGCAGGGAGATGCAAGAGGGAGGGGATATGGGGATATATGTATATGTATAGCTGATTCACTTTGTTACAAAGCAGAAACTAACACACCATTGTAAAGCAATTATACTCCAATTAAAAAAAAATTAATGACTTTTAGAACTGAAGCAGAAAAATAGAAAAAGAAAAGATTTTGCATTTTCTCCCTCAGTCAACTGTATTTATAGTCCAAAGCGTTTCCTCTGCAAGTAGACAGGGTTTTAAAATAAATCTTACCCTATATTTTTTGAAATGTACTTGTGATTTTCATCGTATCGGTAAAGTGGATGGAAGGGACGTAATAGCAAACAAAATGCATGTTCACAATCGGGATCACACTTGTTAATTATGGCAGACTGGAAGAGAAATATCCATTTGCCGTAGAGAGATGGCATTGTAGACTAGCTACGAAGGCAAGTGAATAAACAGGTTTCGGGGAAACTTATTGACTGCTTGCTTCAGTTTACAAATTAAAGAGAAACTGAATGCATTTTACTGAATGTACCCAGGCACACACAGAGAGGAAAGCGTATTCTTTGTAGCTGGCACACACCGTGAGAGACAGGCAATTTTATAGGAGGACAAACTCTAACTTGGAATGGGTTGAACAATGACCACGCCTAGCACGAGGCTGATTCTTGATGGATGTGTTTTCTATCAAGTGTTCATTCAGAGTTTAAAAAATCAGGACTCTGTGTTTGCCATGATGAATGTTTCTTGATACCAACACATGACAGACACAATATCATTCACACAAAAATGGAATTCCTCACCCTTCTCACCAACTTTTCCCACTTGAAGGTAAATCTCTACCGCCCTGCTTCTCCCCAAGCAGCCAGGATTGGAAGAAAGCAAACGTGTAAAATGCAGAAGGACAAGTCTATTCCCTGATCTTTTTTTAAGTTTCTCTCTTATATTACCTCCCACACCAACCTTAAAAACCTCCGGTCTTCCTAAAACCCCAGTACGGTTGGGCGTTTTCCCTAATGGCTGCTTCCAGGCTCTGGGCATACCCTTTGCCCATTTCCCATCATTGTGTACCTTTACCTAAGTCTCACTTCCCAAGAATCAATGCACAAGTCACAGCTCTATTGCAAAGCTATCAGATAGCACGATTTCGTCTGAGGTCCTCACCCTTGGCTGCATGCTAGAATAACCTGGGCAGCTTTCAAAAATTCCAGTGTCTCTCCAGACCAAGTAAATCAGAATCTGGCAATAAAGTTTTAAAATTCCCCTGTTGATTTTACGGTGCAGCCAACAACTCTGGCCTAAGAGATGGCCACTGGATCATTCTATTAGCCATTCGGGGGTATTTGCAATCAAGGCATTAAAAGAAATAATGCCTTAACTCAGCAGTTAACCTTAGAAGAACATTCTCTTGAGATTTACTAACAGGTGTTGAGAGAGTCAAGAAAAGCAGGGTTCTGCACTCCAACAAATTTGTAAATCGATGTACCTCACGTCACCCCCTCAGAGTTGGAACTGAGTAGGACAAATATTCTAGGAAGTCGTGCTTTTAAGAACATACAAATACAACAAGTACAGAACCCTAAAACCCTTCTGAGTGTATTTAATCCAGGACTCCCAAATTTTTTAATCACTAAACAATTGTTTATCAGAGGACCAGAATCAGCATCCTGTGAAAATCAGACTCTGTGATTCACCCACGGGGAAAAGGCTGTTTTAACACCACAGAATCCCTCTCTAATCATGAGGCCTTTTCTCAGACACCACTCACTCCTTTCATACAAACTCCTGCATCCCTCAGTCTGTAAGACCAGCTAAGAACGTGAGGATGGGCTTTTCTTCACCCAGGAAAAGCCATTTCCCGATTCTCTAGCTGAGATTCACTTGGCCTGATTTCCATGATTTAGCTTAGACATCGAACTTCACAGCTGGAAGGACGATAAGACATTACCTAGGATGAAATGCCAAAATTCCTCCTAGGGGGGCCGTGGCAAACAAATGTCACTTGAACACAAGCACTGCGATACCATGACAGTGGCTACTAAGGAACTGACAGGCCAGACACACTGGACGAAGGGAGGATTCATGTCCCCAGCGGGGCTGAGCAGGACAGCAGGAGATTTCTTCACGCTACTCAGAACAGTGGCATTTAAAACTTCTTAATTGTTTATTTCTGGAATTTTCCCTTTAATATTTTTGGATCGCGGTTGCCTGAGGGTAACTGAAACCACAGAATAGGGGGGCACACTCCTGTAGAGATGGAAGAAACGCACGCAGACCTGAGACCTTCCCACACAGAAGCGGAAACCAACCTGGAGCATCGGCTCTCACATGTTGACAGACAAGGAGAAAGGAAAGGGGCGTGATGAACTGTCCACTGAGAGGCGTGAGCAAGCTCCCTTGTGCATTTGCTTTGAGAGGACCTAGGGGCACAGGAGCTGAGACGTGTCCTTGGTATACACAGAACAACGAGGAAGCAAGGAGAATTGAATGCCAATTCTTTTTTTTTAAGACAATTTTTTAAGAGCAAGTTTCCAACAAAATTGAGAGGAAGGTACAGAGGTTTCCTATATACCCCCTACCCCTACGCATGCATATTCTCCCCCATTATCAACATCACTCACCAGAATGGTACTATTTTTTTTTTGTTAAACCAAGGATGAACCTATATTCACACATCATAATAACCCAAAGTCCACAGTTTACATCCTGTGGATTTGGCCAAGTGTATAATGATATATACCTGTCATTATAGTATCATACGGAGCAGTTACACTGCCCTAAAAATTTCTCTGTTCTCTACTCATACCCCCTTCTTCATTCCTAGCAACCACTGATATTTTAATTTTCTCCATAGTTTTGCCCTTTCAGAATATCATAGACTTGGAATCATAGTACGTAGCCTTTTCAGATTGCCTTCTTTCACTTAGGTATATGCATTTAAGGTTCTTCCACAAATATGGATTCTCAGAAGTAATGGTTGATCCAGAGGAGGATGTGATGCAAATCAATTATGCTGGAATGAACTGGTGGAGACAGTTCATATCATTTCTTATGGAGATGAGTTGGCAATATCATTTCTTATGGAGATGAGTTGGCGATTATTAAGAAGGAAAATGAGGTGGTCACAGCAAGAATAGAGTTTATTGATGTTAACATGTTTGTTTTACCTTGGAAAAATGTGCATAATGTACGTCTTCAAAAGTTTACATCAGCTTCTCATAATTTCCATGTATCCTTACTGGAGAGTTTCCCGAGTGTCAGAAAGTATGGTGTAGTTAGAAGAAAATCGGGAGTTAATCCAGTTTCCACACCTGATGAAAAGCCACTTCCGTGAATACCAGATTAAGCTGCACTCTTTAATTAAGATATTCCCCTCGTATAATAATATCTCATTGTTGCTGACCTGATGAACGGAGAATTCACGAAGGCTTGGATGTCACCTGGCAAAACGTTATCTTGCAAAGCAAAGCTTTCCTTCATATGTTGTGCAAATCCTTAAAGTAGTAAACATGTATATACCTTCAAACGGTAATATAATTTAGACGACTCTTTCCACTCACATGAAGTAGTGTGCTTAATGGATTTCCTATTTCAACGTACAGTTTACACTTCTGACATTTTCAACATAGGGTCTACATTTTATTCACTGCATCTTATTCACTCACTTTAATTATGAAGCAATCATTTGTGCATATGATTGTAATGGGTAAAAGTTTTCAGTATACCTAATTCTTAAAGGTAGAGATGTTTCTTTTTTTTTTTTTTTCTTAAAATGGAAAAGGTCTAATTTTAAGGGCTCATGAATCTCTATAAAATCAGAACCATTACCTGTGCTGTCTGTTGCTATGGCTACACACTCATGTGATCTGTAGATCTGACATAATTCAGGTATCTCTGCAGAGCAATATCATTGCAAAGACATCAGAGAAAATTTAAGCCATGCAGGGAACCAAGAAACATAATTTACAAAAAAGATTTTAAAAGAAAAAGGGCACTCCAGGAAAAAATAAAATTTCTTCATTTTGTAATATATTTTCTACTTTTATTATTAACCATTCACGTATCTTTTTATGTATGTCGTTTCTCTTCTCAGGATCTATGTCGTCCATTTAATACTTAAAGTGCACACATTAACTAGAAGAGGAAAAAAGGTAAAGAGTTTCTTAGCTATGGAATATTGCATAAAATAACATAAGATGTTTGCAGAGATTAAAAGTTTATCGTTTTGCTTTCAAATCATAAGCTGCAAGAGCTATGCTTGTGTAAAGAGATTTTCTGGCACCATACCTCTATTAAATTGTATTGAGTGACCTTTGATGAAATAATAGAGGCATATTGCTTTTGAAGACATTAACTTTCAGAGTTAATAGTTGGCTTTGTAATCCGATGGTACAAATGAAATTTAGAATAAAACAATGATTAGGCAGCACTTTTGTAAATAAGGCAACTCTGTCAGTATTCATGCCTGGCTACGTGGTTGAGAGATAGGTAGTAGATTGATAGAAATACAAAACATGTTCAGATATTAACTGCATAATTAATTAATTTCACTGGACATGATTTTCACCAGAATCCATTATAGCCAAAGCATGTGTTCATCTCCTGGGATCCCAGGAAATCAGGCTTCTTAATTGACACATTAAAGGGACTGGTAAACAGTTAGTCTTTGTAGGGATGTTATAGTGGACAAGTCTGTTGAAATAATGAAAAGAACAGGATTGCCAGTGAAGCATTAGAGAAGAAAGCAAGGTAGGGAGGTAGATAGATAGAGAGACAGATGACAAAGGTCTATCTTATTCGTTTTGTTTCTCTGGAAAATCCTGACTGGTACAGTCAGTATGAAGAGGTGGACCAAAGTCTCTGAGAGCTTCCAGGTAAAACTTCTATTTCCAACATCAGGCTGCTTTCTTTCAAGTTGCCTAAGGCTTGATTACTTACATCCTGGACATATATCCTGAGAAAACCATAATTCGAAAACATACACGCACCCCAGTGTTCATTGCAGCACTATTTACAATAGCCAAGACATGGAAGCAACCTAAATGTCCATCGACAGATGAATGGATAAAGAAGATGTGGGCACCTTCAAGATGGCGAAGGAGTGAGACGTGGAGATCACCTTCCTCCCCACAAATACATCAGAACTACATCTACTTGTGGAACAACTCCTACAGAACACCTACTGAACGCTGGCAGAAGACCTCAGACTTCCCAGAAAGCAAGAACTACCCACGTACCTGGGTAGGGCAAAAGAAAAAACAGAGACAAAAGATTAGGGACAGGACCCGCACTTCTGGGAGGGAGCTGGGAAGAAGGAAATTTTCCCACACACTAGGAAGCCCCTTCACTGGCGGAGACGGGGTGTGGCGGGTGGGGGAAGCTTCGGAGCCATGGAGGAGAGCGCAGCAACACGGGTGCAGAGGGCAAAGCGGAGAGATACCCGCACGGAGGATCGGTGCCGAGCAGCACTCACCAGCCCGAGAGGCTTGTCTGCTCACCCGCCGGGGTGGGCGGGCGCTGGGAGCTGAGGCTCGGGCTTCGGAGTTCAGATCCCAGGGAGAGGACTGGGGTTGGCTGCGTGAACACAGCCTGAAGGGGGCTAGTGCACCACAGCTAGCCGGGAGGGAGTCCGGGAAAAGGTCTGGAACTGCCTAAGAGGGAAGAGACCATTGTTTCAGGGTGCGCGAGGAGAGGGGATTCAGAGCGCCATCTAAACGAGCTCCAGAGATGGGCGCAAGCTGCAGCTACCAGCGCGGACCCCAGAGACGGGCATGAGACGCTAAGACTGCTGCTGCCGCCACCAAGAAGCCTGTGTGCGAGCCCAGGTCACTATCCACACCTCCCCTCCCGGGAGCCTGTGCAGCCCACCACTGCCAGGGTCCCGTGATCCAGGGACAACTTCCCCAGGAGAATGCACGGCACACCTCAAGCTGGTGCAACATCACGCTGGACTCTGCCGCCACAGGCTCGCCCCACATTCCATACCCATCCCTCCCCCCGTCCTGAGTGAGCCAGAGCCCCCTAATCAGCTGCTCCTTTAACCCCGTCCTGTCTGAGTGAAGAACAGACGCCCTCAGGTGACCTACACACAGAGGCGGGGCCGGATCCAAAGCTGAACCCAAGGAGCTGTGTGAACAAAGAAGAGAAAGGGAAATTTCTCCCAGCAGCCTCAGGAGCAGCAGATTAAATCCCCACAATCAACTTGATGTACCCTGCATCTGTGGAATACCAGAATAGACAACAAATCATCCCAAAATTGAGGCGGTGGACTTTGGGAGCAACTGTAGACTTGGGGTCTCCTTTGTGCCTCTAATTTGTTTCTGGTTTTATGTTTATCTCAGTTTAGTATTTAGAGCTTATTATCACTGGTGGATTTGTTTATTAATTTGGTTGCTCTCTTCCATTTTTAATTTTATATATATATATATTTTTTCCGTTTTCTCTTTTTGTGAGTGTGTATGTGTATGTTTCTTTGTGTGATTTTCTCTGTATAGCTTTGCTTTTGCTATTTGTCCTAGGGTTCTGTCTCTCCGTTTTTTGTGTTTTGTTTTGTTTTTAGTATAGTTTTTAGTGCTTGTTATCATTGGAGGATTTGTGTTTTGGTTTGCTTGCTCCCTTCTTTCTCTCTCTCTTTTTTTTTTATTACTTTTTTATTTTTAAAAATTTGTTTCTATTTTAATAACTTTATTTTATTTTATTTATTTATTTTTTCTTTCTCTCTCTCGTTCTTTCTTTTTCTCCCTTTTCTTCTGAGCCATGTGGCTGACAGGGTCTTGGTGCTCTGACTGGGTGTCAGGCCTGAGCGTCTAAGGTGGGAGAGCCAAGTTCAGGACACTGGTCCAACAGAGACCTCCCAGCCCCACATAATATCAAATGGTGATAGCTCTCCCAGAGATCTCCAGCTCAACGCTAAGACCCAGCTCCACTCAACGACCAGCAAGCTACAGTGCTGGACACCCCATGCCAAACAACTAGCAAGACAGAAACACAAACCCACCCATTAGCAGAGAGGCTGCCTAAAATCATAACAAGTTCACAACACCCCAGAACACACCACTGGATGTGGTCCTACCAACCAGAAAGACAAGATCCAGCCTCATCCACCAGAACACAGGCACCAGTACCCTCCACCAGGAAGCCTACACAACCCACTGAACCAACCTTACCCACTGGGGGCAGACACCAAAAATAAAGGGAACTACAAACCTGCAGCCTGCGAAAAGGAGACCCCAAACACAGTAAGTTAAGCAAAATGAGAAGACAGAGAAATACACAGCAGATGAAGGAGCAAGTGAAAAACCCACCAGACCAAACAAACGAAGAGGAAGTAGGCAGTCTACCTGAAAAAGAATTCAGAGTAATGATAGGAAAGATGATCCAAAATCTTGGAAATAGAATAGAGAATACAAGAAACGTTTAACAAGGACCTAGAAGAACTAAAGAGCAAACAAACAATGATGAACAACACAATAAATGAAATTAAAAATTATCTAGAAGAAATCAATAGCAGAATAACTGAGGCAGAAGAATGGAAAAGTGACCTGGAAAATAAAATAGTGGAAATAACTACCACAGAGCAGAATAATGAAAAAAGAAGGAAAAGAAGTAAGGACAATCTCAGAGACCTCTGGGACAACATTAAATGCACCAACATTTGAATTATAGGGGTCCCAGAAGAAGAAGAGAAAAAGAAAACAACTGAGAAAATATTTGAAGAGATTATAGTTCAAAACTTCAAAACTTCAATATGGGTAAGGAAATAGTCAATCAAGTCCAGGAAGTGCAGAGAGTCCCATACAGGATAAATCCAAGGAGAAACACGCCAAGACACATAATAATCAAAGTATCAAAAATTAAATACAGGGCTTCCCCTGTGGCGCAGTGGTTGAGAATCTGCCTGCCAATGCAGGGGACACGGGTTCGAGCCCTGGTCTGGGAAGATCCCACATGCCACGGAGCAGCTGGGCCCGTGAGCCACAACTACTGAGCCTGCGCGTCTGGAGCCTGTGCTCTGCAACAAGAGAGGCCACGATAGTAAGAGCCCCGCGCACCGCGATGAAGAGTGGCCCCTGCTTGCCACAACTAGAGAAAGCCCTCGCACAGAAACGAAGACCCAACACAGCCATAAATAAAATAAATAAATATTAAAAAGTGAATATTAAAAAAAAAGGGACAGAGATTAAAAAAAAATTAAATACAAAGAAAAAATATTAAAAGCAACAAGGGAAAAGCAACAATTAACATACAAGGGAATCCCTATAAGGTTAACAGCAGATCTTTCAGCAGAAACTCTGCAAGCCAGAAGGGAGTAGCAGGACATGTTTAAAGTGATGAAAGGGAAAAACCTACAAACAAGATTACTCTACCAAGCAAGTATCTCATTCAGATTCGATGGAGAAATTAAAACCTTTACAGATAAGCAAAAGGTAAGAGAATTCAGCACCACCAAACCAGCTCTACAACAAATGCTAAAGGAACTTCTGTAGGGAGGAAACATAAGAGAAGGAAAAGACTTACAATAACAAACCCAAAACAATTAAGAAAATGGTAATAGGAACATACATATTGATAACTACCTTAAGTGTAATGGATTAAATGCTCCAACCAAAAGACATAGACTGGCTGAATGGATACAAAAACAAGACCCGTATATATGCTGTCTATAGGAGACCCACTTCAGACCTAGAGACACATACAGACTGAAAGTGAGGGGATGGAAAAAGATATTCCATGCAAATGGAAATCAAAAGAAAGCTGGAGTAGCAATTGTCATATCAGACAAAATAGGCTTTAAAATAAAGACTATTACAAGAGACAAAGAAGGACACTACATAATGATCAAGGGACCAATCCAAGAAGAAGATATAACAATTGTAAATATTTATGCACCCAACATAAGAGCACCTCAATACATAAGGCAAATGCTAACAGCCATAAAAGGCGAAATTGACAGTAACACAATCATAGTAGGGGACTTTAACAACCCACTTTCACCAATGGACAGATCATCCAAAATGAAAATAAATAAGGAAACACAAGCTTTAAATGATACATTAAACAAGATGGACTTAATTGATATTTATAGGCCATTCCATCCGAAAACAACAGAATACACTTTCTGCTCAAGTGCTGATGGAACATTCTCCAGGATAGATCATATCTTGGGTCACAATTCGAGCCTTGGTAAATTTAAGAAAATTGAAATCGTAACAAGTATCTTTTCTGACCACAACACTATGAAACTAGATATCAATTACTGGAAAAAAAAAACCTGTAAGAAATACAAACACGTGGAGGCTAAACAATACACTACTAAATAACCAAGGGATCACTGAAGAGATCAAAGAGGAAATCAAAAACTACCTAGAAACAAATGACAATGAAAACATGACTACCCAAAACCTATGGGATGCAGCAAAAGCAGTTCTAAGAGGGAAGTTTATAGCAATACAATCCTACCTCAAGTAACAAGAAACATCTCAAATAAACAACCTAACCTTACACCTAAAGCAATTAGAGAAAGAAGAGCAAAAAACCCCCAAAGTTAGCAGAAGGAAAGAAATCATAAAGATCAGATCAGAAATAAATGAAAAAGAAATGAAGGAAATGATACCAAAGATCAATAAATTAAAAGCTGGTTCTTTGAGAAGATAAACAAAATTGATAAACTATTAGCCAGACTCATCAAGAAAAAACGGGAGAAGACTCAAATCAACAGAATAAGAAATGAAAAAGGAGAAGTGACAACTGACACTGCAGAAATACAAAGGATTATGAGAGATTACTACAAGCAACTATATGCCAATAAAATGGACAACCTGGAAGAAATGGACAAATTCTTAGAAAAGCACAACCTTCCGAGACTGAACCAGGAAGAAATAGAAAATATGAACAGACCAATCACAAGCACTGAAATTGAAACTCTGATTAAAAATCTTCCAACAAACAAAAGCCCAGGACCAAATGGCTTCACAGGCGAATTCTATCACCGTTTAGAGAAGAGCTAACACCTATCCTTCTCAAACTCTTCCAAAATATAGCAGAGGGAGGAACATTCCGAAACCCATTCTGCGAGGCCACCATCACCCTGAAACCAAAACCAGACAAAGATGCCACACAAAAAAAGAAAACTACAGGCCAATATCACTGATGAACATAGATGCAAAAATCCTCAACAAAATACTAGCAAACAGAATCCAACAGCACATTAAAAGGATCATACACCATGATCAAGTGGGGTTTATCCCAGGAATGCAAAGATTCTTCAATATACACAAATCACTCATTGTGATACACCATATTAACAAACTGAAGGAGAAAAACCACATGATCATCTCACCAGATGCAGAAAAAGCTTCTGACAAAATTCAACACCCATTAATGGTAAAAACCCTCCAGAAAGTAGGCATAGAGGGAACTTACCTCAACATAATAAAGGTCATATATGACAGACCCACAGCCAACATTGTTCTCAATGGTGAAAAACTGAAACCATTTCCACTAAGATCAGGAAGAAGACAAGTTTGCCCACTCTCACCACTATTATTCAACATAGTTTTGGAAGTTTTAGGCACAGCAATCGGAGAAGAAAAAGAAATAAAAGGAATCCAAATCGGAAAAGAAGAAGTAAAACTGCCACTGTTTGCAGATGACATGATACTATACATAGAGAATCCTAAAAATGCTACCAGAAAACTACTAGAGCCAATCAATGAATCTGGTAAAGTAGCAGGATACAAAATTAATGCACAGAAATCTCTTGCCTTCCTATACACTAATGATGAAAAATCTGAAAGAGAAATTAAGGAAACACTCCCATTTACCATTGCAACAAAAAGAATAAAATACCTAGGAATAAACCTACCTAAGGAAAAAAAAAGACCTGTATGCAGAAATCTATAAGAGACTGATGAAAAAAATTAAAGATAATACAAACAGATGGAGAGATATACCACGTTCTTGGTTGGAAGAATCAACATTGTGAAAATGACTATACTACCCAAAGCAATCGACAGATTCAACACAATCCCAATGAAACTACCAATGGCATTTTTCACAGAACTAGAACAAAAAAATTCACAATTTGTATGGAAACACAAAAGACCCCGAATAGTCAAGGCAATCTTGAGAAAGAAAAACGGAGCTGGAGGAATCAGCCTCCCAGACTTCAGACTATACTACAAAGCTACAGTAATCAAGATACTATGGTACTGGCACAAAAACAGAAACATAGATCAATGGAACAGGATAGAAAGCCCAGAGATAAACCCATGCACATATGGTCACCTTATCTGTGATAAAGGAGACAAAAGTATTCAATGGAGAAAAGACAGCCTCTTTAATAAGTGGTGCTGGGAAAACTGGACAGCTACATGTAAAAGAATGAAATTAGAACACTCCCTTACACCATACACAAAAATAAACTCAAAGTGGATTAAAGACCTAAATGTAAGGCCAAACACAATAAAACTCTTAGAGGAAAACATAGGCAGAACACTCCATGACATAAATCACAGCAAGATCCTTTTTGACCCAACTCCTAGAGAAATGGAAATAAAACCAAAAATAAACAAATGGGGGCTTCCCTGGTGGCACAGTGGTTGAGAATCTGCCTGCCGATGCAGGGGACACGGGTTCGAACCCTAGTCTGGGAAGATCCCACATGCCATGGAGCAACTGGGCCCGTGAGCCACAATTACTGAGCCTGCGCGTCTGGAGCCTGTGCTCTGCAACAGGAGAGGCCACGATGGTGAGAGGCCCGCGCACCGCGATGAAGAGTGGTCCCCACTTGCCGCAACTAGAGAAAGTCCTCACACAGAAACGAAGACTCAACACAGTCATAAATAAATAAATAAAAGAACGTGAATTTCTTTAAATAAATAAATAAATAAACAAATGGGACCTAACGAAACTTAAAATCTTTTGCACAGCAAAGGAAAACATAAACAAGACGAAAAGACAACCCTCAGAATCGGAGAAAATATTTGCAAATGAAACAAAGGATTAATTTGCAAAATGTACAAGCAGCTCATGCAGCTCAACATCAAAAAAACAAACAACCCAATCCGAAAATGGGCAAAAGACCTAAATAGACATTTCTCTAAAGAAGATATACAGATTGCCAACAAACACATGAAAGGATGCTCAACACCACTAATCATTAGAGAAACAAAAATCAAAACTACAATGAGGTATCGACTCACACTGGTCAGAATGGCCATCATCAAAAAATCTACAAACAATAAATGCTGGAGAGGGTGTGGAGAAAAGGGAACACTCTTGCACTATTGGTGGGAATGTAAATTGATACAGCCACTATGGAGAACAGTATGGAGGTTCCTTAAAAAACTAAAAACAGAACTACCATACAACCCAGCAATCCTGCTACTGGGCACATACCCTGAGAAAACTATAATTCAAGAATAGTCATGGGGCTTCCCTGGTGGCGCAGTGGTTGAGAATCTGCCTGCCAATGCAGGGGACACGGGTTCGAGCCCTGGTCTGGGAAGATCCCACATGCCGCGGAGCAACTGGGCCCGTGAGCCACAACTACTGAGTCTGCACGTCTGGAGCCTGTGCTCCGCAACAAGAAAAAGGCCGCGATAGTGAGAGGCCCGCGCACCGCGATGAAGAGTGGCCCCCACTTGCCGCAACTAGAGAAAGCCCTTGCACAGAAACGAAGACCCAACACAGCAAAAATAAATAAATTAAAAAAAAAAAAAAGAATAGTCATGTACCACAATGTTCATTGCAGCTCTATTTACAATAGCCAGGACATGGAAGCAACCTAAGTGTCCATCGGCAGATGAATGGATAAAGAAGATGTGGCACATATATACAATGGAATATTACTCAGCCATAAAAGAAATGAAATTGAGTTATTTGTAGTGAGGTGGGCGGACCTAGAGACTCTCATACAGAGTGAAGTAAGTCAGAAAGAGAAAAACAAATACCACATGCTAACACATATATATGGAATCTAAAAAAAAAAGGTTCTGAATAACCTAGGGGCAGGACAGGAATAAAGACGGAGAGATAGAGAATGGACTTGAGGACACGGGGAGGGGGAAGGGTAAGCTGGGATGAAGTGAGAGAGTGGCATGGACATATATACACTACCAAATGTAAAATAGATAGCTAGTGGGAAGCAGCTGCATAGCACAGGGAGATCAGCTCGGTGCTTTCTGTCTACCTAGAGGGGTGGGATAGGGAGGGTGGGAGGGAGACAAAAGAGAGAGGACATATGGGGATATATGTATATGTATAACTTTGTTATACAGCAGAAACTAACACACCATTGTAAAGCGATTATACTCCAATAAAGATGTTAAAAAAACAAAAGATGGCCTCACTTAATGAACTATTCACAATAGCCAAGACATGGAAGCAACCTAAGTGTCCATCAAGAGAGGAATGGATAAAGAAGATGTGGTACATATATACAATGGAATACTATTCAGCCATAAAAAAGAATGAAATAATGCCATCTGCAGAAACACGGATGGACCTAGAGATGATCATACTCAGTAAAGTAAGTCAGACGATGAAAGACAAATACCATATGGTATCACTTATATGTGGAATCTAAAAAATGATACAAATGGACTTATTTACAAAACAGAAACAGACTCATAGACAGAACAAACTTACAGTTACCACAGGGGAAATGGGGGGGGGGGACGGGGATAAATTAGGAGTTTGGAATTAGCAGATATACACACTACTATATATAAAACAGAGAAACAACAAAGACCTACTGTATAGCACAGGGAACTGTATTCAGTATCCTGTAATAACCTATAATGGAAAAGAATCTGTAAAAGATTATATATGTAATATATATATTATATATATATATGAATAACTCTGCTGTACACCTGAAACTAACACACAATGTAAATCAACTACAGTTCAATTTAAAAAATTTTAAAAACAAGATTGAGGGACTTCCCCAGTGGTCCAGTGGTAAAGAATCTGCCTTGCAATGCAGGGGATGTGGGTTCGATTCCTGGTCGGGGAACTAAGATCCCACATGCCGTGGGGCAACTAAGCCCACACGCCACAACTACTGAGCCCGAGTGCAGCAACTAGAGAGAAGCCTGAGCGCCGCAACAAAAAAGATCCCGCATGCCTCAATGAAGATCCCACATGCCGCAACTATGACCCAACGCGGCCAAAAAAAGAAAAAGGAAAAAAAAACTTTAAAACAAAAAACAAGATCAGTTTGTATGATCAAACACCTTTGCATGCTTTTACCTAGGTCCCGACGTTCCTGTGTGTGAATCTCAGATAGGGGTGGTGGTATACCTTGGTGGCTTCTGTAATCACACTGCTTGGGGTCTGATATTAGCCTTGCCACCTGGAGAAAATCAGCTATTCTCTCTAGACCTCAGTTTCCTCATCTTGTTGGACCTGCCAAACAGCTACTCAGCACCTGCCTGGATTGCCATGGTGATGAGATGGCATTGTGTAAATCAGACAGGACAAGGTGTATACAGTCAACTCTGTTAGTCATCCCTGACCCAGATCATGGGGCCTGAGGTGTCTCTACAGTTGCAGGAGGCGGGCTATCTACTGAAGATGGGGTGGGGTATCTCTGATTCTCCAGAAAACGTGCTCTATTCCAACAGTAAGCTGGCTCGTAGCAACAGGGAAGGCTGATGGGAAGTCTTTCCTATAAAAAAACATTCACTCTTGTGATCACAGGATGGGATCCAGCTCTTTCTTTCTGCGTCACAGCCAGCTTTACTAACAGACTTGTCTATGATGTTCTCTCTCTTGTCTATGACTCTTTAACCTGCTGCAGCCTAGCTTCTGCCCCGAGTATGCTTCTGAAATGAATCACAAATCCTATATACGTTTCAGTAATTTTCCCTGCCTTCTAACAAGCTCAAGTCTATTTCCTGAATCTTCTTGTGTCAAAACAGTCCCTTTGCAGCGTCCCAGACAAGTGTCAATGTAGTACTAGAGGTGACATGATGCATGAGTATTATGCATCGGCTAAATAAACGTGTGGACCTTATTAATATTTTATAGGTCCTTTAAAAAACTGCTTTTGCAAATGCTCTGGGAGACCAGACTGATAATTAATCATCCTCCACACTGTCGCCTTGCACGGCACTTTGCAGCTGAGGACGATGTAGTGAGGCGCCCTGGATTTTTATCTATATTCATCTCCACATCCCCACACCACCTAGGCTTCTAATCTTCCAAGCAGCACAAAGTGCTACAGTCAGTTGCTGACTTCAAATAAATACCACCCCCGACCCTGTCTCTATGGGTTTCTCCTCACTTAGTCGGGAGTATTTGATTCGAATAGGATAAAATTAGGTAAATGGAAATTTTGCACAAATTCAGCTACACGGTTTATTTTGGGGGTGGAACTGGGTGGCAGAGGGAAACAGTACAGCAAGGAGTCTTTCCTTTACACTGTTTGCCCTTTTATACCGTTGACTTTTGTACCATGTGCATGCATTACTTCCTGAGATACCTTAACTCAGTAAGTTAAAGTAAATGAGCAATGAAATAAGTAAATTTAACTGCAGGGTGCCAAAACCTGTCAAGGTTTTATTTAAAAAATTGTACAGTCAAGATGAAATGCTTTCTGTAGATCTTCCTTTATATTGTCCTTCTGGCAGATTTCATCTCCCAGGAGATGGAAACTGCGTGATGCAAAGGAACCATGTGAGGGTTTAAGGCACGAGCCTCAGAAATCAGGACGGGAGTGCAGGTCAGGCGGGGAAGAGTTCAGGAAGAAATGCTGCCAGTCACAGCGAGGTCCCCTGCATCACGCCTCCCAGTTGCCGCTCCTCCCATAAAGGCAGGGGTTCTGTTTCCACACATTTGAACTGGGGTTAAAATTGTGCTGTGCTTTGACCAAGAGGATGCGGTGGACAGGGGTGCTTTGTGAAGTCTGAAGAGCACACCTCAAGCAACCTTGACTTTCCACTCTCGCTCCCTGGGAAAGGAACTCAAAGAGCATCTTAGGTCGAGGAAGCCAAGTGCATTGTCTTAGAGAGTGAGAGGCCATATAAAATAAACCCCGGGGCACGCCGGCCAACAGACAGCAGTGATGTTGTGCAGACGTTTGAAGCTGTATCTTCCTACAGCACCTCCATCTCACACCCTGTGGCCTTCTATCCGCATAAAATAGGAATTTTCTTCTTAATGTTTTGCCCCGGCATTTGTATTTTTGCATGACATGAAGTACACCTACATTTTTTTAAACTATATGAAATGCACCTACAAAATTAATGAGTTATATATTATCTATCAGTATATATATACACACACACACACACACACACACACACACACACACACACATATCACATTTGTCCCCACTTCAGGAATCTATACTTCATTCCACGGACTCAATATGTCCTTTGGATTTCCACTTTGTCAGCCATCTTCCTTAATGAGCGACGCCCTTAGGAATAAGTCCCTGGTGAACGCAAAGAACGACAGCAGGCTGATGGCTCTCAACCCTGGCTCAGGTTTTTCCTGCCTTTCTATCCTGCATGAAGACCTTCACAGGAGGCTGTCTTTAACCCTGGCCTCGATCCAGAGGCTCTGAATGGGGCTGATGACAATGGCTCCCTGGGAAACGATGCAGCATCTCAGTCCTTGGGAAAGAACAAGCTCTGCAGCACCAAAGGGTTGGGTTTCTCAAATAGAGAAAAGAGCAGGTGCTTCCAAATGCTCTCCTCTGGGCTTCCTGTCAACGTCCCGCTATCGCTGTGCCTCCCTGCCTCACCCTCATGGCTTCCTGCAGTGGGCGGGTCACGGAGAACCAGGGCTGGGACACAGTGGCTTCACTGAGTCAAAGAAAACCCAGGGAGCCTCCGTCTGCTGCTCTGACTTGGCTTTGGGTCCATCAGATACAGAGGAGAGTGCCCTGGGTAATGGACAGATCATCGAACATGGACGTCCTCTGCCTGTGTGTGTGTGTGTGTGTGTGTGTGTGTGCGTGTGTGTGTGTGATCCCAAACATCAACCTAGGGTCCATGGAAAACTCTACTGTTAATAAGAATATTTAAAGATAATGCCTTTGGCTGTGAAAGGGGCATTTAAAAGAACATTTTCAGTAGCGTTAACATCACTGGAATAAGTATTTGGCCTTACAAGTTGACTACTTCGAAAGGAAATATTCATTTGGATAGAGGAGTTTTGGTACCATTTTTTCAAGACAATTAAAACATCACCACCACATGTAGTCACTATGCAAAACAGTATGGAGGTTCCTCGAAAAACTAAAAATAGAGTTGCCATATGATTCAGCAATCCCATTCCTGGGCATATATCTGGAAAAAACTATAAATCGAAAAGATACGTGCACCCCAATGTTCACAGCAGCTCTATTTACAATAGCCAAGACATGGAAACAACCCAAATGTACATGGAGAGATGAATAAAGAAGATGTGGTACATATATACAATAGAATACTACTCAGCCATAAAAAAGAACAAAATAATGCCATTTGCAGCAACATGGATGAACCTGTAGATTATCACAGTAAGCAAAGTAAGTCAGACAGAGAAAGACAAATACCATACGATATCACTTACATCTGGAATCTAAAATATGACACAAATGGAACATATTTACAAAACAGAAACAGACTCACAGACACAGAGAACAGACTGGTGGTTGCCAAGGGGGAGGGGGGAGGGAGGGAAGGGTTGGGAGTTTGGAGTCAGCAGAGGCAAACTATTATATATAGAATGGATACACAACAAGGTCCTACTGTATAGCACACGGAACTATATTCAGTATCCTGTGATAAGCCATAATGGAAAAGAACATGAAAAAGAATATATATATATAAAACTGAATCACTTTGCTGTACAGCAGAAATTAACACAACATTGTAAATCAACTATACTTCAATAACATTAAAAAAAATCACCACCATAAATCAACCATAAACAAAAACCACAATAAAAAGCAAAAGCAGCCTATGACTATGTCATCATAGTCACAGCTTGCATTATTTACCCACCTAAGGTGTGTGTAGCATGATTTTAATGTCACCATCTAACATTTTGGTCTCCTGGCTTCGTTGCACTGTTCTTGCCAATGTACAACACTTTACAGCTAACATCCATTCCAGAAGGCATCCTATTTTCCCCATAGCCTAAATTATTACTAAATATGTCAAGGGAAGAAAACTAGCATCGACCCTTTCAGCAGCCTGACTATTCCTTAAGTCAATACGAATATGTGTTATTGACCCCCGAGTCAGTTTCCCACAGGGCAAACTGTTTTGGAAGAAGCTAATCTGCTCCTATCTGGAGGGAAGCAGATGGGGCAGGGACCAAAATGATCATTTGGGAGCTACGGGGCAGGGTTTGCAGTCCTAACACTGTCACCGAAGCCACTGTCAAACCTCTCCTATCTCAGTCTCCTCGACCATACAAGCAAAGGAAGGGCTGGGATTGGGACTCAAGGTCCCTTCCATTTCAGGAGGCAGTGCCCACGTGCTCCTGTGAGTGTGTGACAAGTCGGGGGGCCCTGTAACTAGAAATCTAGACTGGCGTCTTCCACCGGGGTTTGCGTGGCTCTAGAACGGTATCCTTGCCATCGTTGGGATGGCTACCCTGGACGGGCTGCTAGAAGAAGGTCCAATGTGAGCAGGAGGCCGGGCTTTCATCCTCTCCTCAACTTCATGCTTCAACCCTCTCTCGGTCATTTTTGAAGAAGATAAAGAGAAGCTGAGTACTGAGAAACTCCCTACTCAATTCAGGTATATGAGAGCTAATCAAAAGGACAGACAGAATTCCCTGGGCATCTCCCTTGAGCTCTGAGATGATCAAATCCTACTTAGGGCGAGCACTGGCCTTCCCCTTGCAACTGACGAGACAACCCAACCCAGGCTTTCAAAAGTAACGCAGTTGACCAGGGGCCCTTGCTCCTTCTTTCTATTTTTTTTTTTAATTTTGCTTTGCCCATGATTTGTTTTCTTTTTTTGGCCATGCCGCACGGCATGTGGGATCTTAGTTCCTCCACCAGGGATCGAACCCATGCCCACTGCAGTGGAAGCGTGGAGTCTTACCCACTGGACAGACAGGGAAGTCCCTGTTGCTCCTTCTACAGTGTGGCTCATGATTGTTCCCCTCCAGAGGCTGCACTGAGGAGCGGCTTCGAAGGGTTCTAGAGACCCCAAAACCTCCATCAAGTCCCACAGTGTCATCCCAACAAATATACAATCTCAGCCACCCAAAACCGGGCGCCTGCTCTACAAACACAGCTTCTAAACAGCCTCCGTGTCCTGAAATTCTACCCTCTGGATGCACCTAAGCTCCTTCTATATAGAAATCCTGGAGTCTCTGGTACCTAAATCTGATGATCCAGGGTTCTCCCCCTTTAAAAAAAATGACACAGCAAAAAATCCATTTCCTGGGCTTCTTGTCACACCTGACCCACAGTGGAGTGGGGATCCGTAATCGACACTTTTAACCGGAAAACCAGGTAATTCCTTGAAGAGTAATACTTGAAAACTACTGTTCCATACCATCGTAGGTCCTACCAGATTGAGGTGAGGTGGCTGAGAAGGAAGAGGATGTTTGAGGGTGGAAAAACAAAGAGCCTACAATGAATACATGATCTGTTTTTCTCCATGACACAGTACTGCCACAGCCAGAAAGATGGAGGGTGTTGTAGCATCTCTTGACTCAACCCGTGGTCCATGGTCCAGAAGCACCAACATCACCCCATCATTAAGCTGGTTAAAAATTGAGAATTTCAGGCCCATCTCCAAAACCAGAGTCCTAACCTGCATGTTGTCAACACCCCCGGTTGATTTCTGTGCACTCTGAAGTTTGAAAAGCTCTGGAGAAATAGAGGAACAGGGCCTACCTATCATGACTCACCAGGAGTCCCGCTTTCTCAGATCCAGGGCAGAAGGAAACTAGTACAGTATTCACATAGCATCTACTTTATCCCATTGGTTTGCTGGGTACATTTTGCAAACCATGCTAGTAATTCCTTTTGTCGTTCACCAAGGTATCTTACGTTGAGCAATTTGCCCAAATTAAGGTGAGTCATTTGCTTAAATTAATAGAGTTTATAAGGGATAGAGAAGGATTTTAACTCCAAATGAATCTTGCTCCAATTCCCTTGATTCTCCCACAACGAGCCAGGCAAAAGCAGGCTGCAGTCAAGGGGGGGCAGTGTTTATACATGAGAGCCCGCGGTGGACTCACCAGCCTGACCCTTTGCACAGGAAAGAGTTAACCCAGCAGGCCTGGGCTGCACATGCCCGAGAAATGCCCATTTTGGTAACTGATCTTTGTTTGGCTCCTATGAGCTAAGCTCTTGGAATGTTCCACCAATAACAGTGCTTTTTACCCTTGGGATCTTGAACCATACTTCCAAGGTTGCCTGGGTAGCGTAAGTCATGTGATTTACAGTGAATACCTGCTCTCCCTCTGGGGGTCTGGAGCTTTAGAAACCATGTTCAGACACACAGGCAACATGAGCCTATGTGACTGACCCTTGATAAAAACACCGGGTTTCAAGACTCGAGTGAGCTTTCCTGGTAGACAGCACTGCTCATGTCATTACAAATCACGGCTGGAGGAATTAAGTGTGTCCTGGGCTGCTCCCCTGGCACGAGGTGGAGACTTGCACCTGGTTTCCCCTGAACTTGGCCCTGTGCACCTTTTCCCTCTGCTGACTTTGCTTTGTGTCTTTTCACTGTGACAAACCGTAACCATGAGCATAACAAGTCCCGAGACCTGTGAGGTCTTCTAGTGCATCTGTGAACCCAGCACGGTCCTGGGGACCCCTGACCCATCCCTCTTCCCTCTAAGAAGCTGCTCTGTTACCTGGAAGCCTAGAGGAGAAGGTCTTGTCCACCTCATCATGCTGTACAGTTCTCTTCCGTATGGTGGGTCTTCAGATGTAGCATTACATCACCCGCAGGCTGTTTCTTCTCCAAGGTCAAGCTTCTCAGACTCATCAATATTACCATAGGTAGCTCACTCCACCATACCATGGAAATGGAACCAATGTTTCTCCAGTGTGTTCGACTGTGTCCAGGTCCTCGTGATGGACTCCAGCCCTGTAGGTGTGTTCCAACCTGCACAGAGTGCAACCTGGTCGCCACCTGTTTCATTCTGGACACTGTTCTCTAGGATGAAGCCCGAGATCCTGTCTTTGTAGTCACCTTATGTCTTCAGCTTATTAAATAATAAGATACTTGATCTTTTTGTTCCTTATCCTGTGCTACAGATCCGCAATCTATTTTCTTTTAAATTTCTCTTTGGGTCACCTGACGGAAGCCTGTGGCCTTCTCACCACTGACATTCATCTTGGAAGAATAGATTCATTGTTCCTGTCTCTTGATATCTGCTGGATCCCAACAAGTTGGTGGCAGATGAGACTGGGAATGTTCCAAGAGAGCTTTCATCAGACAACTAAGGGTAAACATGACATTCTCCGTAGAGAGCTAGAAATAAAAACTGTTTGCAGAGCATAACAGAGTTCCTGTTTCTGATCCTAACTCCAACTGACATTGAGCTAAAATGTACTTTGGTCGGTGATATTTGCAAGCACCTAGCCCGCAGGAGCCTTGGTTTTGCCTCTAAAGAAAGGCATAACCCTTCTTTCCTGAGGTGAACTTGACTTGGCACTGCTTCTGTTTGTTCAAGCTTTATCCCTTCCAGACTTGCTTCCTGGGACCACCTCAGTCCAGCATCGCTGTCGGTCCCTGTGGTCGGAAGCCTTTCTCATTGGACTGCAAAGTTTCCTTGCTTGGCTTCAGGCCATTATGACTTGTTTTAAATATGTCTTTCACCTTTTTCCTAGTGGACCTTATGACCCGATAGTGATTCCAGCCGGTAGGAAGCTATTTAAATCTTGACTCAATTCACTAAGACACCTGGAATCCCTCTAAGTCTCAGATCATGTGTAAACTCTTGATCATGCCCTGTGCCCTTGCATTTGACAAACTGCTAATAGTATCAGGACTAAAGACCCTGAAATCCAAGACTTCCCCTACTAGTGTGTTGGTCCATTTGTGGACACCCGCTAGGCTGATCGTTTAGAAAACTATTCGTTTGCTTTACTTAGCTCATCTCTCTTCATCTTGCCTCAGACAGTTTCCCACGACACAGATTTTCAGCTCTATCCTGAAGTACGGGGACCTAACACAAGTAAAACTAAGCCAAAAATGACCCAGTGTTATTCCAATAAAAATGTGTCCATCTCTTATTTGAGATTTGTGAGCTGAGAAAAGATGGCAGAATTCGATTGGGATGAGAGAGAGAAGGGATGGTTTGGGGAGAAGGTTGGTGAAAGACAGGGTCCAGAATATGCGATGGGGCAGAGTTAAGGAAATAAAAGTGTTCCTAAAGACCATTAATTGGATTCTTTTTAATATCCTTGGAGAGATACAAACAAAGAATGGAATTCCTTTTAGGCTGTTTTTGCATTTGGATTGTACTTCTTAAAATAAGGCACCACGGTGGCACATACCAAGTAAGTCACATTCTCAATGGATTTGATATATGACCACACACACGTGCCTGGAAACAGCCCCATGGAAACAGTCACTGGAGCATAAGCATAGGATTTAATATTGGGACCCACAGGATCTTGGGCGGCTTGGCCAGTTGTTCCAGCTCTCTGGCCTCTTCATGCCCTGGACAGAGTGTGCAGAACAGATCTAAAATGATTTCTGCCACCATTCTATGCCCTTATTGGATTGTTTGTTTCACCTGTGATGGATAATCCTGTACACATGTATAAAATATACCACAAGGTTAGAGGAATGTACAAATTGTTTGTCAGAATCCATTTGTTTAGATACCACAGAGAAGGATTAAAAAGTGGGCACCAATCAATCAACGTGATACACCATATTAACAAATTGAAGGAGAAAAACCATATGATCATCTATATAGATGCAGAGAAAGCTTTTGACAAAATTCAACACCCATTTATGATAAAAGCCCTGCAAAAAGTAGGCATAGAGGGAACTTTCCTCAACATAATAAAGGCCATATATGACAAACCCACAGCCAACATTGTCCTCAATGGTGAAAAACTGAAACCATTTCCACTAAGATCAGGAACAAGACAAGGTTGCCCACTCTCACCACTATTATTCAACATAGTTTTGGAAGTGTTAGCCACAGCAATCAGAGAAGAAAAAGAAATAAAAGGAATCCAAATCAGAAAAGAAGAAGTAAAGCTGTCACTGTTTGCAGATGACATGATACTATACATAGAGAATCCTAAAGATGCTACCAGAAAACTACTAGAGCTAATCAATGAATTTGGTAAAGTAGCAGGATACAAAATTAATGCACAGAAATCTCTTGCATTCCTATAAACTAATGATGAAAAATCTGAAAGTGAAATTAAGAAAACACTCCCGTTTACCATTGCAACAAAAAGAATAAAATACCTAGGAATAAACCTACCTAAGGAGACAAAAGACCCGTATGCAGAAAATTATAAGACACTGATGAAAGAAATTAAAGATGATACAAATAGATGGAGAGATATACCATGTTCTTGGATTGGAAGAATCAACATTGTGAAAAATACTCTACTACCCAAAGCAATCTACAGATTCAATGCAATCCCTATCAAACTACCACTGGCATTTTTCACAGAACTAGAACAAAAAATTTCACAATTTGTATGGAAACACAAAAGACCCCGAATAGCCAAAGCAATCTTGAGAACGAAAAATGGAGCTGGAGGAATCAGGCTCCTTGACTTCAGACTATACTACAAATCTACAGTAATCAAGACAGTTTGGTACTGGCACAAAAACAGAAACATAGATCAATGGAACAGGATAGAAAGCCCAGAGATAAACCCACACACTTATGGTCACCTTATCTTTGATAAAGGAGGCAAGCATATACAGTGGAGAAAAGACAGCCTCTTCTATAAGTGGTGCTGGGAAAACTGGACAGATACATGTAAAAGTATGAAATTAGAACACTTCCTAACACCATACACAAAAATAAACTCAAAATGGATTAAAGACCTAAATGTAAGGCCAGACACTATCAAACTCTTAGAGGAAAACATAGGCAGAACAATCTATGACATAAATCACAGCAAGATCCTTTCTGACCCAGCTCCTAGAGAAATGGAAATAAAAACAAAAATAAACAAATGGGACCTAATGAAACCTAAAAGCTTTTGCACAGCAAAGGAAACCATAAACAAGACCAAAAGACAACCCTCAGAATGGGAGAAAATATTTGCAAATGAAGCAACTGACAAAGGATTAATCTCCAAGATTTACAAGCAGCTCATGCAGCTCAATAACAAAAAACAAACAACCCAATCCAAAAGTGGGCAGAAGACCTAAACAGACATTTCTCCAAAGAAGATATACAGATTGCCAACAAACACATGAAAGGATGCTCAACATCATTAATCATTAGAGAAATGCAAATCAGAACTATAATGAGGTATCACCTCACACCGGTCAGAATGGCCATCATCAAAAAATCTACAAACAATAAATGCTGGAGAGGGTGTGGAGAAAAGGGAGCCCTCTTACACTGTTGGTGGGAATGTAAATTGATACAACCACTGTGGAGAACAGTATGGAGGTTCCTTAAAAAACTAAAAATAGAACTACCATATGACCCAGCAATCCCAGTACTGGGCATATACCCTGAGAAAACCATAATTCAAAAAGAGTCATGTACCAAAATGTTCATTGCAGCTCTATTTACAATAGCCAGGACGTGGAAGCAACCTAAGTGTCCATCATCGGATGAATGGATAAAGAAGATGTGGCACATATATACAATGGAATATTACTCAGCTATAAAAAGAAACGAAATGGAGTTATTTGTAGTGAGGTGGATGGAGTTAGAGTCTGTCATACAGAGTGAAGTAAGTCAGAAAGAGAAAAACAAATACAGTATGTTAACACATATATATGGAATCTAAGGAGAAAAAAAAAAAAGGTCATGAAGAACCTAGTGGCAAGACGGGAATAAAGACACAGACCTACTGGAGAATGGACTTGAGGATACGGGGAGGGGGAAGGGTAAGATGTGACAAAGAGAGAGAGTGGCATGGGCATATATACACTACCAAACGTAAAATAGATAGCTAGTGGGAAGCAACCGCATAGCACAGGGAGATCAGCTCTGTGCTTTGTGACCACCTAGAGGTGTGGGATAGGGAGGGCGGGAGGGAGGGAGATGCAAGAGGGAAGAGATATGGGAACATATGTATATGTATAACTGATTCACTTTGTTATAAAGCAGAAACTAACACACCATTGTAAAGCAATTATACTCCAATAAAGATGTTAAAAAAAAAAAAAAGTGGGCACCAAAACATCAATAGATTGGATGCAGTGTGGTGGGAATTAACTGTCTGTTAGCTCATACTAATACAGATTATTTTCATACCTCTCCACCTGTTTGTTGCCCTCCAAATCTGCACTGCTGCTGCAGGATCTATGTGCAACAGTACTGAACTCACATAAAGACAGCCAGGGGGAAAATCATGCTGCAATGCTCTCTCCCAGATATGGTTTTCATGGTGGAACTAAAGTGACTAACAAAGCTGTGTGTGCACATGTCCAGGATTTCTGCCACTATGTATGTGGGAACCAGGAGCGCATAAGAGGAATGAGGGGTTTCATTACCCATGGTTCATGGAAAACCAAAAGTGATCAAGAAAATGGTCAAGTAAATTGGAAGAAAGTGTTAGGTTATAGAAGTTGATTTAGGTGAAAACTGGGAGAACAGAGAGACGTGACCTGCAAAGGAATGACACGGCGTGGATCGGACGTGTGTTAAATCAAGAAAGCAGCTGATTAAGGAAAACCTTACATCAGGTGGAATCTTTTTTTTTTTCCCCTAGGTGGAGCCTTGATAAAGGCCCTCCCCTGTAAAGGACTGATCCTGGCATGTTCCTCTTCTTTTACAAATTAAGGGAGAGCCTCAGAGACTATTACTCAGCCTTAAAAAGGAAATTCTAAACCACAATGGAAAAGAATATGAAAAAGAATATAACCGAGTCACTTTGCCATACAGCAGAAATTAAACACAATCTTATAAATCAACTATACTTCAATATCTTTTTTTTTTTAAAAAAAGGAAGGAAATTCTGACATGTACTACCTTGGATGAAACTTGAGGACATTATGCTATGAGAAATAAACCAGTCACCAATAGACAAATACTGATATTACTGCTGTGAATTTGGCTTCCTCACTTTTGTGTCAATTTTGTGACAATTTTGTGTCAATTTTGTGTCACTTTTGTGACACTTTTGTGTCACTTTGTGACAATCCACTCAGGAAACAGCAGATGATATAAAGATTTTATGTTCATGGAATAAATTCTCTGGTGCATATACTTAATAAACCAAGTAATTCAGATTTTTTTTTTAATAGCTACTTTATTTATTTATTTATTATTTTTTTATTTTTTATTTTTTGACTGTGTTGGGTCTTCGGTTCGTGCGAGGGCTTTCTCTAGTTGTGGCAAGCGGGGGCCACTCTTCATCGCGGTGCGGGGACCGCTCTTCATCGCGGTGCGCGGGCCTTTCACTAACGCGGCCCCTCCCGTTGCGGGGCACAGGCTCCAGATGCGCAGGCTCAGCAGTTGTGGCTCACGGGCTCAGTTGCTCCGCGGCATGTGGGATCTTCCCAGACCAGGGCTCGAACCCGTGTCCCCTGCATTAGCAGGCAGATTCTCAACCACTGCGCCACCAGGGAAGCCCAATTCAGATTTTTAACAAATGTGTTGGAGGCTGAAATATCGGTTCACAGAGATAAATCTTCCTTCACGGTCTGTATTACCACCCTACCACATTATGCCATATGTGGATATATGTTATGTAAAATCAGGATGGACTTAGGGAATGAACTGAGTGGAGATTAAACAACTCCACAAGTACATACTACAAATGAGAGAACTCCTTCTTGTATTTTATAGTATTGAGAACTTCCACAAAAAAGAAACAAACATGAAACATTCTTGTTCAACCACATTGTCCTTGATTCATCCATTTTTTATGAATATCATTTTGTCGAATTATTCAAACTGATGTTTCATACTGTTCTAAAAACTCCCCTGGAGAATACATCGAAAGACTGCCGATTATTATAAATGTGAATTCAGGTCTCCTGAAGCTCTGTTGAAACCTAGGTAACGGCCCCCCAGGTTTATAATGAACACCACCGAGAATCTAGATTAGTAAATTACAGTTAACAAGCTTTCACTGAAAATGAGCTCTGAAAGGATACTTGGCACCTAACTGGAAAAGTATTCGCCTCTCTAACAGGAGATATTCCATTATCTCTCCTTTGCCACCAGGGTATTCTTTGAAGACGGTTCCTAAGAAAATTACTTTACACCCTCTTCCTTCTCATTTCTGATCCATCACCATCCAGCCTCTCACAGTGGTATTACATATAGTGAGGAGCATTACATAACTTCCAGTGAGAGGTATTATGGATTTTACATTTCAGAAACTTTCTAAAGATAACACGATGTGTTAAAAGCATGCTGGGAAGTGATTTGAACACCTTGCGCCCCCATTATTTGTAATATGCCATACACAAATTTTATTCTAGGCACTGCATCAAACTAGTTGTGATTTTGCAGCAGGGGTGATCACAGACCCATTAGTGGATATTTAAGTTGGGAACTAGATTGTCTCCTCCATTTCTGAAAAAGACATCCATTCACATTTTATGGATATTAAATTATATTAAGTGAACAACAGTTTTATTAGCTTAGCTGCCATAGACTGGTGGCTCTTATTTTTAAGTGTACATTTGCTATATGGATTATTTTCTATGACACTCTAATATTGGGAGACTGTGGAAGACAGTATCTGTCTAAGAAGATCCACGGATGTACCTGTATGAACAGCCTTCTCACAGACTGGGAGGCCCAGGTATTGGCAGTAGGATGGACAATGCAGGCAAAGATGTCAGACAACTTCCCTGAGTTCAAAAATCCACGGTGATAAATGCAGAGTTTCTAAAGTACCTGGGTTTCAACCACCAGGCCAGTTTCCCATCTACAGTGTTTCTACATGGGTATGACAGCAATTCAAAGGCAATAACTTAACCTTCACTCCAGCCTACACTGTGTCTTTATAGTATATGTAGGTGGACTTCATTGTCCTGTGAAAACCACAGTAAGAAGACAGTTCACAAGAGCCAAGGACATGTTCCCTTTTTATCCCAATTAAAAAAAAGTCAGTTCAGTGGTCAGCTGGAGTGGGTGATGGGCAGAATAGGGGGGAAAGGAAAGGAGCAGTGGAAATATTAAACAAGATAGTTGTGTTTGTCCCATTCTGGCTATTCCCATTAAATGGAATAATCCATTACCATATAATGCTAAGGCATACTTAGGATTGAATCAATCACCAGGTAAAAGAAAAAGGGAATGTTAGTTCGCTTGTAAATTACTCCATTCCTGGGACCTTCCTAGCCGTCCAGTGGTTAAGACTCCGCGATTCCACTGCAGGGGGCGTGGGTTCGATCCCTGGTCGGGGAACTAAAGATCCCACATGCCTTCCGGCGTGGCCAAAAAAAAAAAAAAAAAAAAAAATTATTCCATTCCCTATCTAATCCATGAGGAATTGGGAAACTGGTTAAATTTTATCAGACTACCTTTTTTATTGGAAATCCCTATTTTACTATATTTTTATTGCAGAAATAGTACATGACATGTTACTGGAAGTAGCAAAGTGAGGGCTGTTTGCTGTGCCGTTTCTCATGTATGTGCTTCTCCACCAACGACAGTTAGCCGACTGCCAGCTAACCTGTGGTCTTGAAGAACGCTTTACACACCCATGTTCTTAAAGCATCCCACATTCCCCAAAGTTGTCTGAATTCTCGTATCATCTGGGGATTCAGATCTCTCTTGCTGTGCTGCTATAACAAGCTGGTGATCCTTGGTGCTCAGTTACTGATTGACCATCACCCCTCCCCCCAACCAAAGCACCTACTAAGGAAACCCAAGGCTCATCTTTCCAGATGTAAGAAACATGCAGCTTTGAACTGGGAAGAAATCTGGCTCCAGAAGCAAGAATGAAGGTCAGACACACAGCAGGTGTGAGTCAGGGTATCACATCTGAGTTCAGGATGCCCAAAATAGAAGTGGGCAGAGATGGAGTAACTGCTGAACTCAAATGCACACAGGGAAGTCCCACAGGCTCACGAGGTGGGTCCCCACCAGGGCAGTGAGCCCAAGGGGCCTGCTACTCATACCTCACATGCCAAGAGTCACCCGGAGTCCTGAGGCAGCACATCTGGGGCGTCTGGGGCGAGGCCCAAGATTCTGAATTGCTAACGTGCTCCCAGGTTACTCTTATGCAGATGGTCTGCAGATCACATTTTCAGGAGCAGAAAGGACGAGGCACATACAGGAGGATCTAGCTCACCAGCTCTCGGTTTTGGCTTCAGATGGCAATAATCCTCTAGGGAGTGTTATCACAAGCCGATACCTGGGACACATCCCTAGGCAAATTAATTCAGAGGAGCTGCGAGCAGAGGTGAGGCATCAGAATTCCCCCCCACCCCGCCCCAGCTTTATGGAGGTATCACTGACAAATAAAAATTGTATCTATTTAAGGTGTACAAAATAATATTTTGATATATGGATATATTGTGGAATGTTTACCAAATTAACATATCTGTCACCTCACTTATTCTCCTAGCAAATTTTAAGTATACAAGACAGTGATGGTGGACTTCCCTGGCGGTCCAGTTGTTAAAACTCTGTGCTTCCATTGCAAGGGGCACGGGTTCAATCCCTGGTCAGGGAAGTTCCGCATGCTGCACGGGGTGGCCAAAAAATAAAATAAAATAAAAAACAGTGACGGTAACTATAGTTACCATGCTGTCAATCAGATCTCCAGGATCTATTCATCCTGCCGGCATCAGTATTTTTTGAAAGGTCGCTGAGTGACTCTAATCTGAAATCTCATATTTAGCCCGGGCTACATCAGCCCTCTCAACCTGTAACATGCACACATCACCTGAAGATCTCGTGCAACTGCAGCTTGTGATGCAATAGGCCTGGGTCAGGCCCAAGATTCGGCATCTCCCTCAGGCTGAGGTGATGGACGCAGAGATGCTGCTGGACCACACTTAGGGCCGCAAGTGTAGGAATCAGAAAGGTCTGTTGTTACCTCATCCTTAAGACCTCATTAATGTAGTCCTGACCGGCTTACTAACATAAATGCACAGAAAAGAGTTTTCTGTATCATTTCAAAGATGAAGAAATAGGATTAAATACAAAATTAAAAATCAGAAAAGATATGAGGAAATGCATTACTCATTGGCAAGCGCTATGGTTCAGAAAGCTGAATTGCAGCTGAACTAATAAGCCCTTCTCCTAACTGCCCATCATTGCCACGAAATCTCTCCCCCTTGTCTTCCAGAGAGGCCCAAGCACCATGAGAACACCTCTCTCCTCAGGGCACTCCTCTTCAAGAGGGAGAGAAAGAATTTTATTTTTTTC
Organism: Balaenoptera borealis; assembly: GCF_965194805.1. Lineage (NCBI taxonomy): Eukaryota > Metazoa > Chordata > Mammalia > Artiodactyla > Balaenopteridae > Balaenoptera > Balaenoptera borealis. Next base: position 5,718,257 of record NC_138881.1, on the reverse strand, counting down.
TAGTTGCGTGAGAGAATTTTTTCTTTGTCAGGCTTTAATAAATGTATATGTTCTCAAAAGGCGACCAAATATACCAGGGAATAGGTAAATCTCCAGGAAAATCCAATTTCAGGAATATGTGTCAGCTGCTAAGACAAGGGAGAGAGAAAAAGCAGGTCAAGCCTGTGGTCTGGTCAACATCCCCTTGGTTACCTTTGCTTTCTAAGAGCTTTGTGCAAAACTAGATGCTGCGGGTCCACACGCATTTATACGGAACCCAAAGAGCAATTTTCTTCTTCTTCCTGTTGGTCCCTTTTCTCCTGTGTAAAGGAATTGTGTTCACGTATACTCCCATTTCAAAATTCTCACAAGCAATACTATCGCTTCCCTGTATGCAACCAAAGCAGCTACTGACTGAGCACACTTAAAGACTATTTCAAGCCAATATTATGTTATTCTTTTATTTCATAACAAAACATGGGACAGCCGCACAGACCTGGGGACAAAGCGCCCGCTGCCACCTGCCTTTTATGACACGCACGTGTGGTGCACCTGCAGCTATGGCAACTTGGATGCGTGCTCCTCTCCCAGCCCCACTGAGCGTGCAAAACTTGCCGGTATGAGAGGAGAAGATGACGCACGCACAATTCTGCATGAATTGTTGTTTCTGTGAGTGCTGGAAAGCGGGACTGTTGGTGAGGCGTGAGAAGGACAGATGGGGTTAGCCATTCTTTCACTTTAAAGTGATAAAAAGCTGGGAGAGAGATGGGAGGGAATATTGTCGTCATTTCATAAAACATTCAACATTCTACAGATATTTTAAGGTGGAAGCAGGGGGAGATCTAGGTGGAGCCTAATGCTTTGAAAATTGGGGGGGACTCAGGAAGAAAAAAGTGTGATATTACGGAGCCCTGGGGGGGTACCCGTGCAGGGACCCAGAAGGCTGTCGTCATCAGCTCCATTGAAGAGTGAGAAAAAGGGGGGATAAAGAAGGACGCTATGTTTGGGTACAGGACAGCATGGCTATTAAGATCATAGGTTATTAAAATCGGGAACCAGCAGAATTAGATTTCCAGCCTGGCGTGCTATGACTCCTGAGCTTGGTAAACCTTGGCAAGGAACTTAATTTTCCAAGCACAGTTTCTTCACAGGGCTCTTGGGGTGGGGGTGGGGGGTATTTGAAACGATGTGCAGTGATGTCCATGTCAGAACTGCTCAATAAATTAAATTTTGAAAAAATAGATTAACGATACGTTATTGGTAGACCATTACGTCAACTCCTTACTCTGAAAATTAGTGATTAAAGGGCTACAGTTAAGAATCAGTTCTGCCTATCCAGAGCAGTCCTACTTCAGGACACTGGGTCGCCCTAGGTAAGGAAGCAAAACTCTTCTTTGCAAACAAGTGTGAGCTAGTAAATGCATAAGGAATGGTAGAGTTAAAAGAAAGAGCTACTTTGTAAATTCCTAATTTAAAAAAAAATATATATATATATTAAGCAAGGATCAATGGGTGGCAAAACCACTATGTAAAAGTGTAATGGGCAAAATAAAATGAACACAGTAATATGGAATTAACCCAAATTACTAAATAAATATCCATGAGTCCATGGAGATAAAAATGAAATATTTGATAAATAGGTGAGAAGAGACAAATCTCTCATGCAGAAGAACTCCAAACAATTAATGTTTTCTCCATTGTCTAGGTGGTGGAGAATAACTCCCTAAGTGTGACTTTCTTCCAAAGAGGACAGTTACGGATAGGAGTTCTTAAAAAAGTAACTTTACAGTGGAGACACCTGAACCACTAAGTCAAACAGGTGATCAGGGTCAACATCAACAGTGATAAGGTCACGTGTACCCCCTTGATGTGACGTGACAAAAATGGCGCTTTCCCCTTGTGGTCTGCCTCCCCCAAAACCCATAACCCCCGTCTCATCTCGAGAAAAACACCAGACAAATTCAAATCGACACACACTACAAAATGCAGGACAAGCACGCCTCCAAGCTGCCAAGGTCATCAAAAACAAGGAAAGTCTGAAAAACTGTCACAGCCCAAAGGAGCCTAAGAAGACATGACGACTGAATGTAATGTGGCATTTGGATGGGGTCCTGGAACAGAAAAAGGACATTAGGGGAAAACTAATGAAATCTGAATAATGCATGGAGTCTCCTTACAGAAATGTGTCCATATTGCTTCACTAATTATGAGAGATGTATGCCACTAACGCAAGATGTTAATAACGTGTGAAATGGGACACAGTGTACATGGGAACTGTCTGTACTATCTTTACAATTTTTCTGTAAATTTAGAAGTATTTTAAAATTATAAAGCTCATTGAAAAAGAGATTACTGGGAACTGAATATTCAAATGGTGCCAAAATGCCACCCTACAGAATTGCTGGTTCCAAGGGAGTGAGGGGAATGTAACCCTAGGATGGGAAGATCAGGTTCTGAATTTGGTGTCAATCTTAGCTTGTCTATGGTGGACAAGCAAACCCATGGGCCACCTAATGTAGATCATCACACAACACTTCGGAAGAGTTCATGATTAAAGTGTTTACACTGAATCCAGAAAGCCTTTGGAACCACCTTCCAGGGGACAAGAAACATGGGAGGCAGAGGGCAAGTTAACACACCGCAAGAAAACAATCAGACAAATACAAGATGTTCCAGCAAATGATTGATCTTTTTTTTCTGCCAAGTCAATATCATTTTTAAAAAATAGTGAGTTTGGGCTTCCCTGGCACAGTAGTTAAGAATCCGCCTGCCAGTGCAGGGGACACAGGTTCAAACCCTGGTCCGGGAAGATCCCATATGCTGCGGAGCCACTAAGTCCGTGTGCCACAACTACAGAACCTGCACCCTAGAGGCCGCGAGCCAAAACTACTGAGCCCACATGCTGCAACTACTGAAGGCCGCGTGCCTAGAGCCCGTGCTCCACAACAAGAGAAGCCACTGCAACGAGAAGCCCAGGCACTGCAATGAAGACCAGCCCTCGTTTGCCACAACTAGAGAAAGCTCGCGCGCAGCAACAAAGACCCAACACGGCCAAAAAAACAAAACAGTGAGTTTGAAGAGACTTATGTAAACCTAATGATACAATTTTGAATAGATCCTGGTTTGAACAGACCATGTATAAACACTCTGTTTGGAGGCACTGGGAAAATTTAAATATACCCTGTGTCCCAGAGGATATTCAGGATATTTCACAGTTAGACATGAAAATAGTACTGTGATTTTGGTCAAGACACTCTTACCTTGTTAAGAGATATTTTTGGAATGAAATGTCATGGTGTCTGTCATTTACTTCAAGAAAAAAAAAAATTAAAAACTCAAACACAATACGTCTGGAAAGCTAGTATTGCAGAAATCAAGCAGATGCCCGCGTGACTGCATGAGGCAGCTTTTGCTCTGTAACAAAGCTCCCCAATATTGAGTAATGTAAGAGAATATAGCTTAGTCTCTCTCGAAGGTCTGTGGGCCAGCTAGCAGTCAGCTGGTCTAGGCTGCACTTCCCTCGGCATGATCGCACACGTTCCACACAATCTTTGGATGGGCCAGTTAGCTGCGATTCTTTCTTTTCATGTCACTAAACCAGACTCCCTTCATCATACAAGCACCTCACAAGCCCCTCCTTCATCCCACTGGCCAACACAAGTTGCATTGACCAAGCCCAAAGCCAATGGCATACGGAGATACACTGTGCCCATAGTGGAAAAAACTACAGTCATCTGTCAAGGAGCATAGAAACTGGGAGGGGTGGCGTTGTGAGCAGTAACCCATGGGGGGTTATTACTCAGTAATGGGGCTTTATAATATCATGCTCTATTTTTTTCTGTATGTTTGGAAATTTTTATGAATCCAAACCCCTCTCTTCCCTGAGAAGATCTCCATAATGTTCTATTTGCGTCCACTGGTCTCTCTGATTCTTTAATTCTGCTTTACTGGCTACATTGTGCTCTGTCAAGCCTCAGGGCAATGGGTCCTCCCCCCGAGCAACTCTCCACATGACTTCTCTGCATAGTCTAACGTCGTGTCCTTGCAGGAGCCCTGTGCAAATCTTGAGCCTAGTCCTCCCCAGGCTGCATTATATTTGCTTATTTCCTTGTTTGTTTCCCAACTAGACAGAGCTCCTTGAAGCCCAGAATTGGGTCTTTCCTGTCTGTGTGTTCACGGTGGCTGAAGCAGGGTACACGTTTAATGCAACTCTGTAGACGGAATGCACCTGTCAAATCGCTCCCTGATCTGCATGATACAGAAGTACATTTCCTCTTTGTGAAGTTATAGCACCACCATCTTAATTGGATTGACATGTGTCTTTTTGGCACACCTCTGGAAGTTCCTTTCTGTTCTATGCCTCTCGGATTCTAAGCATTAAAAAAATAATAATTTTAAGAGCAGACAAAAAGAAAAGGAATACTTCCTGAAATAGAAAATTGTTTTGTCTATCCAAAGAACGATCACATACTTAGTCCCTGTATATCAAGCCATGATCAGAGGAGTAAAAGGGCCCAAGAGAAGAATTTGTGGTAGTCAAACATGAAGAATTTAGAAATGACAAGGAATCAATAAACGTTGGTACTGTGGAGAAAGAAGAGACCTCGAGATGTGAATAATAATAACTCTGAGCATTCCCTCAACAAAACTGGACACAGACCAGTGCAGTGCAAAAACCTGCACGGATAAGCAAAAGGGAATGAAGATATCATTTTTGAGTGGAAGAAACTTACAGTTTCGATATCCCTTGCTTTTCTAGAATCTTTCACATCTATGACCCTTTTGTAGTTGGACAGCACCCAGCAGGATAGACGTAAAGGGCTATCTCCGCTGAAATGATTAAAACTCAACATAGCCCAAGGAAGCTAATGTGCATGACAAAAGTGTAAGAGCAAATCACCAGGAAGCTGGGTCCAGACTCCATTTCAATACGGCAGAGTGGAAAGCCACGGGGCTTTGTCAATTTGCGGGATTGGTTTGAACCCAAGTATCAGCCCCACTGCATGGCGAAATGTTTGACCTTTAGCAAGTTACATCTCTGAGCCCAAATCCTTCATCTAGAACACAGATATTATAACACGTGGATTTTTATCGTAATGAAATGAAACAATGAAGATTTACAGCCATGTTCACCTTCAAGACAGTCATACAATTTCTGTGCAATACAGCACAGAAAGTGTTTGTGCAAAGGTTGGCAAACAATGGCCTGTGAGCCCAATCAATCATGCTGCCCACCTGTTTTAACAAAACGTGGGCGTACTTACAAATATTTTATTGGGACACCCATTGGTTTAGGTAATGTTTATAGAATTTTCCAGATGCAAAACAGCAGAGATGAACAGTTGCTTCAACACAGAGCCATTCTAAAATACTTTAAACTTTTGAGGCAAACAGAAATAGGTGACTTCCATCAGATGTCAGCAAACTACTTGCTGGCGATTGTTCCAAGTTTCAACACTCAAGTGTGCCACCTTCCTTTCAATGGTGTCATAGCTTTGCAAAGCTGAATGTTAGGCTCTTGCTGTGTGAAAAATCAAGATGTAACAGGAAATGAGGGTGCGAAAGTCTAATCTCATTCCAAGGTTGGCAAAGTGCCCTACAGGCACACACATCCCTTTAGTAAGTACTGGTAGTCACTTAAGAATGAAACGAAAATACACTTGCTTTCAGTTTCATATGTATATACATATATATATTAATGTTGACTAAAATGCTAGTGTATACATTATTCTTAAGTTGTTTGGACCCAAACGGTTAGATCTTTCTTTTGTCCTAGAGGCATCGAAGATAGAAATTGCCAAGACCCTAAGGACCCCGTGACCTGAGGAAGATTGGGGACCCCTGGCCCAGCCTGGACTGTCACAAGGTAGGCGAGCTACCCTTGAATATCCTGTCCTGCCCTCTGCATTCAACATAAATCTTGCTTGGCTTTCTAATGCTGAAGAAAACTGGCCTTGATGATCCCATAGACAAAGATTTTTTAAAAGTTGCCTTTGTGACACAGAAAACAGACTTTGTGGTTGCCAAAGGGGACAGGGTTGGGGGAGGGATGGATTGGGAGGTTGGGGTTAGTAGATGTAGGTTATTATTTATGGAATGGATAAACAACGAGGTCCTACCGTATAGTACAGAGAACCATGTTCAATATCCTATGAGAAAGCAATTATATTCCAATAAAGATGAAAAAAAAATATCCTATGATAAACCATAATGGAAAAGAATATTAAAAAAAGAATGCATATATATGTATAACTGAATCACTTTGCTGTACAGCAGAAATTAACACAACACTGTAAGTCAACTACAATTTAAAAAAAAGTAAAATAAAATTTAGAAAAAAAAGGAAAAACAAAAGATGCCTTTCTGGAAAAACTACCTTGACCTTGACAAACTACTCCAATGAATACAATCCCTGCCCCTGTGAGCCTGAATGAGGATGACCCCATAAGGATTAAATCTCCCTCTATCACTAGCTTCAACCTCCAGAATTCGCTCTCCCAGGCTTTGCCAGGGGGCAGGCTGATGCGAAATCTGACCTAATTTGACTTCTCCTGCAAAAGCTGCGTCTCCGCATTGCCTTTGGTCTCTTCCCATCAGCTCCCAGCAGCCACTAGGAGAAGCCAGAGTTCGGGGACATTTTTCCCCTTTGAAGCGCCACAGCTGCTAGTTTGAAGCTTGGAGCAGTTGGGTCACGAAATAATATTTCAGTGGGTAAAATGCACGGTTAACCTACACAGTCAATGTATTTGGGCCAACACGCACTTACCTTCCTTTGTTCCAAACTAGTGGATTTTTCATTAGTTCTCCCATGCTGATTATCATTTTCACCTCTTCATTTCTAATTTTCTATACTGTTATTATTAGGCTGGACTAGAGACTCTTTACAGACGATCCCTGACAAATATCCAGATTCTAATTATTGTTACTTTCCTCTGGCAAGATAAAAAAGGTTCTTTTCATCCAGAATGCATTTTGTGGTTCAGTGACTCTGGCCTACTTACAGTTCCCAACTCCCCTATTTGAGAGACAAGAATAATACTAATAATTTAACTGACAAAAATGTCCCACGCTGGTATGGATTTCTCTATTTTTATACTCCTAGGCGAAGGGATGCTTTATCTCGAGTCTAGATGGTACTAAAAATAGAACCTTACCCCAGGCTATATCGGCTTTGAAAAATAAATTACACGTACAAATTAGGTGGGAAAGCAGTGGTTCCATCTTCTGAAGGTAATAGCGGACCCTTCATTAAATAGGGAAGCAGGCGCGAGTTTGTAGCTGACTGACTTTCAAGTCTCTGGATTGTGATCAAAACACACAGTCCATTCATGCTGCGCATACTGTGACTCTGGCCCCATGATGGCTCTCAAGACAACATTCGGGAAGTTTGCCCAGCTCCATCTTGAGGGTAAACTGAGAGTTTCCCTGAATTCTGGATGCTGCTTCATCTCTGACCTTGGGAACCAAGTCTCAAAACCAGGCTTCTTATTCCTGAGCCAAGCTGAGCCCCTGGCGCCCTAGTTCTCTGAGGTGGTTCTTTTCTGGTCCTCTGAGTCTGTGACCATTTTTGGTAACCTTCCCTGGGTCCAGTCTCTTTTCTCCTTGGACATGGCCTTCCTCTCCCAAGGTTCCCACTCACATTCCCTGAGACGAGTGTAACTTTTCTGGGTTATGACCCAGTTGTTGAGACCCGGTACCAGTAGAGAAGCTTCTCAGCTGGCTCTCTCCGTTATCATGACCTGAACCTCAGTGCCCTGGACCTACCATCCCCCACTTGTTGGCTCACCATTTATATCTGGGCTGGACGTCTCTGACACTCCCTGTGCAGCTTTATGCATTTCACGTTGCCCTATCACCATCACCGTGGTCTAGGTTTCAGATGAACTTACGGAGAAACCCTGAAGACTCTACTATTGACTGGAAACTCTCCGTCCTTCTGCAGTTAACTGGCCCACCCAACTTGGACATGGGGCATGTCCCAGCCTCTGAGCCAATGTGTGGACACCACGCAGGCAGCTGGCCATTTCTTAACCCTGATGAGGTTACCATAAAATTCGGTGATGTCTAAATTCTCACCTCTGCCTTTAACCCAGTGGTCTCTGTCTTATAGGGAAAGACCTGCCTGATCAATGTAAATGGACCGTCAGCAAAACGATAATTACAATGTTGAAAACGTGTCCCCATGTGCTAAGCCCATTGGAGGGTGAATTTTCTGGAATGTTTCATACTGTGAACCGAATCAATAATTCGTATAACTTTGTGAAATTCATCACGGAGCTCCCAAGGCCGACCGGGGCTCACCTGATGAAGCTTAATTACCGTCTTCTCTTAGATCAAAGGGGAAAGATGGGGTCATTATCACCCTGCCTCCCACAGGGGGAACTCTAATTAAAATATCCAGTGTGTTTAAGCTTTCCTGTGCAGTTTACATTTAGACAGACACAGCTTGAGGCTCCTTATAATAGCAGAAGTAATAGGTTTTAGTGAAAAAGATAAGCTTTCTCCATTCTCTTGTTCTTTTGGAATTGTGTTCTAACAAAAGAGGACTGTACACATTTGATGAAGTTAAACTGATAAATGTGTTGTGGTAATTGCCTCAGAATGAAGGTAGATAAGTTAAAAAAAAAAAAAAAAAAAAAAAAAGGAAGAATATCCCCCAACTAAACGGGATGTTAAACATGGGCTCTTTGGTCTTGAATAAATCAGGTATTTGTCGGCAGCCAACAACAAAGCTTTAAAAAAAAAAAAAAAAAAGGCACAGTTACTCTTTCTCCCACTTCAGGGATGGAGGGGAGGTGACCACACATTAAATGTTTATAAGACAGCAGGTATGTATATGAGTGCTTGTGTTTTTATATAGGAGTTAAGTGTATAACTTAAAATATGGTAAAGAACCTATCGTCACCCAATAAATATTTGTGTAGGTACATGATCCTCAAAAGGGGGGTGGTCTTCCCACCAGGAGACCTTTGGCAACATCTGGAGAGATTTTGATTGTCACAACTGAGGAGGAGGATGGTATTGGCGTCTACCATCAAAAGACCAGGGATACTGCTAAACATTTGACCGTGCACAGGCCTGCCCGCCTTCACCCCTACAAAAGATAATTCCCTGGCCTCAAAGAGCCCTCGTGTGAAGTTGGAGAAATCCTGGTCTAAATAAACTTAGGTATTTTTTCTGATGCTAGGTATTCACTATGACCCAGGCACGACACTTAGCACCTTTATTTAAATTGCCTCGTGTAATGCTCACAGCTTTTCTATGAGGTTGGGCCCATTTTTTTTTTTTCAGATGAGAAAATGGATTATGAGAAATTCAGGAACTTATTTACCTTCGTTAGAAACAGAGAGCCACAGTTCAAAGCAAGATCCCTCTGGTTTCTATGGCATCCTGTGTAACCTCTGCACAAGCTTTTCATTCCTTTTGCAGAAACTACCAAGTTTCAGATTAGCCAAGCAGCCGTGGGGTAGGGGCTATGATTCTCATCTTATAACTGAAGAAATGAAGTAAGAAGGTTAACTATTGTCTAGGGTCATGCCTAATAAATACTGGAGTCGGCGTGCAAGACCACTCTTGCGACTTCAAATCTAGGATTCTTAAACAAAATATCATTTCATGTCTAATGCAGTGTTTTCCCAAGCTGGTCATTACTGACATTTAGCTGATTGGGTAGTCCTTATCATGGGGCCTAACTGTGCACTGTGGGATGTCGGGCCGCCTCCCTGGCCTCTACCCACTAGACGCCAGTAGGACCCTTTTCCAGTTATGACAACCCCCAAATGTCTCCTTACATTGCCAAATGTCCCCTGGAGGGAAGACAGCCTCCACTGGAGAAGCACTGCTTTAACGTCTACTTGATAGTCTAAGACAAGTGCTTGACAGTCCTTAAGAAGACGTTCACAGCCTGCTCCCCTGAAGCGCTCTGTATGTCTGACTCCAGTGTCTAACTATGGCTTCGTTTTGATGCGCCACCGGTAGTTCATCAAACACCTAAATTAATTCTGATAAAACACAGCACGTTCTCCTGGCTGGGCATCCATTCCAGGAACCCTCATTAGTCCCAACTCTGGAGCTATGAAATCATTACGTTCGAATCATTTTCTCAATCTTCCACAGCTATAGACAAGGGACGGGACTCAGCATGTACGGAAACTTACCGTTTGGGACCAGTTCTGACATCAAGACCTGCCCGAGGATGGATGATGGGGGTGATGGTGCCTTTGTGGTGGAAGAGCCAGCCTACGCAATGCAGGAAGCTGCCGGCCAGGTCTCAGTTGAGTGGAAAGTGACAAAACAAAGCGGGCACTACCAATACCCAGGGGGATTCCCAGAATGGCTAGCCATGGGTGCCCCCAGAGCAAATACGTTTTCGGCATCAGATCCTCAAGATCTCCTAGTCAATGGTGTCTGAGACTTTGTTCTCCTTCTGGGTTGTCCATTCTTATTCCGAAGACGTCTAGTCTACGCTTCCAGGGTTTTCCTGCCACTTATCCTGAAAAGGCAACCTGTTGACCCAGATGAGGAACAACCCGGGGTGGGGACGGAGCGGTGAGGATCCCTTATCCTCAGTCTAATTTGCCAAGAAGAAATTTAGCTGGCACTACCCTGTGCCCAAATTGTACAACCTCAAATTTTAGATGCATCTTTCTCTCTACTGTGTCCTTCTATTTCAGAAAAATTTCCATGCATTTCAAAAAAGGAATGCCCATGTAAAAGAGAAAAGAATTACATCCATCATATTTCCTTAGCACAGTATTTCAAAAGGCAATTCGAGACAGGAGACTTATTTTTGTAACCTATTTCCCAGCTTTTTCTTGAATCCAAAATTTATAGGATAATCTAAAGTTTTAGGATTTGAAAAATAGCTGCAGTAATCTCTTCATTTTCTATCAGCTTTCTTATTTTGAACTGCCTCAAAAATAAATATGTCTTATGGCCCTGAACTTCAAGTAGGTTTTAAAAGTCATTTAAGGATATACTTCAGTTATATTTGGGATCAAATCGTGATGAAGAGCCCACGCTGTCTATCCCCTCGGGACTGTGGCTACTTAATGAGAATAAAATCAATGTAAAGAATCGTGATCCGAAGTAAAAGTGCCCAATCATGGCTCTAAGATGGTCTGTTGGGAAATGGAGCATATCGATGGGTCTCAGGACAAGGTCAATGGGCAAGGTAAACATTGCTATATTCCGAGGAATAAGAAGGACAGTAGATGTAAATTAATGAAAACACCCTGCTCATCAAACATGAAAAGATGGTATGTAACTCAGCAAGCCAACAACATTCATGCATTTTAAGTTGCTTTTCTGGGTAGTACGCCATGAATCGCTGTGTCTTATCTCCTCCATGGCCACTGAGGGTCGGCTTACTATGTTACGAAAGAGGAAGAATTCACAAAAACTGAACTTTGTGACCTCCAAGAAATCACTCACCAATCTACGATGCTGGCCCTAACCCAACTCCCTTGTGATCCAGGAACTTATCCCTCATTATCTTCTGGACAGTTACACTTGAATGTCGTGCTATTTTTGACATCTCAGTGTGTTGAACACTGACCTTCTTTCTTTTCCCCAAAACTGCCTCTGGGTTTGACTTCTCCATTTTTCTAATGACATCATGAATTTCCACGGTCTGAAACTAAGAAAATAAAAGATCCTTCCTCTCCTCTCCTACCTCTGACATATAACTAAGTGCATTTTTGTTTCCATTCTCTTTTTCAGCCTTCCCTCTGTTAACCTACCAGCACCAACCAGACCCAAGCCATTGATATCCGTCAATCACGCTACCATTAGAGGCTCCTAATTTCCTAACTTATTTTCCCCCTGCCCATCTTTTCCCCACTAGAGTTCCAAAAGAAAGTCTTCTCATTTTACTCTTTTCCTCCTTAACACTACCTCTGGATTCTCTGCCTTTAAAGTCACTGTAGCGTTTATCAGCAAGACAGTAAAGGACTGTAATCATCTGCCCTCAGCCTGTCTTTCTGGTCTCTCTTTTCACCCAACTCAAAAGTAACCACTTATTATACTATTATGATTTAAAATCACTCCCAGTTTTGACCAAAAAAAAAAAAAAAAAAAAAAAATCTCAATCTCCATAGATTCTCTCCTTAGAATGTTCCATGCCTCTGGATTGTTTGCTCATCGGGAGCAAAGAATGGGTCTAATACTTTTGTATCCACGTCCCCTAAGCACCTGTACAGTACCATGCAAACACAATAAAACCACACAGAGCTTCTGGTGAATAGTCACTTGGCTATCTGTGGGATGACTGCAATGACTACAGTATATCTGGTAAATGTTTTCTGAGGCATACCCCTTAACCAGTGAACGTCTGTATTTGGTTATTTTTAACTACATAATATGGAATTCTCTCTACTCTTTTCAAAATTACAGCTAGGAAAGTCCTAAAAGAGATGGTGTTTTAAAAAATATATAGAAAAAATATATATATATAGGGTTACATTTACAAACTTAATTGTGGAATGATTATTCATTAGTAAGATGACATTATTTTGAGTCGCTAATTGCCACATCTTTAGGGCGCCTACTCAGGGGAAGGCATCTAATAAACCAGTGAACCAATGAGTAAGGAAGATGTTTTTATACATTGTGACATTTTATACAAAGAAAATGAGCAGAGTGAAGAGTTGGGAGAGTAAGTGGTGTGGCTACTTTAGAAAAGAAAAATGAGATGGCACTCAGGCACATCAGTCCTGATCTTGAGTGTCACTTTATATCAGAACGTATGTGAGGATGGGTGGGATTTATACTTTAGGTCAAAAAGGAATAAGCGGTAAATAACCATAAAACTGGACAAAATATATGAAACAATTGCATTTAGATATTGCCCCATGGTCGAAGTAGGAATGGGATCTCTGAGAGACAGAAACAAGGCAAATCTTGTAAGCAAGCAGGACCCTCTGGGGCCTTCCCAGGACAGACCCCTCCCCCATATCCTCTGCTGTAGCTCTTCTCTCAAGTACCCAGATAATAGTGCCTGATGCACATTTCCCGAGTTGTTTTACAGACGGTAAAACCCCCGCCAAATGGATGAAATTAACTACCTGAGAACCATGAGCATGTAGCTCTCAGACCTATTGGAGCCTGAGGATTGATAATGTTAACCCCTGTTGCCTCGCCATCAGCCAATCAGAGAACCGTGCACGAGCTGATCACATACCCTGGGAGGCCCCTCCCTCACCTGGCCTCTAACAATGCTTTCTTGAAACCCATTGGGGAGTTTGGGCCTTTTGAGCACCAGCTGCCTGGACTCCTTGCTTGGCACCTGCAATAAATGCTGCACTTCCCTTCACCACAACCCGGGGTCAGGAGACTGGCTTGACGGTGCAGGCAAGCGGACCCAAGTTTGGTTCAGTGACTGTCTGACAACGGCTGTAACTTTGTGCCCAGAGGAACATTCCAGGCTGTAAGACCAGAGGGAGCCACTCGTGCTCGGTTAGGAAGACAAAGTTCAGAATTTCGGGGCCTATTTGCAGGAAGCACAGCGCTCCATAGCGAAAGAGCTTGAGAACTCCTCCACGAGATGCAGCTGGTGAAAAATACATCAGGTAAGAGTTCTGGATGAAACATAGAGGTGTTAATACTAGCAAACAGGAGAAGCAAGGAGACTGAGGAAGAGAAGTGATGCAGGTGACCGAGATTCTAATCTGCCCTGCCATACTCTGCGTCACCCACTCCAGATAAAAGTCCTGGCTGGGAACAGCCGAGTGACTACTATCAGGTCATGGGTCTGTGATTGATCAGGTCGGGAAAGCCAGAATATGACCCTGTTGCTTTGGTAGCAGAGCTCTGCCTCCCCTTAAGACTAATCATCTCCCCAAAGCCACAAAGGCCTTCAGGAGTCAAGTGGGCCAATCATTTCACATGTCTGTTACAATAACCTGCTCTGGTGAAAGAGCTGGGTACTTTCTTTTTGGTTTAAATCAAATGCTAATCCATCATCCAAACACGATTTCATCTATAATATTCATTTCTTATTAAATTAAAAATGTTAAAATACTGTATGAATATTATATAAAAAGATACATCTAATGTTTTCAAATAGGGTCCCTTTGCTTACTAACTGTGCAGAGGAATTTCTAATAACTCATAAAATTCTGTCCTGCAAAACGTCACAGGCTTCGTTGCTTGTTTTTAAATGAAGACCGTATGTTCAGTTACCTTACAGTATTTGAAAGCCATAATAAGTACCAGGGCAAATAGAAAGACAGTCTTTGTCATAGACTTATCGAAAGCTGCTATTCTGAATTCTCGAATCAAGTGCTTCAAGTTCCAAATCATATCTCAAATAAGAAAAAAAAATATTCTAGATTAGTGTTTCTCAATTTTTTTTCCCGTTATTGTCCTTCCTAAGGAGTCTACTAGACTTCATTTTCCCTAATCTCACCCACCTTACTTGTAATTTCAATACAAGATACGCTATATATACATTTAACACTTATATGTGTATGCACGACGTGTATGTCTGTGCTTTATAAACAGAAAGAACAAGATTCCTCCCTCCCCAAGAACCCCTGTTCTCTCCCTTGGATGTGAGATCTCTACCAAGATGTTTGCTCTAGATCAGCACTGTCCAACAAAACTTGCTGTGCTGAAGGAAATATTCTATAATAAATGGTAACCAGTAGCCTCATGTGGCTAGGCAACAGAATTGTATTTGTTTAAATTTTCTTTTCATTAATCGAAATAGTCGCATATGGTTAGTGGCTACCATATTGGATACCCTAGTTCTGGAGACCGCAGGAAGAAAGTGATTAAGTAAAAGCATATGGAGAAGAGCCTCCTGGTAAGTCCCAATGGGCAGCTATTGAGATTCTTGAAGAAGCATATACAGAAGGCGTGGTTCTCAGCCAGGGGCCATTTCACTCCACGCCACCCCAACCCAAGGGGCATTTGCTAAGGCCTGAGGACATTGTGGCTTGTCACAGTGGGAACAGGTGCTAAGGTGCTAATAGCCTCCAGTGGGTAGAAGCCATGGATGCCAGCCAACACATCATAATGCAGAAGACAGCCCCCTCCCCAGCCCAACAAAGAACTCTTCAGCCCCCCATGGGAAGAGAGTCAAGGCTGGCAAACCCTGCTGTAAAGACAGACTAGTTGAAACAGACGCTTGCAACGTAAGCCTCTCCAAACCTCCAGCTGCCTCTTGGAGAGCAGCTGGGCTGAGAGGCTCACTTTCCTATCACGATTTCTGAAAAAAGAGAAAGAAACCTCTGTGCTCCACCAAGGTATACACTCAACCGGCCTCTTGGGATTTGGGGACTTCTGTCAAAGCAAGAATACAAATAGCACTTCAGATAGAATGTTTGCTTCCCCCTTCTTTTAGAATATGAACAACAGAGAATAAAATGACTGCCTGTTTCTGAAAATCTACAGACGCATGCCCATCAAACTGAGGTGCGCCAATCATCCAACTAACGCTGGGAGCAATGCCACAGTGGTCTCTGGGGCATGGTTTAAGATAAAGAATATCATAAACATGATTTTTATGCCAATTGGGAGAATTGGCTTAAAAGATGAGAATTACTGGTAAGAAGCCAGCCAAGGCTGTGAAAGTCAAAGCTACATTTTCTAGTTAGGTTTTGGGTGAGCCTAATAACTATGTAGGGAAACAGGACAGGGTATGTTCACAAATACTTGTATTCCAGGCCCGGAGAAATCCCTGAGGACTAAGACAAAGAGGTCGAGGATGTCTCGGAGTACCAAGGCAAAAGCTGTCCATCGCAATACAGAGGGACTTATTTGCTGATGAAATTACAGATGACCATGTTACAACGATCCTGTAGTTCTGCCAGTATCCATCTCTATTTTGTTTTTGTGGTATGCGTTAGGGTGAGAAGCTTTGCCAATGTGAGAAAACACATGGCATACAACATTTCAGGAGTAGCAACAGAAAGAAGAAATACTACAGACCAAAGAAAACAATCTTACAGAAGTTTGGGTCTCAGATAGACGAATCTTACATAGATTGGACTGACAGTTTTATAGGGAGAAGGGGTGCTTTTTCATGTCACCGAGGAATCTTAGAAAAAAAGATTGACATGGGACCCGCATTAGCATCAAATTCTTTCTCCTCACTGAAATGTAGTGCCCTGGGAACAAAAATAACTACAAATAAGATGTAAACTGGAAACAAAGAGGGTTAAATGTTTGAAAAGGGAACATATTTTCATCTGTTCGCCTAGATCCCCGGATTACGTTCTCCTCTTCCCTGTCAAGGAGGATCATATCTATGATTACAGCAGTCAAATGCAGTGTCAAACGTTTATTCAATTTCTTAATGTTGTAATTTAATCCCGTTTAGCTGTAAACTCAGCTGCTGATGCAAACCTCTTAAAGCAAAACATCGCTCTCCTAATTCATCCTAAAATTATGCTAAAATTTAAAATGGGGCCACTTTCTTCAAAACCAGGCCTCCAGACTTGAAGCGATTTCACACTTGTGAATGGTACTGGAGAGTGGGTCAGTTACCTGGCGAAATCATCGCCTATTGGCTCTGCAGTTGGATAAATAACTGTACCCCAGGGAACTCTCCAGGGAAAGGCGAACCCTGAGGAAGCCCATGGGAGGCAAAGTCCTTGAAGATCTTGAGGCAGACGAAAGAGACAGAGGGGGAAGTCTTTGGCTGAAGAGAACTGCTCATGCATTTTCCCCACTTTAAACTTTTTTTATTACAAGCATCCATCAAACTTTATGAGGAACAATAGGGGACTTTACAGAGTAGAAGATGAAAAGGGCCCCAGCTGTAATTCTTTCTTTTAAGTTTTTGTTGAGCCTTACCAGGAATCGTATGCTATAATGGGTAAGATTACCAGCTACATGCACTAAACACTGCCAGATGTCCCCGTTAATCAGTACAGCTCTCTGAGAACCCGATTTGGAAACACGGCTCCAAATGGATAAAATTCCGTGCTCCTATTTGTACATAGCCATCCAAAGCACATCCAAAACATAACAAAAAGTGTTGGGGAAGGATGTTCATGTGGCCAAAATGGCCACCGTACACAAATCATGGGAGATTAATTTGGTGGGATATTATTTAGACAAGGCAGCCACTTGAATATGTTGTGCCTGGCATTCTGGATGCTTGACCACTGCCTATCCTATCTCTGCTCGGTTAGTAGTATCATGCCCGTGGCCCGCGGAGCACGTTGGAAAAGTATGGAGAGAATGTCCGACATCACGGGTTATCCTGAGGTCTCCAGGGGAGACAGTGATGGATGCTGAGGGATTATTCTCTCTACTTCCAGGCCAAAGCCAGGGACCCGTGAATTAGAAGAAAGATAAGACATCCTTGAAACTCAGGGCAAAGGCATTGGACTCTTTTCTCTTATAGGATCCTTCCACACAGTCTCCATTCTGTCCTGGAGCCCAGAAGAACCACTCAGGCCAGTTGTGAGGATGAACAGACCCTGAACTTTATGTCCAAAGATGCAGAGAAGACAGCTCTCAGCACACAAGCAGGGAAGGTTGACCAGTTTGCACTTCACTCCGAGCGAGACCATGAGAAAATGAAAGCCTTTACTGTACAGCACAGGGAAAATAGCCAATATTTTATAACTATAAATGGAATATAATCTGTAAAAATCTTGACTCAATAAGTTGTACACCTGAAACTACTATAATACTGTAAATCAACTCTACCTTGATTAAAAAAAAGGAAGAAAATGGAAGGCTTCCCGGCCGTCCATGGCCACCTGAGTTACCAACAGGCTGCCAGGTACCGGGACCAAGAGATGGCCTCTTGTAAGCAGGCCAGAAGGATGTGTGATTCATTCAGGGGGACTGCGTCACCCACAGGAATAAGGCTGAGCCTCATATCCAGAGGCAATAGTTCCACTCAAGTGGAAATAATGGGAGATACAGGAGAACACTTTCACAAGAGTTATACGATTTTATAAGAAGTTATAAATAGGAAATGACATAGACTGCCTGAACCTAAAATAATGAGAGCCTAAATGAAGAAACAAACAAGTAGACTCAGGAAAAGTACTGCGGAGAACTGAATAACCATGCTAAAGAAATTCTCATAACAGGAGACAAGGAAATGAAAATCAAAAGTGAAAGGTAGGAGGTGTGGAAGACAGTGCCTGCAGCTAAGAGTCTACTGGGTCCCCTTCCAGACATAGAATATGCACATAAACATGTAGGAGCTATTACTGTACTGTGTAAATAAGTGAAACTGTGCTATGCAAGTCATTCTTCACCGTGTACTTTTACTACTGTGCTTAAGAGTCGGTAACATGCCAGGATGAAAAATTCTAGAAAACCAGTTTGTGAGCGTGGTAAGACCTTGACCTCGAGTCTTGACTAGCTGGGTTGAAATTCAACTCCTCCACTTCCTACCTGTGAGACTTGGGGTAAATGCCTTCACTTTTATATACCTCAGTTTTCTCTTTTGTAACATGAGCCCAAATTATCACTGGCCTTAAAGGGTGAGTGTCAGGATTGCATGCCTTAAAGCATGTGTTTAAGAAGGTGGAACCTAGAGGGGTGGGATGGGGAGGGTGGGAGGGAGGGAGATGCAAGAGGGAAGAGATATGGGAACATATTGTATATGTATAACTGATTCACTTTGTTATAAAGCAGAAGCTAACACACCATTGTAAGGCAATTATACTTCAATAAAGATGTTTTAAAAAAAAAAAAAAGAAGGTGGAAGAGTGTTACCCACGTGACAAATGTTACGGAACTGGTAACTGTTGCTAACTTACTTTTTTTTTTAACAGCAGCACTGTATTTTATACGTCACTTAACAACTGCCCCATGGATGAACAGTTAGAATCTTTCTTTTGTGCCCTAATTGCAACAAGCTTCCTTGGGCATAATATATTGTTCGTTTATTCAAATGCCTGACAACATTTAATTTGCATACCTGGTGTCAAGTTCATTAACCTTGAAGAAATGTGAAATATTTAAAGCAAGTCTTAGACTTGAGGTACACAACGAGGTTAGCTGTCTGATTACATGTAATGATGACGATAATGACATTGATAAATAATAACATGTATCAAGCTCTCCAGAGGCAGAAATCCATTTCAGATGGGACCACCATGAAAGGGAAGCTCTTTAGAAAACACTTACCATGCTTTAATTTTGTGCTTAAAATTAAAAGGAAATTCCCTTCTACCATAGCAATTTAAAACCTATTTGTGGGGCTTCCCTGGTGGTGCAGTGGTTGAGAATCTGCCTGCCAATGCAGGGGACACAGGTTCGAGCCCTGGTCTGGGAAGATCCTACATGCCGCGGAGCAGCTGGGCCCGTGAGCCACAATTACTGAGCCTGCGCATCTGGAGCCCGTGCTCCGCAACAAGAGAGGCCGCGACAGTGAGAGGCCCGCGCACCGCGATGAAGAGTGGCCCCCGCTCGCCGCAACTAGAGAAAGCCCTCGCACAGAAACGAAGACCCAACACAGCCATGAATAAATAAATAAATAAATAATTAAAAAAAAAATAAAAAAAAAAATAAAACCTATTTGTATTTTGTAGAGCATTTAATTGTACATATTTGTGCCTATTAACTTATTTTCTAGATGAAAGTTTCTACGATGATATACATTCTATTTCCTCTCTCATGGTTTCTGTAGCACCAAAGACAGTGACTTGCATACCAAAAAAGGCAAAATAGTCATAATTATTCAATATATTCATCATCATAGTGGGCTGGCAGGATAACAGTGACCAAAAGAGAATATGCTTTTTAATACAGAGGCAGTATATAATACAGCCAGTGGTCAGATAGATGGCCCCTACATGTGTTATGTGCCCGGCAGAGTGCTTTTAAAAACTGAACCAGATGCAAACATTTAAAATTGA
The DNA here is from genome assembly GCF_965194805.1 of Balaenoptera borealis. Lineage (NCBI taxonomy): Eukaryota > Metazoa > Chordata > Mammalia > Artiodactyla > Balaenopteridae > Balaenoptera > Balaenoptera borealis. Next base: position 5,698,443 of record NC_138881.1, on the reverse strand, counting down.
AGTAGTCAGAATGTGCTGTAGCTTCTCTTAGAAAATCATCTGAAGATCTGGCAATACCTGGACGTCTCTCACATGGGGGTCAAAGGTTGGAGCTGACAGCAGCCCCCCTCTCAAAGGAGCCTTCACTTTCTGCTTCACCAAAACTCCCCCAGGTCTGCAACCTCTCGTCATACCTGCAGGAATCTGAGGTTCCATCTCCTGGGTTAAGATGTGTCTGCCATGTGACTAAGGGCTTCATATTCATTACTTCATTTAATTCACAACATCCTACAAGTACATGCCTTTTCTTAAATTTTTTCTTTTTGGCTACACGGCATGAGGGATCTTAGTTCCCTGACCAGGGATTGAACCCGCACCCCCTGCATTGGGAGCGTGGAGTCTTAACCACTGGACCGCCAGGGAAGTCCCTATATGCCTTTTCAATAAGCATTTTTGTATGTGCCACATCTTCTTTATCCATTCATCTATCGATGGACACTTAGGTTGCTTCCATGTCCTGCCTGTTGTAAATACAGCTGCTATGAACATTGTGGTAGGTGTCTCTTTTTGAATTATGGTTTTCTCAGGGTATATGTCCAGTAGCAATGCAATATTACTCAGCCATAAAAAGAAACAAAATTGAGCTATTTGTAGTGAGGTGGATGGAACCAGAGTCTGCCATACAGAGTGAATTAAGTGAGAAAGAGAAAAACAAATACCGTATGCTAATACACATATGTGGAATCTAAAAAAAAAAAAAAAAAGGTTCTGAAGAACCTAGGGGCAGGACAGGAATAAAGACATAGATGTAGAGAATGGACTTGAGGACACGGGGAGGGGGAAGGGTAAGCTGGGACGAAGTGAGAGAGTGGCATGGACATATATACCCTACCAAATGTAAAATAGATAGCTAGTGGGAAGCAGCTGCATAGCACAGGGAGATCAGCTCGGTGCTTTGTGACCACCTAGAGGGGTGGGATAGGGAAGGTGGGAGGGAGACGCAAGAGGGAGGGGATATGGGGATATATGTATATGTATAGCTGATTTACTTTGTTATAAAGCAGAAACTAACACACCATTGTAAAGCAATTATACTCCAATAAAGACGTTAAAAAAAAAAAGCATTTTTATAATGAGAAACTAAAGCTTAATATAAATATAAATGTTTCACACATTACATGAAATTTCTAAAAATCTTATATTTGTATTTGTATGGAAATATGTATGGAAATATGTTAATATAAATGTTTCAGACATTACATGAAATTTCTAAAAATCTTATATGTTCTGGTATAATGTTATAAGTAATAATCCTAGTTATTACTTTAAAATATATATCTCAGAAATAACTAATTTTCTTGTCAACTGCATTATTATGAACTTTCATCAAATCTTTAACTGTGGTCATTTTTAAGTCTTTTGTCATTTACAGACAGTTCTGGGTGTACTCTGATGCTTTTGCAAATATGTTCTTATAAAAGTGTTTCATCTTCAAGAAATTCATGGAAAAGACTCTGACAAGTACAGGTTTCTGGTAACTGACTGTACTGCTGAACTGAATGAATAAGCATTTTCAGAACTCTAATGAAAAACTGATGAACTCATAAAAGTGCTAACAAAAGATCAAGATGAAAAAAAAAAATTAATTACATGGGACTGAGTGAACTGATGAGGATGAGTATAATTTTTGTGACTTTCTGTCTGAATTAAAAAAAAAAAAAATCCCCCCCCAAAAAAAAAGAGCATCTGATGAAACTCTCTCAAAGTCACCCAAAGTGGCCCAGCCGGGATTCAAACTTACGTCTATTTGACCTCACGGCCGAGACTCTTAACCTCTATGCCGCTGTGCCTCCTCACCCCCAAGTACCCACTAACCCCGAGTGGGTTCAGCCACATTCATGCCTGTGTCCCTGCAGTTTCCTCCCCCAGACCTTCTCTGCCTGTGACTGTGCCTGCCCTCCAGCAGGACTTCACTCTCTTCGTGGAGATGACTGTGGCTGTGTGTCCGCCTGTCCGTCAGTCATTCTTGCATCTCAGTGCTGGCCATCCTGCATCTCTCCAGTCCTATTTTCCTCTCCCCATCTTCATTCACCTGCTCGTTCCATCACTACTATTTCCCCCCCATACTCTTCCTTTACCCTTCACTCTTTTGTCTTCCTATTCCATCCTTAGCTGTCTGAAATACAGAAATAATTTTTTTTAGTATTTTTCCAGTTTTATTGAGAGATAATTGACATACATCACTGGGTACATTTAAGGTGTTCAGGATGATGGTTTGATTTCATGTGAAATTTACATGTGAAATGATCACCACAATAGGTTCAGTGGACATCCATCATTTTTCTATGTTTTTAAATGATTTTTGGTTCATGTACCCCTTTTCTGTTTTCTTTACAGCGAACACATTCAGCCCAAATAGAAGTGGTTACACTGAATACTTTTCTCTCTTAAACATCTGTCGTCCTTGATAGGATACACCCACGTCCACGTCATCCTCTGCTAACCTTAGCTTCTGTCTGAGTTATATCCTCATTAGCAAAAACTTATGAATTATGACCCTTGTATGATAAAGTCAAGTCATAAACATTATTCCCTTTGAGGACAAAGATGCTACAATTAACTGTCCTTTGTGGAAAAAGTTCCCAACAGGAATCAGTTATTTGAAAACAAGAGATGACCTTCCCCAATTAAATAAGGTGGAGACACCCGTATCCCTGTTAATCTAACAGCATCGCTTCATTGCACATCTCCACTGATGGGACCACCCACTCATCGCTGTGCATCTGACATCTGCAGGGTTCACTCCGAGACTTCAGAAGCTTTGCATCATTCCCCACCCAGGCGGTGACCCCCTCCCCAGCTCCAGGAGCTGGCCTTCTTTCTATATTTATTTCCGGCTTGCATTCAAAGCAATAATTATACCTTTGCATTATTTCTGGCTGATCTGATTACAACTTAATTACAACATATGCATGCGGGTGTCAGCTCATGGAGACCTTTTTTTATTTACGGTTGTTATTTCCTGTGGCCAAGGAAAAGCTCTATCTAAACCTCCCCAAACAAAACTCCTTGTTCAGGGAATATCAAATACCCCAGAGCAGATGCAAAAATGTTCTGGGATGCTAGAGGAATCCATCTAATTTTCTAGGTCTTTGCAATCGCCCTGAAGGTAAACCGATGTTGTTTTTTCCAAGGGGACTGGTGGATAGGACAAAGGTACTGAGGGATTTTTTTGCCTTAGTTTTCTCCTTGGGGAGAACAAACTAGTTTTGCTGAAGCTGCTGAAGGATTGCAAGAAATTACAGAGAGAGAGAAGCCTATTTCCCAGTTCAGCAACTTGGTCCATGACAGACTCTCACTCCCTCTTTGCAAAAGTCTGGGGGTAGACAGAGCGCCCAGGGCAGCAACATCACTCCTTCTACTGGTCTTTCATCCAACATAAAACATTCAGCAAGTACTATCGGGTCCCACTGTGTGTCGTGCACCCTTCTGCCTCCATGGATACAACAAAACAGACAAGAGTCCACCACCACCCCCAAGGCTTTCAAGATGCAGAGAGACAGAACGTAAACCGGATGACTAAGTACAACTTATATCCGGTTAGACTGTGATAAGCACTACAAAGATAATAAAGCAAGATGAGAGACACAAGTATGAGGATGGGGATAAGAGGATCACTCCCCACCCCCCTCCTGATTATTCTTAACCAAACCTTTTCCTCTCCTCCCTCCATACAGACGTGTCTAGATGGATTGTATGTTTTTGGTCATATTGGTATTTTTCTTCTTGTTACTAGAGTGATAGAGCACGGAATACATCTAGCAGAGGTCACTCGTTATTATAGGCTCCGACACCTGTTATACCTCCACTCTCAATATGTTCATGCTGCACACACTAGGTTACTTCTTGCTCTGATTCTGTGGTTTCAGGCAGAGTGCCCGGAATTCTCTCCTCTATAAAGGACAAGACCCACTGCATGGCTCTAGAAAGGGGCTCATTTACTTCTCTTTTTTTTTTTTTGAAGTACAAAAGTACACATTTACTTAAAGCCAGAAAAGAATCCACAAAGTTACACATTTTAAGAAGATGACAGAAACCATAAACCTCACAAAATTAAGAAAGAGAGATATATCTCATTAAGCAAAAACTACATGTATCACCACCTCAACTTTATTTTTTTTAACTTAGACCCTCTATACACACGTTTATTTGCTACTGAAAACTGAAATAGCACATCAAAATTTTATAATAATTCCAACTTTTGAAAACCAGAGAATGTAGTTAATACATCCTGTTCTAATTATGCTCTGGCCAAACTACCCAATGTTTTCTTTATATTCCTTCCACACAAGTCAATTTGCTTCAAATTCTTTTTTTTTTTCTTTTTTTTTTTTTTTAGATTCTTTTCCCATATAGGCCATTACAGAGTACTGAGTAGAGTTCCCTGTACTATACAACAGGTTCTTATTAGTTATCTGTTTTATATATAGTAATGTGTATATATCAATCCCAATCTCCCAATTTATCCCTTCAGGGCTCATTCACTTTTACTTAAAGTTTTCATTCAATAAACACGTGCTGGGAATCCACAGCCCCATCCCAGTGAAGACAATGGCAAATCAGACCTGGACAATCCCCAATCCTTTCCTTCAGAGACTCATAGGAAATGGAAGACCAGTCTGCACACAAATAATTTAAATAGTCATCTAAGCCATCTCTGATGTTTACACAACAAAAAGTGATGTGTAGAGTGTCCCAGCCCTTAATCCCGAATAACAGAGAGACATGCGGTACAAGGTATTTTGTGCGGTCACTTAATCCTTCCATGAGGACCTGGGCAGAATGTTGTTTTTGTCTGAGAGGTGTGTCACTGAAACATGTATTTGGGGTTCTTTTGACTTCAAGAAGCAGGCATCAATTTCTGCGACCTGAAGCCCTCCGTGGGAATGTATTGGGTTTCTCCACAAATAACTGAAAGAGTTTAAGAAAACCATCCAGAAGCCCAGGAACAAGGAGCACCACTCCGGAGACCTCAGCTGAAGACGACTGGGCACTTGTTAGAGTGACCGCAAACACAGTGCAGCCCTCCTAATGTCCAGCCTCTGAACATCAGTCCCAAAGTCCCGTCTGATGACTGTGATGACGGTCAACCCTGAGTTAGCTGTGCCCTCGGATCAATCAACTGCAGCCATTGGAGCCAGTGCCCCTGTAAGTTGGGCACGATTACTGCGAGGCTGTCTCCAGAGAAGGCGCCGGAGGCCCTACAGTGAGAAGTTTACGGCCCATGCGCACCCTGCTTTTAGAGCATTACTGCATCTAGGGTAACACATATGAGGAAGAGTAAACATGGGAACGAGGAAAGGCAAAGAAGGTTGGGGACATTTACTCTGAAGAGTGACTCAGTGATTTTCAAGTAAATGAAGGGTTATTATGGAGAGAATTCGGGCCAACTCTTCTTAGCCTTCACAGAGCAAGAATAAATGGATTTAAATGCCAACAAGGGAAGCTTAGATTAGAGATTAAAAAGAATGTCTTGGGCTTCCCTGGTGGCGTAGTGGTTGAGAATCTGCCTGCCAATGCAAGGGACACGGGTTCGAGCCCTGGTCTGGGAGGATCCCACGTGCCACGGAGCAACTGGGCCCGTGAGCCACAATTGCTGAGCCTGCGCGTCTGGAGCCTGTGCTCCGCAACGAGAGGCCGCGATAGTGAGAGGCCCGCGCACCGCGATGAAGAGTGGCCCCCACTAGCCGCAACTTGAGAAAGCCCGCGCACAGAAACAAAGACCCAACACAGCCATAAATAAATAAATAAATAATTAATTAATTTAAAAAAAAAGAATGTCTTGGCAGTAAGTTATTAAGCATTAACCTAGGATTCTTGGTCATCAAAGGTAGTAAAAGAGATCCAATACTTCATCTTAAAAATCACTTAAGTCACCATTTCTTTTATATAAAATTGATGGTTATAAGAAGGGTTTGGGATATGGAAAAAAGACTTACCAGAAGAAACAAACAATTTTTACAATCATATTTGAGAGCCTGGGAATTAGGCAATCTCACAGTGTCCAAAGAACGCTGAATAACTGATAAGATCAGTCTTAAGTCAGATTTTTTTTTTTTTAAATGGATAGACCTGAAAGGTAATGAAATTCACTAAAGTTGATCACTTTATGTTTTGGATTCTGTGCCATGGGGCTGCCCCTAAATAAGAATGTCACTTTAATGAAGTGCCCTGGGTTAGTTAAAATCACTTAGGGGAATTTCAAGTCAGATATGCCATATTCAGATATTGTGTGTTTATCAGAAGACCCTGAACATTGTTTTAGCTGGCTTCAAACACCAAAGGCAACAGATGGCGTCATCAGAGTTGTCATAGAGGTTTACTAGAAAGGCATTTTTATTTTCTTCCAACAAACTATACAAATTAAAGCATCCATGCATAGTTTAGAGAATGGGAAATTTCTGATGAAAAAGTGGAGGACAAATATAAATGAAATATTGTCATTACCAGTCACGTGTTAGAATGATGGAATCTGCAAATGTTTAAGCATACAAAATTTTTGGCGTATTGTCATCAAACTTCTTTCCCTAACAGCACTGGGTATCCACATTTAAATCACTATCACTCATAAGCCTTTACAGTCATCAGTTGTTAGTTTCACTTTATTTAGTAAAAGTTCAGTTTCAAATCTTGAAGGGGGCATATACAGTGTGTGATTCCTTACTGCATTTGTTTAGGAACAAGTTGGAATAAAACGTGGTGATGAGGAAGTACTGGAGCTGTCAAAATAAATCCATCAGTTTCCAAATTGCATTTATGATGTATAGATCTCTATGTGAAAAGACCTCCTTATGTATCCCCTCTCAAATAAAACACAAAAGTACGTGTTCACCATTTTTAGTGCTTCGTTGCTTTTGCTACTGTTGGGCTGTGGTTAGGAAAATGGGGTAAATTCTTTTGCATTATATCACTAGCACAAAGTGGTCCCAAGAAAGTGTATGTGCAATGGAGTAATCAGGGATTAGCAAAAAGTTACCAACACACACACACACACACACACGCACACGTATTCCTTCATGCAAGAACCATCTATCCATTGACTGACTCCAGTGTACTATGGACTTTGCAACTTACAACTACAAGCAAAGAGGCAACTAAAATATAATGTAGGGCTTCCCTGGTGGCGCAGTGGTTAAGAATCCGCCTGCCGATGCAGGGGACATGGGTTCGAGCCCTGCCCCGGGAGAATCCCACGTGCCACAGAGCAACTAAGCCCGTGCACCACAACTACTGAGCCTGCGCTCCAGAACCCGCGAGCCACAACTACTGAGCCCATGCGCCACAACTACTGAAGCCCGTGTGCCTAGAGTGCATGCTCCGCAACAAGAGAAGCCACTGCAATGAGAAGCCCGCACACCGCAACGAGGAGTAGCCCCTGCTCGCCACAACTAGAGAAAACCTGTGCGCAGCAATGAAGACCCAACACAGCCCAAAATAAATAAATAAATAAATTTATTTTTTAAAAAATAATGTAAATTTTTTTTTTAATTAGGGAGAGTTCAGTATGATGTTAAAACTCAGACTTGTGGCACAGTGACCCGATTTGTGTTTGTCACTGGTTTCCTGATAGCCCTGACTGTGGCATAGAGTGTGTTCCCTCATTACCTCTACCCAGAAAATGGTTTTCCCCAATCCACTTCTGGGGTCATGTCATATTCAGAATAGTGTCCTGCTACGCTCTGCATGAAACTGAGTCTGAAACGCAGATATTCCCTTATTCTTTCAGCACCCAAGTCGTTTGCCATTATTGTTGCAATTGAATCATTTTATATTTTTAAATCTCACTTTACCAAGAACTTTGGCTGAAGACCCAAGGGAAATCCCAAGCACTGGCTTTCTACCCCTCACACTCCAGGGTCAGAGCAGTGAGCGGCCTCTTTCCCCAACTCAAAAATGCCGGGAGCTGTTGTGAACATTTCCCTCAAGCCTGGCAGCACCTCCATCCTCCGGAGAGGCAGAATCACAGAGGAATTTGAGTGCTTTCTGGATGAAGTAGATAAATAAGCACAGTCAACTTTTAGGGACTGTGGTCCAAAGTCATATCTCAGCAACCTGGATAGAAAAGTATTGATCTCCTTTGCTTGGTCCACAGAATCAGGGCATGATACAATGAATATTGCAGCCAGAAGTCTGCAGACTACTCTTTCACCAACAGACACATGGAGCCTGATGTTATGTAACACACCTCCTGCTTGATGAAGGAAAGCAGTGGTGTGTGTGTGTGTGTCTGTGTGTGTGTGTGTGTGTGTCTCTGTGTGTGTGTGTGTGTGTGTGTGTGTGTGTAGCCATAGTGCAGAGGCTGGAATCAAAACTCATAAAATTCAGGGCCGAAGGGCAATAATCCTGCTTACCGTGTAGAATGACCAGTTTAATGGACAACAAGAAAGTTGCCGGATGGCATCATTTGCACTTGGTGGATGTGTTCACTGGGTCAGAGAATGCAGAGGGTCCTACTCCCTGATCGTCGACACGAATTTAGTTTTGACTCCCCAGAATCAGGAGGCAAGTCTAGGATGCACACCGTTTACTAGGGAAGACGACTTGGAGAGGTGAGACAGGGAAGATGGAAAAGCCAGGAAAGAAAGTGTTAACAAGTGGGTACCCCTGTGGAGAAAGGGGCTCAACCCATCCCCCTCCCCAGAGACTGCAGAACATGCCTCAAAGCCACCCAACTGAGGGGTCAAACAACTGGGACATTTTACACGCATGGGCTGAGGGTCACTGGCAAAGCAACAGCCCAGGGCTTCCGCTTTAATCCTTCCTGTGGTCAGACAATGTCCACTGGGTGACCTTTGGGGATGGTGTGTACACAAGTTGAGTCACACCAGCATCGGATACACTCCACACTGATGTTCCAGAGTGCAGCTGGAGCTCACATGCAGACCAGAGGAGGCCAGTCTTGCCAATCTTCCGTCCCAGGAATCTGTCAAGACTTCGTCCAGAACTGTGAGGGGAGCTTACTGCCATAATCCAACGGCATCCTACCCAACCTGGACATTCTCGGAGCCACGGCTGCTGCTTGTTGCTACAAGGTGTCAGCTAAGATTCCTTCTCCCAGCCTTGAGCATTTGGCTTAAGCTGGCTTGAGTTTCTTCTGTTACATCTTTCAAAAGGTAAAGTGCTTTCCAGGCCCATGGAGTTGCCTCTTTCCTCTGTGAGTCGAGGTTGGGTGGCTGAGTGGGCCCAGACCCCCGTGCTGGCTACCAGCTGACCCACGCACATCCTCTGGGCTGGCTTCGTCCACCTTAGACTGTAATGTTTGGCTGATTCTCAAGTCTGTCCAAAATCCATAATACTTGTAAGGCTCAAGGGGAAGAGATGTGAGTCCGAAGCTCTTTTTTTTTAGGGCTCTATAAATTCACAGCGTATCTATATACACAAATGGATGAAATGGAAGGCCCAACTAAGAGCAGTATTAAAAACTCCCAAGCCCTTGTGTCAAATTAAAAAAAAAAAAAAAAAGCATTCTGTGACACTTCCCTTCTCCCTGAGTAGTTTTTCCTAGAAAAACAGCAATACATATCAATTGTCTACTTTCTGTAGAACTACCCAACTGACACCTTCCCACCTCTAGAGCCAAAAACAATACCTCTCAGCAATGCCTGAGTGACAGCTGTCAGCTTTGGAATAAACCTATAAACGAAGCACAGGCTCCATCAAATGTTCCACCCCACGTGCACAAGCCAACCAAACAAAACCCTTCACAGCCTGCAAACATGTGCAGAAAAAGTCAACGGAGAGGAAAGTTACCGTCTGCACACAGCTTTGCTGCCTGTGAAAAGAGCATCTTGTTTGTTCTGATTTAGGTGCCACACTAATCATGTTGCAGGCTCTGCAGACTACGGAATCGGTGGCTAAGTCACCCCTCAGGATAGACTCTCTCTGGGCAACACTTCTGATATTCATGATAAGGAGATGGCTATTTTCATAGAACCAGAAGTTCATTCCGATTGCTTGAGTGTGTCCTCACTGGAAATAACTGTCTTGGGCTACGTCTGCGGGCTCTGTCAAGACACAGATTTTCAAGCATCCTTGAAAGACAGACCAAACTCTGTTGACAAAGTCTGCTCTTTCTTATCACCTAGATTATCACATGCAGCCTGCTTTGGGCCCTCTCATAATGAAACGTTCCCAAGTTCCAGAGAAGAATTTCCATTTCCAAAACACACATGGAACGCATGTAGTAAAACTCAACAGTAGCAATTTCAAAGTCTACAAGTTCATCAATATTTATGGAGTTGGATTACAGTCATTTACAGGTGACGCCATCATCATTTGAAGCTATTTTCTGTGAGTTAATTTTAAAGTTTAAATGCATGAGGTTGTCATGATGTTTTAGTATTTAATTGTCTGTTACCTGGGTCTAAATGCCAGACTTACAGTCACATTGAAAAATACATACTGAAATAATCAGCTGTCATTTAGTTCAGCTCCTACTCACACTTTAAGTGGTAAGTTAATCGAAAGTGTGTACAGCTAACATATTTCACAATTTGGATATTTATGCTAAAATATAACTTTGAAATGCATTTTCCTAAAGCAGTGTTGAACATATAATTTGGAGAGTTTCAAAAACCTTGGCATTTAAATCCAAGTGTTCACTGTGGCGTCTGTATATGGCAGATCTGGACTGCTAGAGATTTAAACCATTTGAGCATAGTGCTAAAATTGGATTCGTTAGCTTACCAAACACTTTTTAAAAAATGAAATACAAATAAATGAAGAGACTATTTCCCATGTTAATTATTTATGTGTGAGAGGACAAGAGAAATATTTGTTTCTGTAGGGCCAGGCACAAAGTCTAGCACACTATGGGTAATCAATACACATCCGTTCTATAGATAAATGAGGCTCATGTGCAGTCTTTAGACAATGAATTTGATGGTCAGAGGCAGTTATGTGAAATAGTTATACCAGCCTTTCCAATCAGGACTTGGAGTAACAATATCCATGACCTCAACTCTTCAGGGCAATCAAGGGCCCACCTGTATTATTCCATCATGTATAATGAGAATGAGAAGATACAGTAGACTTTCATCATTAGGAAGTCTTTGGTGATATTTGAGAAGCATTTCACTGCAGTGCTAGTAGAAGAAGGCAGATTTCGGGTGATGGCAGACTAAATGTTAGGCAGGGAACTTGATCATTTGGGGTCTGGTGGAACTCAGCAACTTAATCCCAAGACTGTTGAAAAATTTCCAGAAAAATATGCAAAAGCAATGTATTCATGACAAAAGCTTATACTTTTTTTTTTTTTCTAAAGGCAGAATGAACGTAGCATTAAGCAAACCTAATTGATTTCTTAGTTACTCTTATGAGAAAAGTCATCACCCTACTAAATCACCAAGCTGTCCCTTTGGTGTCCCCGAAGACCAGGTTGGCCGTTCATACTCAATACAAGGGTCTGCCTGTGTTATTTCGTTAGTGATCTAACTTTCCCAAACCTGTTCTTGAGTACTAGTATAAATAACCCTCACGCTCCACCGCATACAAACAACAACAATATCCTATCAACGTAAATACACGGGACAACGCAGACGTATCCCTCTGATTTGTCGAGATGACTGCAGAGCTTGAGGTGCTGGTACAGGATGGAGGAGCACCTCTTCCAGTTAGGTTCGTAACTGGGTGAGATCCATAATGGGGTCTGCCCACCACGGCAGCTCACGTCCACCCCCGGTTTTTGTATAACCCACAAGCTAAGAAGGGGTTTTGAATTTTTAAGTCTTTGGGGGTGGGGGGAACTAAAAAAAGAAGAAAATATCACAGCATGTGAAAGTTATATGAAATCCCAATTTCAGTGTCTGTACCTCAAGTTTCACTGAATACAGCCATGCCTGTTCCTTTACATGCTGTCTGTGGTTAACTGTACCCTGAAGCAGCCAAGCTGAGTAGCTGCATCAGGGACCGCAGGGCCCCCAAAGTCAAAATATTCACTATCTGACCCTTTACAGAAAATGTTTGCTGATGGCTGGTCTAGAACGCTTGACTGCTTGAAGGCTAGATTAAGTTTTAAAAAACTGTAAAGTGATCTCATTTTACTCTTTAATATTTTATAATACAAATATCTGAAGATGCTGAATAATAAATAATCTGGGTAAAGGAAATCCCAAAGCACTAAGAACTGACTTAGAAGGCAAAGGCCAAGAGATTAAAATAAGACAGGAGAACACTTAGAGTTAAAAAGTGAAGCTAAGGAATCTACAGTTACACACAAAAAAACTTGGTCCTGAGCTCCCTGCACACTCGCCAAAAAACGAGGAAAAGAGGAAACTCTGTCTCTCTCTCTCTCCCTTTCTCAGTCTCTCTCAAGTCTGAGAGTAATCTCTCATGTAGATTTCTATCAACACTTGTTAACCCACAAAATTAGAAAAAAGTCTGTGCTGATGAAACAGGCCTTTGATAGAAAATACACATATGAATAGTCCCAAAGTTCAGGACCATGGTCAAGGTAGACGGGGTGGTGCTAATTAAATTAAATCAGACTTCCTCAGGTTTCAAGCTCTTAGGACATAAACCTAAGATGTTTTCTGTCTTTTCTGTTGTTTCTCCTTAGGAAGTGTTTGGGGAAATTACCACACGTGACTTTTTAGCCCCCAAACCTTAAAGTACTCTGGAAAACTTTTGTACCATAATCTATAGGAATAGATTCCATCTATTATTTTCAGTTTAGCATTTCAAGGACACAGATTTATGAAACCCAAATATTTTATAAAGAAAGACCTTGAAAATAAGGAATGAAGAGAGGTAAACATCCATTCTCACTGAGAGCTGAGGTTTTCTGAACTTAGTTACAAAACAGAAACACACTCAGACTTAGAGAATGAACTTATGGTTACTGGGGGGAAGGGTGGCGGAGGGTGGTGACAGATAGATCGGGAGTTTGGGATTGACGTGTCCACACTGCTATATTTAAAAGAGATAACCAGCAAGGACCTACTGTATAAATAAATAAATAAATAAATAAATAAAATTTAAAAATAAATCCACATATGAGCGAGAATAAATAAATAAATAAACCCTACAAACCTTAATTAACCATTGATATTTTAAATTATTGCTTCAAGCTTTAATTCCTCAGGTACATTGTGTTCTGCATCTTATTATATTAGAGCGAGTTGTAAAGACTGTACTTGAACTTAATGTTAAGGCAACATTGGAACTAAAATAGAATCCAAGACATTAAAACCTTATAATAGTTTCTAAGAGAAAAATTATTATGATCAGAATATCAACATTATGTTTGCTCAGACTGCTTCGGCATAACAGTATCCATAATTCGGTCTGTTAATCAGTAGAACAGTATTAAGATGTTTATTAAAATAAATGTAATGAAAGAGAGATCTAAAGGAAAATGCTGAGGTCTGGGTACCACCACTGTTCTTTAGAAGATTTTGAATTCAGAACCTCAGGAAATCCATAGGACAACGTTTCAACTCAAAGCTTCTTTTCTTGAATACATTATTTTATTAGTATGAAACAAAGCCTTGAGTGGGCAAAGGGGAAAAGGGGATTAATGGAATCTCTATTTCAGCTGCTTTTTGCACAAAATAAATGGACATTTCTCTGTCCCAAGGGAATGGTCACGTGCACCCTTACCAGGAAATACACACTGCGCCGACATCTTTCAGGATGCAAAAGGCATGAGAGGCCTGGGTGTATTACCCCCACCTAAAGACCAAACTTCCGTTCCTCTTAACACGATGACACGGATTGGCAAGGACATTAACTCAGTTCTTAGAAATACGTAATTGACTGTTATGACAGAGGACTGCAGAATGTGATCACTCAAAATCTGTCTGGAGATCACAGTCTCACCCTGAAGACCAAAAGGCACCCTTCACCTTAAACGCGATACATCACTATGGAACAGAGGACACGCTGGGAAGTGGTACCTGCCCATCCGACCTGAATTTGTGCGTGTTCCTTTTTCAAAGTCACCTTAGAGGCTCCTCACACCGAGATGATTATATCCATGGCACAGCAGCTGCCAAAGCATCCTGCAGGATTGTGGCAGGACTGGAAATGCTGAAGAATAAATACGGACCAGCGGCCCCAAGCTAAACGAGAAAGCATCTAGCAGGCTCAACCAGAGGCTACGTCGGGTCCCCAGCCTTAAGGTCAAGCTTATTTATCCCACGGCTCCACATGGAGAAAGCTACCTGATTGAGTTCAAAGACACTGTACAGGTCTGTGCAGCGTCCAGTGGGTCCCTCTGGAACAATATCTCGGGGCACTCACTAACTTTATGGGACAGGTGCCTCTCAACAAAGCCAGGACATTTGTACGCACACTGCACGGACATTATGTTTTAGCAAATTTATTTTTGAAGACCTTTTTTTGAGATTTTGTGATTCTACCAAGTGATATTTATCAATGTCATTCAAGATATTACATAAATAAATTGTTAAGCATGGTATGATCTTAATCCTATCACTAATAGCCAATCCAGTATTATGAACTGTAATGCATTCTGTCTCATAATTCAATATCAAATTATCAATAATACATCCTGATAAAGTATGAGGCATACCACACTTGAGAAGGATTCATTACCAATTTGCTTTTCTATCCATCTGACAGCATCTTCTTATTAACAGGCTAATTTTTACACTTCACAAGGACTGGAGTGAATTTACAATATTACACACCTGTCTTATTATTGGTAAGATGCTACAAACGTGATATTCTTAAGGAAAAAAGTCAAAGTCTCCTTAAAGCAAATTTATTAAACATTTAATTCAGCACTTATTCATGATACAGATACTTAGCGAAATAGGAAGAGAAATAAACATCTTTACCTAATAAACTACTACAAACCTACAGTTCATAGCCAGTGCAAGACAGGAACCATTTCTGTTCTATTTTGCACTGAAGACCATATCCTATGTAATACAAAATTAAATGCATATATAAATCAAAAGGATAAAGATGGGATAGAAAAATAGATATCAAGGTTGATGGATGAAACAATTGCTCCGTGGAAAACCCAAAATATTCCACAGACCAATTAGCGAACAAATGTAAGAATTTAGAAGTTGGCCTATCACGAGGTCAATATAAAAACTGTACTGCATTTGAATGAATTAGAAACAACTCAGAAAAAAAAGTTTTTTGAATTATGGTTTCTTATAAAATATACCGTATCTAGTAATAAAGTTAAAAGAAACATGCACAAAATGTACAGCGAAGTACATTAAGAAAACATTAAATACATTCTACAGTCAATTAAAATTGTTGGTTCAAAAATGAACAAATTCAGGACTTCCCTGGCGGTCTAGTGGTTAAGACTCTGTGCTTCCAATGCAGGGGTCGGGGAACTAAGATCCCACATGCCACACAGCATGGCCAAAAAATAAAATAAAATAAAAATTTTTAAAGAATGAACAAATTCATCCAGAAACATACTGGTAGATGTATGGAAACTTAATCTAATACACAGGTAGCATTGCATATCCTCCACTAACAGATGGACTCATCAATTAATGTAATGGAATAACTGGTGATCAATAGAAAAAATAAAAACCCAGATCTTTAAGGGAAGCATAATTCATTACTGATAGATTAAGGATGTGAAAGTAAAAGAGAAACCTGTAAGAAGCTTTTATATGAAAATATACTGTAACCTTCTCCTGGATAGGACAGATATTTTCTTAAGACACAAAAAACATAAACTCTAAATAAAAGAATTAAAAAATTCAACCATATGAAAATTAAGAACTTCTGATCATTAAGGGCAGAGTAAAGAAACTGAGGGAGAGGGGAGAGCTGCAAACCCAAAGAGGATGCTTGCAAACTCAATAATGTAGGTAAGTAACCAAGACATACAAAGAGCTCCTTAAATCAAAAAGAAAATGATGTACAATTCAGTATAAAAGCGGGCAAAACATTTAACAGAGTTTTCATAGGTAAGGAAACAAGACTGTCTCATTAACGTATCAACAGGTGTCCAAAATAATCAAGAATACAGATTAAGACTGCAAACAGATTCTATTCATACCCACAAGATGGATAAAATTAAGAAGACTGAGAATTCTGGGTGGTAGGAAGGTGCATTTCCATGGGAATTCTTATATGACACTGGGTCACTTTGGGTGCAAACCGGCACAGCTACTTGGAAGAGCAGTTTCTCTCTAACTTGTAAAGCTGAACAGCCAGAAACCAGTGACTCAGCAATCCCACTCCTAAGAGGAACAAGTCTTACGTCAATGTTTGCACAGGCACGCCAGAAGACAAGAACAAGAAAGCTTAAATCAGCATTGTTTACAGTAGCAAAAACATGGAAAACCCTCATGGCCATTTTCAATGGAAACCATCAATAAATCTATAATAGGAAAAGAAAAGCAGCTTTTTGTCTTGTTTTTGTTTTCTTGTTTTGTTTTGTTTTGAGCCAAACTGAGAACTATAGTACAGGAGCCAGCCTCTCGGTTAGCTCTGAGGAACTGCTCTGAAGAAGCATGGTGTTCAGCATATTTTTATGTCTCATCAGAGCAAAGAACATCAAACATTCCGGGGGCACATTCCTGCAAGGTTTCAAAAAGACATATCAGCACGTACACAGTGAGTCAGTATGGCCTTGGCACCCGGGAAGGGAGTTGTACCATCAAAGTAGGATCAGCGCTGGCCTCCCAGGAAGGGACGCATCTATCCCTGTCTTCAGAATGGACATTCTTGACTTCTGGACAATGCATCCTTTTCTTTAATGGTTAGAGCAGATGCACAACGCATGTTGGATAGGCCACAAGATAGGGTGTTCTAGTTAGCACAAAGTTCAAGTCTACACACCTCGTTCACAGTATAGTTATCTAGGGTGATGGCCCTCTTCCTGAACAGGTCCTCTGTCTACAATCTTTAGGCAGTTAGGGGAAGGTCAAAGTTTCTTCCTGAGTCTTTTGCCTTGACTGTTTTCAGCTCCAAATAATCCGCATGCCAAAGAGACATTGTGGGGTGGCACGTTTTGCTCCCCTTCAAAGACATCTAAATAAATGTGCTACAGACAGCAACTGCCGATCACAACAAAGAGAACTTTATTTTTAATGCCAGGATTGTCATAGTTTATTTTTCCACCAGCCCAGTTGCTAGAAATCAGCCTCTCTCAAGGTGACCCCCAGCTGTTTCTGTGAGGCTCCCAGGTGCCGGCTCAGGTGTACCAAGAACAGGCCTTCTGGTTTCCTAGTTACCATCTCCTTCTGTTGCATCTATGGGCACATGAATCAAAACCCTCAAAAATATGCTAGAGAGGAGGAGAGGTTTCTTTGGATACATTTTAGACTTAATATTCTGAAATGGAGTCCTGCAGAATCTTGTAGAACTGTCCTTCTTGGAAATCTTTAATAATGCATTCACAGTTACCAATCTCCCTAAAAGAGCTCCACAAGTATAACCTGGCAAAATAAAGATGAAAGAAAAAATATTTTGCCAGGTTAAACCTTCAGTATGGAGGCTCCTTAAAAAACTGAAAGTACAGCTACCATATGATCCAGCAATCCCATTCCCAGGCGTATATTCAGAGAAAACCATAATTCGAAAAGATACATGCACCCCAATGTTCACTGTGGCACTACTTACAATAGCCAGGACATGGAAGGAACCTAAATGTCCATCAACAGAGGAATGGATAAAGAAGATGTGGCACATATATGCAATGGAATATTACTCAGTCATAAAAAAGAATGAAATAATGCCATTTGCAGCAACATGGATGGACCTAGTGATTTTCATACTGAGTGACGTAAGTCAGACAGAAAAAGACAAATATCATATGATATCACATATGCAGAATCAAAAAAAAAGTGTACAGATGAACTTATCTACAAAACAGAGACAGAGCTACAGATGAAGAAAACAAACTTATGCTTACCAGGGGGTAAAGGTGGGGAGGGATAAATTGGGAGATTGGGATTGACATACACACACTACTATATATAAAATAGATAACTAATAAGGACCTACTGTAGAGCACAGGGAACTCTATTCATTACTCTGTAATGACCTATATGGGAAAAGAATCTTCAAAAGAGTGGATATATGTATATGTATAACAGATTTACTTTGCTGTACACCTGAAACTAACAACATTGTCAATCAACTATAGTCTAACAAAAATTTTTTAAAATCCTTATTGTAAAAAAAAAAAAAAAAAAAATGAGGTGACAGTTACCCATCACCTTAGAAGAGCTCCAAAAGTATAACCTGGCAAAATAAAGATGAAAGAAGTAAAATCTGAGGGTTTGGAACCGCCATTCTTTTTTGTAATGGTTTTAAGATCCTCAAATTCATGGTGCACGTTCACTGAACAAATATTTTCAGAACACCCATCATTACCCACTAGGCAAAGCACCGTGGGAATAAGATGAACGTTACTGTGTCTCTCAATTCTTACAAAACTGTGGGAGGGAGGTTTAGGCACACATGGTGTGATTTAAGGCAGAAAACAGAGTACAAAAGCAGAGGTATTTGTCCAATGCTGAAGAAACTCAAGTGCAGAAGGGCATTTATACGTAACACACTGAAGTAGTACCCTATATGCTGGAGGAGACATGAACTGCCCATGACAACAGTTACAGCAAAACAGTTACATAATTAAAAGCTCCTGCAGCCATGCAAGATGGTGCAGGATGTTTGTGATCTACTATGAGGAAAAAAAACCAAAAACAAAACAGGAATAGCATCATGCAATGGAGGGCATCAAATTGAGCGGCTCTTTGCAGAAAACCTTTATTTGTTATCATTTTTTGACAACATATAACTTCTTACGTTTATTATCTTTATAACACACTTTTTAATTTTAGAATAGTTTTAGATTTATAGAAACATTGCAAAGGTAGTACAGAAAGTTCCCATGCACCCCACGTTCAATTTCCCGTGTAATTAACATCTCCACTGTGACAGTCATCACAATTAATAACCAATGTAGATACATTATTCTTAACTAAGGTCCATGCTTTATTCAGGTTTCCCTTGCTTTTACCCTAATGCCCCATCCAAGACACCACGTGAGACTTAGTTGTCATGTCTCCTTAGCTGTGACCGTTTCTCCATCTCTTCTTGTTTTTCACATCTTGACAGTTTTGACAAGTACTGAGCAGGTGTTTTGGAGAATGTCTGGTAATTTGGGTTTGTCTGTTTTTTTCTCGAGATTAGACAAGGTTAGAGATTACAGGTTTGGGAGAGGAAGAACAGAGAGGTGAAGTGCCATTTTCATCACATCATATCAAAGGTACAGGATATCACTATTGATGATGATGTTGGGGTCCAGGGCAGGTCACCCCAAACTATGTCTCCCTGGCATACCAAGTATTTTGAATTAAAGTTACTTATGAAATGGCGCATGCAGGAGGGACCGCTGACCCTCCTGTCTCCCTGAAGCAGAAAATACATCTCATGTGAAAGGTATCCTCCCTGCACCTGGAGGTAAAAGGACACCCTTATCCAGAGACAGGGAATTCGAGGCTGAGACGCCTGTAGAAACAAACCTCGTGACTTTTTTAACTGATCACCCCAAGCCCAAACTCTGTTTAGATTCTTCACCGGTTGAGCACCCAAAGCCTATATGTCTTTGTCCTATGAATTCTTCACACATTTATCCTTCTTTGTCTAAAAAGTATAAAAGCTGCCTGCTTTGGCCGCTTCTTAGGTCCCATGCCTACAAGACCTCCGTGTGCACAAATCAAAATGTGTTTCTTTTCCTCCTGTTGATCTGTCGTGTGTCAATTTTATTACTGTGTCAAGTTTATTACAATTCTGTAACTAGTGACAAGAATGCGAGAGGGGAAAGGGGGAAGTTCCCCCCATTCCAGACAATGACCTCGATCACCTGGTTGAAGTCATGGTTGTCAGCTTTTTCCACTGTGATGTTATTCTTTTATCCCCCTTTCCACACTGACCTCCTTGGAAGGAAAGCACATTTAAGGAGTGGAGAGTTATTTTTGGAATGAGGGCATAGTAGCTACATAAATTACTTGGAATTTTTCTGTACAGGAGATTTGATTTTCCCCCATTTATTTCTTCAATCATTTATTGCAATAATTTGTATGTTAATTTAAATCAATAATTTCTTGTGTCAATACAGACTGACCACATATAATTTTGATGTTCAAAATTATAGTGAGCCCCTCTTTACTCCCTCCCCATCAAAAAATACCTGCCACATGCTTTTTGGACCTAATTCTTCAAAAGAATCCCCAAATATTACATAGCTAGATTGTTCTGCTGTGTGGTATTTATTGGGTTTTTTGAGTTACGTTCAGCTTGTATAAGCTCATGGGTGCATATGGTTGAAACAATCTCATTTTCCACATAAGGCCATGTTCCATTAAGAGCGAATGCCTTACTCATTCTTCCAAAATTTCCAAGTTTCCAATTTACAAGTTCCTAACTTAGTGAAAATGCTCTCCAGGTGCCGCTGAGCAGTCTTGTAAATTGAGTTTGTGAACTTGACCCCGAGTTCCTCCAACGAATTAGGTTTTGATGAATGAACGATAATATTAAGGCATTTGCATGTCCTGTGCTCATCTAAAATTATTAAAACTAAAATTGCACTCGGCCTTTCTGACTCTCCCTCTAAATGGGATGTAGTTAAAATGGAATATTTACCCAGCGTGGATTTGAGAAAACAAAGGGCTTTTGTTTTAACTACGATGTGGAGGATGGCACAGATTCCCTTAGCAATCAAACCATTAGGGAAATGCAAAGCAGTTCCCAAAGCATCATATGTTTAAGCTAGATACTTGGAGATGTCTTGCAAAAGATTATTTTTGAATCCAAGGTATGCATTTTTAAAGGTCACCCCAGGAAAGAAATCTGTGTGCAAGCTCCACTGATATATATATACATAAATGACTGTTTTCATAGTTCTGTAATCGTGATGTTTGAAACTAGCCAGATCTCTCCTAAGACCAATAGGAGCAAGACATTTCATTTTGGTAAAAGTCTTCAGCAAAAATATGGTTTTAATAATGCAACCCTCAGTGTTCACTCAGATCCTCAGCACTGCAGTGTTTCTATCATAAGGACGGCATGGGACCCGCGGTGTCTGCAGAGAGCTGACAGACAGAGCTAACGGGAGCCTTACAACTCACTTCTCAGCCCAGAAAGAATCATGCCTGTCGGCATCTTGAGGGTCACCCTTCTTCCCCTGGAACTGCAGAATATGACCGAACTTTGAATTCTCTTCAACCTCTCACAGAAACACGACCTGAATGCCAACGTTCCTTTGTGGGCTTTATTGAAAAAGTTACTTGTTGGTTCCTATTTTGCATATTTGCATAATCTCAGAGGCTGAGGTTAGGAACCTGCATCCCATTTTGCTCTTCTTCTCCACCTGAGAAGGTACTCATGCTATATTCAGATGTGCAAAGAACACGTCTTCTTTACTTGTTGAAAAGTAAATCAAATCGTTCTCACCTCGTGAAGGCTGGAAGGTGATCATAAACTTTCAACCCATCAACTCAGAGTATGACAGTTTCTTCTGTTTCGTCTCCTGAATGTCTTGGTCTCCTGGTCTCCATCTTTCCTATCTCCACAGCCCAATGTTTCTCTGCAAGATGATGTCCATGTGTGTAGGCAAAGTACCATGACCTCATGGAGCTGGGGAGAAGGAGCCTCGGGTCCATCCATATGGACGCCCTGAATCCTCATTTTCTGCTGCGGAAGGGCCTGTGTGGTCTGGTTCCTGAACTCAGTGACATCTGTCCAGTCTATCCTTCAGGGAGGACGTGCCCAGGAGCCTTTGGTACCAGGTATATGTCCCTGGTCCCCATGGGACCACGTATATGCCCCACGTCCCTGGATGTGCCCAGGAGCCCTTGGCACCAGGTATATGTCCCTGGTTCCCAAGTCTGTACATGGCCACCTTCCCTTCCTCTCTCCAGCCTCTGTTGACCCGCTGGTCTTCTCAGCTCCTCTGTACCTCCTCATTAAAGTGTACGTACAATTTCAGATTCCCTACCTGTCACACAAAGGCTCAGGTGGGCCACACGCCTCGCCCCCAACTTATCAAGACACAGGCTCAGACAGTATCTCCCCATCCTTCTCAAACCATGTGAGAACATCAGCCAATCCAAGAACTGACTTCCTCTGAGAGCCTGGTCATGTCCCCAGCAGAGACCAGAGAGACGGCTGCAACATCCCGGGACATTTTCATACCATCTCGGTGTTTATGTAGCTCCAACCTGAAGGAGAGGGCAAGGGTCCTGTTTTCTGATCACTGCCTGTCTTCCCCCTCTCGCTCGGTGCCCACAAGGACAGTAGGGGCAGACTTATTTCATTTCCTGTCTGTCTTTGACTTCCAATGCATCATATTCTCCTTCAGGATGGTACCAAGATGCCAACCCAGCCTTAAGGACTGCTGTAGAATGAAATTTTGTGACTTCCCCAAATTCATATGTTGAAACCTTTTCCCCAACAGTGTGGTATATTGGGAGGTGTAACGTTCAGAAGGTGATTAGATTATGAGGGTGGAACCCTCAGAATGGGTTGAGTACCCAAATAAAAGAGGCCCCAGAGAGCTCCCTTGCCCCTCCTACCATATAAGGATCCAGAGAGTAGACGGTCATCTATGAACTGGGAAACAGGCTCTCACCAGACACCACATCTGCCAGGGACTTGGTTTTCTAGCCTCCGGAACAGTAAGACATGAATTTCTTTTGTTTATAAGCCACTCAGTCTATGGTGTTCCATTACAGAATCCCAAAAGGACCAAGACAAGAGCAGAAATCATCACGACACCCCTGAAGACACGTTGTTTGGCCAGCGCTGCTACTGTCATTTACGATTCAACTCACCTGGGAACCGGGGATTATTGAAAACAAAAATAACGCCCTTGTGACTCACATTTTATTTAGCAAGAGTGCAAAGAGAGTCACGGAATGGAAGAATACCCCTAGAGTTTCTCACCAATCTCATCTTCATTCTTTCTCCACTGTTTTTTTTTTTTTTTTTTTACTATTTAATAACTGAGCCGTGTCACAGCAATAGGTACCAACTGGGGCAGTGAAAAGATATTCCATGCTGCTCCTCACACCTGCAGCAGAAACCCTCCCAACGACAACCCTCAAATGGGCTTGCAGCAGGCAAGTGGAGGTCAACATATTTGTTGCAGGACCAAGCTTAGGAAAATGTGCTCCATTTTCAGGCCCCTAGGGATCCTTCAATTCTGATCAGCTGCGATATCTCAATTCAGGGGCTGCTGCTGGGTGCGGATGTTTCATCTAGAAGCACAAAAGGATCGCTAACAGAATTACAGACCACTCAACAAGCCCGCCCAATATCAGTCTGATAAAAAGAAAAAGGAAAGAGAAAAGCAGCCGGTAGAAAGTCAGAGATCCTTTACGCGTCCGTCAAGCAGAGGGGGGCACAGAGAGGTTTGGGGCTCCCGGCAGATGAATGGTCTACTTGATAACATCCTGAACAGTGTGAGGGCTCCAGCCTGCCACAGGTACTGCATCTTCCTTCTGGCAGTAACTGCTCTGAGCAGCACTGTACTGCGGGGCGTAAAAGAGGATCCTGCACCCAGGCATCTCACTCTCATTACAGCCGAGGCTCTTGATCCGCCAGCCCTTTGCAGAGGATGGATGAGTGCAGGGTCTCTGGCCAATTGTCTCCTTGCAACGTCAGTTAGGGTGACAAAAGGGGAAAGGGAAGCCCACAGAGAAGCACATGTCTGAATCCATGTGCAGAGCCGGAGGTGGGGATGGAGACGGGAATGACCTCGGAGGTGGGGCGAGGCCAGCAGAGGGTGGGAACAGGTGTGTTCTCTGGAGGAAAAGGTGCACAGGTTTCAGACTGCAGACTGAACGAAGAGGGCAGGACACAGACCCTCCAGGTAGCAGCAGGGGAGGGCGCTTGGCCACCGTCTAGCTGCGTGACCAGGGGCAACTTAACCTCCCCAGGCCTCAGTCCCCTCATGGGAAAACTGAGAAAGCGTCATACCTAACTTTCAGCATTGCCTGTAGGATCAGAGACCAATTCTCATCACAGATGCAGTTCTGGACAATCTGCAACTTCTCCAGAGGGAAGCACTGTCATTTGGTATAAGTACGGGAGACGGGTATTTTCTTTTTCTGCTTTTTTTTAACCTACACTTCTCTTTTGTGCATTAACTAATAGCATGTGACCATCCATGGTTTGGAATCCATTCCTGGTCTAATCAAGGAGTGGATGCATACAGGTAAATTAACTTAATACATTTTTTAAAACAACATTGGAGTTGATTTCCGGCTCTGTCACTTACTAGCTTATAAATTATTTGAGTTCTCAGAGTCTCTGTTGCCTCAGCTCTATATGGGGAGTGTTCCACAGGATTTTTGTGAAAATTCAGTGGTTGCACATGTAAAAACACCTGGTATGACATGCACGTAAGTATGTATAAAGAGAGATATATGTGTGCATATATGCACATAAATAGATGTACATATACACATAAGCATATACACATATGCATATTCATAGACAAGAGTATTATTCGTATACCGATACATATGTGTATGTATATATATATATGTATCTACGTATATAGATTCACAAATATGCATTCAAATAGTAATTCCTTTCAATTTCTTATTTCAAATTTTTGGCAACCAGACTCTCCTATGCTGTATGTGTCCCAGCAAGTAGCCTTCTGTTGTCTATCTTGTGAGCTTCTGGTTGGAGACGTTTTCCATATTTCCCCCCTAGACACTGACCTGCAGGAGAAGCTGCCATCATCACACCAAGTCACCCAGCTGTCCAGCTGCCTCCATCCTAACGGGCTGCCCTGTCTTCCCACGCCGGGCCCCCAGGCGGATGTAACTTTCAGCCCCTCTGAGTGAGCAGTAAGACCTCACCTGCTGGCAGCACGTCCGTCTACCTCCTGAACAACACATCCTCGGCCACGGCTGTACTCCAAGCTCGAGTCACGCTGCACCCACGGTGACACCTGCCTGCGTGTCTCTGTGCTAACACGCCCGCTTTATTATCAACTCCCCGTGCTTCGGCACACCCACACATAGCCATCTCTATATCCTGTGGTTTTTTGTTTTTTTCTGAGAACTATTATTTGATTCTGATTCTGATTTTGTGGGGAGGTCCAACAAGCTCCGGTGTACCGCCAATGCTCCTGGCTTGTGGACCACTGATTCGCAAACTCAGCTGCAGTTGGAACCACCTGGAAAGCCTTAGCACGCTAACTTAAAAATCAGCAAATGGAGGGACTTCCCTGGTGGCGCAGTGGTAGGGAATCCACCTGCCAGTGCAGGGGACACGGGTTCGAGCCCTGGTCCGGGAAGATCCCACATGCCGCGGAGCAACTCAGCCCGTGCACCACAACTACTGAGCCTGCGCTCTAGAGCCCGCGAGCCAAAACTACTGAGCCCACGTGCCACAACTACTGAAGCCCGCGCACCTAGAGCCCGTGCTCTGCAACAAGAGTAGCCACCGCAATGAGAAGCCCACGCACCGCAGTGAAGAGTAGCCCCCGCTCGCTGCAACTAGAGAAAGCCCGCGCGCAGCAACGAAGACCCAATGCAGCCAAACATAAATAAATAAATAAATAAATTCATTAATTAAAAAAAAAATCAGTGAATTGAGAATTACACTGAATCCCAACAAGGGAAATTCTGCTCCCTGGTGGACTACTGGCAATGCCTGGGGACATTTTTGGTTGTCACGAAGCAGGCAAGGAGGGTAGGTTCCTGACACGGGAAAGGGAGAGCCCAGGGACGCTGCTCCGCATCTTGCGGTGCATGGCACAGCCCCACGGGAGCGCGTTACCCAGCCCCACGGGAGCGCGTTACCCAGCCCCACGGGAGCGCGTTACGCAGCCCCACGGGAGCGCGTTACCCAGCCCCACGGGAGCGCGTTACCCAGCCCCACGGGAGCGCGTTACGCAGCCCCACGGGAGCGCGTTACGCAGCCCCACGGGAGCGCGTTACCCAGCCCCACGGGAGCGCGTTACGCAGCCCCACGGGAGCGCGTTACGCAGCCCCACGGGAGCGCGTTACCCAGCCCCACGGGAGCGCGTTACGCAGCCCCACGGGAGCGCGTTACGCAGCCCCACGGGAGCGCGTTACGCAGCCCCACGGGAGCGCGTTACCCAGCCCCACGGGAGCGCGTTACGCAGCCCCACGGGAGCGCGTTACGCAGCCCCACGGGAGCGCGTTACGCAGCCCCACGGGAGCGCGTTACCCAGCCCCACGGGAGCGCGTTACCCAGCCCCACGGGAGCGCGTTACCCAGCCCCACGGGAGCGCGTTACGCAGCCCCACGGGAGCGCGTTACCCAGCCCCACGGGAGCGCGTTACCCAGCCCCACGGGAGCGCGTTACCCAGCCCCACGGGAGCGCGATACCCAGCCCCACGGGAGCGCGTTACGCAGCCCCACGGGAGCGCGTTACGCAGCCCCACGGGAGCGCGTTACGCAGCCCCACCGGAGCGCGTTACGCAGCCCCACGGGAGCGCGTTACGCAGCCCCACGGGAGCGCGTTACCCAGCCCCACGGGAGCGCGTTACCCAGCCCCACGGGAGCGCTTTACCCAGCCCCACGGGAGCGCGTTACCCAGCCCCACGGGAGCGCGTTACGCAGCCCCACGGGAGCGCGTTACCCAGCCCCACGGGAGCGCGTTACGCAGCCCCACGGGAGCGCGTTACGCAGCCCCACGGGAGCGCGTTACGCAGCCCCACGGGAGCGCGTTACCCAGCCCCACGGGAGCGCGTTACCCAGCCCCACGGGAGCGCGTTACGCAGCCCCACGGGAGCGCGTTACGCAGCCCCACGGGAGCGCGTTACGCAGCCCCACGGGAGCGCGTTACGCAGCCCCACGGGAGCGCGTTACCCAGCCCCACGGGAGCGCGTTACGCAGCCCCACGGGAGCGCGTTACGCAGCCCCACGGGAGCGCGTTACCCAGCCCCACGGGAGCGCGTTACCCAGCCCCACGGGAGCGCGTTACCCAGCCCCACGGGAGCGCGTTACCCAGCCCCACGGGAGCGCGTTACCCAGCCCCACGGGAGCGCGTTACCCAGCCCCACGGGAACGCGTTACGCAGCCCCATGGGAGCGCGTTACCCAGCCCCACGGGAACGCGTTATCCAGCCCCACGGGAACGCGTTATCCAGCCCCAAATGGCAACGGTGCCCAGGGTGAGACACCCTTGGGGAGGCTCCTACTCCAAATCATGCCTAGGACATCTGCTATCTACTAGTACAGTATAAAATCACCCGTGCAGTACCTCATGGACGAATAATTGGTTAATGCATGTTGAAACCTGTTCATGGTGCACGTGGTGCTGATATAATTGATTCTGTTTAACTGAGACGTGGAATAGCAAATAGCCAGTTCTGAATTTAGTTCTACTATCAGATACAATGTGACAGGACAGCAGGAGTCCCCCCCCAGATCTGGCAACCTTTGGAGGGCTGCTCCTTGAGACTGTCCTTTAGTGTAAACCATGAATTCTGCAAGGCAGATTTTTGAGAAAGAATCACTGCAGTGTGATGCTTTAACTATCAAACCCCTTAAGAAAGCCTTCTCTGTGTTGCAACATGTTCTTCTTTGCATAGCGCAGCGGAGCCAAGTGCTCTATAAATGGCGTGTTTCATGACCTACTTGAAAAGTAAACCATCCTACATCTGGCAGGGAGAAACCGAGGGTGGCTGGTATCATTGAATCATCAGAGAAGCTTAGCCCTCTGCCAAAAGCTGCAGCCGAGGCTACTTGGAGAAATACTAGGGCAGGGCTTTTTATGAATTTGATTCCATGCAGTAGCTTATCTTTCATTTTCTATATTTCCTATATTCTTCACAGAGGGGAAAAAATAAACTCTGTTAGCATTCTTACTGAGGCACAGAAATCAGACATATGTATAAAACAAAGGAAGAGAAAAGCATATTTGTCAACCAGAACTATAGAAGCTAAAAGCAAAAGACTGCAAAATAGTAATTACCAGGAAGCTTCATTAATGTCAGTTCTAAGAAGTTTACAAGAGTGCCTTCAATTTGGATTCAAACTGTTTACTCAAAGGTCTACATGAGTAAAAATCTGTGAATAAACCAATAACCATGAACTTTTGATATGTGTGTATGTATATGTGTGTGTAAGTATACCCCACATACCTTACAGGACAGTCCTTTGAATGCAGAGTCAGGGGTAAGGTTTTTGACACAAATATGCTTTTAAGAGTAGGTCAAGAGTAGAGGGTACCATGAATAGTACATCTGCTTTCTGACTATCATTCCCAATCCTTTAACTGAGCAACTAATAATCAGCACTGATTATGAAATATTGAAAAGTGTTAGGACATTACAGAGACTCAGACTCCAACTGGGCATATTTAAATACTTTTAAAAACAATCTGTGCATAAAACAGATCCAAACTTGGATCTTCCTTTTCTTCTGCTTAAGAAATAAATTGTATGCTGTATTTCATTTTTTCTTGCAAAAAAAAAAAAAAAAAAAAAGCAGAGGGTATCAGCTAACTTCTCCTGGTCTCTGATGGAGATTTGTGAAGCACTAATACTTATTGAACAGGTACTGTGAATCACATTTCACATTTTCCGTGCATTTCACCTTCACATAAACACACTGAAGTAAGACGTAACTTGTAGATGAGAAAAGTGGGAAGTGAATTTCCTTGCAGGACACACAGCCAGGATTGGAACTCGGCTCTGAACCCAAAGCCCAGGGTCATGTAACATATCTTGCTACCTCTGTCGTTGGGGATATTCCCCGGTCTTTCCCAGGAGAGGGTTGCCTAACAATATTCTCATGCACAAAACGACTGGAAACCTGGAATAGCCTTCCCATCCTTTCAGCCAACGTACTGATCACAGAGACGGATTCGCCAAGAGGTAACAGACAGTACGGGTGGACGAGGTCAGTGAGACAAGAGGACGAGTGAAACCCCAGTCACTACGACCTGGTCCTCTTCCCCCACTTGGATGTGTGATCCTGCTCAGTGATCTGACTGCATGACCCCTGGCGGCGGAGCTCTGGAATCTGAGTTTTTCGGAATGTCCCCAGCTTACTGCACGGCCTGCCAGGGGTGTGATGCTTTCACATCGTTCTCATGACGTGTCCACGCTGAGGTACGCCAGCAGCACCGAACAGGTATGTAAAGATTACGTCCAGAGCTGGAGTGACGCGCACACAGGGCCAGACACCGAATCACAGCCTCACAAGGCTTGCTGATGGGGGAAGGGGCAAGAGTTCTGGAGGAAACAAGGAAGCCCTGCCCAAGTCCTGGTCCTCCCGTGGGCTGTCTCTGGGGTCCCGGCCAAGCCCCCTAAACGCTGGGCAGAGATTCCGCCTCCTCGCCACGCTATCGCGTGACTTCTCAGCAGAATCATGTGCGAGAAAGCATTCTGCAAATGACCTGAGGAATGTGTCAGTCAGCTCCCTGCAGGGCACACCGGCACCTCAGTGTACGCTTTCCTGATGCTCACGGTGCACAAGCTACTCATGGCCGCACGTTTTGGTCCCCTGTGACATTACAGGTTATTTTCTGTTCATAATTGCTAAATCATTATTAATTGTTTAGTTTAATAATTCACATTTATGTCACATTAATAAAGTGTGTGTGTGTGTGTGTGTGTGTTTATTCGGGGCACCCTGTATTTAGGTCGTTTTCAACTTAAAAGAATTCTTTAAAATAAAATTGTTTTCGGCCCATATATGTTTCAAAGGGCTACCAAGCCCTTTATTTATCGACAATTATCTGTGTAGGACTGAACAGCTGTCCTTTATGGAAACATCCGACATCAGCCCTAAACGCTGAATTCTCACCCTCTGAACTGCAGTGAGGATGAGGGTCTTTTCTTTAGGATCATCCGCTTAAAGATGAGCACAGGGTATTTCGGTAACTTCGGTGCCCAAGGGGGCATTAACATGTGAGCACAATCTCAGGCAGACAGCCAGGGGAGCTCTCACGAATGCACAGCTGCAGATACTGGTTTTCAAGTAGAGCAGCACTTCCAGGGGAAGTGGCAACGGTGAGAGCGTGGTGACAGAGCTACATGTGCCAGGGAAGGTCTCAGACACACGGGAGACTGAATCAGAGGATGCTGGACTTGCTGACGGAGGGGGGAAATGGCATGCCCCAGGGAGAAAAGGGAAGAGTGAAATCAAGGGGTAAGGACCCCAGAGCCCAAGTCTCCTCAGCTTTCTGGAGCTGCAAGGCTGAACCCTACATACAGCAGATGCGAACACAAATGTGACACTGAATGTATACGAGTGAAGTTGCCATAAGCCATTTGTTTGACGTGAATATAAGCATCACATTGAATGCAGTGGCCTTACATCACCACCTTGTGCGAATGTGCTAACAGAAGATGCTCCTAGTCTGTGCTCTGACAGAATCAGCATCTGATACCTCTGTGCCCATCCGTTACATCACATGCTCCAAAGAGTATGTGCGCACGATGGGTGTTGGCTGCCAGCTCGCCCACGTGTGTCATCTCGTTTGGCCGTTTCTTCCCATCAGCATGGGAAGAAATACCCAAGCGGCTCTCAGGATCCAGGAGCATTTCAGGCACATGTTTTTAGGTAACTGTGCACCTCACTTTCTCTCTCATTAATGACCTGAGTAGTAAGTCAACATAAGTCTTCCCCCCAAGGATTGATTCTTGTGTCTACGCTGAACGCAATAAAAACAACCTGGGTTGTTGTGATAAAAAAGGAAAGCATCTGGCTCTGTGACATGATTTATTTACTTTAATAAATATTTTTAAGGTGATAGGGAAATGTTGCTTTACTCTGAGCCATTTTAACCATCTTCGAGTTTCACTTAATAACTCCCTCTGGCCATCACTGGATGTATTAATAATTCTGGCGGCCAGGCAGGGGCTGTCAGTTGAGGGCAGGGGGAGATAAGTGCCAGAAATTAAGTAGGTGTTTGTTCAAAACATGTCATCATGAGATTGAAGTTAAATGGAGGGCACAGCAAGGACACACGTTCCCTTACTGTGACAGAAATGAACACCTCATGCAATCATCATGCAGTAATGTGTCACAGTAAAATGTTATTACAACTAAACTCCCCTTCGTGAGCAACCTGTCGCATTTTTCGGGGAAAAAATAGACAAAATAGCATTAAGATATTTTTTCCTTCATATCCCATATGTGTATAATAAAAATATCAAAATAGTTTGAAATACCACTGCTATCAAAGATGATAACGATAACAACGGGGGGGGGGGGAGGGGGGAAATCTACATTCTAAAAATTCTCCTAAACTTTTATTAACACTTGGGGAAGGAAAAGTTTAAAAAAGGAGGGTTTCAATTGCTCAAATGCACAGTTATATATATATACATTTTTACAGTTATATTTTTAATCTGAGTAAACTCATTTTTTCATACTGGGCATAAATATTATAAAGTGTAGACTGGCACCTATATGCCCTACATCACAGTACAAATTAGCTAAACGTAGTATATATGAGTTAGAGGATTTTTTTCCATTTTTTGCTTCTCTCTAGAATTCTTTCAGATAAACAATTCTGCTTTAGAAGAATCTTTTGTTCTCAAAACAGAGTACAGGATGTTATAATTACGTAGAAGACAAAAGAGCGGCATATTTCACAGATCTACCCTGAGTGTCTTTGACTCTGGATGCCTTGCGCTAAGATAATGCATACTTCACATTCCTTCACATACAAAGCCAACACGGAATAAAAACTTTTGTTCCATACCTGAAGATGAACTGCCTATGTTTAAAAAAAGACAAAACCAAAAAAACCCACTGACACTCTCTTTCTAAGGAACACACACACACACGCATATATATATATATATATTATGTGAACTGCTATGAATACATATGGCTGGCAGTTTAGAAGGGTGGGTTGTGAACTTTTCACACCATCAGGTTAAGACATATAGTATATGAGGCAACCAGGTAGAACATGACGGGGAAGTTTCAGACTTTCATCTAAAAGTCCAAAGAGTGAAATTAATCTGTAGACATATTTCCATTACAATGAAACAAGGGCCTGATTTAACTTAAAGCTTGCTATCAAATGGCAAAGTCCATCATTGTTCCTCAATATTATATTTAAAAAATAAGTTGTACAAGCTCTCTTTGAATCTTTTAAAATGGTTGGATTTAAGTATCATGGTATTTTAGGACTCTGAGACTATCAAATCTTAACATAAATTGCTGGAAAGAGAGACAGAGAGAGCACAAGAAAGATAAAAGGAAAAATAAGTCCACTGAACTGAAATATGTGTAACAAATATTAGACCAAAGGAACTTTAAAATTTGGGGGTAGTTAGAATTATATATATATATGTTAGCATACACACACACATATATATGTATATATAATCATGTCATATAAACATACAAATATAATATATACATAAGTGTAATATACATATGATGTATGTGTATATACTATGTAGATCTTATATATGATGTATACATATATAATCATATACCCATGACACTATATATATATTTATATAATACAATATAAACCTATGATATGTATTAGTGGTTCCACTGTGTACAGAGTTATTATTTCACTAATTCAGCACTTTTAGGGACCATAAACTGAGAAAAGTAGTCTGAGTTCACCCATTTAATGAGTTTCTTTTTAACAAGATCCCAAATTTATGAAAACTAAGTTGGCCTCATTATGTAACTCATCACTACAGAGAGTATTGTTTCCACCTGGAAAGGGGATGGCACAAAGATTAACAGACAAAAAAAAGCCTCTGTGGAATCTTCTCCTTAACACTGGGTCCCTCTCAGGAGTTTCTTTCATTTTTTTCAAATCTCACTGACTCCAGGAATATCTGGAAAAGGAAGTTCAGACGTAAGCTCTCATAACAGTAACTAGTGACTCAGGTGTGGGGTGGGCCTGATGAATAGCTATCTGCTTATTCACAGAGAAGTTCTTGCATTGGAATTTCCCCCTAAGTTTGCTAAAAGCAAGAGGGTTTCCCTTCTACACAGCCATATTAATAACAAAGCCCAAGAGCTCCACACATTTATTGAGATAAACAAATGTAAGCACCCGGGAGGAAAATTTTCATCATTTATCTCATCATTCCAATAAAAAAATTCTTATCACCTGCATTATTACATATTCATGACCTAACAAATATGGCTCTATAGTAAGAGTGCCAAAATGGGGATCTTTCAATACAGAATAATAATTATTCTGTATTTGGGATCTTAAATTCTTATATGTACAAGAACATCTAAAGTTTCACATCACAAACTATGTGATTAAGAACAAAAAATTCCAGGCAAAATGAAATCCAACAGAAATCACTTCTCCAAATTTAACTCATCCACACCTTACCTGTAATATCATATTTTTGTGAGACCAGTTATGGTTTTCACACCTCAATCTCCTTTTCTAGACCCAATCCTGTTTCAATTTAAAGATACTGATGAAAGAAACTGAAGAGGACACAAACAAATGGAAAGGTATACCATGCTCATGAATTGGAAGAATCAGTATTGTTAAAATGACCATTGTACCAAAGGCAATCTACAGATTCAGTGCAATCCCTATCAAAATGCCAATGGCACTTGTCATAGATGTAGAACAAATAATTCTAAAATTTATAAGGACACATAAAAGATCCCCAAATAGTCAAAACAATCTTGAGAAAGGAGAACATAGCTGGAGGCATCACATGCCCTGATTTCAAACTATGCTACAAAGCTACAGTAATCAAAACAATATGATACTGGCACAAAAACACATACACAGATTAATGGAACAGAACAGAGAGCCCAGAAATGAACCCAAACTTATACGATCAATTAGTCTATGATAAAGGAGGCAAGAATATACAATGGAGAAAAGACAATCTCTTCAATAAATACTGTTGGGAAAACCGGACAGCTACACATAAAAGAATCAAACTGGACAATGTTCTCACACTGTACACAAAAATAAATTCTCGAAATGGATTAAAGTCTTAAGTGTAAGACCTGAAACCACCAAACTTCTAGAAGAAAACACAGGCAGTAAGATCTTTGACCTCAGTCTCAGCAATATTTTTTTCTATGTCTCCTCAGGCAAAGGAAATGAAAGCAAAAATAAACAAATGGGACTGCATCAAACTAAAAAGATTTTTTTTTTTCACAATAAGGAAACTATCAACAAAACAAAAAGGCCGCCTACTAAACGGAAGAAGTTATTTGCAAACGATATATCCAAGAAGGGGTTAATATCCAAAATATACCAAAAAAAAAAAAAATACCCATACAACTAAACCTCAAAAAAACAAACAATCCAATTTTAACATGGGTAGAGGATCTGAATAGACTTTTTTCCAAAGAAGACATACAGAAGGACAACAAGCCTGTGAAAAGATGCTCAACATCACTAATCATCAGGGAAATGCAAATCAAAACCACAACGATATCACCTCACATCTGTCAGAATGGCTATCATCAAAAAGACCACAAATCACAAAAGTTGCAAGGATGTGGAGAAAAGGGAACCCTCCTACACTGTTGGTGGGAATGTAAATTGGTGCAGCCACTATGGAAAACAGTATAGAGGTCCCTCAAGAAAATAGAAATAGAACTACTATACGATCCATCAATTACAATTCTGGGTATTTTTCTGAAGAAAACAAAACACTAATTTGAAAAGATATATGCACCCCTATGTTCACTGCAGTGTTATTTACAATAGTTGAGATATGAAAACAACCTAAGTGTCCAGCAACAGATAAACGGATACAGAAGATGTGATATATAAATATTAGTAATATTTCATTATATATGTATATAAAATGGAATATTAGCCATAAAAAGATGAAATTTTGCCACTTGCGACAACTTGGATGAACCTACAGGGTATTACACTAAATGAAATACGTCAGACAGAGAAAGACAAATATTGTATGATTTCACTTAAATGTGGAATCTAAAAAAATCAAAACAAATGAACAAACATAAAACAGAAACAGGCATATTAGGTAAAGAGAACAAACAAATGGTTGCCAGGGTTGGGGAAGGGGGTGAGGGAAATAGGTGAGCAAGATCAAGAGGTACAAACTTCCACTTATAAAATAAACAAGTCACAGGGATGAAATGTATAGCATGGGAAATACAGTCCATTATAATGTAATATCTTTGTATGGTGACCCATGGTAACTAGACTTATTGCGGTGCATTTTGTAATGTATAGGAACATTGAATCACTATGTTGCACACCTGGAAATAACACAGTGTTGGGTCAATTATACTTCAATTACACACACACAAAAAAAATATGTTGACACTGAGAGGAAATGCACCAAAATGTTAATGGTGGTTATCTCTGGGGGGTGGGCATTATGGGTAATTGTTATCTTCTACTTTATGCTTTTATGTATTTCCAGTTGTCTGCAGTGAACATGTTTTGCATGTAAAATTAGAAAGAAAACAATAACTGCCATTAAAAATGCAAGAAAAAGATACAAGTAAGATGAAATCAAATGTATTTGAAATTTCTACCTTATTATTATTTTAAAAGAATTAATCAAGAGTGTCTTAAGTCAAATCCTTATTGAGTGCCTTTTTTTTTCTGACTTGTTATTACAAGACCAAAGAACATGATTAAGAAACATATTCTTGGAAGTAGAAAATATTGCAGATAAAAAGGATCGTGAGATTTACTTACTTTATGGTGATGATTATGATCAATTTGTACAAAATGAATGCCTTTTGTGAATTTTTATTTAAGAAAGCATTTATGGTTCTTTTTTTTTTTTTTTTTTTTGGCTGTGCCCTATGGCTTGCAGGATCTTAGTTCTTCGACCAAGGATCAAACCCGTGCCCCCTGTAGTGAAAGCGCAGAGCCCTAACCACTGGACTGCCAGGGAATTCCCTATATATGGTTCTAAATAGCTGTAGATTTTGTGTTCCAAAGGAAAACAGAGAAAAGGGAATATTGCTTATTTTAGGGCTAAGGTTCCTAATAGGTAGGGTCAGTCCTTCTCCAGTGGATTTCCACGTTGCTCTGACAACCTGTACTCTTCCCAGGAAACAACTTGGGGAAAAGGTGACTGGAAATAGAAATGAAACGTGTCTCTAACTTCTTTATACGTATTGGATAAATATACAAATGTGAGCTCTGAAACAATTATCTAAGGCTGTCCACATCACTTGGAGTATGTTTCACTCCATCTTTAGGATTTGGTCACCTTAAAAATGGAGAGCGTTCTAGAATATTCCATACTAGCTGACTAACCACTGTAATTTCTTCTATTCCTAAACCTTAATGTTTTTTCTTAGCTGTCTTTGCAAGTCCAAATCCTGACTGTGTCCCTGTGTTACACACCAGGAGCCTGAAATTGCATGAGAAATAGTCACAGTAATGACGTTCAAATATTAAACTGATCTGTCAGGACTCAGTGACACCATGAAATGAGTCTAGTAATTTGGACCCTCTCCCTCCCTGGGATATTGTAATGCCATAAAAGACTCCTAATTCCAACATATAATAGGTATACTGTCTTTTAAACAACTTCCATCCTTCTGCAATAGATACATGGGATAATAATTTCTGTTTAGCAGAGAGTTGAGTACGTAGTACTACATAAAATAAAGCACTCATTAAACTCCATTACAAACCCACTCGTATCTGAATGATCTCTGCCTGCTGTTACAGACTGAGCAGGCCTGGTTTCCTACACAATTAGCACGTCTCAAAACACACAAACCAGGGAGCCTAAAATGCCATTGACGACACGTCTAAAACAGAGGTGTAAATAACCTCTCATTTCAACAAGCTTTTGCCAAGGAACATACTTAATTAACTAAGAAGGATTTGTGAAGATAGGAAATACATAATCAGACTTTCATGACTTTTCTTGAGACCAACATGATCTAAATACAGTTTCTTCACATTTATTGAGTCTAATATTCTTTAGTCAGTTTGTCAGAGAAATCAATTAGCCACCAAAAAACCAAGAGGAGGAAAAAAAAGAA
Organism: Balaenoptera borealis; assembly: GCF_965194805.1. Lineage (NCBI taxonomy): Eukaryota > Metazoa > Chordata > Mammalia > Artiodactyla > Balaenopteridae > Balaenoptera > Balaenoptera borealis. Next base: position 5,661,491 of record NC_138881.1, on the reverse strand, counting down.
AAAAACTCTGTGAGCTAAGAAGCAACACTGACATGTTATAATGAAAGACTAATTCTAATCTATTATTATTTTTCATTATTGAAAAATAAAGTTTTAAATGTCTGACTTTTAAATGTCTGAATTCATTACTTGTCTAGCTGTAATCATCAATATTATAAATACATTAATCAAAATGTTCTATATATTACAAACACTAAGTTAGTAGAATACCTATGTCAAAGAGGTAACCAATTAAACAAAAATGAATTTTGTCCTCTATTAAAACCTTCGAATTAACAGTACGCTTATTTGGAACCACCTAATTTGATTGGCCAAATTTCTTTAGGTCTTCCTAAATCCCCAACACTATCAATCATCATGTGTTCTAAGAATCATTCTCTAACCAGTCACTCATTTTTGAGAAAAATTTATCCAAGAATCCATCTGCCAAAGGGCTTCTTATAATTACTTAATATTATTATTGTTATCATTGTTATTATGCTTATTTGCAACTAGAAGGAGAGTTGGGAAGTTGCTAGTGGTTCTGAGTACTTAAACATGAGTAAGCACCGGTTATAAGGTTATTCTGTTTCGCATTTTTTGTGCCCGATGAGTATGAGAAAGCTTAGTGGACAGATTCATGCCCTTGCTCAGTGGACAGCAGTGCTGACCCTTTTCTTCAGGTGCTTGTCCCCAAGAATGTTGACTCATCCTGACACTTGCTCATGTTCATTTGTGCATTTTCCCCCACACAGATAAATCCATTTTCATGAAAGAAGTCCATAGGCTAGCTTACCCATACCCAATGGGGTCTACAGATTATTAGCTTATGCATATCCAGTGAAGTCTACGGACTAGCTTACCCATACCTAGTGGAGTTTATGAACTAGCTTACCCATACCCAGTTAACTCCATAGACTAGCTCACCCATGCCCAATGGAGTCTACAAACCAGCTTACTTATATCCAGTGAAGTCCATAGCCTAGGTTACCCATACCCAGTGGAGAATGCAGACTAGCTTACTCATATCCAGTGAAGTCCATAGCCTAGCTTACCCATACCCAATGGAGAATATAAACTACCTTACTCATACCCAGTAAAGTCTATGGACTAGCTTACCCATACCCAATTAAGTCCATAGACTAGCTTACCTATACCCAATGGAGGATATAGACTAGCTTACCCTCACCCAGTGGAGTCTGAACTAGCTTACCCATACCCAATTAAGTCCATAGACTAGCTTACCTATACCCAGTGGAGGATATAGACTAGCTTACCCTCACCCAGTGGAGGCGGAGAACTAGCTTACCTATATCCAATTAAGTCCATAGACTAGCTTACTAATACCCAATGGAGTCTATGAACCAGCTTACTCATATCCTGTGAAGTCCATAGACTAGCTTACCCGTACCCAGTAAAGTCTACAGACTAGCTTGCTCATACCCAATATAGTCTGTAGACTAGTTTACCCGTACCCAAAATGTTGATCAAACAGTCACTGCTCTCGGGCATCCAGTTACTTAAGGAAACTCTTTCTATGTGACAAGTAATTTGATCAAAAGCAGAAAGATTTCCATCATACTGTTAGATTAACACGACACACATAGGTCGCCCTAAGACTCTGTTCTCCTGTCTTTTGTGTGTTTCCTGGAGTCCAGGACTAATCTAAAGAGAAGCACCTGGGGCTCTCTTGAGGGACCTCGTTGACATCTTTGCCAGAGTCTCAGCGTAAGCTGGCAGCACACCTCCAGTGATCTACAGAAAGGTTCATGAGGACTAAACGTATTGTTCAATATTAGTGATTGGTTCACAGTGGTTCCTAATATAATTATATCCTGCTCTCCCTACGTGGCTCCCAATGTCTTTTTATCTTTCTCTAACCATCATGCGATAATGGTTACATTGCTTTCATTATTTCCTTTTTATTTATTACTTGACAAATATTAATGAATTTCTTCTGTATCAGGAATATGCTTAGTACTGGTGATAATGAAGTGAATAAGTGATATATAATCTGTGTCTGCCAAGACTTGATTAATATCTGGGAAAACTGTGAATTAATAATAAAATAAGAGTAATAATTTCAAGAATAATGATAAGAGTACTTACTGAACGTTTCTTAAGTGGTAGACACCACGAGAAATACAATTATGAAAATTACTCCAATATTTTTGGAAAACCGAATATAAATTGTAACCATGTTAATCCATGCTCTTTCTCAAATACCATTATATTTATTAATACAGTTCCTATATTTAATATATTTTCATGTTTTTCTTACTTCTGCTTCCTGGTGACTTTCACCCATGAGATCTACATCTGGCCTCTGTAATCCAAAAGGGGGAGTTCATTCCCTCCACCGTGTGACTTTCAAATATTTCAACAGCAACATAGTGCCTTTTCTCTAAAAGAAGTAGACTCACAGATCTAGAGAACAAAGTAGTGGTTCCCAGTGGGGAGAGAGAAGGGGGGAGGGGCAAGATAGCAGCTCAATATCAGAAAAGCAAACAACCCAATCAAAAAATGGGCAGAAGACCTAAATAGACATTTCTCCAAAGAAGACATACAGATGGCCAGTAGGCCCCTGAAAAGCTGCTCAACATCACTAATTATTAGAGAAATGCAAATCAAAACTACAATGAGGTATCACCTCACACCAGTTCGAATGGGCATCATCAAAAAAATCTACAAACAATAAATGCTGGAGAGGGTATGGAGAAAAGGGAACCCTCTTGCACTGTTGGTGAGAACATAAATTGATATAGCCACTATGGAGAACAGTATGGAGGTTCCTTAAAAAACTAAAAATAGAACTACCATATAACCCAGCAATCCCACTACTGGGCATATACCCTGAGAAAACCATAGTTCAAAAAGACACATGCACCCCAATGTTCATTGCAGCACTATTTACAATAGACAGGTCACGGAAGCAACCTAAATGTCCACTGACAGATGAATGGATAAAGAAGATGTGGCACATATACACAGTGGAATATTACTCAGCCACAGAAAGGAATGAAATTGGGTCATTTGTAGAGACGTGGGTGGATCTAGAGTCTGTCATACAGAGTGAAGTAAGTCAGAAAGAGAAAAACAAATATCGTATATTAACACATATATGAGGAATCTAGAAAAATGGTACAGATGAACCAGTTTGCAAGGCATAAATAGAGACACGGGTGTAGAGAACAAATGTATGTATGGACACCAAGGGGGGAAAGCGGGGGGTGAGGGGTGGTGGTGGGATGAAATGGGAGATTGGGATTGACAGGTATACACGAATATGTATAAAATAGATAACGAATAAGAACCTGCTGTGTGGGGCTTCCCTGGTGGCGCAGTGGTTGAGAGTCTGCCTGCCGATGCAGGGGACACGGGTTCGAGCCCTGGTCTGGGAAGATCCCACATGCCGTGGAACAACTAGGCCCGTGAACCACAACTACTGAGCCTGCGCGACTGGAGCCTGTGCTCCGCAACAAGACAGGCCGTGATAGTGAGAGGCCCACACACCGTGATGAAGAGTGGCCCCCGCTTGCCGCAACTAGAGAAAGCCCTCGCACAGAAACAAAGACCCAACACAGCCAAAAATAAATAAAAAAAATAAAAGAACCTGCTGTGTAGCACGGGGAGCTCCACTTCACTGTACAGTAGAAACTAACACAACATTGTAAAACAACTATACCCCAATTAAAAATTTTTTTTGAAAAAAAAAGAGAAAAACAAATATTGTACATTAACTCATATGTGGAACTATAAAAATGGTACAGATGAGCTTATTTGCATGACAGGAATAGAGATGCAGATGTAGAGAATGGACATGTGAACACAGCAGGGGAAGGGGAGGGTGGGACAAATAGGGAGATTAGGTTTGACATAAATACACTACCACGCGCAAAACAGATAGCTAGTGGGAACCTGCTGTATAGCACAGGGAGCTCAGCTCGGTGCTCTGTGGTGACCTAGATGGGTGGGATGGGGGGTGGGAGGGAGGTCCAAAAGGAAGGGGATATGTGTACATATATAGCTGATTCACTTTGTTGTACAGCAGAAACTAACAGAACATTGTAAAGCAACTATACCCCAATAAAAAACAAATTTATTGACTGGGCACAGATTAAGAAGTGCCAAAACCATAGTGTGTTGATAGAAAAGACACAGAAGGACTCAAGTAGATACTCAGTTAATATATGGTAAAAACAAGGTATTGGCTAGAAAAAAATAGGATTATGAGGGCTCTGGATATTGCCTTTTAAAGCTGGTGATTTGGAACCTCCCTTCAGTACTTTTAATACCCGTTTGTAAATCCGAGTTAAGGCAATGATTGGAAGAGGGATTCCTCTGTCATCTGGCAGATGACCAGTCAGGCCTCTTCGTTAAGACTTATGGCTCTGCCAGGCACTGATTCATTGTTCTGTTACATTCTGCTGTATCTGTGGAAATTAACCCTACAGAGAATGAGAAGAGAAATTCATGTCTTCAGCACATGCACTGAAAAGTTCTCTTCAGTTGTTGCGTTGCGTCTGCAGGATGCAGGGGTGAGGATGACGAATAGGCATCTCTTGCCTTCATACGGCTTAAATCTTCCGTCACACAAGTGGTTCACTAGCAATTTCCCTTATGTACTGGAAGGTTTGTTTGGTCCTCAGTGTTCTGGGCTGTGCACTCAGAGCCACAGAAGCACGTGCGCACATGCAGAGCTGGCTAATTGAGATGCTGGGTGGATGTCCATCAAGCTGGAGACTAGGAGTATATGGCATGACCCAAGTTACATCACTCCAGGGCAAATGCTGTTTTTATAAGGTCCCAGCGAGTCACTGTAGCTCAGGACATCTATTTCCATCCAATATCCACTGGGTTAGTCTCAAATCCTAAAAGAGCAATTGCCCCGTTAGCTTTCCAACAGCCTTCCCAGCTCGGGCCAGTCTGTACTGCATTCCACCTCCTTTTGGATCCATAACCTATGAGGGATCTGGACAGAACTTTGAGGCAACCAGTATAGTCTCATGTGCCTAATTAGAACGGCTATCAGGGAATCGAATAAACTTCTACCACTATGATCCATGGATTATGCTGAAGGGAAGCATTCTGGGATCATTTTCAAACACCCTAAGGAAGAAAAGAGATTAGTTGGAGTGCCCATAAACTCAAAACGGAAGCAAATTTCAGAGTTGTGCTTTGTTTCCAACAGAGAGACCCGAGTAAGTACTTTTCTTTTTTAGTCAAGGTATTGTGTTAGTTCTATTTCATCAGCATATTTCCAACCCACTAATATAGGGTCGTTTAATACCATCTTGCTTATGTCAGACACCTGTGCACATTTTCCTCTCACCTTTTAGTAGAACAAAGATTCAAAAATGCCGAGGTCTATTACAGCAATTTTAAGGGCGCAAACGGTAACTCTGATATTTTACTGAAATGCTTTTTTTGGAGTCTGATATTCATTGTTCAGCTTTCTCTGTCAGAGACAATGAAATAACACCTGTTTTGTTTTCAGGGGGGAAAAAAAAAGTGTCCTGTTTCTGTGAAATAATTTCCAATTTAGTTTGTGGCTCTCCTTTAAATGTCAAGAAGAATAAAGATTGGGAGACAATACACCATAATGTTGATGCTCTGAAAAAAGACATTTCTAGGTTTTTTTTCTTCTTGTTTTCACTTGTCTACATTTTCTGCATTTCCCCTAACAGATAATTATTTTTATCATTGTGATTATTTAACATATACCAAAGTCGGTGATTCCACAGTTCCTAAAGTCTTCGTGGGATTCCAAAAATCATTAATGATATGGGAGCATCAGTAACTTTGCCTGCAGGGTCTGTTCTAATTTGTATGATTAATAACCTACCTGAGCATTGCTCTGGATGATCTCTTTTCTCCAGATGTGTCCACATCTGGTTTCCAATGAGACACCTCAATCCTTGCCGTGCTTCTTCTAACCCCTTGGGCCTGGGTCCCTTAGGATGAAATTTTTTAAAAAAAATCTGCCCCATTTTCAAGGAGAGGCAAGTCTCTACGTCACAAATATTGTGATTCATTACTTTTCTCCACAGCTCATCAGAATTCTACACTAATTTTGTTCCAAATAAACTGCTGCTCCTGAATTTTCAGGTTCATAGGAGCAGCGAGCCATCTTAATAATAATAACTACAATTTACGGAACAGTTAAATATCTGCCAGATGCTCTGCTAGGTATTCTGAATATGCCGTTTGATTCAATTCTCGAAGCAACACTCTCATGGAAGCAGTAGTAATAGCCTCATTTTTTTTTTTATGAGAAAGCTGATGTTTAGAGAATTTAAGAATCTTATCCACCTTCTCCAAACCAATTAATGATCATGCTAGGATGTGAACACAGGGCTCCTTCGCTGCAGAGCAAGGCAGGCCACACTGCCATGGGATTCGACAGCCGATGTCCATTTTATTGCTTTATCTTTCGGGCAAGAATGTAAGTTCCATAAATGCAGGTTCTCTATCGGCTTTGATTATGCAGCCAATTTCCTGGTGTTCTTAAGGATATTTGAAGATATCTTGAAGATTTTCCCCCTTTATTAGTTGATTTCCTCCATAGGACACCAGGATGCAGTAGTACCAGCATGCCTCAAAAGTGATAACCTCTAAACCCACTTTTCATCTCAGTGACACAGTTGTTAACCTCATAATGGTGTGAAACGATGGAACTCTGCTCCTCTTGTAGTAACATAGTTGTTATAATTATTAACATATTATGTTAATATATGAGGGACGGAGGATGTTATATTAACTCATAATAACTTAAATTTATTAATTTAACCAAAAGATGGACTGACCGCATGCCCGCATACACGGCAAAAAATAAGATGCACATACTCTATTCTAGGGGGGTGATTTCAGTGTATTGCCAATCAAACAAGGGCATGCTGAAGAAAAGATCAGTTATCTAGTACCACCATAAAGCCGCATAACAAACATCCCTTAGCTCAGCAGCTTAAAGTACAGTTATTTAGCTAATGAGGCAGAAGGGTGGACCTTTAGATTGTGTACAGTTAGGTTCTTTGTTGTCTACTGACTTCACTCACAGGGTCTGCCTAGGTCTGGCTGTCAGCTGAGAAATGTCACCATAGATGTCTTATTGCCAATAAGCTCGCTCAGGCACGCTCTCAGGACGGGTGAGCTGTGGCAGCAAACCGAAAAGCACAAGCTCTTTCAAAACCTCTGCTTATATCACAAGTGTGGACACCCACTGGCTAAAGCATGTAAACAGGGGCAAACTTATTTCCAAGTGGTGCAAAACTCTGCCCCACCTTGTGCTAGAAGGAGCCACAAACTCACATTGTGAAGGGTGTGTCTGCAGGAAAGGATGACGGATCAGGGCACTCATGCAATCTCTATACCTCAAGGAGCAGTTGAATATGGTGCAAAATAACTGTGAGAAAGAACAGCTACGTAGACCCTACAAAACGTTGTTTAGAGCAGATGCTTCTCACAGTTTAATTCAACAGGAGTGCGGGCAACCCTGGGCGGACCTCATACCTAATTCATCCTGGCAGTTGCCTTGGGACACTGTGATGCATAAAACTGGAACCACCAAAGCACAACGCAGTTGCGCTTCTACATTTGTAACGATCCACGGGTAACCCATGCACGACACTATCTAAGCCAAAACAGTATCTTCTTGCTCTAAGTCACAGAAATGAGAAGTCTCAAGTGAATAGCTTCACGCACTGTTGAACGGTTACCGTTTCATGAGATACATATTGATAAAAATCGGGTGTGTGGACAAAATTGGGATTGATTCTCTTTCTTGACAACCATGTAAGTAAAGATCTTTCTTTCAGTAATGAAACATCAACTCCATCACCCGCAGAACAATTCTATTAGAGGCATTAATTCAGGGACAAACTGGACAATGTTGAATTTAGTATACAACTTCTTACAAAAACACAACTGAAATTATGCATCTGTTGGAGAAAGTATTTTAAGTGGCATATTATCGCACATAACCTTTATACTTTCTAAGTGGTTCCTTTATCGAAATATGTCCTCAGAAATATTCACCCCTCTCACATTAGACTACCTCCCTTTGATTATTAAGCATCTGTTTTTAGAATGAGACATATAAAAACATTTTTTTTGTATTTTCTTTAACATAGCTACTATATAAACTGCCCATGAGACAAATCCCTCTTAAAATCTGGTAACAGAAAGAGAAAATTTATCTGACAAACTTGTTTGCTTCCTTGATCAGACTTATAAAAAAAGATAATTTTGTGCCTTATCTTACTGCAAAAAGAACAGAGCAAATATTAGCACATAACTGCAGTTTCTACATCAACTGAGGTCTGAATTAACGCTGTTATCTTTGATCAGCTTTTGCCTACATTTATTTTGTAATGAACTCTTTGGGCATGTTTGGTGAGGGATACTGTCTCATTTCCGTAGAGATGCAGAATCATACATTCGAAATGTAATGACTCAAAACAGTCATTGTTTATTTTGCTCGTGATACTGTGGGGTGATCATTTGGGCAGGGCTCAGAGGAGATGGCTCAACTCTGTGGCTTGTGGGATCTCTAGATCATATTTCTGGGGCCTCAGCTGGGACAGGTAAAATAGCTCTGCCCCTTGTCCTTATGGTCTCACTTCCTCCAGGAGGGTAGCCCGGGCTTGTTCACATTACAACAGGGTCAAAGAAAGCAGAAGGGGAGGCTATGCAACTTCTAGAAGTCCAGACTTGGATTTTTAACATCACTTTGTTGCATTCTATTGGTGGAAGCAAACCATGAGGCCACTCAATGGAAGGGGTAGGGAAAGAGCTTCCATCTCTTGGGAACTGCCAAAAATGTGTGACCATATCTTCAATCTACCACAGCTAGAGATAAAGTCTAAGTGATTCACCCCTACAGGCAATCACTGGTACAAACCCACACACTTTTCTTGTAATAAAATGTTAGATTTCTACTTAAGGAAATGAAAATCCAAACCCAGTTGGTGGCAGATCAAATATAAATAAAAGTAATTCATGTATATTTCAAGTGAATACAAGATTGATCAATTAAGGAAACATCAGAGATTTCAGAGTATAAATGAATTATAGAGTCAGTGAAACAGCATTTAATTGCATATATTGACACAGCTTATGACATCCTCTCAAAATACTTAAAAGAGTGAATTGAATTATAGCTTTCCTAGGATCTAAAATAAGTTGTGATCTTGTTTTCCCTTATACTTTATCTTTCCATTAATGCTATACAGATGTTACAATAAATATGGGGTTGTGTGTGTGTGTCTGTTTCCAAGTCATCTACAAGATGTAGCATGACATTATCTAAGAAAACATTAAAAATATCAGACAAAGAACTACCTCAAAGTCATCTTTTTCTTCTTCTTCTTCTTCCCAGCAGCTACCTGCCTAGGGAAAAATAGTCAGGTCTAGAAATAGACAAAAATTTAAATTAACAAATTTGGTCACTGGAATTTAAAGAAAGGAGAAATATTTTATGGATTTGTTTCTTATTAAGTATGCATTTCCAGAATCTCTTAAATTTTTCACTGAATGATAAAACTAATGTCCGCTTCCGTCATCTCAGTTTTTCACCATCATCTCAAAGATAAGTAAGAGAGCACAAAGGCAACATTTTAAAGCAGAAATTTCTCCCCATCTCTCTTTCCCCTTGCTCCGATTCCACCTCCAAATGGATATAATTGTGGCTTTTCATCTGAAGTGATGCCCGTATCTTAGCACAAGAAGTGCAAAGACATCAGAGCTATCTTGACAGCGAGACCTTTTTGCAAAAAGGGAGCAAATGAAATGCACTCTCCAACGGCTTTGATGGGAGATGGAGTTCAGCCGGGAGTGTTGAGTTCAAGTACTTGGGTGCTTCGCTCAGACCCAAAAGGCGGAAGGGATTGTTCTACAAGGCTCATTATAGGGCCGCTGCCGCAGAGCAATCTCCGTAATCTCTGTATGATTTCCTGCCTCGCGTTGTGAGCGGGCACACCTAAGAACAGCTATCATGGAGTCCACCTCCTCTGTCCTTTTGCAGGTGATGCGTTATTTCACCAGGAACTCAGGGCTGCCGTTATTGTCATAAAAGGAGCCCACCCATGCGACAGCTGAGAGTTAGAATTTGATCCCTGTGGAGGTTTCATGAGGAAATACAGGGCTTCCCTGAGGATATACACATGGCATGCTCTTCCTTCCATGGGACTGAGATAGAAAAATACCCAGTGGATAACTCCTCATCGTGCTGGTATGAGACTTCCTTTGAGAAATACTCATGGCTAGCCAGTGTGCTAGGGACCAAGGGGCTGGCACAGATATCTAGGTCTTATCCCAGCCACATAGGGCACTAGCTATTCTAAGCGTCTCGTCTACTGTCAAAGGTCCGAGTTACCTTACCGATTGCCCTACTGCTGATGCTGAACCTGAGCAGGGCCCTGTGAGGCCTCCTCAGAATAGGCCCCCACCCACGTCTGCCTGCCTTTGTCTGTAGAAAAACTTTAGTCAAAGAAGGGATAGATTGGGGGTTTGGGATTAACATGTACACACTGCTATCTTTAAGATGGATAAGCAACAAGGACCTACTGCATAGCACAGGGAACTCTGCTCAATATTACGTAACAACCTAAATGGGAAAATAATATGAAAAAGAATAGACACATGTATATGTATTATATAACTGAATCATTTGGCTGTACACCTGGATCTATCACAACACTGCTAATCAACTATACTCCAATATAAAATAGTTAAAATAATTAATTAATTAAAAACATAATACACTTAATCAGAGAAGTGAGAAAATGCAGAAAGAAAGGAGGACAGTCAAGCAAGACAAAATAATAATACTTTAGCCACTAAACAAAATCAAGGACGTTTAGTTCTATCTCAAGGACTATAGATCATATTCTGAGCCATGTCCTTTGAGCTGTTTTGCAGCTACTGAAAGCCCCACCAGGTGGAAGGTGGGAGAAGTTAACTGCATGCTGCCCACCAGCACACAGACCCCAGACCAGATGGAACCAGAAGGTTGATGATGCCGACTCCCGATGACCTCACCACCAACCAATCAGAAGAGTGTCCGTAAGCTGACCACGCCCTGCTCCTTGAACACTATAAGACTCCACACTACACCCTCCAGGGCGGGACACACCAGTCTTGTGGGCATTAGCCCACTGTGGCCCCCTCTGCCTAGCAAAGCAATAAAGCTGTTTCTTTCTACTTCACCCAAAACTCTGTCTCCAAGACTTAATCCAGCACCGGTGTACAGAGGCCGAATTTCAGCAACCATAATCACATTGCATGACACGACCCAACAATAGAGGAGATGCTTCTGGCTCAGAAGAGGTGGTCCTCAGATGTCCGCATTGGGATTTGCTGGCAGGAGGAAGGCCCCAGCGTCATGAGTGGAAGACTACACATGGCGGGGCTCACAGAGTCTTGGATCTGGTGTGACCCTCATTCATGCGAGGGGTCACCCACCACAGAGCACCCACTCTGGGAAAAACCCTGGTTTGTCGAAATGCACAATACTGTCTGCCACGTACAGTGATGGGGATTTCTCAGTCATGGATCTGGGCTGTACAGGCTTCCTTTCCTCAGATAATTCAGAGTAGTAATTTTTCCTATGTGGATCTCAAACCTTAGTGGATCCTGAAATCGCAGCAGATATCCTGAAGCAGAGAGCAGGCAGCCTTCTTAAAAATGAGGGGCCAGATTAAACCTGCAGACTGTACTTCGTGGCCGCCTGCTCTCAGTAAGGCCACAGGTGTGGAGAAAAGGAGGATGGGGGGGTGGGAGTGGCAGCCTCTATGCCCTTCAAAATGCCTTCAGGGTAATTCTTTCAAAGACACCCTCACAGACACACTCAGAAATCATGTTTTAGCAGCTATCTGAGCATCTCTTAGCCTACTCAGGTTGACCTAAAGTTAACCATCACAGGGTTTCAACATGAAATCATTCTGTGTTTATACAAACTGGGAAGGTGAATTAGTCAGCTCGGGCTGCTGTAACAAAATACCACAGCCTGGGGGGCTTACACAACAGAAATCTCTTTTCTCACAGTTCTGCAGGCCACAAGTCTAAGATCAAGGTTGCTTTGTCCTGAGGTCTCTCTCCTTGGCTTGCAGATGGCTGTCTTCTGCCTCTGTCCTCACATGGTCTTTACTCTGTGCGAGGTGCCCCTGGTGTCTCTTTGTGTGTCTCAATTTCCTCTTCTTATAAGGACATCAGTCAGATTGGAGTAGCATTCACCCAGTAACCTCTTCGTACCTTAATCAGCTCTCTAAAGGCTTCATCTCCAAATACAGTCACACTCTGAGGTCCTGTGCGTGACATTTTATATTAGGGACTTGCGCATCCATGGATTATGGTGTCCGAGGGGATTCTGAAGACCATCCCAATGTGGGTAGAGAGATGACTGTACTGGGCATCAGGGCTTCAACGTCTGGGTTTTGGGGGAAACTATTCAGCCCATCACAGAATTTTCCCCTATAACAACATCTCGGTATAATTCCGTATTTTGCAGGACTACCAGTGTTGGAGCAATCTTATCTGTCTCCACCCAGGGCACCACCATGACAATCAAGGAGGACTTTCAGGTCCAGTACTATTAATAGTTCTTCTGATGTCCAGACAGAAAGGCAGGAGAGAAGCACTCAGGTGTACCTTCACTGGATGGCCATGGTGAAGTTGCATTCCCCTTGTCTTCTCCTTGATTGGCTGTGTAGAGTATTCTACTTCACCAGGATGCAGGTGGCACCAAAAAGCCCCAAGGGGTTCTCTCCAAAGCAGAACTGGACCATATTTTCTGTTTGATCACCAGCTGGTGGCATCATAGCTCATACTTCGAGGTTGCATGTTTTTCTCCCTCAATTCCATACGATGACCGTAAAGATGGAGGGCCCCAGTGTTACCCAGTCTTGTTGAATCCCTGAACTTGGGCCTTCAGCACATGCAGAAACCATAATCTCACAGAAGGGCAGACAGGGGTTCAGACAGTTGAACAAAAATCCCCTATTACTTTTCACAGCAAGTTCAAAACCTAACAATAACTCACCTGGTGTTTTTGTTGTTGTTGTTTTTTACTTACCTGGTTTTTGTAAAGTTTTTCTCTTTGGAGGACAAGTCAGAAATATGCATGTTTTCTTAATTAAATCTCACAACTCAAATTTAAGTTTGCATTGTATATGTTCTTTTTTTTTAGTCCTAATTCATTTATACCATTATCTGGAGTGGCTTCTTTTCATCTGCCGTCTGAAAAACAACCTTCCATGCAGCCACAGTTTCAGAAGGGTGAAATGGTGGTAAGGCCCAACAGCAATGATGTAGACACCACACTCTATTTTTGGCATTGGTTCCTCTTGCTTTAGAACCTCAGAGGGTTACTCTACTTGAAACAAATCTGCATTGTTTTCCAGCTCACGTTTTCTTTTGGCTTGTCTGCAAGGAGGCAAGAAGGTATTGCAGTAATGACCTTGGCACTGGAGACCTTACTCCAGATATGTAGCTTCTCTGATCCTCAGTTTCCTCAGCTGTGTGGTAGAGATGCTAATAGAAAGCAGTTACTGAGAACTTATCACATGTGAGGCACCATATTAAGATTTTCACCTGCATTTAATTTTCAGAGTATTTAATCTTCACAAATACTAACTGAAGCAGGTCTTACCATTATCACTACCTTACAGATAGGAGAGCTGAGACTTGGGGGTTAAGTCACACACCCAAGCTCTCATAGTAGAAAGAGGCAGAGCTGAGATTTGAATGTAAATTTGCCTGGTTCCTGAATTCTGATTTTCAGAATCATGAGATTCAGATGGTATTTACAAAGTTCTTGACATAGGGGAGGTGCTCGAGGGACAGTGGACGTTATCATTACAAAGTACATATATACAATGGAATATTACTCAGCCATAAAAAGGAACGAAATTGGGTCATTTGTAGAGACGTGGATGGACCTAGAGTCTGTCATACAGAGTGAAGTAAGTCAGAAAAAGAAAAACAAATATCGTATATTAATGCATGAATGTGGCATCTAGAAAAATGGTACAGAAGAACCTATTTGCAGGGCAGGAATAGAGACACAGATGTAGAGAACAGATGTGTGGACATGGGGGAGGGGGTGGGTAATGAATTGGGAGATTGGGATTGAAGTATGTGCACTACCATGTGTCAAATAGATAGTTAGTGGGAACCTGCTGTGTAACTCAGGGAGCTCAGCTCAGTGCTCTGTGATGACCTAGATGGGTGGGATGGGGAGGGATGGGAGGGAGGTCCAAGAGGGAGGGGATATATGTATACCTATAGCTGATTCACTTCATTGTACAACAGAAACTAATGCAACATCATAAAGCAACTATACCCCAATAAAAAAAAAAAAAAGGAAAATTATGCCACTTTCCTGAAATCCAGAAATAATGTAACTACAGGATTGCCCAGGATCACCAGAAACAATGTAGCTAAAGAATTACCTAGTCTTACATCAAGAAAAAGAAATGGACAGAACCTTGCATAATGTGTCCTTAATGAATCCATGCTAATGTTTAGCAAGTGCCTCTTAATTGTTGCTAAATGATTACAAGACAATTCCTTAAGTAACTGTTCTAGAATCTGGTGCAGAGTTTGATATTTCTGTCACTCGTGCACAATTTAGTCTATGGAGAGGAATTCCATGTAAAAAGACACCAGGAAAAAACATTCTTCAAAACCTAGAATGTGGATATTCTACAGCAAATGGCTTGGCTTCCCCAATAAATGGGTGGCACGGATAAAGGTAGAGGGGGAGGGAATAAAAGTTTAAAAAACAAAAGGATACATTTCAGCAATGTGTTCGTCTCTGTGCTCCCAGTTTGGAATACAGATAAAATGAAGAAAGGTTCTTACTGTACACAGTTCTTTTATTCCTCATGGAAATCTTTCATCTTATAGAAAATCAGAATTTCATCTTGAAAGCTTTCCAACACTTTTTAGCCACCCATCTTCCATTAAGATTGGGACCTTGCACTATGGAGATAAGTATATCCCCTGTAAACTTAAAATTTTTATTACGAAAAAAATAAGCCTAACCTGAACCTAATCCTAAAGAGAGATCAAAGAAGCCTAAATTAAAGACATTCTGCAAAAGAATTAACCTGCTCTCTTCAAAAGTGTCAAAGTCCTACATTACCAGGAAAGATTCAGAAGTTATTCCAGATTAAAAGACAGGACAGCTGAAGGATAACGTGGACATTATTCTTACAATTGGCAGTATCTGAATAAGTCTCCAGAGAGACAACTGTATTACATCCATGTTAGGTTCCCGATTTTGATAACTGCACTGTGGTTACGTAACACAAGGCCTCGTTTTAGTGTACTATTCCTATGGCTCTTATCTGCGCAAGTTTTGAACGTGTTGCAGGAAAGCGCTGTTGAATACTTCTGTAGGATTCAACTGTCTACATTATGTCTGAAAAATGTATCCCTTCCAACCTTGCAGTCTCCCATGCTTTCCCAGAGTTCTCCATTCTGAATTCACATTTATGTGCAACGATTCTCATTCAACTAAATATTTTTTGGTAATGAAGCACAGTTCCATCTCCCATCGTTGTAGCCTAGTTTATTTTCAAGACAACCTAGCAGCAACTTCAGAACACAGTGACGTATGAATGGCATAAACCAGGAACCACCCTTTTTCAGAAGTGGGCAAAACCTTGCTCTCCGACTAGGCAGCAGAAGGAAGTTCACCAGAGTGAGCTCAGAAAGCGGTGATACTCAAAGCGTGGTTTTCAGACCAGGCACACTAGGATCCTCCGGCACTGATACACAGGCAGATTCCTGGGACCCACTCCAGACCCACTGAATCAGAGTCTCTAGGGATTTGGCTGGGAAATGCACATTTTAAATACACAGCCCAGGTGCTTCTTATCATTCAGTACTGAACAAATATTTATTAGTATCCTCTGTGCGCCAGATGCCATTCAAGGTCCTAAAGATAAAAGTGTATAAAACAGCAAAGAGGATGCAAAATGGTACAGACACTTTGGAAGACAGTTTGGTGGTTTCTTACAAAACTAAACACACTCTTACCAGACGATCCAGCAATCTCATTCCTTACTATTTACCCAAAGGAGAGGAAAACTTACATCCATGTGGATGCTTGCGGCAGCTTTATTCATAATTGCCAAGACCTGAAAGCAACTAAGATGTCCCTCAGGAGGTGAATGGATAAATAAACTGTAAAGCATCCAGACAATGGAATATTACTCAGCACTAAAAAGAAATGAGCTATCAAGCCAGGAAAAAGACATGGAGGAAACTTAATGCATATTCCTAAGCGAAGAAACCCATCTGTAAAGGATACACACTGTATGATTCCAACTAGATGACATTCTGGAAAAGGCAAAACTATGGAGACAGTGAAGAGCTCAGTGGTTGCCAGGGGTTTGGGGGGAAAGAGGGATGAATAGGTGGAACACAGAGAATTTTTAGGGCAGTGAAATTACTCTGTATGATACTGTAATGGTGGACACATGTCATTATACATTTGTCCTAGGTATAATAGAAGGTATAATAGCAAGGTGAACCCAACATAAACTATGGACTTTGGGTGATAATTTTTAAAAAAAGAGCATATCCTTGGATGCACATACAAAATTAAAAAACAAAATCCCACTTATCCTTGCATTCATGGAGCTCAGAGTGGCAATAAAGCTTGAGAACAAATATCCTAAGGGATGGGTGGGAATTCAACTGGCGGTTTGAAGACCTGGCCAGAGAAACACCTCCCAAACAGCAGTAATGCTACAGCTGCAAAACTGATGCAAAAGCCTCAGAGTCAAGGTTTCCTATTCTGTTTTTTTGTTTTGTTTTGTTTTTTTAAATGAACTTTTAATTTTGGAATACATTTAGATTCATGGGAAAGTTACAAAGATAGTGCAGTGTGTACCTCTCACCCATTTCTCTAATGTCAGCACCTTACATAGCTATGGTGCACTTGTCACAACTAAAAAGCCAACATTGTATATTCGTGCTAACCAAATTCCGTACATTATTGGGATTTCACTAATTCCATATTTCTGTCCTTAGTCTCCTCTGCTCTGTGACCATTTCTCCAACTTTCCTTGTTTTTCAAACCTTTGACAGCCTTGAGAAGTAATGGGCAGGTATCCTGTAGAACATTTTTTATTTTGAGTTTTCCTGAAGGTTTTCTCATGATTAGACAGGGGTTAAGGGCTTCGGGTTGAAGACCATAGAGGTGAAGGGTCTTTCTGCTCACTTCATACCATGGGGGACAGAATAGCAACCTGACTTATCACTGGTAATGACCTTGATCTTGTACTTGACCTTGACTATCTAGCCAAGGTGATGCTTGGGCTATTCTTGTTGAAGTCAAGGTGGCCAGAGGATGGTAGGAATGCCTAGGGGACGATGCAGGTTGAACGGCCAATGGGACGTCCAGATGGAATCAGTGGCAATGGAGGTCTGTCTTTCAGGTGAAAGATCTGTGACAGATACTCACTCTAGGCACCTCCCAAGTGCCATGCAGACTACGGAAAGGGCATCAACAACCTGGTCATCATTCTCCAAGCAACTCGTTATCTTCATTTTGCTCCACCCTCCTCATGCCAGTGTTTTATTTCACCCAAGGACAAAACGCCTCATTGATCAAACAACTTTCAGAATTTACAATGACACTGCTCCCTCACAATGTCAACACCTTTATTTGAACTGAAAAATGGAATCCTATTTTTTGGTAGACAATAGGTCCAATTTGGCTTTTGGAACAAACCATGAGGATTAGGGATTGTTTTTTACAAGTTTCATTATATACTGCACGTTTTTCCATCAATATATCTGAATCAGCTGGTCCAGTACTTCTGCAGAAATATATTTGATATATGTATACATCCATACATAATATGCTGATAATGAAATGATTTGCCAGGGCACAGGATGTGAACATTTTAGGTGGCAACATTAAAATAGGTGGGGAAGTATGCTTTTCAAAACTATTTTAAAATAGTGGGTACTAGAGGAAAAGTTTTGAAGAAGTGTGTTTGGTTCACCATTCACGTTTAATATTTGAGTTTGTATGGAGCTGAGTACAGACTAAAGAGAGTGTATAAAGAGATGAAGATGGGGTACTGAGGGTGAGCATAAATTGGAATAAAATTGGAGGCAATTGAGAGAAAATCATGGGAAAGCATCCAGTAGAATTAACAGCTTACTTTCCTGCATGTAGTGAAACCTATTTTTATCATCGCTTCAGAGAGATAGTAAGGGAAAGAAAATGGAATCTCTTTTCCAAATCTTGGAGCATTTACAAAGAAAGTGGTGGAGCAGAGAGAAGACTGCTTTACTTTACCTAGAAACATGTCTTGGATTTTGACACCCAGATTTTCAAGGCTCCATACATTACTTTTTACATTTCTCCCACCGAACTGCAGTTGTATAGCTCCATGTGGAGCACTCGGAACTGAAAGTTGGTCTCTGGAGAGAAGACTGAACAGGAGAAAACAGGAACTCAGTCTTAATCAGGATTGGAAATAGGACCGTGGAAGAATCCCTTAAATGGATGAATGGATAACATAGTGCCAGAGAGGCAGATGCGGTGGGATTACTGGGAGAGGCGGATGTGTGGGTGGTGATCAGGAGGCTTGGGGGCAACCTTTAGTTTTAAGAAAAAAATATGAAACATGAAAAAAAAATCGTGGTAAAGAATATATACACTACCAAACGTAAAATAGATAGCTAGTGGGAAGCAGCCACATAGCACAGGGAGATCAGCTCGGTGCTTTGTGACCACCTAGAGGGGTGGGATAGGGAGGGTGGGATAGGGAGGGTGGGAGGGAGACGCAAGAGGGAGGGGATATGGGGATATATGTATGCGTACAGCTGATTCACTTTGTTATACAGCAGAAACTAACACACCATTGTAAAGCAATTATACTCCAATAAAGATGTTAAAAAAAAAAAAAAAAAGAATGGGAGTGAGAGAAGTATGTAAGCCTAAATTACAGGGGACTCCACGGCTGTGTTCCCTAGTGAGAAATAAACAACTCAGAGCTGAGAAATGGGTAACATGGGTGAAAAAGAAAATGCATGGTAAGCTCAAGGAAGAGAGAAGGGCATGCACGATATGTATCAAAATTGTCAGTGCTACAAGAGAAGGGCTAGGAGAATAAAGTATGAGGTTGGGAGAAAATGATCAAGGAAGTGGAGACTGAAAAGGAAAGGGTGGCAGGAGGTTGGAAGGCTTAATAAACAACTTCAAGAATAAGAATAGGAATAAGACCAGGAGAGGTCAGCAGAACGTGGTGTCTCTCTCAGGGTGGTGAATGAATAAAAGAGTGGGGAGATATTTCTGGGACATGAAAAGGCATGCCCTCACACTCTCTTCCATGCAAACCCCGCACACAATTACTGAAGGATCCCAGACCAGGAAAACACTGTACAACTCAGATGAGACACAAGAATCAATAAAATGCCAGTAGAATAATGTCTTTCCTGTGTACAAACATTGTTTAGGTAGAACACGTTCCTTGAGTTTATCCAAATAAACTGAATTGGTCATTGCCAAATTGCCAAGGAGAGGGGTGGGAGGGGGGGAGAGAGACAGGGAGGGGGAGAGAGGGGAGGGGAGAGACAGAGAGAGAGACAGGGAGGGAGGGAGAGGGAGGGACAGGGAGGGACAGGGAGGGACAGGGAGGGAGAGGGAAGGAGGGAGGGATGGAGAGAGGCAGAGTTTTTCAATGTACTTTTCTCTTTAGAGAATATAAAAGATATGTAATATTTACAATATTCTTCTGGTAATTTAAAGATACATCATCCAGCCTTATAAATTTTACTCATCCCCAATTACGATACTGAGATATCCTTTAACTTCAGGATCAAAATAAATACATTTTTAGAGATCACTGCCCTGAGTGGAAATTATTTTAGTTTTACCTATATGGTTTTTCATTTTAATGATGTTGTTCTGTGAATAAAATAAAGCTTGGGACATGTCAAGTGACAGAGATATTCACTCATACCAGAGGAGAAAGTTGCAAATGAATGAAAGGAGTCAGTATTTCATGTATAAGTAAAATATTGATAGTTCCCTCTCAAATAAATAATCATGTAGATAATTAAATTTTATTTTATTTCATATATTTATTCATTTATTTGCTGCACCACGCGGCATGTGGGATCTTAGTTCCCCAACCAGGGATGGAAACTGCGCCCCCTGCAGTGGAAGCACAGAGTCTTAACCACTGGACAGCCAGGGAAGTCCCGATAATTAAATTTTTTTGTAACATCTTTATTGGAGTATAATTGCTTTACAATAGTGTGTTAGTTTCTGCTTTATAACAAAGTGAATCAGCTATACATATACATATATCCCCATATCTCCTCCCTCTTGCGTCTCCCTCCCTCCCACCCTCCCTATCCCACCCTCTAGGTGGTCACAAACCACCAAGCTGATCTCCCTGTGCTATGTGGCTGCTTCCCACTAGCTATCTATTTTACATTTGGGAGTGTATATATGTCCCTGCCACTCTCTCACTTCGTCCCAGCTTACCCTTCCCCCTTCCCCGTGTTCTCAAGTCCATTCTCTGCGTCTGTGTCTTTATTCCTGTCCTGCCCCGAGGTTCATCAAAATCTTTTTTTCTTTTTTTTTAGATTCCATATATATGTGTTAGCATACGGCATTTGTTTTTCTCTTTCTGACTTACTTCACTCTGTATGACAGACTCTAGGTCCATCCACCTCACTACAAATAACTCAATTTCATTTCTTTTTATGGCTGAGTAATATTCCATTGTATATATGTGCCACATCTTCTTTATCCATTCATCTGTCCATGGACACTTAGGTTGCTTCCATGTCCTGGCTATTGTAAATAGTGCTGCAGTGAACATTGTGGTACATGACTCTTTTGAGTTACGGTTTTCTCAGGGTGTATGCCGACTAGTGGGATTGTTGGGTTGTATGGTAGTTCTATTTTTAGTTTTAGGGTTTTTTTTAAATTAATTAATTAATTTATTTTTATTTTTGGCTGTGTTGGGTCTTCGTTTCTATGCGAGGGCTTTCTCCAGTTGCGGCGAGCAGGGGCCACTCTTCATCGCGGTGTGCGGGACTCTCACTATCGCGGCCTCTCATTGCGGAGCACAGGCTCCAGACGCGCAGGCTCAGTAGTTGTGGCTCACGGGCCCAGTTGCTCCGTGGCATGTGGGATCCTCCCAGACCAGGGCTCGAACCCGTGTCCCCTGCATTGGCAGGCAGACTCTCAACCACTGCGCCACCAGGGAAGCCTTATTTTTAGTTTTTTGAGGAACCTCCACACTGTTCCCCATAGTGGCTGTATCAATTTATATTCCCACCAACAGTGCAAGAGGGTTCCTTTTTCTCCACACCCTCTCCAGCATTTGTTTGTAGATTTTTGGATGATGGCC
Organism: Balaenoptera borealis; assembly: GCF_965194805.1. Lineage (NCBI taxonomy): Eukaryota > Metazoa > Chordata > Mammalia > Artiodactyla > Balaenopteridae > Balaenoptera > Balaenoptera borealis. The sequence continues at coordinate 5,640,120 of NC_138881.1, read as the reverse complement.
ATTCTGACCAGTGTGAGGTGATACCTCACTGTAGTTTTGATTTGCATTTCTCTGATGATTACTGATGTTGAGCCTCCTTTCATGTGTTTGTTGGCAATCTGTATATCTTCTTTGGAGAAATGTCTATTTAGGTCTTCTGCCCTTTTTTGGATTGGTTTTTTTTTTTTTTTGATATTGAGCTGCATGAGCTGCTTGTGTATTTTGGAGATTAATCCTTTGTCAGTTGCTTCATTTGCAAATATTTTCTCCCATTCTGAGGGTTGTCTTTTTGTCTTGTTTATGGTTTCCTTTGCTGTGCAAAAGCTTTTAAGTTTCATTAGGTCCCATTTGTTTATTTTTGTTTTTATTTCCCTTTCTCTAGGAGGTGGGTCAAAAAGGATCTTGCTGTGATTTATGTCATGGAGTGTTCTGCCTATGTTTTCCTGTAAGAGTTTTATAGTGTCTGGCCTTACATTTAGGTCTTTAATCCATTTTGAGTTTATTTTTATATATGCTGTTAAAGAGTGTTCTAATATCATTCTTTTACATGTAGCTGTCCAGTTTTCCCAGCACCACTTATTGAAGAGGTTGTCTTTTCTCCGTTGTATGTTCTTGCCTCCTTTATCAAAGATAAGGTGACCATATGTGCGTGGGTTTATCTCTGGGCTCTCTATGCTGTTCTATTGATCTATGCGGCTGCTTTTGTGCCAGTGCCATACTGTTTTTATGACTGTACCTTTGTAGTATAGTCTGAAGTCAGGGAGTCTGATTCCTCCAGCTCCGTTTTTCTTTCTCAAGATTGCTTTGGCTATTCGGCGTCTTCTGTGTTTCCGTACAAATTGTAAAATTTTTTGTTCTAATTCTGTGAAGAATGCCATTGGTAGTTTGATAGGGATTGCACTGAATCTATAGATTGCTTTGGGTAGTATAGTCATTTTCACAATATCAATTCTTCCAATTCAAGAACATGGTATATTTCTCCATCTGTTTCTGTCATCTTTGATTTCTTTCATCAGTGTTTTATAGTTTTCTGAGTACAAGTCTTTCACCTCCTTAGGCAGGTTCTTCCTAGGTATTTTATTCTTTTTCTTGCAGTGGTAAATGGAATGTTTCCTTAATTTCTCTTTCAGATTTTTCATCATTAGTGTATAGGAATGCAAGAGATTTCTGTGCATTAATTTTGTATCCTGCTACTTTACCAAATTCATTGTTTAGCTCTAGTAGATTTCTGGTAGCATCTTTAGGATTCTCTATGTATAGTATCATGTCATCTGCAAACAGTGACTGTTTTACTTCTTCTTTTCCAATTTGGATTCCTTTTATTTCTTTTTCTTCTATGACTGCTGTGGCTAAAACTTCCAAAACTATGTTGAATAACAGTGGTTAGAGTGGGCCATGCTGTCTTGCTCCTGATCTTAGTGGACATGGTTTCAGTTTTTCACCATTGAGAACGATATTGGCTGTGGGTTTCTCATATATGGCCTTTATTATGTTGAGGTAGGTTCCCTATATGCCTACTTTCTGGAGAGTTCGTATCATAAATGAGTGTTGAATTTTGTCAAAAGCTTTTTCTGCATCTATTGAGATGATCATATGGTTTTTATTCTTCAATTTCTTAATATGGTGTATCACATTGATTTGCGTATACTGAAAAATTCTTGCATTCCTGGGATAAACCCCACTTGATTATGGTGTATGATCCTTTTAATGTGCTCTTGGATTCTGTTTGCTGGTATTTTGTTGAGGACTTTGCATCTATGTTCATCAGTGATATTGGCCTGCAGTTGTCTTTCCTTGTGACATATTTGTCTGGTTTTGGTATCAGGTTGATGGTGGCCTCATAGAAGAGTTTGGGAGTGTTCCTCCCTCTGCTATATTTTGGAAGAGTTTGAGAAGGATAGGTGTTAGCTTTTCTCTAATTGTTTGATAGAATTCACCTGTGAAGCCATCTGGTCCTGGGCTTTTGTTTATTGGACAATTTTTAATCACAGTTTCAATTTCAGTGTTTGTGATTGGTCTGTTTATATTTTCTATTTCTTCCTGGTTCAGTCTTGGAAGGTTGTGCTTTTCTAAGAATTTGTCCATTTCTTCCAGGTTGTCCATTTTATTGGCATATAGTTACTTGTAGTAATCTCTCATGATCCTTTGTATTTCTGCAGTTCTGCAGTGTCACTTGTCACTTCTCGTTTTTCATTTCCATTTCTGTTGATTTGAGTCTTCTTTTTTTCTTGATGAGTCTGGCTAATGGTTTATCAATTTTGTTTATCTTCTCAAAGAACCAGCTTTTAGTTTTATTGATCTCTGCTATCATTTCCTTCATTTCTTTTTCATTTATTTCTGATCTGATCTTTATGATTTCTTTCCTTCTGCTAAGTTTGGGGTTTTTTTGCTCTTCTTTCTCTAATTGCTTTAGGTGTAAAGTTAGGTTGTTTGAGATGTTTCTTGTTTCTTGACGTAGGATTGTATTGCTATAAACTTCCCTCTTAGAACTGCTTTTGCTGCATCCCAAAGGTTTTGGGTCATCGTGTTTTCATTGTCATTTGTTTCCAGGCATTTTTTAATTTCCTCTTCGATTTCTTCAGTGATCTCTTGGTTATTTAGTAGTGTATTGTTTAGTCTCCATGTGTTTGTGTTTTTACAGGTTTTTTTTCCTGTAATTGATATCTAGTCTCATAGCATTGTGGTCGGAAAAGAGACTTGATACAATTTCAATTTTCTTAAATTAACCAAGGCTTGATTTGTGACCCAAGATATCATCTATCCTGGAGAATGTTCCATGAGCACTTGAGAAGAAAGTGTATTCTGTTGTTTTTGGACGAAATGGCCTATAAATATCAATTAAGTCCATCTTGTTTAATGTGTCATTTAAAGCTTGTGTTTCCTTATTTATTTTCATTTTGTATGATCTGTCCATTGGTGAAAGTGGGGTTTTGAAGTCCCCTACTATTATTGTGTTACTCTCGATTTCTCCATTTACGGCTGTTAGCATTTGCCTTATGTATTGAGGTGCTCCTATGTTGGGTGCATAAATATTTACAATTCTTATATCTTCTTCTTGGATTGATCCCTTGATCATTATATAGTGTCCTTCTTTGTCTCTTGTAATAATCTTTATTTTAAAGTCTATTTTGTCTGATATGAGAATTGCTACTCCAGCTTTCTTTTGATTTCCATTTGCATGGAATATCTTTCTCCATCACCTAACTTTCAGCCTGTATGTGTCCCTAGGTCTGAAGTGGGTCTCTTGTAGACAGCATATATACGGGTTTGTTTTTGTATACATTCAGCCAGTCTATGTCTTTTGGTTGGAGCATTTAATCCATTTACATTTAAGGTAGTTATTGATATGTATGTTCCTATTACCATTTTTTTTAAGTATGTCCTTTATTCTGAGATTAGGTTCTTCCTGTTTTTTTTTTTAATTTTATTTATTTATTTATCCATTTATGGCTGTGCTGGGTCTTCGTTTCTGTACGAGGGCTCTCTCTAGTTGCGGCAAGTGGGGGCCACTCTTCATCGCGGTGTGTGGGCCTCTCACTATCGCGGCCTCTCTTGTTGCAGAGCACAGGCTCCAGATGCGCAGGCTCAGTAATTGTGGCTCATGGGCCTAGTTGCTCTGTGGCATGTGGGATCTTCCCAGACCAGGGCTCAAACCCGCGTCCCCTGCATTGGCAGGCAGACTCTCAACCACTGCGCCACCAGGGAAGCCCCTATTACCATTTTCTTAATTGTTTTGGGCTTGTTATTATAGGTCTTTTCCTTCTCTTGGGTATTCTGCCTACAGAAGTTCCTTTAGCATTTGTTGTAAAACTGGTTTGCTGGTGCTGAATTCTCTTAGCTTTTGCTTGTCTGTAAAGGTTTAATTTCTCCGTTGAATCTGAATGAGATCCTTGCTGGGTAGAGTAATCTTGGTTGTAGGTTTTTCTCCTTCATCACTTTAAATATGTCCTGCCACTCCCTTCTGGCTTGCAGAGTTTCTGCTGAAAGATCAGCTGTTAACCTTATGGGGATTCCTTTGTATGTTAATTGTTGCCTTTCCTTTGCTGCTTTTAATATTTTTTCTTTGTATTTAATTTTTGATAGCTTGATTTATATGTGTCTTGGCGTGTTTCTCCTTGGATTTATCCTGTGTGGGACTCTCTGCACTTCCTGGAAACTTGATTGACTACTTCCTTTCCCATGTTAGGGAAGTTTTCCACTATAATCTCTTCAAATATTTTCTCAGACCCTTTCTTTTTCTCTCCTTCTTCTGGGACCCGTATAATTCGAATGTTGGTGCGTTTAATGTTGTCCCAGAGGTCTCTGAGACTGTCCTGAAATCTTTTCATTCTTTTTTCTTTATTCTGCTCTGCAGTAGTTATTTCCACTATTTTATCTTCCAGGTCACTTATCCATTCTTCTGCTTCAGTTATTCTGCTACTGATTCCTTCTAGAGATTTTAAAATTTCATTTATTGTGTTTTTCATCATTGTTTGTTTGCTCTTTAGTTCTTCTAGTTCCTTGTTAAACGTTTTTTGTATTTTCTCCATTCTATTTCCAAGATTTTGGATCATCTTTACTATCATTACTCTGAATTCTTTTTCAAGTAGACTGCGTATTTCCTCTTTATTTGTTTGGTCTGGTGGGTTTTTACCTTGCTCCTTCATCTGCCATGTATTTCTCTGTTTTTTTCATTTGGCTTAACTTACTGTGTTTGGGGTCTCTTCTTTGCAGGCTGCAGGTTTGTAGTTCCCGTTGTTTTTGGTGTCTGCCCCCAGTGGGTAAGGTTGGTTCAGTGGATTGTGTAGGCTTCCTGGTGGAGGGGAATGGTGCCTGTGTTCTGGTGGATGAGGCTGGATCTTGTCTTTCTGGTGGGCAGGACCACGTCCGGTGGTGTGTTTTGGGGTGTCTGTGACCTTATTATGATTTTAGGCAGCCTCTCTGCTAATGCGTGGGGTTGTGTTCCTGTCTTGCTAGTTGTTTGGCATGGGGTGTCCAGCACTGGAGCTTGCTGGTTGTTGAGTGGATCTGGGTCTTAACGTTGAGACGGAGGTCTCTGGGAGAGCTCTCGCTGATTGATATTACGTGGGGCTGGCAGGTCTCTGGTGGTCCAATGTCCTGAACTCGGCTCTCCCACCTCCGAGGCTCAGGTCTGACACCTCGCCGGAGCACCAAGACCCTGTCAGCCACACGGCATTTGTGAACTCCTGAGATCCTAGTGGTACCGAACCAGCTTGGTTTCGTCTGATGGATAGCAAGCAAAACGCTGAGATGCCAAGGTTTGCAGCAAACAGAGGGCTTATTCACAAGGCAGCCAAGCAACAGGAGAATCTCAGATTTTCCTCCCTGAAGACAAGGGGCTCAAGGTATTTTGGGAATAAAGAATAAAAAAGCACAGTGGTCTGAGGTGCAGTGGCATGAAGCATGCGGGGATTGGAAAAAGGTGCAGAAGTTGTCCTTCCCCTGATAATTAAATTTTAAATGCCTTGTGGGGTGCTGTATGGGGAGGCACAGGGATAGGCATCTCCGAACAGATCAAATGTATGCTTCAGCATTACATACTTTCTAGCTATTACCTATAGTATGGAGATAATTATTTCAATATTGATGAATGAAACAAAATTTCACTGATGATGATGATGACAGCTTTAAAATCAGTTTACTAACCCATGACTGACAATAGAATAAGACATTAAAGCAGTTATGGTAACTGTATTCTGTGTGTTTGACAAGTGAGGTAGTGACATTGAAGATATACAAATGACCCAAATCGTATTTATGGAGGTAAAAATGACAACATCTGAGATGAGAATACAGGAGATCAGGTTAACAGAAGATTAGGTACTGCATAAGAAGAAAAGATGAACAACCTTGATGGTATAGCAATAAAAAAAAACTGCACAAAATGAAACACAAAGAGAAAAAAATATTGAAAAAGAGAAAAAGAGCCTCTGTGAGCAGTCTAATATGTGTACAACTGGACTCACCATTTTTTACATAGACTTTGAATGAAGCCTCATTGTATTACTGTTTCAAATCCAGAATATCTCTGGTTCAGACCCTCCAGAGAGTAATAGATTTATATCAGAATCACAGAGGGGAGTCATGGGAACCAGGTGATTCTGGAATCTATTTCATGTACAAACATTTGACCAATCTTACTTCTAGTCCAACTCTAGCCTTGCCTGGGGAGGTAGCATTGTGTCTAAATTTTGAGCCTTTGGGGGGTTACCTTGTGCAAGATCAGCTTGCCTGCTTCAGGATAAGAGCTTCAACTTTGGTCTATTTCATGAGTTATGATTTATCCACATGCTTTAAGCTCCAAAAATATTTAACTCTTCATTGGCTAGTCATTATTTTTGTTTTAATCCCTATGGGCATATATCTTCTTTATCTCTCTAATCTTAGTACTGGAGTACCTTGATAAGTGAGCAGTTTGATCTATTATGAATATCCAGAAGTTACAGAATTTCTTGAAGTAGCTTTCAGGACAAAATACGTGGCTCTTAAACTTTATAAGTACCATCCTCTTTATGAACATGTTTTTATTAGCCTTATAAATGAGTATCTTAAATAAATATGGAAATCTCGTGTCATAATCATTTATTCTCCTAATCCTATCTCTTGCTATATTGTGTTCTGGAATTGACTGTCAAAGGGAGAAGTTTGGTTATTTTTCCTCTGTGTACTATCTTCCATTAATATTTTTACCCTGTCAGAAAGCTTATAGGATCTTTTTCTTTAAAGTTGATATGAAGAAAGAAAATCACCAGGATACATGGATGTCTTTTACTTTGTCGGGCTCACTATAAAATCTAAAAGTTCCTTTCTCAGGGGCTTTTGGCTCTATTATTCCTAAGGTTACTTTCCTTTTTCCTATTATCATCATGTTGAGTTTCTGGACTAGCTCTGTAACATATCTCTCCCCTCACCAATTTCATCTCTTAATTTTTAAAAATCTGAATTATAGGATCATTTCTAGATTTCACCTTCCAATTCACCTTTTTAAGTACCCCACATACACCTCCCTGCTCTAATTGTAATTTTAAATATTCAGACACCATTTCCATTTAATCTCCCCCATTCTTGACCTATGGTTGCTCTCTTTCCATGACTGCTCTTGTTCCATAATCCCTCAAACCCTGTAATACCCTTGAGACAATACCCTTGAGAAGATTTCTTATGGATCTTTAAATGTCTGCACAGTCACTATTTTGATTGCTTATCACTATGGAAGGTGGTTTATGTTTCGTTTTCTCTTTCCTCTGTTTGGGGAGTTGGGCACTGACACACCTTAGTTGGCTCCCAACTTTAATCCAGTTTTCATAAGAAACAAGGAAAAAAGGACAAATCAGATTTTCTGCAACTTCACTTTTCTTTGTGGCCAAAGCGGCATCTGGATCCCAGCCCTCTTCTCTTGTATTATAAAGGGTGTGTCTAGGGTGAAGCATTCCTTTACTTGTCAACTGCCCTTAGATGGAACTGTCCTTCCTTATCGATAGTTTCCATATGAGAAGCACCAATTGCCACTTTCCAGAAGTAGATTATTCTTTGGTTACATATGCTTTGGTCATTTTCATTGGATTTGGAAATGAGGAAGTTAAATTGAGGTGGTCAAGTTATCTTGAGCTGAAAATCTCTCTTGTTCAGTCATTATTTAATCTGGGCTAATCAACTCTAGTTCCTTTAATCTGCCTGCATGTAGTTTATCCCTTTAATCTTCTTTAATAGTCTTCCCTAAGCCCTCTCTAATGTCATTAATGTTCTTTTATATAAGGTCACAAACACTGGAAAGAATTCTCTCAATAGGAAAGAATATTACCCAGGGATGCAACCGCATTTTCACGCAATAATTGTAAAGGCCTTATTCCACAACCTGCATTATGTACAGTACAGAGCAGAGGTTCAAAGCACTGCTATTATCAGTGTGACTTTGGCCTTGCAGAAGGATAACTGTATGTCCTCCAAACGCTGGTGGCCTTTGCATCCAGACACAAAGCTACCACCTGACTCCTATAATTACATGGGGCCAATGGACAATGGAATATAGTCCTGGTGTAGTTCCAGACAATGGAATGTAGTCAGAAGTGATGGGCAGCATTTGTAAGTCTGGCTTCTAAAATTTTACTGCATAATCCTTTAAATAAACCCATTCCCAACTCAAATAGTAGTGATGGTAAAACGTGGAATTCTACTCTTCAGCTCTCAGAACTTGTGTGTTTCTCCAGGTTCCTGTGACCTCCTGGACGATCCACTTCTTGTTCTAGTTCAGCCACTGCAACGGCCGAATAATTCTATGTACGAATGGGACCAAGCAGAACAATCCTATGTGCGAATGGGACCAAGGATAAACATCGTTTATCCTCCTGGCTAAACGATAAAGTGAGTACCATTCTGTGGAGTAAATTTCCACCATTGGGAGACAGAAGACAGAAGGGAACTCAAGAGATGAATTCCTTCCAATCTTCCAGGGAATTCCCGGGTGGCCCAGTGGTTAGGACTCTGCGCTTTCACTGCCAAGGGCACGGGTTCCATCCCTGGTCAGGGAACTGCAATCGCACAAGCTGCACAGCATGGCCAAACAAAACAAAACAAAACAAAATTTACAGTGTAACTTTCCAATAGCGTCTCTGTTCTGCCTGCAGACGACCCACCAGGCTGAGTAAGTACAACTATTTATCCAAGTTGTTATCTATGCAAGATACAAGATGTTATCTATATATCCACATGATTTGTTGTGGAGTAGAAGCCCACACAGTAAAAGAGCCTCTTGCAACCTTCTCATCCTCACTTCCTTTTCCCCTCACCCTTCTGCACCTTCAGAATAAAACATCTAAACATTATAATCCTTTCCTCTGGCTCTGTTTTCCAGTGAAGACGGAATAAGACACACCATTTTCTGGAGAATATGCATTTTAAAAATTATTAAATCCTTAAGAAAAAGGAACAAGAATTTCATTGAGAATTCTCACTGATAATTATTTTCATTTCAGCAGAGAATTTCCAATAGCCTTGAACCCTACTGCCCTGCACAGTATGTTATCCATATGTTCACTCATTGCCAATGTTGGCCTGAACTACATTGGATCATCAATAATCACAGGGGTAGAACCATGAAAGCAACATGATCCTTTGAAACATGTCCCATAGTGCAGTTCCTGTACTTAAAGGCTAATAATGCTGCTTCTTCATCAGATAAAGGTGATGGTTACTGTATTGGTTTTCTAGGGCTACCATAAGAAAGCACCACTGACTGAATGGCTTAAACAACCAAATTAATTTTCTTATGGCTCTGGAGCTTAGAAGTCTCAGATGAAGGTGTTGTCGGGGCTGGTTCCTCCTGAGACCTCTCTCGTTGGAGTGCAGATGGCTGCCTCCTCCCTGTGTCCTCACATGGTCATCCTTCTCTATGTGTCTGTGTCCTAATCTCCTATTCTTATAAGGATACTCATCCTATTGGATTAGGAGCCACCCTAATGACCTCATTTTAACCTTAATCACCTCTTGAAAGACCCTGTTTCCAAATACAGCACGCTCTGAGGTGTGCTCTGAGGTGTGCTGTACCTAACTGGAGTTAGGTATTTAATATATGAATTTGGGGGAGGCGAGGACATGATTCAGCCTATAGCACATACTATGCGTCCTCAAACTTTGGTCCTAGAAACCACAGAATTGTTGAATCAAGAGAAAAAGAGGGGACTTCCCTGGTGGCACAGTGGTTAAGAATCCGCCTGCCAATGCAGGGGACATGGGTTCGAGCCCTGGTCTGGGAAGATTCCACATGCCACGAAGCAACTAAGCCTGTGCACCACAACTACTGAGCCTGTGCTCTAGAGCCTGCGAGCCACAACTACTGAGCCCACATGCCACAACTACTGAAGCCCGCACGCCCAGAGCCCATGCTCCACAACAAGAGAAGCCACTGCAATGAGAAGCCCGCGTACCGCAACAAAGAGTAGCCCCCGCTCGCCACAACTAGAGGAACCCACACACAGCAACGAAGACTCAATGCAACCAAAACTAACTAACTAACTAAATAATTTATATTAAAAAAAAAAAAGAGCAAAAGAGAACACTTCGGTATTTATGTGTGTCAGTTAAGGATCATTGGTTGTACACAACACAACTATTCCAAACTTGAGAGAAAAACGAAAATGATTGAAAAGGAATGGGTGTAGTGCATGAAATTCAAGGAATCACCAAAAATTCAGGGCAGAAATGAAAAGGCATAGGTCAGCTCCAGGGACTTTATGTAGCAGGAGATAATAATTTCCCTCATACATCCGTACCACTGCTGGGACAAAGGAGAATCAACTCTCTTCCTTTAGTCTAGACAGGATTTCGTGTCCCAGGGGAACATTCAACTGGTCTAGTCTTGGTCGATGCTCATTCTTTGACAAGGGTCAGAAAGGTCATTTGTATTCACAGCCCCGCCAGAACCGCACACAGTCTAGCAGATGTGATTCCCCAAAAGAAAGATACAGTGACGCTTCACTAAGAAAGAGAAATGGAGAGTTGGTGGCAAAAAAGGAAACAAAAGAACATCATGTCTCTCTAAATTGGCTTGCCTTGTTCCATCAGCTGGCTGATCATCATGATTCCCAGTGTGGACACAGATCCCCATCTCTGAAGCTGGCAAGGATTTACCCCCTGTGCCATTTCCCCTCTTGCCTCTGTATTTTATCCTCCATTAGGTTGGGCATTACATACCATTACTTCTTTGGCCACAGGCTACGAGAGCAGCAAGGACTCAGCTGAGTCAGCAGGTGGTCCAGGCGGGAGAGGTGCTCAGAGAGGCATGTCCCCTGCCATTAATTTTCTAGTTTTCGATTATTGCTCTTTGCTTCCACAATGTTGAAATGGTGCCATATTTTAGTTACAGCTCTTTCAAGAAACCTTTGCTGTTCTTTTTGCTGTTACAGCCTGCAAGTGGCTCTTTAAAAGAGCCAGTGTCTTTTAGAGGATGAAAACAATAGAACAGCAGATTTTAACATAACTGCTATGAAGAAATCTGCTATCTGGGGGAATATGGTTGTCACTTCTTGATTTTTGTTTCTACGGGAAGGACGATCTAACTAAAGAGGAATTTTTTTTCCTCCTGTAATAAATCCATATATCATATTTCACATATATGAGGACACCGTGTATAGATCCCATTTTACATAAATCTCATATCCGATCTGACCCAACATGTGGCCTGGGGGTTATTAAACTCTGGTGTCCTGGACTCTCAGTTTTGCATCTGATTATCCTTTTGACAAATGTCACATGTTCCCCCTCCCCACAACCATAAAGGAGTCCATATGCCCACGTGGCAAGTAAAACCACGGATATTCCCTTTCTCATCCCATATTAGACTAGGACACAGAACAGGAGTTACCCAAGATATTCTGTAAAAGGGTAGGAAATAAGTATTTGGGGCTTAGTGGGCCACAGAATCTCTGTGAAAACAGCCATAAAGATAGATAAAGGAATGAATTAGGCTATATTTCATTAAAACACTATTTACATAAACAGGCAAGAGGCCAGAGTTAGCCCAGGGGTTGTAGTTTACTGACCTATGGCCTAGAATTCTGCCTTCCTCACTAATATATTGAGTTCTGACCACTCCAACAACAATAATAACAAAAATAATTCCTATCTTTTAAACCTTATTGTATATCTATCTACTATATATCTATGCATCTTGTGCAAATGTATTCATCTCCATAACAGCCCAATAAGATAGTTATCTCCATTTTACAAAACAAGAACTAAGCTTAGTTAGCTAATGTGGTCAATATCTTCAAACCTTCCAAACGAAGATTTGAATTTTGCAGTTTTAGCCGTTTTAGTCAGGATGGGTTGGACTATGTCACAGTAATAAGCAATCCCCAAATCTCAGCAGTGCAAACCAACAAAAATCTATTTCTTCCTTAAGGAAAGTCCAGGCAATGCTCCAGGTCAGTTGCCCTCTGTGTAGCTGTCCACTCCAGTCAGCTTGGGACTTATGTCACTTCTGTACCAACATCTTCTCCCATTTTCCCTACAGTAAGAGGGGTCTAGAGAAGAACTTCTCAAACTTGAGCACACATACAAATCACCTGGGAGCTTATTCAAGTGAAGCTTCAGATACAAGAGTTTTGGGGGTGGGGTCTCAGATCTGAATATCCATCACTCCCTGGTGATGCTGGGGTCTGGTGACCACATTCCAAGCAGTAAGTGGTACCCTGGCAAGAAAATGATTATATATGGAAAGACAGATATCTGGTCAACATTATATTGGCCAAAACAAGTCACAGGGCTCTGCATAACCTGAAGAGCATAAGGGAGGGGCCTTTATTCCTTTCATAGGGTATAAAGGAAGCATGTCTCTTGGGATATAGTTGTAATATCTACTCAGTCCAGGCTTGGTTGACTTCAAAGTCTTTACCTGTGTCACTGTGTTACACTGCTTATCCTGCTAACAGATGGAGATCAGTTCTGACCCCCATCCCGTTAGCTTGGAACGCTACCTTTCCCTCAGAGTCCTCTCCCTTCACACTGCATCCTTATCTCCTAACCCCGTGCTATGCAAAATGTGGTTCCTGGTCCAAGAGCATCAGAATCACTGGGAGATTGCTAGAAGTACAGAATCTCAGGGTCCACTCCTGACCAAATGAATCAGAATCCGCATTTTAACAAGATCCTTAGGTGACTTGCATGTACATTAAAGGATGAAAATCATGCTCTATGATTTAAGCTTTTAAAAACAGAATGGATAAACAGCAAGGTCCTACTGTATATCACAGCAGGACTATATTCAATAGTCCAACACAGAGAACTATATTCAATATCCTATAATCAACCATAATGAAAAAGAATATATAAAAAAAGAATGCATACATATGTATAACTGCATCACTTTGCTGTACAGCAGAAATCAACACAACATTGAAAATCAACTATACTTCAATTAAAAATTGATTAAAAAATAATTAAAAGGAAAAGAAAAGAAAATCATACTCTAATCCACCCCACAGACAGCAGACTTTCACCTGTGGGGAAATTGTCCAGCCTACGAATATTGCCGAAAATGAACCTCATTTTCCACCATTGCCTGAATCCACCACAGCAGGTACTTCAAAAATCACACGTGAAACCCAGGGAGCCTATTGAGAAAAGTGGCAATCCATCTAAGGAGACCCTAACCCTAACCCCTAACCCTAACCCCTAAACCCTAACCCTAACCCCTAAACCCTAACCCTAACTAACCCTAACCCTAACCCTAACCCTAACCCTAAACCTTAGCCCTGATCCTAACCGTATATTCCATATATGTGTTATATATATAACAGTTCATGATAATGTTCGTTTTAAATTAAAGTAACTTATCTTATGAAGAAGCATTTATTACCAGACAACTTTTATATGCCTTAATATCCTAAGATATTCAAGTATAGTCATATAACTTTATACCATTAATCTTTTATTTCAAAGGATAGCCATTAAATGCCATGTGCTGAGCTCTAGGCATATAACAAATAGTAAATGAGCCTTTGGTATCCAGAAATCCATAATTTCATTTGTAAATAATGGAATCTCAATAGATGGAAATAAGTGTTCTAGCAAAGAGGTGTTCCGTGTGCTATGAAAGCACATGAAAGACTAAGAAAGGCGACCAACACTACTGAATGGCAGCTATAAATCATGCGTTCTACAAAGTACTTTCATATCTGCTTCTGCCTTTCCATCTGTCAGCAACTACCCTGTGATGTACGATTATCCTCGTAACGCCAAGGAGGACACTAGTCTCAAGGATATGAGGGAATTAAGACTCCCAAGCCCTCTGATGGAAACACGCCAAACACTGGGGAGAGTGTACAACCACTGGGGAGAGTGTACAACCACTTTGGACATTAATTTGGCACCACCAAGAACTCGGAAGGTGCAAATACTCATGGCCCAGCAGCATATGCCCCTGCTCCCAAGAACTGCCTCATCTAAACCAGGATGGAGACGGGCATTCAACTCTAGGCGTGGCCAACTCCCAAATCTCTGCTTTTCATGACCTCCTGCTCTGTCATCTTCCTTAATCACAGACCAAAGGGCCAGAAAATCCCTTTAAAAACCATCATCTTAACACCCCTGCCTTCAAACATGGAGGCCAAACTCTCCTTGTCATTTCGCTAGATCACTCTATTCCTGCAATAAATTCTTGCTTCTCTTTCTTATGCTCCTGCTGCAGAGCCAGACAACACAATTATTTCATCTCCACTCGACCCTTTCCATAAATATTGCCATTTCTGCAAAATGGGAGGTCTCTTGGTGTTGAGAATGAAATTAAGGGGGAGATCTCCAAGTGCTACTTCCTGTGTCCCATATCTGACTTGGGCACTCCATGAAGTGAATTTCTAGGTGAGTCAAGTTTACAATTATTAGCCTTTTGAGACTGTATTTACATTGCCTCTGGCGGTCAAATGAGAATACCTCATTTGACTACAAGTACGTTTCAGGTGAAATGATGAACGTGGCATACCGCCCCTGCTGTCAGTTGCTATCCCTGTGTATGAGAGCCGCTGAAAAGCTCCAAGCATGTCAAGAGATGGCTTATTCTAGCAGGCATGTGTGAGGGTATAGCCTTGTGATTCATGATTACAGCCCTTTCCAAGAAGGTCTAGCTCCTCTTTGGACCATGACTCCCAGACATCGGATCCACCTACACTCACCATCTGATTGTTATATTATGCTGATATGGTGCCCCAGCAGTAGCAAAGCTTTGCCATGCTGTTAGATACCGAAAAATCAGCCTATCTTTGGATTGTCTCTATGCATGGACTTGCTCACACAGTTGGGACACGTCAGTTCCTGAGAACTGTTAGCACCCAGCATCTAGCCTTCAAGCACCAGTATGAACACCAGATGCACATTCCATGGTGCATCCAAGGATACATTTTCACTTCACTCTTACATCTCTTTAGGTTAACTTCAAAGTTGGGTTGAACTATCCTCTGGACTGGATAGATGCTATGGTTTTTTTAACATCTTTATTGGAGTATAATTGTTTTACAATGGCGTGTTAGTTTCTGCTTTATAACAAAGTGAATCAGTTATACATATACATATGTTCCCATGTCTCTTCCCTCTTGCATCTCCCTCCCTCCCACCCTCCCTATCCCACCCCTCTAGGTGGTCACAAAGCACCGATCTGATCTCCCTGTGCTATGCGGCTGCTTCCCACTAGCTATCTATTTTACGTTTGGTAGTGTGCTATGTTGACAGCAGGTTCAGAAATGAACACTTCCATCCTTATGGACAACCTCATATCAGCTAGTCACCCCCTCTCTACCATCAATTCAGAGAATATTCTGCATTCAGCATCCATCTTCCAGAGACTATTCAGGCATCAGCAAAGATGGTGGAGTAGAAAGACCCTGAGTTCTCCTCCTCTCACAGGTACACCAAAATCACAACTATTTGCAGAACAGCCATCCATGAAAAAGGCCGAAACCTACCAGAAAAGATCTTCTACAGCTAAAGATATAAAGAAGGAATTACAACCAGATGGGTAAGAGGAGTGGAGTTGCAACATTGTCAAGTCCGATACCCCTGGGTGGGTGACCCAGATAAAGGAGAATAATTTCAATTGTACAGGTTCTCCCAAAGGAGTGAGAGGTCCAAGCCCCATGTAGGGCTCCACAGACTGGGGGTCCTGCACTGGGAAGAGGAGCTACCAGACGGTTGGACTTTAAAGGCCAGTCGGGCTTACTTTCAGGCGTCCCAGAGGTAGGGGGAGGGGAGTAAGAGGAACAAACTACTATGAATGAAATAAATAAGCTACAAGGATATATGATACAAGACGAGGAATACAGCTCATATTTTATAATAATTATAAATGGAGTATAACCTTTAAAATTGTGAATCACTATCTTGTATACCTGAAACTTACATAATATTGTAAATCAACTATACCTCAATAAAACAAACAAACAAGAGTATTCGAGTTCAAAAAAATAATAATGCACTTCCCTCTTAACGTATCATCAGAGAGGTGTTCTGGTTTGGTGATAAAATTCAATTCTAATGGGTAGGATGCTTTTTTGAAACCATATTTCCCTGGTGTGGATTTGTAGAGTAGAAATGGCCAAATCGGGGGGGCAGGGGTGGGACAGAGATCCAAGTTTAATTCCCAGGCTGAGCATGTATAAGCAAGCTGGACTTGAACAAGTTACTTATTTTCTGTGGAACTTAGAGTCCTCATTAAAGATTCCTACTCACAGGGTTCCTTTAGGATTCAGTGAAGAGCTTCCCTATCTCAGACACAATCTCATAGGGTCTGTGTGAGGATTCACTGATGGGAAACCTTCTGTCACCCCAAACAGGTGACACACTCTATCACAGAATCTGACCGCAGGCTAGATATTTGAACACAGGATTGTTAGAGAGAAATGGAAATACACGCTTACCAAATGCATGGTAAAGACCCTCGGTAAACTGTAAAGTATTACAGGTGTTAGAGTTATTGCTGCTCAGACACACAGCCACGAGCTCTGCTGATTCTGTGAAGTAGGCCATAATTGGCTCCGGGCCCGCTGGAAGGTGCACTTGGGACAGGACAGCAGTCCCATGGGACAGTATGAATATGGCAAATATGTTTAGGTGAATTTACAGTCTCTTGATTCCCCTGGACGCCAGAAAGTATGTTGTGAACAGTTTCCCAAATACTTATTTGAATGGCAATGGAAACTGGGCAAAATAAATGGACATACTTGGCTTTATGCTACAACCCTGATTTATGTATGTGTTTAGATGCCTACATGCAAGGTGCAGGACTCCTCACCTACGACCTAGGAGGTGATCATGGAAAAATAGGATGACAAAGCTCTTCTGATTGGTCAGCAATACCACTCTTCTAACTGACTGACAGGCAGATGCTTTCAGTGTGATAATGGTAACTCCTAGTCCTCTGTATCAAATTCCACCTATAGCAGTAAGAATGCCAGACAACACCGTCCTTGATCGTCCATTTAATGTCTTAAAATAAAAACACTATGTGTTCATCAGGAAAATATAATTTAACAAGCAAACCCACATTTTAGATAATTTCCCTAACACAGATGATTCATTAGAAGGAAGCAATGTAATGCCTCCATAAATAATGATTAAATGAAGATATTCAAGGAAGAATTATTGATTATGGTAAAAAACAAACAAACAAAAACAACTGAGATCAAGACAAGTGACCGATGTCGAGTATTGTTTAATAAAATAGTCCTAGTGTCAGATCATTTTAAGTTCCCTCTAATTTTAGATATTTTCTTATCTAGGAAAAAAGGGAGAGTGGGGATATATTCTGACAGACTTGAATTAACCTGAAAAAACTGTTTTAATCAGCACAAAAGCTTTGATTGGAACTTTTAGGCCTTTAACATTGCCTTCAGGAGGACAAATTCCCAAGCGAGTTGAGAGTACTTTTAGAACATTCCTAAAAAAAGCAGCAAAAAAACCTGTAATACTTGAGAAGAGGTGCAAATTTCAACTTTACTACAATACTTGAATGAGTAAAAGTTAATAGGTTACAATGAAAATATTTAACTTAAAACAGTATTATACGTGGTAATAATTTTATGTTGTGTTCCGAAAGATTTCTTTGGTGTTTTACATATTCTTTACACTAAAAATTAAAGCAAATGGTACTTTCCATTGTTTTACATAATTGGCATGCTTCTTCTCATAATCCTGTACATAACCCCATATATTAATTGTGTTTACATGTCAACTAGACATATATTAGTGCAAAGAAAACCTAACAGAGGGCTGGTCCACACAGCACTTTTAAGCCAAGCCAGAAGACCCTCAGTAACCTCTGACAAATAAGCTGCAAGCTACAGTACAATGACTAAGGCAGAAATTAACAGTCACTGGATACACAGGTCAATGCCATGAGCTCTCACAGACTCTCTCACCCTTCCCAATCTCCCATAACTTTCTGCTCACGTGGTAGACCCGCATGATCCCACCACCTGAGACTGACAGCCACACACCCAATCTCAGGCCTCTCCCAGCAGTTGAAGACCTGGTAGAACCATCAGGCCCCAGCAGCTCCTAAAAGAGGCCAGGGTAGCAACATAGAGATGCAGATGTCAACACCCTACAGGGCACCTTGGAGCAGTGGGAGATGGAAGACAGTCAGCACACAAAGTTCTCTCTCCTCCTGTTCCAAAGCACACACCGGCCACACAGGCCACCCTGAGCCATCCTGAGCCATCGCTGTCCC
Source organism: Balaenoptera borealis (assembly GCF_965194805.1). NCBI lineage: Eukaryota > Metazoa > Chordata > Mammalia > Artiodactyla > Balaenopteridae > Balaenoptera > Balaenoptera borealis. The sequence goes on along the minus strand of NC_138881.1, from coordinate 5,621,927 downwards.
GCAGCTTCATCTCTTGGGCGGGTAGAGAAGCAGTGGTGAGAAAACCCACCTACCTCTGCTTCCTGTTCTCTGCTGCGTCCGTTCCCTATAGCTCCTCCCTCAGGGGCCGTGATTGCTGCTTCCAACAAAGCATCAGCCAGCACAGTGCCTAAGCTTTGTTTTTAGAGAACCAGGGCTAAGACACTTGTGTGTCTGTCTGTTTATTTTTCTTTGTCTTCACGGCAGGTACAAAGCATGGATGAAAAGATGTGAGGGTCTACTTTGAAATCATAGGATTATATCTGCAGCATTTGGCCTCAAAGTCTGGGCCTGAGGCTCTTTGACATATACGGCCTCTACCTTCAAATACCTAATTATTGTTTACCCTAACAATACCCACGCATGCTAGGTTTTTACTGTTTTTATTTCACACTTCTGAGAGTCATGACATGGAGTTTCTTTCCCAACGGAACAAATTTAGCAGGTTGTAGAGTCAGATCTTCTTATTCTGCTTGTCATGTTCTTTTGATTGTGTTGGTCTCTCAGTTGAAGATGGATGAGGAAAAACTAGAACACATCCAAAAAAGAGTGTCCTGCATACCATTTCAGAAATGACATCAAACTGCCACAGAAAAAGGCCAGCCAAGATGCATAGGTTAGACTCAATAGTTGTTTTACAATATAGGAAGTGTCACAGCCTCAGTCTTATCATTTAGCATTTTGTACTGTCAACCTACACACTCAAAGAAATTTAGAGAAATTGTGTTGCTTTATATCCAATAAAAGACTAAACAATATGAAAGTTATATGTGAGCCTCATTTATGACCCAATCCATCCTGAAAAAAACAAAACAAACAAAAAAACAAACAAAAACAGTCTAAAGTAGAAACTCTCTACCATATGATCCTGCAATCCCACTCCTGGGCATATATCCAGAAGAGAGGGAAACTCTAATTGGAAAAGATACATGCGCCCAATGGTCACAGCAGAACTATTTAAAAGAGCCGAGACATGGAAGCAACCTAAATGTCCATCAACAAATGAATGGGTAAAGAAGATGTGGTACATATATACAATGGAATATTACCCAGCCATAAAAAGAATGAAATTTTGCCATTTGCAGCAACATGGATGGATCTAGAGACTGTCATAGTGAGTGAGGTAAGTCAGAAAGAGAAATACAAATATTACATGATATCACTTATATGGGGAATCTAAAAAAATGATACAAATGAACTTATTTACAAAACAGAAACAGACTCACAGACATAGAAAACAAACTTATGGTTACCAAAGAGGGGGCGGATAAATTGGGAGTTTGGCATTAGCAGATTCAAACTACTATATATAAAAGAGACGAACAACAAGGTCCTACTGTATATGTATAGCACAGGGAACTATATTCAGTATCTTGTAATAAACTATAATGGAAAAGGAAAAAAAAGGAGAAACTTTCAAATAGCTTCTATTTTTTTGTACTTCTAATAAAATTGCAACAGGTTTGCATCGTTGGTAGCCTTTAAAGAGACGTAAGCGGTATAGTCCTCAGAACTGTGAATTTTAAGATAGAAAAAAAGCAAGCCAGTTCTCCAGAAAGAACAAGAGTAAAGTGTCTAAAATTGCCCTGCAGTCTTTAATTTGATGCTCAGAGGAGCTATTTGTATTATTTATGTTTTTGTCATAGCTAAAAATTCATTGCCATCTCCAGTGTCGCGAAGCTTTTCCTTTATATCTTCCTCTAGGAATTTTATAGCTTTAAGTGTTAGGTTTTGATTTTTAATCCAGCTGGAGTTAATTTTTGTGTACGGTATAAGATAAGGGGTCAAGTTCTTCTGCAAGGGGATATCCAGTTTTCAGAGCACAATTTGTTGAAGAGACTGTCCTTTCCCCATATCATGTGTATTTATATCAGTACCACATTGTTTTGATTACTGTACCTTTGTAGTATGTCTGGAAATCAGGAAGCATGAGACCTCAAAATTTGTTCTTCAAGGTTGAAATATTTTTTCAAGATTTGTTCTTCTTCAAGATTGCTGCTACTCAAGGTCTCTTGTGATCCCATATGATGTGAATTTTAGAATTTGTTTTTCCTACTTCTACAAAAAAAACACCATTGGAATTCTGATAGGAGTTGCACTGAATCTGTAGACCGTAGACTGCTTTGTGTTGTATGAACATTTTAACAATATTAAGTCTTCCAATTCTTGAGCATGGGAGATCTTTCCATTTTTGTGTGTCTTCTTTAACTTCTTTCATCAATGCTTTGTCCTTTTCAGTACACAAAGTTGTCCACTTCCTTAAGTTTATTCTTAAAGTATTTTATTCTTTTGGATGTGATTTTAAATGAGGTTGTTTTCTTAATTTCCTTTTCAGAGTGTTCATTGTTAACATATAGAAAGCATCTGATTTTCCCACGTTGATTTTATATCCTGCGACTTTGCTGAATTCATGTATTTGTTCTCATAGTTTCTGTGACGAACCTTGAAGGTTTTCTATGTATAAGAGCAACATTTGCATTTTTTATCCAGCATCTTTGTGTTACCACACTTGTCCTTGTGGTCCCTGAAGAGACACTGTTTCTGTAGTACACAGCGCTACAAAGGCACCTGCATAATTGATTCATTACTTTAAAAAAATCACAGCAACAGGGTGAATGAGATTAGCACAAACCCAAACGGTTGGATGGCTGAGGCTTCAGAGCCCTTCACTGAGAGCTTTGTATAACGATCCAAGGAGAAGGGCTCCTGCCTGCCTGCCTGGCTGATTCCCCACCAGCTGGCAATGATGGACTTTTATTCACATCCCAGGATCAGAAACAGAAAATGTATTCAGAGAGCGCCATGGGGAAAAGGGAAGGCAAAAACACTCTAGCATCTTTGGCAGTCTCATCTATTCTCCAAGTCACTTGTTCAAATGAGCCAATTTTCTTCTAGTGCTGGCTACTTAACAGCTAGACTTTTTCTCTTGCAGTCATGGGTTTTTAACCTGCAGCACGGATGGAATGCCTGAACTTGCCTGTAGATCTTCCGAAAGCAGCTCCTCCCCTCAGGCAAATTTAAACTGGCGTCAGAACCGTGACACTAAAATTCCCGAGGGGCTAAAATATTACAAGTTCCGCTAGCTGATACAAAATTGGCTGGGAGATTAAAACAAAGATCATATTTCCAGCGTGGGAAGAAATATTACCCTGAATAATTTAAAGAGCGCTATCATAAACTGGCAGGAAATGAAATTCAGAATTGCCCATCTCCTGGCACTGATATTAAAAGAAGCTGCAGAAGGATAAAGGAGGGTAGAAAGGCAGAAAAAGAGTATTATCACCTAAATCCTTGATCTTGCTGATCTTTTCCTTTGGGGTAGAACTTGGTGAGTGTAGACATTAAAAAGATTAGAAAGGGTCCAGTCAAGGAGGAGAGAAAGGAAACCTAAAGGATGCTAGCTTGAGTAGTAAGTAACCTTTCTCTTGTTGGTAACAGGCAAGACCCACTCCCGGACTCCTCCTCCAGGTGGGGGCCACATGACTGAGTTCCAGCTGAGCGTAAGCAGACTTGCTGGGCGACACCAAGAGAACCTTCCAGATGACCACCCCCCCCCGCCCTGCCCCATACCCTTTGCACTACACCCACTTGAAGCCACAGCACTGAGAACTTGGAAGCTACACATGGACGACGAGTGGTTTCCTAAGATGCAAGGTCTGTGGGTCCCGAATGCCTGCTTGGGGAGAAGCTGCCTGCCCATCAAGCACACCCGCTGTGGTCTTTACAGGAATGAGAAATGAAGTTCCATCACGCATTGGAGTCATTACACGTGTTTGGATGTGCTTTAGTAGCTAGAATTCCCTAACTAATGCAGTATCTGAGTACCCTCAGATAGGATATCCCACGTGTGGGAGATTCTGTTTACTCATCAGAAAATAACTTTATTAGGAGGAAATAAAGCAAGGAAAAAAAAGATGTTTCTTAAGCCAGAATCGGTATCACCATAACCTTCATCACACATGAATGTAAAAATTAGATAATTCTCACCTAAGTGGGCACCTGAGATTTAAATACTATAGTTCATTGATTCTAAGCACCATATATGAAATTAGTATGTGTCTTAACAATTGATGGGCATAGTCAAAGTGATATTTAAAATTTTTTTCTTAGCGGTATTTTAAATAAAGCTACAACTCTCAATCTGCGGTCTTAGATTTGATGAAGTGGCCTGCTGTCTGCTGGATTCCAAGACTGTAATGGCCATAGTCTCTGCTCCTACAGGATTAAGCCACGCTTCTCTGCGTCCTCCAAGCTACATTACCCCAGAAAGCTAGGATGCTACACAGTCAAGGTCAAAGGAATGAAATCTGGCTTGGTCTGGTCCCACTGCTACATCCTCAGGGTGGGAGACTGTCAGGACATCACAGGACAATAGGACCGTCTGATTTCCCCAAGCTAAGTGTACTCTGAGACTCAACATTTTAATATAATGATTTACAGAAAGATATAATTTTGTCCTAGCAGTAGCAGTGGGGACACATGGAAGTACTGAGTAAGGATAAATCACGGTCATCTCATAAAGCTCCAATCACACACTGTAATTAGACAATGACTCATTTCTATAAATCTGGCTATGAGTATTTTATATGTTTTATTGATCGTACCATAATATTAAATATACAACACTTCAACCGATGGTTGATATCTGCTCTAAACATAATTTCTAGGAGTGAAGATAAATATGTAGAAATACAAATGTGGCCTTATTATCTACTCTCCCAGGACAGATAATCAGGATAACTTTCTTTTTAATGTACAAGAAATCTTTTACTCCTTCAGAGAACTCCTCGAAGCAAATCCCATCTGGAGATGGCACAGAAAGCAATGCTCCTTACCTGGGCCTGCTGCAGTTCTTGCTGACAACTCAACCTAACACCCAATACTGACAAAACAGACATCATCAGGACTACGGCCCCAGGCCAAATCTGGCATGCTGCCTGCTTCTATACAGTGCATGAGCTGAGGATTTTTTTTTTTTTTTTTTGCATTTTCAAATGTTTGGGGAAAATCAAAAAGAATAACATTTTGTGACATGTGAAAATTCTGTGAAATTCAAATTAGTGTCCATAAATAAAAGCAGACTGAAATACAGCCATATTTGTTTCTGCCTTGTCTCTGGCTGCTTTTGGACCATAAAGCCTGAAATGTTTAATATCTGATGCTTTGCAGACAAAGACCTAAGCCTTGCTACTCCAAGGAACTGAAGCAACGTCACCTGGGAACTTGTGTGAAATGCTGAATCTCAGGCCAGGCCCCAGAACTGATTTAGAATCTGTGATTTAAGGAGATCCTCAGGTGACTCACGCCAACATTAAAATTTGACAAGTCCACCCTAAAGAGAATGGATATCCTACACATTCATCAAGAAAGGGATGTCCATTTGAGGCAATGCAAACAAACTGATTCATAACTCATAGGAGTCATAGGTATTTTAGTTAAAAAATAAATAGTAAATGATGAGACGTTAGTTTTCATGGGGCAAAAAGTCTGAGAAAATTTTAGATTTAACCCTGAACACCTTATATTGTCCAATACAAAATGGAAAGAGAGAGTAAATATAAGCCTAGATGAGTTTTCTAAAGTGGACACTAGTTTAATCACAGTTGGGTGTTTTTTTGTTTTTCTTTTTTTTCAATTGACCTAAACTGTTCCTTGTGGTAAAGATGTGAATAATTAACCAACAGAGCCATATAAACAACTTCATCTGTTTGACGGCAGAATTTACAGGAGAATGTATGTTCTAAGGTTGTGAGCCTCAACAAAATGCACTTCCATGGGCCATGGATCAATAAGACCTATCAGTCAACATCCATTTATCCCAATAAGCAGTCTATTAGGCTTTTCCCTTTGACACTTCAGCTGGTCATTTCATTACCACTGGACAAGGATTTCTTACAGATGACCCAAAGATTCGTGAGGAGTGCAATTTAAACGTTTAACATTCTGTTTTTCTTAGACTTAAGCCCCTGTTTCTTCTGACGGTGACCCAGGAATTTCTTCTCTGGTCATTAATCACAGAGGAATAGCTGACAAGATGAGGACTGTTAACTTTTCCTGCTATAACTGTTAACGCATTCCCTAGACAAGGCTGGTATTTAGCCCAGATTATAAGGGATGACCTCCAAAAATTTTCACTTACCAGGCTTATTATTCACCAATACCTATGTTTTCTGTTTCTACATTAGGTGAGCAACTCCAAAAGGCCAAACCTTCAAAATACTGGGGAGGAAAAATGTTTGTAGAAGATAGTAAGAATCTAAAAAAGAGTGGATATATGTATAACTGATTCACTTTGCTGTACAGTAGAAAGTAACACAACATTGTAAATCAACTATACTCCAATAAAAATTTTAAAATAACAACAAAAAAATAATGACATCCTGTGAAATCTCCCAAGATAAAGCAGTCATACTTAACCAGTCAAGTCCACTCACGTAACAGTCATTAAATTGATTTGCATAGAAATCAGCTGTCGCGCACTACTGACAAGCTTAATCAGTCACCCATACCGTTCCTTAAATCATGACAGTGTGGTGATGTATGCCCACACAGGGGTTTTCTGATTCAATTTTTACCAGTGGTGATGGCACCATCAGTTTGGGTCTAGATCACTATGGCCTCATTTATGATACATCGCAGTGAGTTTGCCCTGCAATCATTCCTATCCCTCCTGTTACCAGAATGACCGTTGTTCTGCCTCTGACTTAATGCCGAGCCCTACCTCATTCCACGGGGGTGACTTGGAGACAAGAATACTAATGCTGTCCATCACCACAGCTGTTTCCCCTACAGTGTTAAAGAAATCCCCATGGCTTCTACTGAGTCATTTGTTGGAAAAACACGTATTACTAAGTGTTCTGATTTCCATTTTAAACCTTTACAGTTATTAATGCAATTCCTGTAATAAATAAAAGATTTATAAGAATAACCATACTCTACACTGGCTCCCCCTCAATGGAAAAAAATACAAGAAGGAAATGGACACTCCAATGTTTTCAACCAGATTGAAAACTGATGTGAAGTAATTCATACTCACCTAACTAACCGTGATATGTTGAAATCAGTGATGAGGACTGTAAATTCAGATTTATGGATTAGTCCCAGTGATGAAAACCAATGCTAGCTAACTTAGGATAAAAAAGAGAAATAATGATCCATATGATCCAGCAATCCCACTCCTGGACATATATCCAGAGAAAACCATAATTCGCAAAGATACATGCACCTCTATGTTCACTGCAGCACTATTTACAATAGCCAGGACATGGAAGCAACCTAAATGTCCATCTACAGAGGAATGGATAAAGAAGATGTGGGGTGTGTGTGTGTATATATATATATACACACACACACACACACACACACACACATATAATGGAATATTACTGAGCCATAGAAAAGAACAAAATAATGCCATTTGAAGCAACATGGATGGACCTAGAGATCATCATCCTGAGTGAAGTCAGAAAGAGAAAGACAAATAACATATGATATTACTTATATGTTGAATCTAAAAAAAAAGGTACAAATGAACTTATTTACAAAACAGAAGTAGAGTCACAGATGCAGAAAACAAACTTATGGTTACCAGGGGGTAAGGGGAGGGAGGGATAAATTGAGAGATTGGGATTGACACATACACGCTACTATATATAAAACAGATAACTAATGAGGACCTACTGTATAGCACAGGGAAGTCTACTCAATACTCTGTAATGAGCTATATGGGAAAAGACTCTTATAAAGAGTGGCTATATGTATAACTGATTCACTTTGCTGTACACCTGAAACTAACACAACATTGTAAATCAACTATACTCCCATAAAAATTAAAAAATAAATAAATAAAGTAAGTAAAATAAAATAAAGTAAGGTCAGAGAGAATTAGAGCCAATGCCCAACAAGGAGTGAAGGCATCTCAAACATGCCGGCGGCAGGGACTGGATGACTGCTTCCTTTGGGTACAGCTCCTGGGACGAATCCACTGCAGCCCTTTCTGTGCTCTGTTTAATATCCAAAGTCCCTAAAGAGAGACTCCAACCACCCTAATTTAAGTTACTTGTTCACCCTCTCATGATCCCATGAAGGTTAAGGGGGTTGTCTTAGCTCATCTCCCGCAAAAAAGAAGCCAGGATGCTATCACTGAGAGAGCAACAAGTGAATGGATGACAGGTGATCAAAACAAAAACTCCCAGAAAATTCCTTGCCTCTCTACCATCCAGAAAACCCACGTCTTCAGAGACACACTTTCAAAATTGTCCACCGCCTAACATGTAGTAGTCATGCACGATAAGAACTGCTCCGGAAAGGAGACATCACAGCCTCGCCACCCGGCCAAGAGTCCTGAGATGTCGCTGTGCTCCCTGGCTTTATCTAGATCCCACCGCGATGTTCAACAACACAGGTGGTAAGTGAGACAGTAACCACCACGGCCAACGTACCCTACCATTTAATGTATTTAATTAACACATGCAACTGTATTTAATGTATTTAATTAAAACATGCAACTGTGTAAGACAGAGCATGTATTTAATTAAAACAGGCAACTGTATAAGACAGAGCAAGACAGGAAATAGGAATGGAACCTACAGGCCCACGTGGTATCTTTCGCCTGCATCTTTTCCTACTGTTCAAGTCCCTCTTGATGGTAGGCAGCACTCGTATTCACGAGGGCTCATTACTTGGTGGAAGGAGGCCACCGGAAGCCACCCGAGCCCTGCTACCCAGGCAGGGGGAGGCTGTCGTCATTCATCCAGACCAAGCTGCCGTTCCAGGGATCCCACTGGGCTCCTCCCTGTCCCCTTATACAAGAATCACGTGTCGCCATAAGCATCCAAGTCAGTGATCCCATACAACACTCCAAACACCCAAAACAGAGACACAATAGCCCCAACCCCAATAGGTAGACATGGAAACCTTACCTTCACGATGTCTGCTAAAAGTGTGTCTAGTTGGAGAGGCAGTTCATCACTGCGTCCGGAGTTCAGTGTCTGCTTCAGACAAGCTCAGAGCCAACTGGAGGAAAAACACATATTTTCTGAATGGGTCTTTAGAGAGTCTCATGAACAGAGAGAAAAAGAGTGAAAGTGAGAGAGAGAAAGAAAGAGGCTGATAAAGAAAAGCATACACTAGTTTGATGATTATCAAGGTAGAGAAAATATCTGGTTACAAATATTTTGAGCATTTGCAAAACGTTACGCGTTCTTACCTAAAATTTTGCAATTCCTTCTCACCTTAATTTTAACGTATATTTCATTTCATTTTACATTTTATTGAGTGTTGTGTGTACTATATGGTAGAAACTTTACTTTTCTTTGTACAAAAATTTTGTGCATTCTTTCTCCAAGACGCTTTCTCACCTTTTTTAAGGAAGATTCTCCTATTACAGTGGTGCAGTTTTTCACGTGACACTTTGAAGTGGAGTTGTTCCTCTGTATTGGGAATTTCCTAGAGTCCTCTGTAGAAGGAAAAATAATGTATGTTTTTTATTTTATTAACCATTTTTTAAAATTGAAGTATAGTTAAATTACTATAAATGGTGTCTTAGTTTCTGGTGTACAGCAAAATGATTCAGTCATATATATATATATATGTGTCTGTGTTCTTTTTCAGATTCTTTTCCATTATAGGTTATTATAAGATATTGAATATATTTCCCTGTGCTATACAGTAGGTCCTTGTTGTTTACCTTCTTTATATATATATTAGTGTGTATATGTTAATCCCAAACCCCTAATTTATCCCCCCCTTTCCCCTTTCATAACCATAAGTTTATTTTCTATGTCTGTGAGTCTATTTCTGTTTTGTAAGTAAGTTCATTTGTATCTTTTTTTTTTAGATCCACATATAAGTGGTATCATATGATATTTGTCTTTCTCTGTCTGGCTTACTTAATATGAGAATCTCTAGGTCCATCCATGTTGCTGCAAATGGCATTATTTCATTCTTTTTATGGCTGAGTTAGTATTCCATTGTGTATATGTACCACATCTTTTGTTTTTGGGCCATGCCATGGGGTATGTGGGATCTTAGTTCCCCAACCAGGGATCAAACCCATAACCCCTGCAGTGGAAGCACAGAGTCTTAACCACTTGACCCCCAGGGAACTCCCTGTACCACATCTTCTTTATCTGATCATCTGTTGATGGACACTTAGGTTGCTTCCATATCTTAGCTATTGCAAATATTGCTGCAATGAACATTGGGGTGTGTGTATTTTTTTCAGTTAGAGTTTTCTCTGGATATGTGCCCAGGAGTGGGATTGTAGGATCATATGGTAACTCTGTTTTTAGTTTTTTGAGGAACCTGCATAATGTCCTCCATAGTGGCTGCACCAATTTACATTCCTTCCAACAGTATAGGAGGGTTCCTTTTTCTCCATACCCTGTCCAGTATTTATAAAATGATGAATCTTAGATGGTAAGTACACTTATAGGATTAAAGAAGTAATTAATGGTAATAAATATAACAAAGGACTTATATCATATACAAGAAGCAAAAATATCTTTGCTAAGTTTGTTGTGATTATTTTGGCTATGCTCTATGACAAAGAAGGAAAGATGAGGAGTTAAACTAATGGAAATTTTATAATAAAGGAAACCATAAGCCTGTGGATTTATATGTGATTATTGCAAAGAGTGATATAAAAAGAGTATAACAGGACAAAACCAATTACCTGTTTATTACTAGAGAGATGTGCTGAGCAGGAAAAAGGGTATTTGTGTTTTGCAGGCTCATAAACAGGCAAACAGTACTGATTCATGGGTGCAGGATTTGAGTTAGCTGATGTAAACTACCAAAAACGCTCTTTTGGGATACCTAGAATTCTTCATGTTTGATTTATCACAACTGCATTCTTTATTTTATAGCAGTGTTTACAGTTTACTGATTTACTAGTAAACAGGTTCTTCCATTTGGGGACAGCATTCTGCTTATAAATAAACCATAAAAATCATAAAATTAATAAAAAGAACAATAGCAAGGGAAATTTGGGCACAAAATTGAGGTAATAAATTAAGCCACATTTATCCTTTGACGTGTTTTTATGATCCAGACTGTGTTTTATGACCCAGAACCCTGACCTTTTGTTGTAAATGAAATACTTCTCCAGTTGATATTCAACCAGTGCACATGAAATAAAGTTAAGTATTAACATCGCTAACAGGATTCTGTGCCTAAAGGTGATAAGCCCCTGTTTGAAATATTAATTCAGTGTTTGATTTACTATCTCTTGCAGGTTCCATCATTGCATCTGTGTATTGCATCTGCTTCATCAAATGCCTAAATACTCAATCCCCAATTTTTCCTATAATCCCCTTGCAGACAAGAACTGTACCAACTTATTATTAAGACAACTAATACAACAGCTACTTAGAGATGGGGACAAAATTATTTGAGAAAGTTTCTGATCCATTCCTGATTCCTTTCGCTGAGTAATATGCATGATCCTAATTCAGAGTCTATGTTTTGAGCATATCTATAGGTTATTCATGTGTGTCCCTATTGGAAGACCTGCACTTGCAAAATATGTCTTTTCTAGAAAGAGATGTCTCTAGATTACCGTAATTCAGGATTTCTCAGCTTTGGTACTATTAATATTTGGGGCTGATAATGCTTTGATGTAGGGAAATGTCCTGTGCATTGTAGGATGTTTAGCAGAATCCCTGGCCTCTATCCACTAGATGCCAGTGACATTCCTCTCCCTGAGGTCACGGTCATGGCAGCCAACAATGTCTCCAGACATTGAAAGATGTCCCCTGGGTGAAAAGCCCTCCGTTGACAAATACGGCCAGAATTGGAGTTAAACACAATCTAGAAACTCCACTGCTACAGCTTGGCAAAGAGACAGAGAGAAAGAGCGAGACAGACAGACAGAGAGAGAGAGAGAGAGAGAGCGCGCGAGAGCGAGAGTGAGACTGTTACTTATTGCTGCATTATCTTTTTATTCTTATTATTAATACCTTCCATTTTTGCATCTCCACTATGTGCTAAGCATTTCACATGCCTTTTTGTAGCCCTCCTATCTCTACAGGTAGACCATTTTTCCTTTTTTTTTTTTTAATAACAATTAAGGAAGCTAAAGTTCAGTGAGCCTAGGCCAGTGTCTCTCCAAATACAATGTGCACACACATCACCCGGGTGTATAGGCGCAATTTAGATTCTGTTTCAGGAGGTCTGGGGTGGAGCCTGACAGTCTGCGTTTCTGACAAGCTCTCTCCCAGGTGAGGCGAAGCCTGCTGGCCCACAGAAACTACACTTTGCTGAAACTGACCCAAGCCCCGCGGCTAGAAAATGGCAGAGTCAGAGTGGGGAGCCAAGTCTGCTTCTCACCCAGGCTGCAGCCTTCCTCTCTCATCACGCCAGCTTTCCACGCACGTCTGTGCCATGCGGTCAGCCGTGCTCTTCTTTGGATGGTCTTGGGCTCTCTCGTATTTCACCTCTACTTTCCTGCTTACCCACAGTGCGGCAGGTCTGGGGAAACACAGAATGAGGGTGGTCAGTCTAATCGAATGAGCACCAGTTGGAAAGTAACTCCATCACTCTCTCTGTTTTCATACATTCATCTCATGAGCTCTTATGACATCACCTTCTAGCTGCCACACAGGGAGGGGACTAGAGCTTGAATTCAAAGTGAAGGAAACATAATCCTTTTCTCTTGAAGTTCATGTTTAATGGGGGTTTCAATGCATAGACAGATCACCATGAATCAGCATCCTAGATGTATCCCTGAAGAGGAACAGAGAAATTACTGGGTCTCAGACTGAAACTGACATCATACCATCTCATCTGTGATAAGCCCCAAACCCAGTCCCAACCCCTCTCATTCTGTGGCCATTGCAATATGGGGCCATCTTTCTGCAGCTGGGGTAACTGTTCTTTGAAGGAAGCTAACTGATTCTGCCTGACGAGCTGGAGATGATAATTAAATTGATTCTTGAACAAGATGTGTCACAAACAATAGAACAGATAGAAAACCTCACTTAGAAGGGATCATCATGAAATCATCTACTGATAGCTTTTATACTCATCACATTATGATTTTGCCATACCTACAGTACATCCGTGGCTTTGTGCGCTATGGACTGAAAATGTAGGAAAATGGTAGATAATGATTTCAACAATTGAAAATGTTGCCAAGTAACCATGGGAACTAAAGTTGAGAGCATGTAAGTTACTGAATATGGTCCTTTTGTAAAACTGTGGAGTAGACCTCGATGCCTCCTAATAAGCGTTCAGGCGTAAGGAATTAATCACCACTACCGGTATGGGCTCTATCTGATGCTACATTATTTGGGACCTCACTGCATCAAACTTTTCTCTTCTGCAACTTTTAGATCATTCTTTCTACTGATACACACCTATTTCTGTATCGTGAATTGGCTCATATGCCATTGACCACCAGAGGAATGATGTCAGTAGAATGTGGAAGGTGCATTGGTTCATGTAAATTTTATTTCAGAGATTAATGTCTCATACCAGCGAGTCACAGCCATGGAATACAAAGTACGCGAACATAGTTGAAATCATCAACCACACAGGAAAAAAGAGAAATGTACACAAGCTCCATTCACTCTGTATTCTCTTTCTGGCCCATGGAGTCAGCCCTTCACTCACCTGGGACATGCTGATTACCTGTTTCTCCCTGACTTCTGTACGTTTTTCTTTGTCTCCCGAAACCTTCTATACATCCCCCACCCCCAGCAAGCTACCATTCTTTAAGATAATATTCTACACTCATCCCGGCATCCTTTTAAAATGAACACTGTAAATGTCTTTTTCATTTGCTGGTGGGTTTGATATAACTGTATTTATTTGTTATTATTCAGGTTGCAAAGTTCAAAACGTTTTGAGAAACATGCTCCCAACTGTTTTCCCTAAGACCCGTTATTTTTAAATGACAGTTTGGCTGATTACTAAATTTATTTTTCAGGTGTGTCTATATCATGTAATAGCAAAACAAGAACAAAACTCAAGAACAAAAACCTTGTATTCACCCTTAGATCATCCACCAGCTCAAATACCCCTTATCTTCCTATAATAAAACTAACAAAAATCTTCATTTCACCCTGTTTCTCACTGGAACTACAGATCTCTGGCTATCCCTCACTTCACAGCCAGATCTCATGAAATATTCATCTCTAATTGCCATAGTGTCCTCACAACTCCCACGGCTGGCTTTCACGCCCTCCACTGCACTAAAACATCTTCTGCGCTGGTTACCAGTAAGGTTTTCGTAATTAAATTTAACAGACAGAAAACCAGACGCAGTCCACATGCCCCTGGACTCGGGGGGATGGACACATAGACTGTGGCGCATTCACACGACGGCAGAAATAAAGCAGAAGGAGAAAGTGATGTACGCGACAGTGCGGACCCAACTCACATGCACGATGCTGAGTGGGAGAAGCCACATTCAAAGGCTAAATCCTCTGTAACTGCATTTACGTGACAGTCTTGCAAAGACAAAACTGCACGGACAGTGAACAGGTCAACGGTGGCCCCGTGTAGTCTGGGGGGGCAGGAGTGGTTATGGAATCATTCTATATCCTGATGGAGTGGTGTTGTACAACGGTATGTGTTTGTTGTACAATGGTACGGTATGTTGTACAACGGTACGGTATGTTGTACAATGGTATGATATTGATCACACAACCAAACACTTCGATGAGCTTTTACTGTATGCAAATTATACCATAATAAAATAAATGAATAACACAGATATATTTTGCTCCTCGCTCAGTGTATTTGAAGCGATGCCTGCCTACGACACTGGTTTTCCTTTCTCTGTGGTCTGTGTGTCCTCGTTTTCTCCCTTCTGCCCTGCTGGCTCCATTCTGGTCTCTCATAGATGTCTCTCTTCCATACACCCCCTCCCATCAAGCTGTCCAAACCCTCCGAAATGACACAGTTCTGCGGCATTCTGTTCTGACTCTTTTCTGGCCCTACTCTCCTGTTCACTGGTTTCTTCAGCCTACAGGTTGATGACTCACCCATCTCCCAAGACGTGTCACCTGACCTACGGGCTCACCTATGATGTTATCTTTGGACGTCTCGCCAATACCTGTCCTGTGTGCTGGAAACTTCACCTCCCTGCAGTGTCCTCTGGATTGGCAGAAAGCATCCCGATTTCACCCTGAATGCAGGAGAAACTCAGACCTTGTCCTCTGACATCTTTCCCTCCACCTCCCTCCACACTTCTTGACAAATGAACAGCCAGGACTGATTCTACTTTCTACTCTTTGGATGAGCCCTGGAACCTGCTCCCTCCTCTCTGCATGTACTCTGCTGCCTGGGTCCAGATCCCATCCTTCTCTCCGGGGTCCCTGTGCTAACTTCCAGCTCTTCTCTCCCTGTCTCTCATCTTGCTCTTTCCCATCAGCCTCTTATTCGTTGGAATAACATGCACAGAGTCCCTTGGGTGTCTCACTCTTTAACGCTTGATTTCAAGGGCTTCCCAACCCAGTCAGTAGACGCCGAACTCCTCGCAAGTACTTCAGCCAGAAGATGCTGATGAGAACAGCTCTTCAAGTGCTGAGTTAAAAAAAGAATCATTTATTGTTATTAAGTGCTGGAGACTGAGTCTACAAAGATGAATCATATTCTGTGCTGTCCTCAAGGAACCCGAGAAGTAAATACATTTAATAAAAGGCTCCTCACCCCTCGCCCTCAGAGGCAGCCTCTGCTACACCAGCACTTTTGAAATAAATGGGTCGGTAAAGAGAGTGTGTGTCGTCGGGAAGTGGTTTGCCTGTCTTTATCTTTGATTTTCCCTGAAGTAAGACTGTAATTTTGCTGTCTTTTTCAAGTTGAAAAAATCGATGCTGAATTTAAGTCATTCCTCTATGTTGACTCAAACAAACAAACAAAATCACTGTTTACAGTGAGGAATAAACTCAAATCAAACGTTCAAGAAGTACACTGGTCAACACTACCCCAAATGCACATATTTATTCTTTTTTTCTCAGCGTTACCAAGGTATCATTGACAAATAAAATTGTAAAATATTTATGAAAGAGCACAATGTGAAGATTTGACACACGTATACCTTGAGAAAGGATTTCCCCCACGTCCATCACAAAAATATTTACCTTTTTAATTATTTTGGTGACAACATTCAAGTTCTACTCTTCTGTCAAATTTCAGTTATACAGTACCGTGGTGTCAACTATAGTCACCATGTTATATGTTGAATCCACAAACCTTTTTCATCTTACAGCTGAAAAGTTTGTACCCTTTAACCAACCTTTCCCTACTTCCCACACCCCCTGGCCCTGGGCAATCACCATTCTAGTCTCTGTTTCTTTGAGTTTAACTTTTTTGGTTTTTAGATTCCACATCCTCCAAGTCCAACCATGTTGTCACAAATGACAGGATTTCCTTTTATTTAAAGGCTGGATAATATTCCATGGACTATGGTGTATATATATATATATATATATATATATATATATATATATATATATATATATATATATACACCATATTTTTTGATCCGTTCATCTGTTGATGGACATGAAGGCTGCTTCCATACCATGGCTATTGTGAATAATACTGCAATGAACATGGGGGTGCAGGTGTCTCTTAGAGATATGACTTGTTTCCTTTAGATACAGACCCAGAAGTGGGATTGCTGGATCATATGGTAATTCTATTCCAAATTTTTGATAGGTTAAGAAAATGGAAGGAAGGAGGGATTAAGATAAAGATGGTTAAAGAAAAACAATTATTCGTGACATTTGTTAAAATGGCAAGGCAGACTTTAAGGACTGTCTTGAATATATAGGGACCACTGCAATGGGGTCTTGTAGCAGGGGAGAGAGATTGGCCTCAACTCCAAACACAACAAGGAAAGCCGAGAAGCGGAGTGTCTGTTTGGGGGTGGCAGGGGTGGGGTCAGGGGTGGATGGAAAATCACCAAGAGGGTAGGGGAATCCTTTGTAAACAGACCTAAGGAGTATTATCCTGAAAGCAGGCAAGGGTGATCAGATAGCATCTGCGGGTTGGCGGGGGTTGCGAGTTGAGGGGAGTGATCAGATATCAAGGGTGGGAGATTCTAGCTAAACCAACTTGACAGAATTTTTGCTAAAACTGTGCTCCTGGAGGACCTGCCCAAGGATGGAGCCCAGTCCGATTCAGAGGGGTCTGACTAGAGTTTGGCCAAGAAGAGAATCTTTGTCAAGATTTCCTACATTTGCAAAGCAAAGGTCAGAAAGGTGCATTATGAAATAACAATAATAGCAAACTCTTTCTGCAGCGCTCACAGCACCCCATGTGATGTTTGACGCACGTCATATATATTCCTGAAATTCTCACTGCAGCCATAAAATAGTTCCTTGTCGTATCCCCATTTTACAGCAAAAGAAAATAACCTAGAACGTAAGTCACCTGCATGAGAGCATACATTTAGTAAGGGCAGAACTAACATTATTAACCAGGCAGCCTAACGCCATAGTTTACCTTGTAATCATTGTAATACCTTAAGAAACTGGCCAAAGTGAAAAAAAAGTGAAATATTAATATTTAATGCCAGGAATCTTATAATTGCAAAAAAAATTTTTTTAAAAGAGAGGAGAATAATGGTTTCTTAAAACCACTTCACAGAGGAAAAGGCTATTATGAATAGAAACAATTCTGTAAAGAGTAATCTTAAAAAAGGACGTTTATATTGACAAAAAGAGATCTCTTTGGCGCTTACTAAATACGGACAAAACAGGATGGACACACGAGTGTCCTCAATCTTTGGGCCAACAGTCTCTCCCTTAGAAGGCCTCTTGCCTTAGAATGGAGTGCATTCACGCATAATGACCTCAAAACTTGGAAATCATATTTCAAGGAAACTCACTCCATTTTTAAACTAAGCACACATAAAATATGGCCACTTCTATTTCCAAAAGTACTTCACTTTGACAGACCTGGCAAAGTATGTGGTATATGAGGTTGTTTGTCAAAAACTCACAAACTGTGTCCTAATAATCTTTGTTTTTTTTCCCCTTTTACCAGAGAAAATATGGGGTGCCATATATCGGAGAATGTTAAATAAGTACCGTCGGGTTTTTGTTTTTGTTTCTCCATGAGAGAGAGAAAAAGTGGGAATGCTCTTTCTTACGCCAAGTACTTCTTCATTATCTTTCAACACTTAACAAACACACAACAGAACAGAGGCAAGAAGATAATTCTGTACCTTCAGCTTCCAGGGGATCTCATACCAAGTACGGAATGACCTTGGGCCGCTGAATCCAGTTTCTTGAAATGAAAATATATGGAGGAAAATCACTGCAGTACCTTCAGGATGGACCTTCTCTAACTGAGCTGAACGCTATGCGGACTTCAGAGGACAGACACCCCCCCTCCAGGGACACACACACACACACACACACACACACACACACACACACACACAAACCGTGCCCTCCGCCTGCCTCTAGTGTGTAGAAAAACTTTACCTCCTAGACCTTCCCCGAGTTCCAAAGAATAAATTTAATTGGAGAAGTGAGAAAATGCAGAAGCAAAGGAAAAGTCAGCAAGAGAAAATAACACCAGTTTAGCCATTCAACAAAGTCAAGGACCTTTGGTTCTTCCTCAAGGGCTATAGATCATCTTCTGAGCCACGTCCTTTGAGCTGTTTTGCAGATACTGAAAGCCCCACCAGGCGGAAGAAGTTAACTGTATGCTGCCCACAAGCACGCAGACCCCAGACCGGTTGGAACCAGAGGGCTCATGATGTCAATGGCCTTAAAACGGCCTGTTTTTAAAATTTATCGTATCAGAAATCATATTCAGGTAATATGACTGTGAACGATTTTATGGTAATTAATACTTCAAAACGGAGAATCAGCAGAGTGATAAACCTTTTCTGTATGTTTTATTTCACTTTGTTGCAGTATTTCTATCACTATAGCAACATAATCTGGAGAGTCACCCTTTGTGAGTAAAAGATTTTTCCCAGGGGGGGAAAAAAAAAAAAATCCGTGTGTGGGCAAAGATTCTAGTAGAACTGTGGATCAGTAATACTGTACCTGGCCTTTTCCCCTGAACTTTTAAATGTTTGTCTAGAGCTTGAACATCAAGAGAGGCACGCTAATAAAACAGGGTAGGAGTATGGTCACTTGTCAGACTCAAAACCATAACTGCATTTGATCAAGAGTCCTTATACCTCATGCTACAAAAAGAAAACAAAATCTCCACTGACTAGAGAGTGGCTGTCCCCCAGAGTGTGACAGTGAGTCAGGACAGGAACACACGGGGGCCCTAGAAAAGCCCTCACCGGTCATTTTAAGTGACCACTGCGTGGTGTGACAGTCCATCAATCTCCTACAGCCCGAGGGGAGAGTATCCACTCACGTCTTTGTGTGATTTACCGTCTTGCTTTGAGTCCCCGAATCCCTTGTTTGAGGAACTGCTTTGTGACAAGGAAGGCCAACTGGAAGGTACGTGCGGGGGACCCACCCTTTTCCTGTGTGAAATGTGTCCCTCGGACGGAAGACGGTAGACACGTGGTCTTCCCCGCCCCGATGACTCAGTGGGTTACATTTTCCAAGGTGCGACGTTATCCCTGGACCAGGGTCAGGGTGAGAACATCTCTATAGAGACATGAACTAGGGAATGGAACGACGGCGGAACTTCTGAGCCTCTTCCTGACACAACTTAAAACCTGAGCTCCATCAAATCAGAACATTTTGCTTGAGCTGCTGACATTTTAACCTCCAGCTACACGATCTCAGAGAAAGGAAGGTTTTTGTCGAGTAGGTGGAAGTCACCATGGACAGAAGGAAGAGAAAGAACCTACCGCTTCACCTAAGACATTCCCCCTAGCGCTCCTTAGAGCCACAGTGAGACTTCTTATAGGCGCAGAATATGAGCTACAAGTAACAAAATGACCTGGGACAGTCTTTATGGAGAAGATCAGTTTCATGTAGTCTTGGGAATTCACCATTTGCTGGATAGCCAGGAGGCTTCCTTGTGCATCGGAGTTCAGCACTAGCCTGTGCGGGGACTCGGGGCTAATTAGAGAAAGTGTCTCCTCTTATGCAAAGCCTCCTGACTCAAGAGACAACGTGGGCCCCTCACCAGCCGTGCAACCCCTCACCCCGCCCCCGCTATGCAGCAGGGTCTACAGTGCCCACGTCTGCCCTTTGCTCAGGGCATGGAGCTGAGCATCACGCTGCGTGTGACTTCTGCCCTGGGACAGCCTGTGACGGTCCTGCTATGCATGGAAGTGCCTTTTCCCTTATGCTGTTTGAAGGTTGCCAGGACACACCACCCCAGAGTCAGCCTCTTTGGCATAGCGATTATGGTGAGCCACAGGCAACCGAGAACCAGCCGACACGGGAAAAGCTCTTTCCATCCCTCTAAGCGCCTCCAAACAGAGTATATAAGCTCCCCCCTTTGGATAGGAGGTTTACATTGATAAAGAAAATTCCCACTTGTAAAGACGTTTCTGACCAGGAACAGAGGTGCTCCTGGAGACGTTGCTTGCCCCTGAGAGGCTCCAATCTCCATAGGAGACCTGACCTTGTTTATCATACGTGCCCTCCCCACCCCTGCCCAGAGCCTGCCTACCAGAAGATCAAACCCCTTTTTCTCAGTTTAGCCTAAAATGCTGTAAAGTCCTCAATCATCTTGCCGCTTCCTCAACCTGTGCTTCTCTCTGTGAAACACCAGTGCATTAAAACTGGGGTTTTTTCCCTCTTGTTAATCTGTCTTTATCAGTTTGATTCACAGCCATTGAAACTAGGGTAGAAGGAAAAAAGATCTGTCCTCCCCTACATGTTCAAAAAAAGCATCCTTTAAGAAGAGAGAGAAAAAGGACTGTACGTGTATGTGTATATGCACGTGTATGTGTGTGTATGTGTGTGCATGTGTGTGTGCGTGTGTGTGTGCGTATGTGTGCGCGTGTGTGTGCATGTGTGTGTGTACGTGTGCATGTCTGTGCGTGCGTGTGTATGTGTGTGCGTGTGCATGTGTGCATGCTTCATTGTTGTCCCCAGGCTCTCTGTATTACTCAGAAGCTCTCCTGCTCTGTGCTTAGATCCTGTCTGTGATGACAAATGTCTTTATTGGGAAGGAACCACCTGCTCCGTGGACCTATTTTGGTCCCGTTGGCTGAGCCAGCACTTCTGTATTAACCGTGTAGTTCCCACCTTCCCTCTCACCTCCTCAGCAGGAGAGACACTGCTGGACAAAATCCATCATGAACACGTCCAAGCATAAAATGTGTTCTTACACCGTGAGAACGGACTTACGCATGTCCAAGCCTAAAATGTGTTCTTACACCATGAGAACGACTTAGGCATGTCCAAGCGTAAAATGTGTTCTTATACCATGAGAACGGATTTAGGCGTCAGTGGGTTAGTGAACTACTTCTATACAGAAACACATTACACCCAACTGACCATGCTTTTACCCTGTCTGCTTCCCTTTCTGAAAACAACAGGCAGATACCTCTCCGTTACACAGTTAGGGAATGGAACTCACCTCCAGAATAGACCTAAGCCTTTTCAACTGGGAAACAACTCTTGTTATACTGCAGCAGAAGGGGAGCCAACGTACAAGTAATTGGTACAAGATACACAACAGTTTTTTACAAAGTAATCTGATCAGAAACAGTAGCCACATACTGGCTGTAGGTCTTAGTGGGCAACTGCAGAGAAGATTAGTTTAGAGCTTAAAACACTGACTCTTCACTGAGATCATCTAATTGGTTCAGATTCCCTCCCCACCCCGCTTCCCCACCTTTCTCTTTTACGTTCATCCTCAGGTGTAGGTGGACCCAGCCCTAACCTAAGATGCTTCCAGCTCCTACGCAATCCACCCCACCCCCACTGTACGCCACTGCTGTTCAGATTCCCACACTTTAGTTATCTTTGCCTTTCAGGTACATGGGAAGGGACTGCAGGAGCTGAGGCTCCCCGAAATGTGCCACTTTTGCGTGGGCATTATTTTGTGCCAGAGGCAATCAAGGCCCTGCAGGTTCAAGGGAAACTACTACCCCTCCCTAACTACTTAGAATAATTTAAATGGTTTATTTTTTCCCCCAAAGAGTTATTCCCAGAGATAAATGTTAGCTAAGCAACCCCATCTACCTGGCAGGGCAAACATCTAATTACCCAACATCCACTCTTCTTCTTCTCATCCTGTGAATGGCCCTCCTGTCTTTGGAAGGGCAGGCCCCATCCCATTCCTTCACCCACGGCGGTGCACAGACCTCCTTCGACCCTTCTGTCTCTGAGCCTCTCGGGAATGTGGGGTCTCTGAATCTCATGTGAGTGGGAGTATGTACACAGTTAAATTTGACTTTCCCCTGTCCATCTGTCTCATGTCCATTTAGTTCTTAGACCGGTCAGAAGAACCTAAAAGGGTAAAATTTTCTTCCTCCCCGACAGGACTTGATAAATATTTTCTTCAATTCACCTAACCTTTGTTAAGTATCGCCTTGAACGACTGTTTCCAAACTCTGTCCCGGAAGAAGTAATGCTTTATTCACAAGAGCTCACTGTTGATGAGATTATCCAATTATTGTTCTTCCCCTGAAAGAAAAAAAAAAAAAAAACGGGGATCCCTGGGCAGCTGGTGGTGTGTGTGTGTGTGTGTGTGTGTGTGTGTGTGTGTGTGTGTGTTTTAGAGAGAGAGAGGGAGAGAAGGGAGGAGGGGAGAAGGAAGTAGGTGCTAATTTGACGGAAGCTGAATGCAGAAAGAAAAGACGGCAAACACATAAGCCCCCACTATAATTTTTCCTGGTGGTAGAACTGGTTCTGGAATGTGAGGCTGGGGTCAGGAATATCCACTTCTCCCTCTCAAGTCAGCCCAGCTGATGCTGCTGGCCATGTCTGCCAGAGGAATGACCCACACCCTGATACTGACCTAGCTAGTCCTACCTTGGGGCACCCTGGTCATGTCTGTCCAGTTTCACCCAACACTTCTGTCAAGTGCTCCTTTTCGGACTTAAATTTCTGGAGTAATTCACACATTATAGCTCTGATTCCTCCACATGTTACCTAAGAAAAGAGACTATTCCATCCACCACCCTCCCAACACACATACACAGAGTACAGGCAGAGTCTACCCTCTGCAGAGCAAACATGGTGCGCAACTTAGGCTAGGAAAAGATCTCCAAACTTTCACAAGTTTTCATTGCTGTTTGTTTGCTTTCATATGTCAGTTCTCCAACAAGATAAATGAGGGCTGGTGGCGGGGCTTGAAACCGGTGGTCCTTAACTGGGGATGATTATGCCCCCTTCCCCCTGGGAAATCTGGCAATTCCTGGACACATAACTTGATGGGAAAGGGGTACTACTGGCATCTAGTAAGTAGAGACCAGGGTTGCTATGAAACACCCCACAGAGCACAGAACAGTCCCTCAACAACCAAGAATGATCCAGCCCCAAATGTCAGCAGTGCCACGGGTAAAAAAAACCATGCCCTACGTCTATGTATGGAAAACTCACCAATATCAACTGGGCACAGGTAGCAGGACACCAGTGCTTGAGAAAGAAGTAATCACCATATCCCTGAAACCTCAGCTATCCATTTTACTAGCACACATCAGATATTTAACAGTGGAATGAAATCCATTCTGTTACTTCCTAACTCCTATGACTTCAATGCTCTATTTTTTTTAATAGATCTTTATTGGAGTATAATTGCTTCACAATACTGTGTTAGATGTCAAAGTATACTACAAAGCTACAGTAATGAAGACAGTATGGTACTGGCACAAAAACAGAAATATAGATCAATGGTACAGGATAGAAAGCCCAGAGATAAACCCACGCACATATGGTCACCTTATCTTTGATAAAGCAGGCAAGGATATACAATGGAGAAAAGACAGCCCCTTCAGTAAGTGGTGCTGGGAAAACTGGACAGCTACATGTAAAAGAATGAAATTAGAACACTCCCTAACACCATACACAAAAATAAACTCCATAAGACCTAAATGTAAGACCAGACACTATAAAACTCTTAGAGGAAAACATAGGAAAACACTCTTTGACATAAACCACAGAAGATCTTTTTTGACCCACCTCCTAGAGTAATGAAAATAAAAACAAAAATAAACAAATGGGACCTAATTAAACGTCATTGCTCTATTCATAGACCGTTGACCCCAAGACAGTGAATCAGAGAAAACCCCTATAGAAATGCCAGATGGCAACATTCTATGATGGCTTATGGAAATATGGGTATCATCTCCTAGAGAGGAAAGTGGCCTCACCTACCACAGACCTTAAGAAATATTCATGTCTTCTGACACAGTCAGTGTATCTCTACGAATTACATTCATTCTAACACTTAATTACATTTAACTTTCTGTAAACTGACAGGCCCAAGTAACAAGTTTTCTAAAATGCCTCCCAGGGTGAATATTCTATAATTAATATCCAGGAATGTGAGTTTACATAGCTCTAGAGGAAACAAAAGATCTTTAAGGGGTGAATGTAAACATTCTTAATGGTCTCCTCCTGACACAATACAGAACAGTGTCAGTTTGGAGTCTTTATGTTGGTTTGTTTGGTTAATTGATGGGTTACCTATACTTAAAAAAGTCAAAAGCCTGTTTCTTTAAGACTTCAAAACGATGGAGGTGTGGACCTCAGACATTTATCTTCCCACTCCCCATCGACAGGACTGTTCTCTTCCAAATCTCTTGAATGATTTCCCAGCCTCTGTCTCCTTCCCAACCTCTGTCTCTGATCAGCTCTATTTAGCTGACTCATTTGACTACTCTCCTAGCCACTATAACTCAACACCAAATTTCTTTCCTCAGTGGGAAAAACAAACATTTACAAAGAAGTAGGTGTCCGGCAACAGGAAAGCTAAAGGAGCAAGTTTGGGTCAGCTTCCACACAGACCAGAGACCACTCAGAACACACACTCCACCCCTGGACCCAGACTCAGCTGTTTGCAATCTGCAGGCATTTTACTGAGCCTGTGCTCTAGAGCCCGCAAGCCACTACTGAAGCCCGCGTGCCTAGAGCCCGTGCTCCACAAGAGACGCCACCGCAATGAGAAGCCCGCGCACCGCAACGAAGAGTAGCCCCCGCTCGCCGCAACTAGAGAAAGCTCGTCTGCAGCAACAAAGACCCAACGCTGCCAAAAAATAAATGAAATAAATTAATTTTTAAAAAAAGATTTAAAAAAAATTAAAAATGCATCTATACGTCAATGTGAAGATATTTGCATTCACTGCCACAGAGCTGAGTGACATTTTTCTTGTTGTGCCATGTTAAGTTTTGTTTTGTTTGAAGTTTGCTTTCTGCTACTACTACTACTACTACTACTACTACTACTACTAATGTATAGCTTCACTGCTTGGTCCTATAGAAAAGTAAGCATGGATGAGGTTCAGAAGTACTGACCAAAGAAGGCCCCATTCCTACTACAGCGAACAACTTCCCTTGTCTGGGAAGATACAAGAAAAAAGCACTTCAAGTGATACAGAAAAGGTAAGGATTGAGGGGACAGTGTCTTCAGGAAGAATTGATAGGCATGAAGGGTACAGAATGTACTTTTTTTTTTTTTTTGAGTAAGACTGTCACTTTATTTTTTTATATTTTTTAAATTAATTTTTATTGGAGTATAGTTGCTTTACAATGTTGTCTTAGTTTCTGCTGTACAGCAAAGTGACTAAGTAATACGTACACAGAATGCACTTATTGATAAAGGAATTGGACAAGGCTGTTTTCCTAACATGATAATCGGGACCCAGGAAGTCTTTGTCTTTTTTTTAAATCAGCCTTTCTTCACTTGGGGACGAGGACAGTGAAATGACCTAAACATGAGTCCCACTTCAAATGGTTCTGTGGGCTCTAAGTCACTTGAGCTGTTGGTCTGACGGAAAAGTGCTGCCACAAACGTGAGAACCAGAGAGACAGTGACAGGACCTTCCTCACTTGTACATCCTTCATATCCAGTTCTTATTAGTTGCTCAACAAACCTCATTAAATCCAAGACTGATTGAACATATGAATGACAGCAGAGCTCACATTGTTACCATATACTTGTCAGGGTTCTAAGCCCTATCACCAAGAAGGAGGGTAATTCAACCTGGACCGCCCAACTAGGAAGCACTGGAGCCTGTGCATAAACTCAGGACGTCTTAGAGGTGTTTGCTTAAGACATCGCAATAACAGTTCAAGACTAACTATTATGGATGGAAATAATCTAAGTGTACATTGATGGGTGAATGGATAAAGAAAATGTGGTACACACACACACACACACACACACAGAGGAATATTATTCAGCCATGAGAAAGAAGAAATACTCCCATTTGTGACAATATGTGAGGTGACAGATGTTAACTATATTTATTATGGTGACCTTTCACAATGAATACAAATACTGAGTCATTATGTTCTACACCTGAAACTAATATAATGTTATAGATCAATTATATATCAATAAAAAAGCAGCTTTTTTTTTTAAGTTTGAGACTCATGTTTTTTCCCATGTGTACATGTGATAAAATATCTCACACACTTAACAATAATGGAAAGCTCATAAGAACAGAGCAATTGACACTCAGAAGGTGTATGCAAATCAAAATAATCCACAGCATTAAACAAACCCTGCTAGGTGTCAGCAAACAAGTATATGGGCCCTCTTATTATGCAATCACCAAATAAAACACAAGACATAAGCTATTACAGCAAGGAGTCCAAGGCAGGCGATTCTACGTCTAGGCAGCTAGGAGAAGGGAATTTAAAGCATGTCACATGGTCATGAATGCTCAAATTCTAAGGACTAGATTCTGTAAGAACCGGCAGTTAAAATTCACAGAGTGAGCTGAGTCAGCCTTCATCTGCATGTCGGACGACAAGGCTCAGAGAAGGCACCCAGCTCCATCACCAGCGCCCAAGTGGTCCAGTCGGGAAAGAAGCCTGGTGGGGAACAGGAAGCCCTTCCTTTAAGAGAAGCCTGATGCAAAAGCCAGCAACGTAGCCTGTGAATTTAAGCATTCTGAACAAGAGTAAAGAAAGACATACAATTCGCTAGTTCTTAATTGCTCCACTTATTCAATTATTTATTCATGTATACCTTTATTCACTCTTTCTGCAAATGATTATTGATCACCAGGTAGAGCAGCGCTTCTCAAACTTTGATGAGCATACAAGTCACCCAAGGATCTCATTAGAATGCAGGTCTGACTCAGGAGGTCTGGGGCAGGGCGTGAGATTCTGCACTTCTCACAGCCTCCTGCGTGATGCAGACATTTCTGGTCTGTGGACAACCCTGTCCCAGGCACATGAGACACTAAGAGGAAGAGGCCACAGTCCTTCTGGTTCAAGGATGGCCTCTACCAGACTAGGAAAAGAAAAAGAAAATCAATGAGGTTTTCCTCAAAGGTTCTCGCACTCTCCACCTGACTAGGAGACTCAGCAAAAAAGTATATCCTTTTTATTCTCTCATATTGTATGATATTATGCTATATTCTATCATAACGTATAAATGCACACGTACCCACGTGGTCGCAGAGGAAAATTATCCTTTAATCCAATCTGGTTTGGAATGTGTTAGGAAGGTCTCCTCCCTCCCTCCCAACGGTCTATTCTCTGAACAGCACCACTGTATGAGTATCTAGGAGTGTGTGTGTGTGTGTGTGTGTGTGTGTGAGAGAGAGGGAGAGGGAGAGGGAGAGGGAGAGGGAGAGGCAGAGGCAGAGGCAGAGGCAGAGGGAGAGGGAGAGGGAGAGGGAGAGGGGGAGAGAGGGAGAGAGGGAGAGAGGGAGAGAGGGAGAGAGGGAGAGAGGGAGAGAGGGAGAGAGAGAGAGAGAGAGAGAGAGAGAGAGAGAGAGAGAGAGAGAGAGAGAGAGAGAGAGATATTTATCCTAGCTCAGGATGGACAGGAATAGTCAAGGTCCCTGGAAACAGCCTCTTCTGGCTCCCATGGTCTCCTGGGCAGTGCATTCTGAATATCTGCCAGGTCCCTACTGCCCCGCTGGCATTCTCCACGGAAACGTGGCGAGCTGGTCACTCCAGCCCCAGTCAGGATCTGGTAGTCCTCTCCAGCTGGCTTGGCCTCAATTTACCCTTCCTGGTACTACGGACCCTGTCCTCCCTCTGGCCCCTTCGCCAGGAAGGCTAGCCCCGTCTTTGCAAGTGTGTTGGGGGAGGGAGTGATCATAGCCCTCACCACAGGGACACCCACGACAGCCCAAAGATAATCAGTCCAGCTCTCTTCCTCCTGTAAGATAGGAAGAAAACATTTCCGCTACCCTTTTAGGTTCAGTAGCTGGCACATGCAAATTAAGCCAACAAAACCCAAATTAACAAAAGGAAATGTATACAGATTTTACTGATGTTAGTAATTTTACCTGTATGCGGAGCTTCACAGAAAAGAAATGAAAACCCCAAAGAGTGAGTTAGACCCACGAACTTTTATATATATATAATATATATATCTTGTTTGTTTGTTTTGGCCGCGCTGTGTGGCATGCGGGATCTTAGTTCCCCAACCAGGGATCGAACCTGTGCCCCCTGCAGTGGAAGCACAGAGTCCTAACCCCTAGACCACCAGGGAAGTCCATATCTATCTACCTATCTACCTATCTATCTATCATCTATCTATCTATCTATATCTATATATCTATATATATATCATTTTAACCAAGGACGATAAACTGTGGATAAGTGACTAGATATTGAAAGAAGAGTTTTAACTTCTGGGGGTGGTAATACATGGGAAGGTAAATATCTGAGGGAAACTTAAGGGTTGTTTAGTAAGGTTTGTTATACAGAATCAAGCTGGTACCCTCTGCAGTAATGAGTCATCTCCCAGGATTAAGAGTTGTTCTCTTCAGCTGAAAGAAGAGTTTTACAAAGGAAAATGTGTTACCCTTATAAAGATAATGTATGGCCTGCTTTGGGGCAGAAAGGAAGAGGGCAGATTTCCTCCTGTGTCTACTGTTTTTTGTTTTTGTTTTGTTTTTATTTTGTTTTTGGCCTGGAGTGCGGCATGTGGGATCTTAGTTCCCTGACCAAGGACCACAGGACTGCCAGGGACATCCTGTGTCTACTGTTCTTAACTGCCTTCAGCTCCAAATAATCCTTATGCCAATGTGGCATGTTTTGGGGCGGCATATCCCCTTCGTTTGCAATGTCAGAAGCTGAATATGATTAACTCTTTTTTTCTTACTATTCTCTGGTAAGAAACACGCTCTTCTTCAGCCCAAAATATCTTCGTTTGGCATTTTGTGGGTGTGACTAAGGACCTCCAGCTCTTGAAAGTTTCAGGCACCAGAGGTCAGCTTAGCTTCCCCCATTATGTACACAGCCATCATCCAGAAAATCCCTAACCTTTTCAAATTTAAAGTAGCTGTACTCGCGCTCATTTGCTCGGAGGCTGTCTTTTCCTCCAGACCGTATGTGCTGGGAGATTGAAGACGAACGTCCAGCCCTAGCAGGCTCCGTGACCCAAGAGGCACGTCTGTGGGTTACGTATCACAGTGATGGATGACATCTGCCCAATGCTCACCACGTCCTCGTCCACGCCGCCTTCTAGGCACTTGATCTGTGTTAATTTATTTAATCCTCCCAACAACTGACAAAGTGAAATGAGGTCTGGCGCCATCTGCATTTGAGAGTTGAGGAAACAGTACTACCCAGGCGAGCAGGATTCAGGCTTAAGCAGTCGGCTGTCACCCCAAGGGGACTAAACTGAGGGGTGGGGAGGAGGAGAAAAAGGTGCTCAAGCAATGAACTATCCACAATTCTTCCAAGTCTTCCGTTTCATACGTAAATGTCACATATATTTTGCATTCTACTCCCTTCCTCAGAGTTTAAAACCTTTTTCTGCAGGAAAATCAAAGCCTCAGGATGATCTCCCTTTTTTATTTCCAGCTCAGTGTCCTGACTGCTGCTTATCGGGGGGCTTGGGACAGGGTATGAGAGCCCAAGTGATTGTGGAATAGGAAAAATAATAAAAATTTGGGTCTGATATGAAAGATTTATTTCCCTGTTTCACATAGTTTTTGAGAGAGGCATTACTTCCCCCAGATTTCCCCCAGATTTTTGGCCACGATTTTCAGACTGTTTTTGTGGTTTGTTTTTTTTTTTTTTGATGTAGACCATTTTTTAAGTCTTTAATGAATTTGTTACAATATTGCTTCTGTTTTATGTTTTGGTTTTTTGGCCGCGAGGCATCTGGGATCTTAGCTTCCCGACCGGGGATCGAACCTGCACCCTCTGCACGGGAAGGCAAAGTCTTAACCACTGGACCACCAGGGAAGTCCCCAGACTCTTTATATCCATTTACTATATAAGGGAACAACTGCCAAGACTGTGTGGGGAGAGCAAAACTTGCCATCCCTACCCTATGTCTCTTAGGCAAGTGGATTATTTTGAGCTGAATACAATCAAGGCCCAAAAGACTAAGGAAGAAACTTTGACCACCCCCTTAGCTGCCTAAAATAATTTAGATAAAGGGGCTCTTTCTGGAACAGAGCATCACCAAATATGTCTGCAAAGACTATGGACCAGGTGGGGTGAGGGAAACTCAGCAGGGCCTGGAGATCAGGGTCCACTCCGTGTCCCACTGTCTCTGCAGGCCCAGCAAACACTTGTTTACAAACGTTGGCTTCTCCATCTCCATGGGAACTGCCTTCCTCCCCTTTGAAGTCCCAAACCACTCTCCCCAATATGCTCTTTTGTCTTTAGCTGAAGATGGCACTTAAAGGGAGGGTTAGGGCCATTTTGGTTTCCCTGGGTCTCACCTATGTATACATGTTATTCAACTTTTGTTTCATTTTCTCCTGTTAATCTGTCTCATGTCTGTTTAATTCCGAGACCAGCCAGAATAACCAACAACTGCAAGGCCATGTTTCTGATAGTGCAATTTCATTAAGATCATCGTAAACAGTTGAGATGAGCTTGGGTGCAGAACCTTACCACACACGATTAAAGATGCTTGTCATGCATTTTGTATACACAGATATAGGGATAATATATAGATAATATAGATAATATATTGCCATGCATATGTGTATACACATATGTAATGAGTGCATAACAGAAATAAATATCCTAACTTCCATGTGCACTCTCTCTGGACTCAAACCCTCAGGGAATCTCTTGACCTGGTGTGTTTTAATTTGGTTTTATATCAGCACTCAATTTAGCATTGATGCCAGGTCAGACTGAGTGATGTGGTTAAGCCACCCACAACTGAAAAAAAATCTTTGTCTTCATTGATCAGGAATTTTTAAATCTGTTGAATACATACTACTCTCCAATGCCATAATGTGGACATAATGCCATACTACTCTCCAATGCTAATCCACTCCTGGAACACAGAACTCTTCTCCTCTGTTCTATTTACTTCATTCCCTTTTCAAGCCATGATGCCCTCAGCAACTGACAAACGAATGTCATTGTGTTCTGAACAAATACACTTCAATTTCAATCGCACTGCACAAACAGAGGATGATCCCAAAGATGGCAAAACGTAGCTGGAGAGGTAAAAACAAATAAACACTTGTATAACCTTTTAAAACACAACACAAAAGCAAAACACTCTTAGTTAGAAACGTGGAGAAATTTCCTTAACCTACCCTATCGTTTTTAAATTCCACCACCTGTTTCTTTCTCCTTCAACATAATGCAAACAGTACAATA
Source organism: Balaenoptera borealis (assembly GCF_965194805.1). Classification (NCBI taxonomy): domain Eukaryota; kingdom Metazoa; phylum Chordata; class Mammalia; order Artiodactyla; family Balaenopteridae; genus Balaenoptera; species Balaenoptera borealis. The sequence goes on along the minus strand of NC_138881.1, from coordinate 5,590,296 downwards.
ATCAATGTTTTTTGAGCCTGATATTAAACAAACCATTATGGCTTTGATGATAGCAAAAATAAGTTACCCTTACTATCACATAATTTTTCTAAATGACCAAATAATTCGTGGCCAACAAGTTATGGACAAAACTGTGAACACTGAAAATCATGATTTATGGGAACCTCCCTGGTGGTCCAGTGGTTAAGAATCCGCACTTCTGGGCTTCCCTGGTGGCGCAGTGGTTGGGAGTCCGCCTGCCAATGCGGGGGACATGGGTTCGAGCCCTCGCCTGGGAAGATCCTACATGCCGCCGAGCAACTGGGCCCGTGAGCCACAATTACTGAGCCTGCGCGTCTGCAGCCTGTGCTCTGCAACAAGAGAGGCCGTGATAGTGAGAGACCCGCGCACCGCGATGAAGAGTGGCCCCTGCTTGCCACAACTAGAGAAAGCCCTCGCACAGAAACGAAGACACAACACAGCCATAAATAAATTAATAAATAAATTAATTAAAAAAAAAAAAAAGAATCCGCACTTCTACTGCAGGCGGCAGGGGTTCCATCCCTGGTCAGGGAACTGAGATCCCACGTGCCACCTGGTGCGCCACCCCGCACCCCCAAAAAATCATGATTTATGAGGAATTTTCAGTCACATGGAACAATATTTGTGACGAAATATTCAGAGGGAAAACAGTATACTATGAATGTATGCATTATGTTTATACCATTTTATTATAATTAGACAATGGATAGATACATGATTGAAAGACATGGATAGATACATACTCAGATGCATAAACATAATTAAAAAAAAAAAACAGAAAAAAGGAAAAGCTGTAGGAGAGATACCAAAATCATAGCTATTTAGTGACGTACAGAGGAATTTTCCTAAAGAATCATTTTACTAAAGAGTTCACGGAACCTGGAAGCATCAATTCATCTTGATCACTTGAGTTACGATTCATGACTTTACCCCCAGGAGGAAATTTAGGTGGCTGTATATGCATATCTGTGCATGTGTGCCTGCTCACCAGGATTTTCTCCTCAAAGTGGTTCAGACTAATAATACGCAGGGAATATTAAGGTCAAATACTTGATACCCTTTTTCCCACTTCCAGGGTCACATGCTGTTTAAATATTCAAGGCTATTGTAGTCACAATGATGAGTAAATAAAATTCAGGCCCCATGGGAATGACAATAAATAGTACTTGTAAATAGATGTCATATACACACATGCACACACATATACACACAGAGACATATATACACATATATGTGTGTGCACATATCTACTTATGTGTATATGTCACACGCTGTATAACACTCAAGGCTCTGTTAGTCACAATGATGCTCGATAAATAAAATTTAGCAATTAAGCCACGTGGGAATAACTATAGAATACGACTTGTAAATACAATATATATACACCCACATATATACACAGACACAAAGAGACATATAGGGACTTCCCTGATGGCACAGTGTTAAGAATTGCCTGCCAGTGCAGGGGACAAGGGTTCGACCCCTGGTCCTGGAATTTCCCACATGCCGCAGAGCAACTAAGCCCGTGCGCCACAACTACTGAGCCTGTGCTCTAGAGCCCGCGAGCTACAACTACTCATGTCACAAGCCCTCATGTCACAACTACTGAAGCCCGCGCACCTAGAGCCCGTGCTCTGCAACAAGAGAAGTCACCACAATGAGAAGCCCGTGCACCACAACAAAGAGTAGCCCCCGCTCGCCGCAACTAGAGAAAGCCCGCGTGCAGCAACGAAGACCTAATGCAGCCAGAAATAAATAAATAAATTTGTTTTAAAAAGAGACACATACAGATATGTACGCGCATATACATATAAGCATACATACGTGTATATATGCATAGATATGATCATAATGATAAACATTACCAACTTAGCTAGAAAAACAATTCCAAAGGACAGGCTAGTGTGGAGGAGCTAACCCACAGCTTGTGGTCTCTCTGCCCATCGTGTTCGCTGGGCATCGAATGTCATGGTTGAAATCCTACTCCCCCCGCCCCTCACGCTCTCCTATCTCTATACACAGACAGTCACCTCTCACCCGTGTGATTTGTGATCTCGAAAGAACTACTCAGTGTCCCTTTGCCTCAGCTTCTCAGTCTGTACAATGGGATCAATAATTGTAAGACCTGCTCTGTATTTCTGGGGGGAGACCTAAGTCTCAGGACCCAGTCTGCTGCTTATGAAGTAATTAGCAACCATTAGCTAGACTTGTTGCCATTCCATCCCAGTACATGACCCCAAAGAGTTCAACTTCCCAGAGTCTTTCTAAGCCAGTCATTGCAGAAGTTCAGAGGCGGCCCCTGAAGGGACATTTAGCTTCTATCCTGGGGCTACAGCAGGGGTTGGATTGGCAAACTGCAGCCCGGGGGCCACACCCGGCCGGCACCTTTTCTGAGCTCCCCGGAATGCAGCCACACCTCATTCATCTCCGCACCGCCTGGGCTGCTTTCACCTACAGATACACAGCATGAGGCTCCTAGACTAGCAAACCCTAAAAAATGTACAATCTGGTCCTTTACAGAAGCAGTTTGGACTTGAATCTTGATGAGGCCTGGAGGCAACATTTTTATTCTAGGTTCAAGGTTTTCCTCATATGTATATATTGACAGAGGACAGTGCTTTATGTATGACAACAAACACAATGTCTCTGTCCACTGGAAGTGCTCTGGGATGAAGAACTGGTTAACTGTAAATGATGATTTATGAGTCACGGGCTGAAATAACTACGAAAAAATGTAATTACAAAAGACGTAAGTGAGGAAACAGCACTGGCTTCACAATACATTCCCCGGCTGAGTCAATAATGCCATTTTTAAAAGGAAAAAAAAGACCAAAATGGGAACATGTTCATTTTCCCCAGAATCACCTCCTGTTTCATTGGCTACGTAATTATAAGTCTCCATGATTTCATTTCATTTCACCATGGAACTTTCACTTTATAACCACTCTGGTAGAATTCTCAGGGATCAGGGTTTCTGCTAGGACAAGGTCTCTGCCATAAAATTGCTTCTTCCAGCATGGCTCGTCCCTGGCTTTAGGAAAAACTCAAATGCACGGAGTAAAAGGTACGGACAGGGATTGACAAAGCAGTTTAGGATGCAAGCCACAGGTGAAAGCATCTTTGATACTCCTGACCCTGGAAGATGGCAATGTGCGTTGTAAACTACTTTTGCAGGTGCTATAATTTTTCTTTCCCAAGTGGAGACCAGGGTCCACATTTTTCTCATTGTGTGCTTGACAAGCCTGAGCCCACAGGCCTGGTTTTAAAGGAGAACGTTCCCCACGCTGCCTCAGAGCTGCAAATGTGCACCACTGTCACTCGGGGTCTGCAGCTCCCTTTATAACGGGGCAGTCGTGTCTTGCTAATCATCCCAGGCTTGGCAAGTCTTCAAGACCGATACAGCCACTCAAAAGAGCGTGCTTAAACATGAGGTGCAATTCACGGACTCCTCATTGAAATGGACTTGCAGGTTCCGAACAATAGGAAATAAAACTGAATTCTAAAAGCAGGCTGGGATTGGTCAGGGCATAATGACACTCCCGGGCCTGGAGTTTGAAGTTTGTGGCCTGAGTTTGAAAAGGTTCCCCTGTCTAATGCTGCTTCTCTGTCTTCTCCCTACCCTCCACCCACTGCCCCCGAACCCCCATGCCAAGTGGTTTATTTGCTCTTTTGTTTGGCCTTCAATGACTTATGTGTCTGGGAAGCACCTCTCTGCAAAATGTAATAACTCCTGCCATGGAAACAGACTGTTTTTAATGACAATAACTTGATATTACAGGTGGTTCCATCAATTACTGAGAAATTGCCATCAGGTCATAAAAGGTCTGTAGACCTAAAACCTGATACAATGGTAGCTAAGAGTGAGGAAAAGACACTCTTGGGAAACCATAATAATAAAAATGTCCAACCTAGCGGTAAATTGGGACAAGGAAAAGACCCCCTGGGGGACAAAGTTCCTACTTGAGGGGATAAAAGTCCACTCCAGGCTGCCAAACATCAGCAATCGTCTGATAGCTATGCCAACTGCCTCTCCCATCCTGGTGGAAAATAGGATTAGTCTTTCTTTTCTATTTTTTTCTACAGGAAAATAAAAGATTCCATCATCATTAAAATCAAACCTAGGGGGCTATAATGGGAACTCTCTGTACTTTCTGCTTAATTTTTCTAAAAAATAAGTCTACATAAAAACAAAATCAAACCTCAAAATCAAAAGCAGTCAGAAAGTCAAGGAAACAGTGAAGGAAGCACTGCGGTTTTTTGCTGGTTCTAAGCATAAGCTCAAGGCTCCTTTCCCATGGCGTTTGCTGAAAATCTGGACAGATTCCAGGGAAAAAAAACAAGTGAAGTCCACGTAACATGCTTTTGTCTTTCTTCTGTGTGTTTTAATGACAGAGAAATGTCACCTGCTGTGAGAGAGCCAAGTGCAAGGGAAGGTGAACAGGATTCCCACCCAAGGAGGAGATGGGTAACGTGTAAGATTGGAAAGCCTCTCAGACCATCAGGACGCAGGGCTGAATCCAGTTTCATCTTATTCAAGTGTGGACAAAAAACGCTGTCTGCCATTTCAGTAAACAAAGGATGTTGTGGCCATCAGGTCATCAGCTACTGTACCCTGAGGGGAATCCAGGCTGGAGAAAAACAGGATACTACTGACCCTAGATAGTTAAGATGCATATCAAAGGAATGATTTCAATGAGCCTAGACTCTTCCCATACATGGAAAAGGACTAAAATCATTAACTTGAGAGGTCTGGTTTCTTGCAATTAGCAGTAATCTTTTGATGTTCAACTACATGTGTTTTTTGTTTTTGTTGTTTTAATTTGTTTGTTTGTTTGATTTTTTCCAGCAAACACTCCTATATAGCCTGGCTCTTCCCTTACCTCTTTGGAACAGTTTCTCAGAGCTATCTGAGAAACACCGTCTCCCAGGCTATAGTCCTCATTAAGGTCCCCAAATAAAACATAACTCTCAACTTTTTAGGCTGTGCAGTTTTCTTTTTCAGTTGACACAAGTTATCACCCTCTCCCTTCTAGATGTTCTATTTGTTTCCTAAAAATAAATGGCAGCAACAGACTAGGATATTCCTTAGATCCTGCTGGTGTTGGAGAAATACAGGAGCAAGGAATGGAGGAACTGAATTCCACAGGGGGAATTTCTCAGGGTACAGCTCGGGCTCTTTCTACTAAGACTAATACACTAAGCAGAATATGGCATCTGAGAACATCACCTACATTCTCACTATGAGCAAAGATCCCATACTTGCAGCAGACATTCAGGCGATCGACTCTGAATGTCTACTTTGGGCTTTGGTGGTAGTGTAAGCAGATAAGGCAGGGGGTCCTTGGAGAAAGAGAACCAGGCGTGGCTTTCTTGACATAAGAGAAGCCATATTTGGCCTACGCCATTTTGTGATCTAAGCCTGGCCACAATGCTTGTCCTTGAACAGGTCTCAGTAATCAATGATCTTAAGAGGACAAAAGGGGCTTCCCTGGTGGCGCAGTGGTTGAGAGTCTGCCTGCCAGCGCAGGGGACACGGGTTCGAGCCGTGGTCTGGGAGGATCCCACGTGCCGCAGAGCAACTGGGCCCTTGAGCCACAATTGCTGAGCCTGCGCGTCTGGAGCCTGTGCTCTGCAACAGGAGAGGCCGCGATAGTGAGAGGCCCGCGCGCCGCGACAGTGAGAGGTCTGCGCACCGCGATGAAGAGTGGCCCCCGCTTGCCACAACTAGAAGAAAGCCCTCGCACAGGAACGAAGACCCAACACAGCCATAAATAAATTAATTAATTAATTTTAAAAAAAAGAGGACAAAAGAATGCAGAAACAAAGGAAAAGCAGTCAAACAATAGTTCAGCGATAAAACAGTCCTAGTTCCTCCTCAAGGGATACACATCACAATCCGATACCCATCTTTGAGCTCTGCAGGAACGAAGGTCCCCACCCAGGTGGAGGATGGTAACTTCACACTGAGACCCCAGACTGCTCAGAGCCTAAGTGATGATGATGTTGACCTTTTCTGACCCAGGTGACTTCAATCAACTAAAGCTTGGACAGTCAACCTTTGTCCCAGCTCCATGCTGAATTCTCCTCTGCTCAAGCCTCTTCATGAATATGCATGTACCTTTAGCTCAATACTTCTCCAACTTTGCTGTCTGGGGAGACATGCTTTGGGAAAGGTCCCTGGTGTTCTCCTTACTTGCTGCAAGTAATAAATCCTTCCTTCTCCTGAACTTTGGCCTGGTTGTGTCTTTTGGCTCCACACTCACCAAGACGTGAACCCAGTTTTCGGGTAACAGTAGTGAAACCGAGAAGGACCCCGTGGGGCTCCCGGGCATGGTAGCCTTTCTGCCCCCCATTTCTTGACTCCAGACTCTATGACCTTCGCTGAGTTTCAAAGGGCAGGTTCAAACAGTTGTTAGTCCAGGAAGGGAGGGGATGTCGAGAGCACAGTCAACAAACACTAGTGCAGCCTTGGGGCAGGGTCCTGGCGCCCCCTCAAGGGAGACACAGAACAGTGTCTTTAAACTCTTTTAAGAGGTCAGCATTCTTCATACCAGAGAAAGATGACCTGAGGCTACACTAAAGGAACCAGAGAAGGTCATCAAGAAGATTACCTGCGACCAGATTAGAGGACTGAAGGCCCTGCACACACCCCACCCTTGAACCCTTGCCAAACTCCTCACCAAACTCCCCTGGGTTGGGACACATAGTTTTCCAGAGCAGGAACCCGCTGTGTCCCCCTTTGCCTGGCAAGGCAATAAAGCTATTCTTTTCTACTTCACCAAAACCCTGTCTCTGAGATTCTGAGATTCGATTCGACACCGGCGCACAGAGGTCGAGCTTTCGGCATCAGTAGGGAGAAAGCGCGTCCTTTGGCAAGTTTGGACTCCAGGACACTTGGGTTTCCTCGCCTAGGTTAAAGAAGTGGGTTACGGTCTGTTCTTTCTGAACCAAAATAGCTTCCCGTAGTTTTGGTTTATTAGTTCAAATCTAAAAATGTCATTGATTACAAAATATCTCTACAAATCTTTTCACGTATTCCCCACCCTTCCCCACCCACCGCTGCCCCAAAACACAGGGGGAACAGAGCGTGGCTGGGAACAGGATCCTTGTTTCCATGTTCAAGGTGGTTGGAAAAATGCAGGGTCTTTTGTCCACACCCCTTAGTCCCCTGCCATGGACACCCCTCATCAAATCATTGAAGGATGATTCTCCTCCTTGAATTAAATGACTGTGGCAGTCATAATATAATATCTATTTTGTTTTAATATTCTAAAATAAAACATCAACCTCCCCTCCAACTTCCCCACGTACCTGCGTGAATTGCACCTTTTTCTTGGAAAATACATCAACGTAAGGATGGCTGCCTCAAGCACTGTATGAGTCATGCACTGGTGAGCAGTTTAAATCCATTTAAACTGCTCCTGGCTTCCTTACTGAGAGGAGGAGCTGAGGGCTTTTGTTTCCACTTTAGTGAGACACTTTTCTCTGCATTTGTGCCTATTATCTCACTAATGAGTGATCATGTTTGGTTTAAATTCAATGCAGCGTTTCCTTTCCTAAAATTCTCTGGTGGTTAGAGCCTCTGCTATCTACAATTTCACTGATGCTGTGTTCTCAACATTTATTTATTTAATGACAAACGCATTTATCTACTCCCTAGTGAGAGATTATGAAAATAAAATTAGTTTAGCAGTTAGGACCATGGAGAGTGGAATCAAAGGATCTTAAGTCTGATTGTGGCTTTGCCACTTGGTAACTGTGTGAGCTTGAGAAATGTACATTGTCCCTCTAGGTCACGAGTTTTCTGCATTTCATGGGGTCACAGTGAGGGTTTGACTACAACAGTGCTAGTCATATAGTAAGTGCTACATCATGTCTGCTATGAGGGTGTGAAGATGACGATGTCATCTATTCAACTTTAAAATTCGGGGAGAAGCAAAGAAAAAAAGCTGGAGTTAACTCTTCCCTGGTCCTGCCAAGAACAGCTTTCTTTCTACTTGGGAGAACTTTCTGATGCCAGGAGTTATGTGGTAAAAACAGTTTTAACAGAGTTGCTGTCTTTTGAACAAAGGGAAACATATTCATGAGAGGTTTGGTTTTAGGGAGTGGGTCATGTCTCCATGTCACTTAAGAAAAACTGAATTTAATTCCAAGCTACATCTTCAATAGAACTACCATATATGATCCAGCAATTCCATTCCCGAGTATGTATCCAGAAAAAAAATAAAAACACTAGTTGGAAAATATACATCCATCCCAATGTTCATAGCAACGTTCGCAGCGGCACTGTTTACGATAGCCAGTATATGGAAGCAACTCAAGTATCCATCAACAGACGAATGGATAAAGATGATGTGGTTTATGTATGTATACATACATACATACACACACACACACACACACATACATATATAATGGAATATTACTCAGCCATAAAAAAGAACAAAATTCTAAAATCAACTATACTCCAATAAAAATTAAAAAAAAAAAAGAAATTCTAAAATCTGCAAAAACATGGATGGACTTAGAGAATATTATGCTTAGTGAAATAAGTCAGAAAAAGACTATATGAATATCACATATATGGAATCCAAAAAATAAAACAAATGTATATAACGAAACAGAAGCAGACTCACAGATATAGAAAACAAGCTAGTATTTACCAGCAGGGAGAGGGAAAGAGGAGAAGGGCAAAATAGGGTTGGGGGTTAAGAGATACAAACTACTATGTATAAAATAGATAAGCAACAAAGATACATTGTACAGCACAAGGAATTATGGCCATTATTTTGTAATAATTTTTAATGGAGTATAATCTATAGAAATACTGAATCACTATGCTGCACACCTGAAACTAATATGGTTAATTATTATTAAACTAATAATTAATCAACTATACTTCAATTAAAAAAAAAAAAAGAACTGTGAACACCAAGAATCTAACTTCGAGGTACCTGCTGAGATCAGACAGAAGCATGGAAAGGATGGGATCGACCACACAGCTGGAGGGGCGCCGCTGGGGAAGGGGAGGACCAGCTAAGGCTTCAACATCCAATGGGCTGGCGGGATGGATAGGAATGTGCCCTTACCTTACTCTGGAGGAGTTGGCCTGAGTCAGAAAGCAGAGTGGGGACCTCCACAGCCTTTCCACGCTTAGCACCCCAAATCCTGCCACAGGGGAAGGTTCATAAAACACTTATCAGGCCACACCTCTCAGGAAGAAAGTCAAAGGAACAAAAGCTGTCACCCATCCCCATCCCGGTTCAACAAATCAATGGGTAGAAGTGAGCATCGCATAGCTCCATCTGCCCTCTCCAGGGAAAAAGTGTTCAACCATAGTCGTGAAGAACCATTTTGAAAATGTAAGTTCTGCCCCTTTCAACGGAGTGCACAAAACGTAATTTCAACTACTTTTCATACCCCAGGTATCTTTAAGAACAGCCTTCCTCACATTTCATGTTGATAGGCCTGTGTGTTCCCTTCCCCATCTGTTTTACCTGACCCCAAGTTTGCTCTTAAACTAGAAATCCAGCTTTGTTTAAAAGAGTTGGCTAAATAAAATTAAGTAAAGTTCTGTCCTGGAGTGGGAGGGGGAAAGCAAAATATTTCATAAAGATGTATTCTGTGGCTTAAACAAGTTTCTCCTTTCAAATTTTAGAATATATTATGATACACGGTAGTTTATTAAATAAATATTATTGGAGAAAAGGAAGGAAAGAAGGGAGGAAGGAAAAAGCTAGGGGAGAGAGATGACAAAACTTCCAGTTCCCATACGGTAACATAAAAGATAGCATCCTTCCCTAGCACCAGACAAGGAATTCACAAGCAATACTTTAAAAATTATCTAACGTATTTAAATGATAATCAGAGAAACGTAAAGGTCACATGTTTGCAAGAATATTTTACTCAACAGTGTTTTAAAAGTCACTGTATTTCATTGACTAATTCTCCTGAAATGCATTTGAAAATGGATTCTTTTGTCAACATTATTTTATCAGCAACTCTAAAAATGAAATTTCACTTGATTTTTTTTTAAACTTGAGATCTAATTGACATATAACATTATATTAGTTTCAGGTGCACAACATAATGATTTGCTACTTGTATAAATTAGGAAAGGATCACCACAGTAAGTCAACATCCATCACTACAAATTTCACTTGATTTCTCAAAATTTAAAAATCTCCTTCCCTGCCAAGATTTTCAAAAGAATAACCCTGTCATATTCTCCACCGTTAACAGGAACAGGGCTTCTACCCAACGTGTTAACTTCTGTACATCTGAATCAACAGTAGTTTCACCTTTTAATTAAACTAGGTGCTTCAGAAGCCTGGACCTCTTTGGGAATGATCCTTTTAATTACATGCCCTGTCTCTTCTCTTAAGAATGCTGCTCAAATTTTGCCAGCATGATCTCTTAGATCTTCTAATAACTCTAGGAGCCAGAATAAGTTTCCTTTTATAATCTATCAAGTGCTGAAAGTTTAACCGATGTCTGGCGTGTCCAAGGGTTTCCTGCTTTCTTTGATTATGCAAATCTTTGCTGTAGATGAGAACTGGAGACTAGTTTTGTCCTAGGTTGTTGAAGAATAGCTATTTCAGCTGACTTCTGATTCACAGCTGCTCTACTCATCACTGGCAATTCACCTTAAGATTTTGTAGAAAAGGTGAGATTGGAAGATTTTATATAGATAGATATGTAGATATCTGGATAACATTAATTATAATATGTATTATCTACTGATATATTTTAGCTATCATATACACCATTATATATAATATATGCAGCCTATATAATGTATAAAGATACAATTAGTTATAATACATATTATATACTGATATACATTGATTATATATATTATATATAGACTATATATACATTATATATATATATATATATACTGAAATTTTAATTACAAAGCAACCTTTAAGTGAAACAAGTATTCAAATTTACATTCAAGAATGAAATATTTCGTTAAGGATTGGGTAAACCATGTAGAGTCTAAGAGTTGTTTTTAAAACACAAACTTCATTAGCAGAAAATGCCAACGAGATGGTCAGAGTGTGCTGTCTCATGGAAAATGTTCATGCCATTATCTTTAAAGTTTATTAAAAATCTCTACCTTGGAAGGGTTTTAAAGCCAGATTACTATAAACGTTCATTTTTTCATAGCTGTATGTTTCCAAATGTACATGCCCGTAACTAATGTCTTTGTATAACTCTCTAAATGGATGAAGGGTGGCGGTGAGACCGGGTGGTTTACGCACACGGATATGCATATCATTAAAAATGCCTTTAATTTAGGTGCAAAAAATTATCTGAAAGAGGATGATATTTTGACTATAAGTGGAGAATACCAGGGAGAGAATTTTAGAAAGGGGCATGAATTCGGCCAGCATTCTCTGCCTAATATTTCCAATTTATGTACAAAATTAGGTATCTTGCGTAATTTCATCAGAAACTCCCTGGGAACAGACTTTTGCCTATGACTGGTTATATTAGTAAATGCTCTATACTGACTTTTTTTATCTAATGAGACCCAAAATAAAATTGAAACAATATTTTATTTGTGGTCCTTGGCCAGAACAAGAGGATGAAAGTGGCAGAGAATCTTAGTAAATGAAATAAAGAGGACCACAAGATGACTGTTGGGCAGCTTATTTCAACACCACTCTACCAAGAGAGTGTCACGTCTGGAGAACAGGTTGCGAAATAAATCCAGTGGTAGAGTCCAGACCAGCAAAGGTGAAATTAATTCAGGGATGCCGCTGTAGTTGGGCAACTCAGTGAATTACTTTGTAAAAATGTTCTTAGACTACAACAGAAAATATTCTTTATCGGGGTCGGGGTCGGGGGGGGGGAGACCCATGGTTCTTAACTGCCGTTTTATTTTAAAGACATCAAAGAAGTTTTCATTTGATTCTGTAATCAAAGCAAAATAATTAATATAAGTAGAGAGCAGAGAACAGAAGATCAATGGAAAAGCAGTGACGGGTAATCCAAAGGAATCTCCTTTAGAACCTAAGTCCTCACCTAGAGATGGCTTTGAAGACCACTATTTCGGGAGAATTGGAGAAATAACCCATTACGTCGGGTCTGGATATGGGGAGACAACTGAAGGAAAATTTATTTAGGTTACAAAGAAATTATAATACTGTTAGATTCTCAAATGAATTGTTTGAAAGGAAGCTAAAGTCTAAATGAAGATAAATAAAATCCAAAAAAGAAGTCTTTTCTCTTTTGGGTTCACTCCTGTATCCCTCACACCCAGAACTGTGTATGACACACACACAACATGAATGAACAAATTCAAAATGATTCACACACATTTCTGTAGCTAGGTAATATTACAGTGAAGCCGCAGAAAACATAATGATCAAATCAAATCAACCAAGCAGTGGCAGAAGGGCAGTCTACCTCTTAACTCCCAAGACTTATATGATGATAATTTATAAAGTAAAGGTCCATGGCATTTTCTGAGTGAACAGCCTGTAGTCTTCCTGTCTACATAATTGCTATTTTTCTTTTTTTAAAGCATTGATTTCATGGAGGACAGAAGTAGGCCAGTTTGAAACGATCGGACACCTTTTACGTTAAGTCAAAAAAAAAAAACGCTCAAATCAGGTGGGAATGATCTCTTCCTTGACAAGTTATGAAGCTGACCGCCACTGTTATCAAGTCCTTGGTGCAGAGACATTGGACCCTACTGCCCACGGTTTTGCTGTTTCCCAGGGTCCTGGAACACAACCTCACCCAGACAAGGGCGGCAATCATCTCCCCTTAGCTGAAATCTGCCTTTTGGCATATCTGACAAAATCCAACTCTAGCTGCTGAAACAGCAGCTTTACATTTCTGGGTCCCAGCAGGAAGGCAATAAAACCACTTGGATTGTCCACCTTGGCCCGTTCCCCACGAGAAGGAGGGAAGAGAGAACTGAGGTCTGAGAACACAGGCAACCCTGTTAGAGATTTCTCCCCCTGAGTCATCACACAGCCTCCCACAGGAATTGTAATCCCATCAGCCTGGCACACCTCATGGCCCACTGAGCGATGCTACACCCACCCTAGCCCATTACAGAAGCAGCTTCCATAAGGCAACACTTATGATAAGCCTCTGGTATACTTCCAATAGCACCGAGGACCCAATGTCACGAAAAGAAAATACGCAGTGCAGTGAAAGAGACTTACCACCACGGCAGTTGTTGGCTCAAGACTGGGAACACCCTGTAGGCGAGCTCTCATGGGGCGCAAACAATGTTCTCTCATTTCTCCCCCCGTGGGCTTCTCTGGATGATCTCATTCTTCCTTTTCAATCACACCCCGTCTCCCTGAGCAGCCAGCTGGGTTTTCTAGTCTTGTTGTGACTTTTACTCAATTTCCTTGAGCTTATTCTCCCACAAGCTCTGCCTCAGGCTCTGCTTTCTGGGGAATCCAAGCACAGACGAGAGGCGGTTTCCTGGGCCAGAGAATATTCAGGATGGAGGTGGCCCACCTCTCTGTAGGAGTAGCGACCGCACGGCTGGCGGTAAGCGGGTGGAGACGGCACTGCCCAAGCAGGGGCCTCCCAGTGCCAAATGCTCTCACCTGTGGGAAACTGCAATGGCTTGTGGGGTGGGGGGAAGGCACGGCTTTGGGAGATCGCACGGCTGCTGCCCTCCCCTGGAACGCGGACCAATCATCGTTGTTAAGGATCGGTCGGTAGGGCGGCTGCTTTCAACAACGTCAGGAGCCTTGCAAAAAGAAAATAAGCTCGGGGTGGCTAATCGGCAATCTACAGCAGGCCCTGAAAGCCAGGAGCCGGCGTGCAAAGCTCGAAGGAAGATTTATCTTCTGCAGCTGTCGGGCAGTTTTTGCTGGAAATCAGGACCAGGGCGGGTAATGAGGAACAGAGCGGCAAAGACGACTGGATGCTGACGGGTCTGCCACGATGGGGAAAGAGCAGCACCTGTGTCCGTGGACCAGCCTGGGGACCCCAACACACCCACAGCCCCGGAACACTGCTAGGTGACACGGTGGCCCCAAATCCTTCCTTTGCAATGGCCTCTCCTGGAGTAGGTACCTCTGAAAACAAAGCTTATACTCCTCAGGACGCCCCGCCTTCTTTCTCTGAGTTCCTCAGAACTGTGGTTTGCAAACTTCAGCACACAGAGCATCACTTACAAGGCGAGTTTAAAGCACAGATGGCTGCACCCCACGCTCCCAGCTTCTGACTCAGCCAGGCTGGGGCAGGTCCCGAGAACGCGTGCTTCTCCAACTTCCCCAGGCGATGTCGCTCCTGCTGGCTGAGGGACCACACTTGGAGGAGCCACTACACTGGGCCTATCCCCAGGCTCCACCCCAGATGAGCTGGGTTGCGCCAGCTCTTCTCTGCGGAAACGGGCAGCCTGTGTCCCAGAGGAGCTGCTCGCCCAGACCAGGTGTGGGCACGTGAGGGGAGATGGATCCTAAGACCGGGATGGGAGGAGCAGAGTAGAAGATCCCCCAGATACTAAGCCAGAGGATGCACTGGCACAGCGGCATTCACTCATGCCTTGGGATTCCAGTTGCTGAAGGATACTCAGAGCTGATCCTAAGAGTTGATGTGACGGCACCTGGAATAGTGGACACAGAAACGGCCTTCAGTAAATCAAGTGGACTTGCCAGACCTCGGTGTAGAACTGAGAGTGGGGTGAGAAGGATAAGAGAAGCTGGGGTGCTAGGATGAACTGCTCCTGGAAAACCAGATATCCTCCACTTTTCTCCCTGGGAGGATTCAGAGGACCCCCTTCACGACAGCACTAAGGGATACACAGGGGACGGGGTGTCAGCATAATTCAGAAGCTACTCAGCAGCTGTTACATGCAGGCCAGGGTGGGGAGTGGATGGTGTAGCCACACAACTAAACTCCCAAATAGTGATGTTATTGATTGGATTCTGGAACGGCAGAGGGAAGGGGCCAGCAGAAGCTTTCAGAAGCAAGGTGAACCTAATTACCGTAATTGGCATGACCCCAGAGTAGTAACAGGCATTGTGCCTGATGCCCGGGGAATCTGTAGCTCATAGATCACGGTGAGGCTTAGGGGTGTTTCTCAGTTTCTTTACTAAAAAGAAACTAGAACTTCTAGTCAAGCGGAAAGCTGCCATCAGCTGCTTCTTTAGAATAATCACAATCCCTTACGCAGTTTCCAGAGTTAGGGCAGCTCACAGACCAAACAGCCCACTGAATGGAGGAAAAACTCTGCAGTATGATGCAAAAAAGTACAGTCAACCTTTCTGTTACTTTTCCACAACAGCATGCACAGATAATTGCCAGAACTGTGGAGAGAATGCAATACCCAGAAATTTTTAGGACTCCTAGATACGGACTTTTGACCCAGTTCTTCTCATGGTGTGTCTGATGGTTCCATAGACCTTCCTAAGTTATTCTCCCTAGTTCACAAGTATATAGCTGGGATGTATCTACTTACGGCTGGCACAGCCCTCATACAGGTTTTCTGATCTGCAGCGTAAAGGTCATCATAATAGGAAAAGCCACGTGGAATTCCCTAAATTGGCCAAGATCGTAGATCCGTAACGATAACACACTCAGGAGAAATTGCAAAGGTTGGTCCATGATTTAAAAACTTGAAGGATGCTGGAGCAGTGGGTGCCATTACAGCCTTGTTCAAATCACATGTCTAGTCTATACAAAAACCACGTGTCACAGAAAATAACTGGGAATAACCATGAACTTAACCAGACAATAGCCCCAATGGGAGCCGCTACTCTAGAAATGGTATATACAATGGAGCAGGTCCAAGTGGTGTGGGCTGTATCACGTTTTGAGAATTATTCCATCATCAAGGATGATCAAAAACATTTCACCTTCCCATGTTGACTCTCCAGCTCTCTCTGTCGTCTTGGTCATCTTGGCATTCTGTACAGCAACACACTTGTCCACTGTTCCTATGACATCTCATCCACTGTACCTATGACATCTCATCCACTGTATTTATGACATCTCATTATGAGCAGGAGGTCACAAGTTCCTTTTGTGCCCTAGTAAGACATAGGCATGCCACAAGGTGGTAGATTAACTCAACAAAGACTTCTTGGCTTGCCCTACTGGTAAGGTTTTAGGGATCCAGTGGTCTGGGGCATGCCAGAATGTTTCTTCTAAGGTAGGTGCAGGGCATGGATGGGAAGGGTCTGTCCCGGGAAGGCCCCACAGGGTCCTGCTCCCTTATACCCTAATGGTTCTTTCCTGACCAAACTCCCCGGATGCAGCAGAAGCAAACATTTTAGGAGACAGTAAGATTGTTCAACAGGAGTTTTTCACAGCACTGTCTAGGCAGGTTTCAATTCACCAAGGGAATGAGTGAGGATCTTCTTAAAACCTCCAACCACTGCATACTTATAGAAAAACTTAAACAGCCTAGCATCCACTTGAATATTAACACTCCCTTTTCACAAGCCCTGTCATGCTTTGAGGAGATTCTAACTATGACTTACTTAGGAGCTGACGACACCGAAGGAAATCTGAGAGTGCTTTGAGCTCCTCAATGTTGAGATGTATGCATTATATTATAGATGCTAAATTTTTCATACTTACAAAATGATTCTTCATTGCAGGTGATACAGAAAATATGCAAATCCATAATGAAAATCGCAAACCTCTCTCCTAAACCTACCTCCCAGATTTAAACCTTGATAACTTCAATCATGTTCAGTTCTAACCAAAACTTATGTTTCAATTTTCTCCAAAGAAAGAAGCCGTGATGCCTCCTTTAATAACATAACTGCTTCAAGCGAAGCTGCCACGTATAGCAACTGCACAGTATTAACGTTTGAGCAAAGAGTTTGAAATGTAAAGTCTACAGCCATTTCACATGAATGAAATTTAAATGCATAAATAAATATATCTCCAAAAAGTCCTATAGTCATCAACGTGATTTAAGGACAACTCAGTTCAATGGGCATTGACTTGACATCTCTTAGTTTGGGCTATTTACCAGGAATCAAGGGTGCAAGGATGAATAACACATGGATCTTATATTCAAGGATCTTACAGTGGAATAGGAGAACCAACACGTAAGCCTTAACTGCATGCACAGATCTGAAATACAGAGGGAGGGGAGAATGACTTGAAGTGGGGGTCTGGGAGGGAGGCCTTCTCGGAGACGATACTAAGTAGGATTTTCAAGCGAGTCAACATCTGGTATTGATGCAAACAAGGGCGGGTAAATTACGAGAGGAGGAACAGTTTGCACGAAGACCCATCCACAAAGGAGAGTTCATGTTTGCCTCTAAGCCATTGCATAGTTTCCATTGTCCTTTTAACCATCAATTTCAGGTGATCAGGATCAAATGAGATAGACTCTTTGGGAGAATAAACACATCCAGATTGGGATTTGTTTCCATGTGCCTTGCTCACAGTGAAACCCAACTCCTTTTCCAAGGAAAACCCAGTGTGTGATTTTTTCCAAGTATGTGAGTTCTCCATCTTGGTTTCTGGTCATTGCACACCAAGCAGAGCACAACTGGGGTCTCCTTTTGTATTAAAAAAATAAACAAAGCTAGCGATGAGACGTCACCTCTGCCAACTTCTTAATTATATTTTGATGGCTTTTCAGGAATAACACCTTTCTGCAATCATACATCATGAGCAAACAAAATTAAACCCACACCTGAGGGCCCACCAAATCACAGACATCTTTACCAGAACGACACAAAATTAATTGGTGAAATGTTGAGTTTTGAGAACCTTTTTCCTCCCCTCACTATTGATTAAACAGTTCAAGGACCCAGGTCGGTAACAGTACCAAGATTCAGCATCTATCCTTGCCAAGGGAAAGACACGCGACTCCACGTCTGAATTGCTTCTACTTCTCATTACTTAACAACTACTTCCAACAATTTCTGAACTTTGCTTCAAATACGAGCCCTCTAGTTAGACAACAGTCTGTTGGAAACATACATTGTCGGGTCACAGCATCAAAAATAAAAGGATCATATGCCTTTCAGTCATTCAACCCCTGGTTATAGGTGGGTAATATTATGAACTCTATATGAATTCATTTAACAAATATTTCCTGGGTACCACCATGCACGAGATCCCATGCTAGGTGCTGGGGGTCCACCATCCACACTTCTCTTCCTTTACTCAACAAGTGTTTATTAGGAACCAATTTTAAGCTCTGAATTTTAGGCAGTGAATGCAACACATTTTATAGAAATTGCTCTAACAGATTTGATAAAAGTTCCTATGAAGAACAACTAGCAAGGGATTGTTCTCCTGCTGTTTGCATTAAATGGATAAAGACTGTGGTGGTAACAGTATTTTAAAAAGATAATTATAACTATAATAATCACGACAACAAAACTAATGCATGGTAAGCTCTTCATTTGAGCTGGATGCCACAACAAGACTTTTTTTTTTTAATATTTATTTATTTGGCCGCGCTGGGTCTTGGTTGTGGCACGTGGGATCTTCGTTGCGGCATGCTCCAGGATCTTTTCGTTGCGGCATACAAACTCTTAGTTGCGGCATGTGGGATCTAGTTCCCTGATCAGGGATCGAACCTGGGTCCCCTGCATTGGGAGTGTGGAGTCTTAGCCACTGGACCTCCAGGGAAGTCCCCACACCATGACCCTTTGCGTGCGTTATTTTTTTATCATCATCAAAATGACCTGAGATTGGTCCTATCAATACCTCCTCCATATACATGACAAATAAGGTGTCTCAAATAACCCACCCAATATTACCACATGGATAAAAAAGACACAAAGTGGATTAACTTCCAAAACATCATGCTGATTTTAAAAAAGCCAAACAAGAACCACTAGCTAGTGTTCAATTCCAGTACACTGAGAGTCCAGAACAGGCAAGTCTAGAGACACAGAGAGTAGATAACTGGTTGCTGGGCGATGGGGGTTGGGCGGGGATTGACTACACTCAGGCACAGGTGATCCTTTTTGGGACGATGGAAACATTCTCCAGCTGGACTGTGGTGGTGATGGTTGCCACAACTCTATAAATGATGAAAAATCATCAAACACATGAGTTCTGTGGTATATAAATTACACCTCACTGAAGGTAGCAGAAGTTAAAAATGGCCCCAGCCCTGGAACAGTGAAATACCTCCTCATCTTGAAGGACCACAGATGCACGGTCCACAGAGTTTAACGTTTCTCATCTTCCCTGTTCAGAAGTACATTTCTGTGTTTCTGCTTTACTCGCCCTCGGCCATCAGACTCACAGCACTTCTGATACCAGATGGCGGGGGGTTGCCAACACCACGCGATTCTGGGACACCAGCTGGGTGTCCTATCATTTAACTCAATTCTGACACCACCTCCCTGGAGGTGGCATCAGATCCCACCGGTGAAGGGCTCTGTCCCATGAGACTGCCCCCCCTTCAGATGTGGGAAGGGACGTGGAGCTGCCGTGAGTCCTACGAGTGTTCAAGTTCACCAGCCTGCAAGCTCCCCAGCCCCACACCCTTGGGATTCTTAAGGAGGCTGCATCACGAAGGCGTGATTGCTCATGAACTGCTTTTCCAGCCCCTCAACCCTTCCCCGAGAATGGAGGGTGGGGCTTCTTCAGTGGAGAAGCTGAAAGTTCCAAGCTTCTCATCATGGCTGGGTCTTTCTGATGACCAGTCCCCATCCAGAAGCCCACCAAGCACTGCCTCATTTGAAGAAAAGACTCTCCTATCACTCAGGAAGTTCCAAGGGATTTAGGAGCTCTGTGTCAGGAACCAGGGGATCCCACACCATTCTCTAACAATATATATTTTTTTAACACCTCATTCTCCGGTACTAGGAAACTGCGGATCCTTTGCACGGCTTCCAGACCCAACTTTTTCCGTTGAAATCAAGCTGCCCTTCAGAATCTAGGCACCAATCACCTGTGACCTCTTCCACAGCCACCTGAGCTCTAAATGCCCGTGGTTGCAGCCACGTACAGGGCACAAGTCCTGTTCTGTCCAGTCCCTGACCCAGAACAAGTCAGAGAGCCTGCACATTGGCATATACCCACCCCACCCCTCCAAAAAAGTAGCATCTATCAAGCCCCTAATATGTTCCAAACACAGCCACTTTGCTCAGGTCTTTTATTATTTCTCATAAAACCCAGGAGAAGACACCTCATTATCTCACTTCTAAGATAAAGAAACTGATGCTTGGAGAGGTGAAATAACCTGGTCCAAGGTCAAGCAGACAATTAATGGCAGGGTCACATTATGAACCCAGCCTCTACAGTTCCAGGAACTCTCACAGTAATTAATGCTGACTACTCAGATGGTTTGGCCCCTGATCTGCTTTGCACCACTCAATCTAAGTGACTATTCCCTTTCCTCATTGAGCTTAAAGGTACCAGCTGCATTGTGAAACCACGGAGCCCTCAGTGGCTGGACCAAGCGAAACGAGTATGTTTGCAATGGCTGGGTCTCCAATCGTATTGTAACTAGGCCATGCAGCACTCCTGAAGAAATGTAAACGCTAAGCGGCCTTTAAATACAACGTATCTTCAATTTCATTTTTATCACACCAATAAACTAGTGCCAAACACATTTCAGTTGTCATATATTGGTTTTTATTTCAAACTTCCAGGTAAACCTTTTTCTAAAAATAACCTTTCCATTGCTCAAGGGCATATGAGACAAGCCAGCAGAATCAACAGCATGGTGGTCTTCACAGAGGACAGAAAGAACCCAGATGAGGAGACTGGGATGCGGAGGATGAAACCAAGTAACGCATCTTGGTTAACACCTTTAAACAACGCTCGAGTGTGTTTTATAGAAATTTAGCAGAGGAGAGTGACAAGGGGGCCATATTTTTGAGAAGAACTCATAAGACTGTATTTAATTTCAAGGATATCAGTAGTGGCATAGCAAATATGTTTCAACGGAAAGTATCACAGAAAATGTGTTATTTTTATCAGTCATTCTCAAATGGGGCAATTTTGCACTCACACACACACACACATGCACCCCTTGTGGGGACAGCTGGCAATGCATGAAGACATTTTTTGTTTTCACTACTCGGGGAGAAGGGTGCTACTAGCAACCAGTGGGCAGAGGCCAGGGACTCTTTTAATCATCTCACAAAGCACAAGGCAGCCCCGCACAACCAAGAGATATCCAGCCCCAATGTCAATCACGCCCAGATTGGGAACACCTGGTTTATAGTGAGGCCACAACGAACTTCAGGTGCCACTAAATAATAACCTTAGGAGTTTCACTAAACCAGTAATGATCTGGATTATATATTTTCTTAGTATCACTTGATACTGAGAATTTCTGGAATTCTCCAGACAAACTCCCAAATCAGCAAACAGGAGCATCATTTCAACTCCTCTTGAAGGAAAAGACTAACTTTTGTACAGTAAGTGGGCTACCAAAGTACAACACTATTGCAGGATGGGGAGATTCACACTTGAACTTGAATTGCAGATACTGTGATCCTTTTAAAATATGACACAAATGGGGCTTCCCTGGTGGCGCAGTGGTTAAGAATCCGCCTGCCAATGCAGGGGACACGGGTTCGAGCCCTGGTCCGGGAAGATCCCACATGCCGCAGAGCAACGAAGCCTGTGCGCCACAACTACTGGGCCTGCGCTCTAGAGCCCACGAGACACAATTACTGAGCCCGTGTGCCACAACTACTGAAGCCCATGTCCCTAGACCCCATGAGCCACAACTACTGAGCCCGCATGCCACAACTACTGAAGCCCGCATGCCTAGAGCCTGTGCTCTGCAACAAGAGAAGCCACCGCAATGAGAAGCCCACGCACCACAACGAAGAGTAGCCCCCGCTCGCCGCTACTAGAGAAAGCCTGTGCACAGCAACGAAGACCCAACGCAGCCAAAAATAAATAAATAAAATAAATAAATTTAAAATATGACACAAATGAACCTGTCTATGAAACAGAAACAGAATCACAGACACAGAGAATAGACTGGTGGTTGCCACGTGGGAGAGGGATGGATTGGGAGTTTGGGGTTGGTAGATGCAAACTAGTATATATAGGATGGATAAACAACAAGATCGTACTGTAGAGCACAGGGAACTGTATTCAATATCCTGTGATAAACCATCATGGAAAAGAATATGAAAAAGACTGTGTATATATGTATAACTTTACTGTTATATGAGTCACTTTGCTGTACAGCAGTAATTAACACAACATTGTAAATCATCTATACTTCAATTAAAAAATACTCATCACTGTTTCTAGTGCAAAATAATATATTGGAAATGGAGCCATTCAAACTAACCTTCAGAACAATGTCCCAGGATGAAATAAATGTCAGATTTTTAAAATTGCTGCTACAAACATGACAGCGACCAAGGAGCTTCACTCCCAAGTTTCCTTCTGCTATGACACAGTAATTAAACTCTTCTTAGGGACTCTTGTTTAGAGACTGCTCAGCTATGGATGTTCCGGTGTTCAGGCTAAATTTCATGGGCCTGATCTCTGATTGAATGAAGTGGCTCGAAAGTGCTTCACACTGAAGGACTTAGAAATAAAGCTGCTCCAAGCTGTTCCATTCATTAATTTCCTGCAGTCATGGCAGCATCAATTAGATATTGATTTATTGGAGAAATTTCAGCTTCCTGGAGCTTCATTCCAGACTCCAACACTCATGAGAGCCATTTATGGTTTACCAGACAAAAAGTACTTTTCCATTTAATAAACTTATTTATCTCTTAATCCTTACACACAGAGACGCTCATAAAACCATCAGTCAATGTTCTGAAGGCTCACTTCAGAGTTCTCAATGAAAGGTACCCACTGTGCGGAACCACATTTCTTGTACAACTCAGATTTTTTCTGATTCTATGCATTCCTGGATTCTGCCTTCGGCCAAGGAGGTAATTAGTCCTCAAAGGCAATGCTTTAGCTGCAACCATCAATAGAAAACACAAAACGGGTAAGGCTTGTCCCACCTGGAGGTCATTACAGCTCCTGATTTCACGGTTTGGAAATCTTGCACCCCAAACCGTTCCCTGTTTGAAGAAGGGCCATGTGTGCTAGCTGAGATGTTTAAAAGAGAATGCCACAGGTGGGTTTTCAGTTCTGGCATTGGCTTTACAGGTTATGGTGGAGGACTGAAGAGTAAGGATTGACAAATCCTGCACATTAGAGTTAGCTGGGGGGTGGTTACGAAGAAGACTTGCATCCCCCAACCAACAGGAATGAACCAAGGTGTGCAGGGTATTTGCAGGGGGAGACGCCAATGCCGTTGGCTCTACCTCCCTTTCTGCCTGCGTTCTTGCTTCTCCATCCAGTCTCGCCTGCCCTTCTCCACTCCTACCTTCTCCTCCTCCTGATTCTTCCGGTACTTTCTTCCTCTTCCTTATCTTGCTGCTGCCTAATCTCCCCCCTCCTTGCCCGACATGGTGCTAATGTTCGGGAACCAGGGGAAACCACTTCTTTACTAGTTCCCTTCTTTTCTGAGTGAACCTGTATGCAAATGTGTAAGCGGTTTGCAACCAACAAGGAGGCTGACAATCCTCTCTGCTTTCCCACTTCCTGTGGATGTTTGTATAATATTTAAGCATTAATTATGTAATGTTTGTCAAGTGTTTGAAGCCCCTAGGGAAAAGGCGCTATATTAACAGCATAATTATTAGTGTTTTCTCAGCGAAATTTCCATTACCAAACGCATCAGGAAATGAGTAGCGGCCATCTGTCACCCAGTTTTTAAACGCTTCCCTTCGACAGGATTTTCTTTATTGCTAAAAGGAGGTACTTTGTATACAAAAATCATTTTTAAAAATGAGTTGAACAGCTGTTGTGCCCTACACTCATTTTAACACCTGGCTAGCAGCTATTATTTTCAACAACTTGAAAAACAAATCAGTTTCCATTCCTCAGTTTTAATAATGATCATGTAAGCATGCATTGTGTTAGACCACAAGCAGCTTTGTTGATAATGAGCAAAAAACAGACTGGTACTTCACTTCTTAATGGATTGCAAGGTTTCTAAGGAAGTCAGATCTTGCCTAAGGCCCTGCATGACCTGAAGCATGAGCACAGGATGGTCTCCAGGGCAGGCTCAAAAAGCAGAGACGGGGACTTCCCTGGTGGTCCAGTGGTTAAGACTTCTCGCTCCACTGCGGAGAGCGCAGGTGCGAGCCCTGGTGGGGGAAATAAGATCCCACGTGCCACCTGGCCAGAAAGAAAAAGGCAGATGCCCTGGCCCAATCCAATCTTTACCTGCCCCTTCATCAACACTCAGCATTTCCAACTTTCTGTTTCATATTTTTTAAATAGTTAAATGTTTAAATTATATAAAACTTATTTTTGTGCAAATTGTAAGGAAGGAATCCAGCTCTGCTATTTCACCATATGGCTTTTCAAGCTGCCCCACTACCACGAAAAAAAAAAAAAAATTATCCACCTTTCTGAAATATCACATTATCATAGACTCAATTCCTATGTCTGACAGGGCATTTTTCTGACATTCTACTAAGTTAACTGCATTCATCTCTCAATTATTAGGCCAATACCAAACCATTTAAATATGGTCTCTATAATGTATTTTTGTACTGAATTGCGCCTCCTCAGGAACTTGCATTTTCTTCCTGAATGACCTGGAATGGAGGCCATGCTAGTAATTGCACACATTCGCATGAGTCTTTACATAGAGGAATATCAAAGTACCAATGCATCCCCCTGAAAACCCCATTAATGCTTTTATAAGGTGAAGCAATTTATGTCTCTGAAAAAGTTTTCATCATCATAAATACAAAACTCTAAAAGGTGAATGGCCTAGGGTTTATCAGATGTGTTACAAAATATCTTTATGGATGGGTTCTTAAAAAGTACAATTGATACTTTTCAAATACCAGGATCTTTGAACTGTGTCTTTAAATGGGAAGAGCGGAATTCCGCCATAACTGCGTTCCTAAATGTAACAGTAGAGAGAACTAGCATTCTATCCTGATCCAAACATGGATGGACTGCAAATTGTGTGTCGGGATTTCCTCTGGCTGTGAAGACTCTGCTAGGGTAACTTACATAGGTAAGATCGGATTTATCTCTGGAAACACTGCAGGGATTGTAGGAACAACTCAAGAAATGCACCCATGACCCAGGATCCTCCTATCTCTGGTATGATGTGGCCTTTCTGTGTCTGGTCAGCAAACGGCAGCTGAAACTACAGACATTGTGTCAAATCTCCAAGTAGAAAGGAAAGGGAAAGAAAAAAAAGTGCCAGCGATAGATGATACAAAGTTTCACTGGCCAGGCTCATGTCACATGGACACTGTTAGCTGCAGAGAAGTTTGGCAAATCAAATTGCTTTCATAGCCTTTGGTACAGAGGTAAAGAGGAAGGAAGCTGGATGTATCAATTAACTCAGCTAAACTACAGTGCCATATTGTTAAAAAAGTTCACCTTCATGTCACAGGGTACTCAGAATTAATTAAAATGGACATTTGGGCTTCTAAGACTATAACAACAGCAACAAAAAACATCACAAAACAACAACAAAACACAAATAGAAAACAAAAAACAGAAAAAAATAACAGAAAAAAATAACAAAAAAACACACACACACAAAACCAAAACAACAACAACAAAAAGACTATAACACACAAATTCTAAAACCAGCCAAGGAAAAATATTGAGTCATGCAAGGACTTCAAAAGTATATCAAATGCATGCACTTCTTTAAAAAAGGGGGAAAAAAAAACCTCTTCAAGAACACTAATAAGCTGATAAATGAATCAAATTAATACATGGACAAAGAAAAGCGCTATGTATAATCAAAATGTCAATAGGCAATGAAACACTGAAACTCCTGCCTAATTTATAAACAGTTATCATGGTGATTAAGCTTAATTCAACAGTCAGAACTAAACCTTAAAAGAAAAGAAAAATAATGTAACATATATACTACATGTTGCAATATATAACATTAATGTATATAACATACTATATTGTAACTAATATAGCTGCAATAATCTTGATCTAAAAAAACATTTCATGTTAACCAAAATCTATGCAGAAGGAAGTTAACTGGTGTTAAAAATGGTGCTAAATCATTACTAAGGGGCAGGGGGCAGGTGATATTATTTTAGAACTAAATATCTAAATATTTTCTCTTTGGTAGAATTTTCAAATACCCAGGGGAAAAAAGAGAAAGAAAATTTGAGCAACTAAGTAAAAGGCAGGAAATAACTGAGAAAATAACAAGAATAAAAACTCAGAATTTTTTAAATGGCAGAGAACCAAATATCACGTACTAATGGAATTTTACCTATGTTTACTTAGTGTAGTCTTAAGTTACTTGTACAAATACTTTAGACCTGTGGTTCTTGAACATTTTCCCCAGACAAACCTGCCTGAGAGACTCAAAGAGCCTCAATGATAACACAGGCTAATGCAACTGTTAGTTTCAAATCAGGGGTTATGTGGTATATGCATACAGTGGAATATTACTCGCTCTTTTTTATTTTATTTTATAACAGTTATTTATTTATTTTTGGCTGCGTTGGGTCTTTGTTGCTGCGTGCCAGCTTTCTCTAGCTGCTGCAAGCGGGGGCTACTCTTCACTCTGGTGCGTGGGCTCCTCTTTGCAGTGGCTTCTCTTGTTGCGGAGCATGAGCTCTAGGCACGCAGGCTTCAGTAGTTGTGGCTCGCAAGCTCTAGAGCGCAGGCTCAGTAGTTGTGGCGCATGGGCTTAGTTGCTCCGTGACATGTGGGATCTTCCCGGACCAGGGCTCGAACCCATGTCCCCTGCGTTGGCAGGCGGATTCCTAACCACTGTGCAACCAGGGAAATCCCTCGCTCTTTTTTAAAAAAGGAAATCCTTCCATTTGGAACACCATGGAGGACATTATACTAAATGAAGTGAGCCAGACTCTGAAGGACTAATACTGCATGATTCCACTTACATGTGATATTGAAAATAGTCAAATTCACAGAATCAGAGAAGAGAGTGATTGTTACCAGGAACCGAGGGGGGGCGGAAATGGGGAGGTGTAGTTCAATGGGCATAAATTTCAGTTATGCAAGATGTACAAACTCTGGAGATCTGCTGTACAACATAGTGTCTGTGGTTAAGAATACAGGCTGTGAACTTAAAAGTTGGTTAAGAGGATAGATCTCACGTTAAGTGTTCTCACAACAACCACCAAACAACAAAAAACCCCAGTAATTAGTTCAGCATACTCAAACATTCAGCAATTCTAGCTATCAGAATGGTCCTGGCCCAATGGGAAGATTCCAGAAATATCTGCTACCTGGGAGAGCCATCCACATACACAAGTTTTCCTCTCTTCTGCTGAATGTATTTTATATCACTCCAGCTGACTCCAAAATCACACGGGTGGAATCTCAAATCCACTGCTTGCGAAGGCTATGTCTACGCTCGTATAAAGCCTCAGATTTTTCCCCGCTGTCCCCCGCCACTCCCTGTTCCATATAAATTCATGTTAGGACATGAATTGTGTTTGAAGGAGTCATCCCTTCCACCTCTCGAGTATTCACACATATTGGAACTTAGTAAAACGCTGGTGAAATATTAAATATCCTGGGAAAGTTCCCCACAGACTTTATGGGAAACATAACTCAGTGTGTAGGTGGTGATGTCTGACAACGTTCTAGCCAGTCATTTATAAGCAGAAGTGATGTGCAACACTCTGAGCCTGGCTCATCAAAGTCTTCCATGAATTTCCTTCATCTTTTTCATCCTTTCTGCTGCCTGGGATGGAGATGTTCCCACCCCTCTCCCAGGAAAACCTTGGACATCATCAATTTTTTTTAAAGTGTAAAAAAAAAAAAAAAAAAACCCAGACCGTAGTAAGAATATTGTATCTGCTTAGATCTCAGCTTTTCATAAAGTCCTAACAGAGCAGGAAGAGGTCCAGAGAAGGGAAGACAGAAAGATTAAAGGTCCAGAGCTGCTGCTCTATGCAGAGAACCTTTAAGGATTAGTGGGATTCCACCTGCAAAGACCAGAGCTGCCAGGGGACATGACTGAAGTCTATAAACTCATAAAAGGCAGAATTGGGATGAACACTGACTTGTCCACCCAAACCCAGTTTACTATATCGCCGCTCTTTCCCTCACATCTAGAAAGAAGGAAATTAGGATAAACAGAGAAAGGATAAGTTAACAAAACCGAGCAGGTAGCAAGGGGCTGATGTGCAGAAATTATAACCTGGAAGACCAGAGGCTGACTGCAAATATAAAAAACTTCAAATAAATGCTAGAAAAATTCACACATCACAGTTCTATTAAGGGAGCTAAAATGATGCCTAAAAAATTAAAGAGGCTTAAAACTGACCAAAAGTGAATGGCTTACAATTAGAAATAGCTCTAGATTTTGAATCTTTGTAACAATGGCATTGCACACACATCCTCACCAGCTAGCTGTGCTGCTGTGCAAACTGCCCCTGCCAATATTGCGTCTTCTGGTTAGTTGCAAAATATTTTTGCTGTTAGATTTATTTTGTATCAGCCAAAGTGCTGTTTTTATGGAATTGCCCATGGAGAGAAGCCCGTTATGGATTCTGAGTGACCTGAAGAAGCTCTGGTAAACTACTAAATTTAGATAAGACTGAGCCTTACACTGAAATTCTTAAATGACCTCACTTTTCAAATCCCCTCCAGGCATGAAACAGACCCAGTAGTGTAATATGTAGTGTGGGCAGTTTTGAGAGATAAGGAGACATTCTGCTACCAGAGCAGGAATATAAATCAGAAGAGTCATTGATTCAATCCCTGGATGCTTGCAGATTAAATATAGTCACTTTTAAAAATCAAGTTCCACAAAATTGTTGCTTTCTACATGATTGCCGTCTAAAGCAAGTAACACGGCTTCTGGTTATTATAAGACCAACGAACACTCTCAGTTTTTTTTTTTAAATTGAAGTATAGTTGATTTACAATGTTGTGATAGTTTCTGGGGTAAAGCAAAGTAATTCAGTTTTACACACACACACATATATATCCTTTTTCAGATTCTTTTCCATTATAGGTTATTACAAGATATTGAATACAGTTCCCTGTGCTATACAGTAGGTCCTTATTAGTTATTGATTTTAAATATGTATATATGTGAATCCCAATCTCCCAATTTATCCCTCTCCCTCACCTTTCCCCTTTGGTAACTGTAAGTTTGTTTTCTGTGTCTGTGAGTCTGGTTTTGTTTTGTAAATAAGTACATTTATATCATTTTTTAGATTCCACATAGAAGAGACAGCATATAATATTTGTCTTTCTCTATCTGATTTACTTCACTCAGTATGATAATATCTAGGTCCACTCACGTTGCTGCAAATGGCATTATTTCATTCTTTTTCATGGCTGAGTAGTATTCCATTGTATATATGTACCACATCTTCTTTATCCATTATCGGTCAATGGACCTTTAGGATGCTTCCACGTCTTGGCTATTGTAAATACTGCTGCTATGAACATTGGGGTACATGTATCTTTTCGAATTAAGAGTTTTCTCTGGATACATGTCCAGGAGTGGGATTGCTGGATCATATGGTAGCTCTGTGTTTAGTTTATTAAGGAACCTCCATACTGTTCTCCATAGTGGCTGTACCAATTTACATTCCCACCAACAGTGCAAGAGGGTTCCCTTTTCTCCACACCCTCTCCAGCATTTATTATTTGTAGACTTTTTGATGATGGCTGTTCTGACTGGATATCCTGTAGTTTTTTTCTTGCATTTATCTAATAATTAGCAATGTTGAGTATCTTTTCAGGTGCCCGTTGGCCATCTGTATGTCTTCTTTGGAGAAATGTCCATTTAAGTCTTCTGCCCATTTTTTGATTGGGTTCTTTATTTTTTTGATATTGAGCTGTATGAGCTGTTTGTATGTTCTGGAAATTAAGCCCTTGTTGGTCACATCGTTTGCAAATATTTTCTCCCATTCCGTTTTGTTTATGGTTTCCTTTTTTGTGCAAAAGCCCATAAGTTTGATTAGGTCTCATTTGTTTACTTTTCACTGCAGAATTTTTTAGAAAGAAGGCCAATGCTGCCCAGCTGGGAATTTAGTTAGTTTCTGATGCATTTCTGTGTGGTATTGCAAATTCATGGCACAAATATCATGAGTGAGTATGGTGCTATGGCAGAAAATTGCTACCTTCTTACACCAATGGGCATTTTTTTAATACGAGGATGTAATTAAGTACTGCTCATGATTTACTGTTAAAATTTTGCCAAATCCCTGCTGGCTTCACTTGTATCTTTTAATAATTATGATCAAGGCACATTAACTCTCATGGCCAAACATTTTTTTTTTTTAAACTCTGGAGGTATAAATACAGACCTTTCCAGTAAAATGTTTTGTAATCATTCGAACGGTAACATTTCAGAACCACTGTCACTTGTTTATCCCTAAATCTAACCCTAACTTCCCTCCTTGATCCCACCCCTCCCTCCATGGCCCCCTCTCTCCTTCTGTCACTTCCTGTCCCCTCTCCCTACTTCTATGTCACTTCCTGTCCCCTCCCCTACTCCTATGTCACTTCCTGTTCCCTCCCCTACTTGTATTTCACTTCCTGTCCCCTCCCCCTACTTCTATGTCACATCCTGTCCCCCCCTCCTATGTCAATTTGTGGCACCGCCCTCTCTTTCTATGATACTTCCTGACCCCTCTCCTTTATGTCACTTCCTGTCCCCTCCCATCAACTACCTGTGTCACCAAAATTCATACTCAAATCTCCCAGTTAAGGAGCATCCTTGAGATGAAGGATATAGGACCAGGCAGAGAAAGAAGTTGATGGAAAAGGTCTTCATCAATGGGCTCAGCTGATTTGATGGAGATCTCTAGGACTGGGATGGCCCCTCAGTGTGATCCACTCTTGAAGTGAGGGGGAGGATCAGCTTTTATACCCCTGTTAGGACCAGGTATTAAATGCAGGCTGCCTGTGAAGTGGGAGCTCTACCTTGGGTGAGGCAACTCTCTTCAAATGAGGTCTATCCTGGAAGAGAGATTCAACCAAGATCTGTGAATACAACACACAGAAGATGGGCGATGAGATGCCTTGATCCTGATGGGGTCTCTGGGCAGGATGGCATAGCTTCACCACCCTAACCTTCTCTACTGAATTGTGCTGTCACTGAAAAGGGTACAAAGAACATGAAAATGTAATTTGTACCCTTAGGCAGCTTAAAATTCCACTAGAGAAACAAGACATAGGTGCATCTCTGAGTAGTACTCATTGACTCTCCTCATCAGATATAGTTCATAAAACTTGAATTTTAATTCTTTTAAAATGTTTCACTATCAATAGAAATAGAGCAATGTACTGATAATTTTAGACGAGGAATGCATGTGCTATGATCCAGAGGACAAATCCTGTCACCACCTGCTTTAGTAAATAAAGCATTATTGAAGCACAATCACACAAATTATCAATTACCTATTGGACTGAGTGTCTAACCAGGACCACAAGGGACAGAGCAGACATAGATCCCAAAGAATTGACAGAAGAAAGAGGAAGTATCCTGAGCTAAAAACACATGAAGAGACTACTACATGAAGTTCATGGTCCTACTCAATAAAAGAATGGGGTAATTGACTTCTTATTCCATAAGAAAAATTAGAAAGGGCTGGGGAATTAGTTCGGAATAGACAGTCTAGAAATAATTTTATCCAGTAGCTAAAAACTAGATTTTTAATAAAGTTACGTAGATTCCAGATAGAAAGAGCAATTCAAAATACAGTACCCCCATTCATAGGACATTCAGCATTTGGTGTCGGGTCATCTTGAAAATCAGTCACTCACCATGCATGCTTCTGAACTGCATGGAGAAAGAAAAGTGCAAGCAACCAACAAGCATTAGATTCAAGAAGTACAGGACAGGTGTGAGAAGCTAAGGCAGTGCTGCCAAGTTCATAGGCTCTTGCCATGACAGCATGTAATTCAGAGGCCTCCCGTGGAGGGAGATGTGATGGGGCAGCTGAGGAAATTTAAGTGGAGTCTAGGATCTTATCATACTGACAGCTCATTATTCCTGGTACCCAGAGAGGAGAATAAACACATCAGCCAGCATCCTTTTATAAGCAAGCCCAAAGGACCCAACGGGAACTTATGTACCAACAGACTTTTCCAGAGGTGACACCAGAGCCATTAGAGACAAAACCTAGGCTTAAGGCTGTGTGGCACAAACAGACATTTGTATTCCAACTGTGCATCCAAAGCCACTTCCCTAAATGACACTTGAGGGTTTTCATTTAGATCTTTTGAATTATAATTTCTGGCTTTATTGCATATTTCACCTGGGCCACTTCCAAATGGATCTTCTGGCATGGTTATATACTATGATAGAGTGATATTCACTTTAAAAGTCATTACGTTAATCATCTCTGCTACTTTGATTTAGTGTGAGGGATGGCTGATTTCATTTTCTTGCTTATTGTAAGAACTTTACTCAGGGTAAAATGAGTTTTATTTTTAAACTGAAACTGTGGATCACAGAGCAAAAGTTTAAAGCACAGAGGCTTACGGTTTTGTTTTCTATACACATACACAGGTGTTAAACCAAATTTGACTGTGTAACTTTGCCTGAGCTAAACCAGCCACAAAAATGTAGTGTTTGCTTGAGATGAGAGAATAGGAGAACTGAATTTATTGGGTATCTTCTGAATCTAGTTTGAAAACATTGTACCATCAGTGGTTACAATGCCCACCCATTAGGAGGGAGGCTATAACGTGCCATGCACTCAAATCAGTGATTTGACTTCTTATTATTATTCAACTTAGACTAATGACTACATTTTGAAGTATTTTCTGATTTCCTAAAAACAGTTTCTCACAGGCAATACAATTAAACATAGATACATTGGATTACAACAAAATTAAAGATTTCTGAGCAACTTTGGGCATAATCAACAGGGTGAAAGGCAACCTATGAAATGGGAGAAAATAATGGCAAATCATATATCTGATAAGGGGTTAATATCCAACATACATAAAGAACTCCTACAACTCAACAATGAAAAAACCCAAATAATCCAATTAAAATATAAACAAAGGATTTGAATACACATTTCTCCAATGATATACAGCTGGCCAACAAGCATATTAAAAGATTCTCAGCAACACTAATCATTCAGAAAATGCAAATTAAAACCACAATGAGATACCACCTCATACCTATTAGGATGGCTACTGTCAAAAAACAGAAAAGTGTTGGCAAGGAGGTGGAGAAATTGGAACCCTTGTGCACTGTTGGTAGGATAATGTAAAACAGTGCAGGCACTATGAAAAACATTATGGGGATTCCACAAAAAAATTTAAAAGTAGCACTACCATGTGATCCAGCAATTCCACTTCTGGGTATATACCTAAGAGAAATGAAAGCAGGGTCTTGAAGAGGTTATTTGTATATACATATTCACAGCCACAGTTTTCACAGTAGCCAAGAGGTGGAAGCAACCCAAGTGTATATCAGCAGATGAATGGATACACAAAATGTGGTCCATCATACAATGGAATATTGTAAGCCTTAAAAAGGAAGAAAATTCTGACACATGCTACAACATGCATGAACCCTGAGGACATTATACTAAGTGAAATAAGCCAGTCATAAAATAATACTGTATAATTCCACATATATGAGCTATTTAGAGTAGTCAAATTCATTGAGACAGAAAGTAGAATGGTGGTCACCAGGGGCTGAGGGGAGAGGCATGTGGAGAGTTTTTATTTAGAATTTCAGTTGTGCAAAATGAAAAAAGTTCTGGAGATTGGTTGCACAACTGTGTGAATATTCTTAATGCTACTGAACTGTAGATTTTAAAGGGGTTAAGATGGCAAATTTAATGTTTTATCACAATTTTAAAAAATGTTAATTCAAGAATGGTTTCTTAACATCAAGAGCTTTGTACTTTTTTGTTTGCTTTCAATCAAAAACTCCTAAATCGCAGGTAGAAAGTCTTGTGTATCTACCTAAAAATGTAAATTGGACAATTTTCTTCAAACAAAATAATTGGATCGTTCAAGAAGCCACTCTACTTCTATAAAATGTTTCCGAACCAGACAGAAATGTTGGGAGTCGATGTGACATGTCTGAAGCCCCCTTTATTAGTCCTGCTTTTGAACACCAACGTACTGATTGTAAACTGTGGTGATCAGCCAACAAGCCTTCCATTAAAACCAGCGTTAAACTTGTGTGTTTCCTAAGCATGTTTCAACTGATGATCGAAATGGATGGGGAGAGGTGTTGAAGGAGGGGTTTCTATCCATCTGAGGTTTGAATGCACATTCCAGTTTCTGAAAGCTAACATTTACAGAGACTTCCTAAGATAACAGATTATTTCATGTTCTCAGCAAATACTGATCCAGCACTTTCAGGGACGCTGGGTAGCTACAACATGTCCTGTTCATTGTCCCCCAGCAGATACAAGATGACTCCCAGGAAATAATGACAAATTCTAGGTGGTTATGTCATGATGTATAAATGTCACAGCACGAAATACAAACACAATCCTACCTAACCCAGTTTACCTTTTCTAGGATATGGGCTCAGGAAGAGCCTGCAGGAGTGGTCATGGGGCCCCCATTATGGGGTAGAGCAAGGAGCTTGGGGCTGGAAAACTGGTCGCTCAATGTGTAGGTGAAAAACATGGAAACTGGAACGCACCAGGTCAAGAACCATTGCTGCGGTGATGGAGAAAAAACCAGCAAGCCAACAGGAAAGAGTAAATCCTCTCTCCCCTCTTCCTGCCTTCCAAGAGCTTCTGGTGCCCCCCATGGGGACCACTAAATAGGGAGCCAGCTGATAAAGAAGCAGCAGCTCCAGCATCCCAATGGAGAATAAAGATGATGGATTTGGAACTAAGACATATATGCTTAAACACCAGCCCAGAAACCTTCCTGAATTCCTTTAGATTCCTTTCTGAATGGGCATGATAGGCTCCACACCCCCAGAGGGACTTAATTGCTTGCTGACTGAAGGCAGAAGCGCCTAGCTTGGGCTGATTACTGACATTGAGAGGATAAACATCCACATTGAGAAGCAGCAGAGCTGGGTCCTGCTCCACGGTTGGGCTACACTGGGTCCCGTGGGGTGTCGCTCTTGACAAGTGTATTCAGGTGACACCAGGTAAAAGTGGCCAACAATGAAAGCAGGCTCGTGAGAGCTGTCTGAGCTGAGAGCCAAATGGCGCAGATGGCGGATGAATCGAGGAACCGTGGACAGCTTGGACTGAAGGGACTTTTTTTCACCATTTGGCGGACGAATCTCCATCCCTTGCCTCATTACTCAGCCCAGTAAGACCTCCCAGACCTCAGCATCTAGAAGAAGAATCCTAAATGGCTCTCCTCTCCTGATGGGCCTCCTTGCATTTGTTCATGTGCTGTCATTCACTGAGTGACTCAACAGAGTGTTAGTAACTCTGAGGCACCCTGTTCTGTTCTAGATGCCTGTCCTCTAATTAATAGCAGATCCGACAGCTAATTCCCTCTTTTTACAGCCTTAACTCTTCTAATTTTTTTTTATTGGAGCATAGTTGACTTACAATGTTGCATTACTTTCTGCTGTGCAGCAAAGTGAATCAGTTATACATATACATATATCCACTCTTTTTTAGATTCTATTCCCATATAGGTCATTACAGAGTGTTGAATAGGGTTCCTTGGCTATACAGTAGTTCCTTATTAGTTATCTATTGTATATTCAGTAGTGTGTATATGTCAATCCCAATCTCCCAATTTATCCCCCCTCCTTCCCCTTTGGCAACCATAAATTTGTTTCCTACATCTGTTACAACCTTTAAAGTAGCTTATTTAAAATATCAGGGGCAGAGTATCACTCCTATGAGACTCTCCACTATTTATCTAGAGGTGTTTGATCACCTGCATTTGACAAGGGTTGTCAGCTATGGACGCTAAAGATGGCTTGTGTTCAGAGTCAGGCAGGCAAGGCAGCTACAAAAGCAGACATTCCAGCTGACCAGCCACTGGCTGTGCCATGCACTGTTCAAGGAGAAATGATTTGGCTTCTGTTCAAGAACTGCCTTTTTGGAAATGCTTGTTTTTTGTTTGTTTTGTGTGTGTGTAGGGGGGGGAATGCTTGTTTTTAAGATGGCATGGATTCTTGTGATGGTTAGATTTTGTGCCAGCTTGGCTAGACTATGGTGCCTAGTGGTTTGGTTCAACGTAAGTCTAGATGTTGCTAAAAAGGTACTTTGTAGATGTGTGAACATCTACCATCTGCCGACTTTAAGCAAAAGAGATGATCCTTTAATATGGGTGAACCTTATCCAATTAGTTGAGGGCTCTACCTGCTCAAACACTGAGGTTTCCTGGAGAAGATGAAATTCTGCCTCAAGATTGTAACATAGAACTCCTGCCTCAGTTTCCAGCCTGCCAGCCTGCCCTACAGATTTCAGACTCAAGACCAAAATGTCAATTCCCTGTCTGAGTTTCCAGCCTGAAAGCCTGCCCAAAAAAGGCACAATTCAGATTCAAGAAGACTCAAGATTACCATGTCAACTCTTGCCAGAGTTTCCAGCCTGCATATCCTACCCTACGGAATTTGGACCTGTCAGGCCCTACAATTGCATGAACCAATTCCTCAAAATAAATCTTATATATATATATATGAATACATATATGATATATCTTTGTGTGTGTATATATGTGTATATATGTATATTTTAAAATTAATTAATTAATTAAGTTTGGCCACGCTGGGTCTTCGTTGCTGCGCGCGGGCTTTCTCTAGTTGCAGCGAGCGGGGGCTACTCTTCGTTGCTGTGCGTGGGCTTCTCATTGCGGTGGCTTCTCTTGTTGCGGAGCACGGGCTCTAGGCACGCGGGCTCAGTAGTCGTGGCTCGCGGGTTCTAGAGCACAGGCTCAGTAGTTGTGGCGCACGGGCTTAGTTGCTCCGCGGCATGTGGGATCTTCCCGGACCAGGGCTCAAACCCATGTCCCCTGCATTGGCAGGCGGATTCTTAACCCCTGCGCCACCAGGGAAGTCCTACATATGTATATTTAAAGTAATATATGTGTGTGTGTATCTCTCTATATATATCTATATCCTATTGTTTTGAAGAACCCTAATTGATACAGTTCTTTACCTAAGCAAGAAAACAAGGTTCAGGAAGCAGAAACCTCAGCGGCAGAGAAAATAATAGCATTGCCTTGTGTCATCGTTCCCTCTCCAGGGGAGAGGTAACACTGCCTTCCTCCCCCATAAGTACTCCTACTTTGCAAGGAGTGTGCCAAGACTTGCTTCTCAAGTTTGCTTGAGTGCAGTGGATTCAGCAGAACTGGAAACTTCCCAGTGCCCCTCTTCCCATCACTGCCATTGAATATTAAATATTGAGGGAGCATTCTGCCGGGTTATCAATGGCACATCCTGCCGTAAATTCGTTCTGGAGGCTCGCTATACTCTGGCCACTCCTGGTTACATCCAACCCGGAAGAAGAGTCAATATACATCTGAGGACTCCCAGCCAGACTTCACAAATCTTTTTCCAAGCAAGACTCATAGATAAACATAAGCAGTCACCAAAATGTGGTCAAACAGCAGGGCAGTGTTCTAGAATAAGAGCTTTATTGTAGAGTGTTACAGACCATACGTGCAGGACGCCTCTGGGAAGCCTAATAAAACATGAAGTAATTGGGGGGAAGGCAAGTTAATTTCCTTCATCTACCCTTCCTACCAAGAGAAATGAAACAGCTTTTCTCAAGCAATACTATTTCTTTTCTCATTTAGGAAAATTGGTTTTGGTTCCCCAAGTGGATAATAATTAAAAACATTGCCTACAAAAGAGATGCCACAGTATACTTGGACGTTTAAAAACAGAATCTTTAACTTGGGGCATAATCTTTGGGTTTTCATCTCCTCAAGTATGTTTCTATTAACAAAGGTAGCTACTTTCAAAGTTGTTCACTGAGGCCATTTTTTACATCATACCTGCCTGTATTTTCTCCCATTTCCATAGGAATCATGATGCCCAGACACTCCAAATTCCTCACTGGGCTTCGAGATCATTGCTGTAAGCCCAGTTCCTCACTGGAGTTCGAGATCATTGCTGTGAGCTTTGCAGTACTTTTTGGTACACAGATTATTAGACTGGACACCAGAAAGAATCAAGGAGAGGCAGGTATCTCTCTACATATATTGTGGATAAACACACTTCAGATCATTGGAAGTTTTTCCTTGCCCAAGGAAGATGAAAACAGTTTGTCCAAACACCCCACTTCCGAGAAGAACTGTGGCCATTTCTGTGATGGAATGTTTCCTGGCTCACTTTAAACATTTTTGCGTGATGAGATTTGCACTGCTGTGTTACAGAGCTTCGGGAGCAAAGGAAAACCCCCTGGGAAACCACAGAATTTTTCTGTCAATACACAGGTAATGTTAGCTTTTATGGAAATATTCAACTAGGCTTGAAGACAGTCATTTCCATGGCTGTCTCTATGTTTAGAGAAAATTATCCTTTAAAGGTAGGTTCAAATCATAGGGTATCTGTTAAGCATACCTACTGGCACGTTCTATAGGAAATAACCTTAATAAACATATGGCTTTATTCTGCAAAGTCTTTTTTTTTTAATGTAGGAAGAGGCAGAAGACAAAGTACAAAGTAGTATACTGTAAGAGCATCTTTATAATTACCCGAGAAGTTCTTCCTGATTTCTTTACTGTCTCCTTTGTCCTCCTTCTCCTCCTATTTCTCCCTCCTCTCCCTTTATTTCTTAAGGCTAAAGATACAGCTGGCACTGGCACCCACTTTGGTCTCTTTTCCTTCTTCTTTTTTTAAAATTATTTTTTATTTTTGGCTGTGCTGCGTAACATGTGGGATCTTAATTCCCCAACTGGCCGATCGAACCCATGCCCCCTGCAGTGGAAGTCTTAACCACTGGACTGCCAGGGAAGTCCCTCGTTTCCTTCTTCTATGAACCACCTCTAGTTTCTTCCTATGTAGTAGGGAAGAACAAATCTGACTCCATATTAGATCTGTTCCTTTTATTTTAACCTTTGTGCTCTGTTGCCTGTGCTTAGTCATGCTGGCCCTGCACCTTTTGTAAAATAATGTTATCTATAGCCTGAAATATACAGGATCGCCCTCTCTCAAGGCTCTGCCCTTTAAGAGTCCATTCATATAGTGATAAAAAGTTGCAGAACAGAGAATAACATTTGTCTTTTGGAGGTTTACAGCAACATTGATCGACCACGTTGCCACCTGCAAGAGCAAGGGATTCCAGACACCAAGAAGTCTGCAACAACCAACCACATCCCCTCCCCTCATCTTGCCTTTAAAAGTGTTTCTGGGAGTTCAGAGTTTTTTGGGCATGAGCCGCCCGTTCTCCTTGCAAGGCCCTTCAGTAAAACTTTCTCTGCTCCAAACTCCAATGTTTCGGTTTGTTTGGCCTCACTGTGCATTGGACACAAGAACTTATGTTTGGTAACGCTTGGAGGAGAACTTAAGAGAGCTCATTCTCTTCCACAAATCTATCTGCACCTTCTCACCACTTTTAGATTGGGTGCCTTGTCTTTTACATTGACTTGTAGCAATTCTTTATAGATTTTTGATACAAATCTTCAGTCACTTGTATCTGTTGCAGTTATATATATAAATATATTGTATATATATATATATACACTATATATATATATATATATATATATATATATGTTGTTAATTGATGCATTTATCATGTCCTTTGAATGCAGCTGGCTACAATTTTGAGGCCGTCACATTTACTTTCTTTAGGGAAGAAACCTCTGCATTTCTGTCCCAAGCACTGAATTAGCATTCTATGCAGTGGAGCAGGAGAAGGGGAGGTGGTTCAATAATTTAACATGCATATAATTTTTTCACCCCATGTCTCACTTATAACCATCATGTGCCTTGTTTCATTGATTTACAAGCCTCTCAGGGTTGAACCATTAACTCTTTGCCCTAAGAACCCTCAACAAGCATCTAAGAAAAGAGGTTCTCCTACTTTCCACACCAGCTACCATTCCTCCTTCATATGTTGGCTATGTTCAGAATTCTTGATTTTTATTCAAATATATACTCTACTATTCTCTTGGTCATTTCGATTCCCTTACTGTCACTGAGTGGAGGGAGAAGATACAAATGAGTGTAATCCACTCACCCCTTTTTAATGCAAAGACCACACCCTTGATCCCAACTCTGGACGCCCTCTTTCCTTTGCACAGGCAACTGGTGGGGAGCTGTCCAAGGTTCCCAGATCACTATTAGAGCTACTCTTGGACACTCTGGCTCAAGAGTAAAAATGTGCTTAAAATATAAAGTGACAATTAAACCACCACTTGTCTCTTCAAGTATGTTTGTATTAACACTTGGTGATATGGAAAGTAAACAAATCATGTGTTTTCTATTTCTGCAAGTATATAAACAGTTGCTGTATTTTTAATAATTACATACATTTATGACTGTACAACACTGCATTTAATAGATACCATTATTTACATAATCATTCCCCTATTGTTGGGCCAATTTCAAATTAGCCTATTTTTATTTCAGTGATTCCAGAAGTGTGTATTTTAACAACCTATATCATAATTACCTGAGGTTATTTTATAAAATCAGATTCCCTGACACTACCCAAGTCTTGCTAAGGCTTAGGAATTAACATTTTTGCTACCTTTTTAGTTGATATACATATACCTCAAACTTTTAAAATCATGGTTTATTGTGTACTTGTTATTTTCATGATGTTTTTCCAGCACTGCAATAGGGTAGTTTACAGAAGAAATTGATGATCAGACACTGAAAACTGAAGCAGAGAGGCCATCAAACTGTATGAATTTAAGTCTCTTCCTCCCTAACTACTCCACTGAACTCCAGCTCCAAATTTCTCACTTAATGTGAATACTCATAATACGTTCCACTATCACTGAAGACTCAAAATGTCTGAACCCAAGAATGAATTTCCAATTATGGCAGGGATGGGAACCATAAAAGAAGCTTTACGGGAACACCAAATGTGGTTTGTGAGTGCTGGGGGCAGACAGACAAAACTGTCTTCTCACGGAGGGTGAGAGGTGACATTGGAACCAGCTGCAGGAGACCTGGATGAGCAACTGTCCCGACGTGGCAAAATGTATTTCACGAGAGGCGATAACACAAGAAAGGGCGTGACAGTGGGGTGGGTGGGTGTGTTATAAGCCGGGAACAATAAGAGGACTTGCCATATAACACGGGAGAAGCCATGTTTGAAATTCCAGTATTTCATTTGTCACGGGGGCTTCGATTTTTACCCTGATAGATCTACATTCTGAAAAACAACATGGAGACACTGAGGGTTTCTGAAGTGGCAAATAATATCTGCTGTGTGATCCAGATTATTCTGGCTGAATGGAGCCCTGTCTTGACTATGCAAATATCCAGGTGTAAAAGGATGAACCCTTGGACTGTGGCTTCATGTCGAAAGATGGAAAAATGGGGGATAGACTCGGAAACACTTGAAACTACTGGGAGTTTGGCAACCCTATCTGAAAACGGTTACAATTTGTATGCTAAGGGACTATCTCAGTTAAGCTCTCTCAATCAAGTGACACAAGTGAAAAATAATTACCTAGAGTTTCCAAATTCCTTCAGCTTCTCATTCAAGCCTGACATACCTGTTCCTTAGGTCACAGCTTGCTCCTACTTGTATCTTAGCCACATTGAAAATCCATGTACCTTCCATTTTTGTCACCTGTTAGTATATAATCTAAGCTATCATCTTTACATCTGCCCCCTTCAGGGCCATTTCATTAACTGTGAATAATGCTACTGGCCAGAGAGAAATGGAAATTAAAGCAGCCAACATTGAACCTAGTGAATTTAGTTACTTGGTAAAAACGTTTATGCAAGTACTGAGATGGAAGGGTTTGACTATCGAATAAGATTACGTTTATGATTATCTGGAGATTTCATTTACCGTTATTCCTGTTGTTCACGATTAGCATAAATAACAGAGCGGCGTGTGCACTAAAAACAAGCTGTACTTCTTGTTATGTGTATCACCTTCATTTCACCATGAAACAGTGGCATTTCCCTAGGAATGTGAAACAATGAGAATTTATCTCACAGGATTAGTAGCTTTCTAATTGTTCACATTTCCCTTGGAATAAGTTTTTTTTTTTTTTTTTTCTTTAGCTGGAGTGTTTTAGATTGCCTGTTGGTCAGGAAAGATAGAAAATGACTCATAATCCAAATGAATTAGCAGAACAAGAGAGAAGTTATCTTCAAGCTCATCTCATTTTGAGTGGAGACTATTTGTAGACACCTAAGCAAGATGAAGCAGCAAGAATCCTTGAAGGACCACACTTCTCCCCAATCTGTAACCTACTCATCTTGCCTTCATGGGTGAGAAAAAGCCTATTTTCTAGTTTCCCTGACTTATGGACTGCAAACCACTTATGGCATGGATCGGATGTTTTCCCCTGTCTCTCTAACAACAGAAAATGTATTTTGAATTATTGCTTGTTATTGTTGGCCATTTATTAAATAATAAACAGTTTAGTCTGCAAAAGCACACAGAAGTAGGACAGTCAAAAATGCTTCAGCATTTGGGCCCTATGAGATTAAAGTAGCTACATGTATTGTACCTGTCTCAAGAGTATGTCAGATAAAAGAACAAACCTCTCTTCTAAAAAGTGTTCTTTATTATTTTTACATAACCATGTCGGACACATCAGACTTACAACAATTTCCTAACACCCACCTGTCTTAAGCCAGGTCTCCAGAAATGGCCCCTAAGGACCAGATACACATGAAAGTGATTGATGAACAAAGTAGCCAGGAAAGAGAACTTCTCAATCAGATAAAGAACATCTATGAAAATCTATGGCTAAAATTGTACTTAACTGTTAAATATTATAATTTATCTCGAAGGTTGGGAACAAAAGAAGACTGTCTACACTCTAACCACTACTAATCAACACTGTATCAGAAGTTCTAAGGCAAGAAAAAGAAATAAAACGCATAAGAGTACAAAGAAGTCAAACTATATTTAAAGATGATGTATTTTTCGATGAAATATACTAAATAATCTATCAAACAAACATGTCATTTACCAAGATCCTTGGACATAAAGTCAATATACAAAAATCATTTGTATTTCTACATGCTAATAGCAAGCAACTCGAAAAGGACAGTTAAAAAACTATCATCATGTACACTGTCATCTCAACAAAAAATACTTAGGTGTAAATTTAATACAAGTTGTCTAAGATCTTTACAATGAAAATTACAAAACGCTGCTGAGAGAAATTAACAAAGTCATAAATTCACGGGGATATTTACCACTTTTATGGATTGTTAAGACTCCTTACTTTAGAGATGTCAATTCCCCCCAAAATGACCCTTGGATTCAATGTTATCCAAATATAAACCACAAGGAGCTTCTTTGTAAGAATTATCAAGCAGATTCTAAAATTTATATGAAAATGCAAATGACTTAGACCCTCCAAACCATCTTGAAAATAAGAGCACGTCTCCTAGGACTAGAAAATTGTGGGCAATGTGCTTCCAGTAGCCTGACTACGGTCCTAGGAAGACCATTCTTCAAAAGAAGATTGCCAGTGGGAGTGTTTGGACAGAAGCACACGGAATTGGAGGAGAGTCACTCAGAACCAATGGTCTGAGTAACTGGCAGGAAAGAATCATCATTTCCTCTGGTGAAGACCACTAGCAGGTTTCAAGAGAGGGGTCGAGAGTTTAACACGGAACATGAGCGACGCCTGTAAGACATTCCAGTGGAAATGTTGAGATGAAAGTTGGATTTGTGAGTCTGGATTTCAGGTCAGGGGGCATAAAGTGGGAGTCAACACCATGGAGTTAACAGTTACACTCGATATTAGGCTCGATCATCAAGGCAGTGAATGCAGACGGAAAAGAAACTGTCCAAGGCAGGAACACAGGGGCACACTCCAACTTTCAGAATTGGGAGAGAGCAGGAAACAGTTAAGGAGATTGATAGCAATTGACCACAGCAGACAGAGGAAAATCAGCAAAGTATGTTTTCTTGGAATCTGAGTAAAGAAGGATTTTATCAAGTAGGAGGGAGTATTCAATTGTGTCAAATAGTGTTAATAGATCAGATAAAATGAGGCATAAGGACTGTCCACTAGATTTAATAGAAAGATCATTGGCAATCTTGACAAGGCAACTTTTGTTGATAGTGGCAAAAGTTCTAGCATTGTAGAATGCATTACAAGAGTAAACAGGCATCTGACAATAAATTATAAATATCACTTATATGTGGAATTTAAAGTATGACACAAATGAACTTATCTACGAAACAGAAAGAAACTCACAGACATAGAGAACAGACTTGTGGTTGCCAAGGCAGGGAGTGGCGGGGGAGGGATGGATTGGGAGTTGGGATTAGCAGTTGCAAACTATTATATATATAGGATAGATGAACAACAAGGTCCTGCTGTAGAGCACAGGGAACTATATTCAATCTCCTGTGATAAACCATCATGGACAAGAATATAGAAAAGAATATATAACTGAATCACTTTGCTGTATAGCAGAAATTAACACAACATTGTAAATCAACTATACTTCAATAAAATAAATTTTAAAAATAAGTAAGTGAATCATAGAAACGCAGATGCTTTATATTTTAATTACAGTTGACCCTTGAACAGC
Organism: Balaenoptera borealis; assembly: GCF_965194805.1. NCBI lineage: Eukaryota > Metazoa > Chordata > Mammalia > Artiodactyla > Balaenopteridae > Balaenoptera > Balaenoptera borealis. Next base: position 5,545,709 of record NC_138881.1, on the reverse strand, counting down.
TAGGGTTTGAACTGGGCAGGTCCACCTGTACACAGATTTTTTTCAATAAAAATACTGGAAAAATTTTTTGGAGATTTGCAGCAATTTGAAAAAAGTCTCAGATGAACCACACAGCCTAGAAATACTTTTTTTTTTTAATTAAGAAAAATTTAGGTATATCATGAATGCAGAAAATATATGTAGATAGACATGTAACATACAAAATAAGTGTTAATCAACTTTACGTTATCAGTAAGGCTTCTGGTCCACAGTTGGCTATTAGCAGTTACATTTTTAGGGAGTCAAAAGTTATACAATGATTTTTGGGACTTCCCTGGTGGCGCAGTGGTTAAGAATCCGCCCGCCAAAGCAGGGGACATGGGTTTGAGCCCTGGTCTGGGAGGATCCCACATGCGGCGGAGCAACTAAGCCCGTGTGCCACAACTACTGAGCCTGCACTCTAGAGCCCACAAGCCAAAACTACTGAGCCTGCGCTCTAGAGCCCACAAGCCAAAACTACTGAGCCCGTGTGCCACAACTACTGAAGCCTGCATGCTCCAGGGCTCTCGTGCTGCAACTACTGAGCTCGCATGCTGCAACTACTGAAGCCCACGTGCCTACCCATGCTCTGTTCAAGAGGAGCCACCACAATGAGAAGCCCGCTCACCGCAAGGAAGAGTAGCGCCTGCTCGCTGCAACTAGAGAAAGTCCACGCGCAGCAACAAAGACCCAACGCAGCCAAAAAAAGAAAAAAAAGTTATACACTGATTTTTGACTCTGCCAGGGGTCAGCACCTCCACCCCCTGTGTTGTTCAAAGGTCAAGTATATGTGGATGCCACGTGTTCTAGTACAGATAAAGAAATATTAACTGGCATATTAAGCTAACTGGAACATATTTTTAATCTTAGAGAAAAAAGTTGTAAGGCTAAAGGTATTTTCCTACAGGATATATTCCCCCTAAATCTCCAGGTAACAGAAAAGACATATTCAAAAGCAAAATATTTATCTGCCAGCACTGAGGAGCAAGTATTTTCCCACCAGGACCCATATGAGGAGAGAACTGATAGATCGTCCTATTAGGATACTTCAGTGGGAGAGGTTTTGGCAGCCTAGCAGAAGACTTTAATGACAAAAAGTTTGATGTACCCAGAAGTGCCAATGCAGGCAAAAGAAGGCAAGAAATGCAGCAGGATGCCAAGCCAAAGGGCAGAGAGCTAGAGCAGTAAATCAATCAGGAGCAACAGGAGGTCCGAGAGATGAATTAAAGGGTCAGCAGAAACCAAGCAGAGAGAGCACAAGATGCTGAGAGTTCAAGAGACAGTACAGTATGAACCTTGAGAACACGAAGTTGATGTCCCTGTGTTCCTCTCGGGCAGGACTGTCATTCCCTGCCCTACTTGAGGTTACTTTTTTTTTTTTTTTTTAAAGGGTCCATTTCCCAGGAGCAAAGTGAATTGAGAAAAGGAAAACATGAAATGGATGCATCCTGCAATCATGAGACACATTATCATATTTCCAATGGCTTGGACCATGAATACCTACCATTTTGTTTCAGAGAATGGTTCAGAATATAAATAGCTATTGTATAAAGATGCCTGGGTACTTTCTCTCCTGTTGCTGGTCCTGAACACTCAGTGACAGAGATACTCAGGGCTAAATCTGTACCTGTTGGCTCTGATTTATAAGGTACAAGGCAGGTCTGAATTGTCCTTGTCAGTCACCAACCGAAGACATGGGACAGATCAAACATAGCTCTGTGAGTGGAATATGTGGATCCTTGCAAAGGATGCTCTCAGCTTAAAGCTACTTTTGCATGTAAATGAATTTTAGCTTTAGAGACCAAACTTCGATGGCTGGCTAAGGGCTCTTTTCTGTTGACACTCCAGTCATTTCAGGGACCCGCAGCTTTGTGTCAGTTTGTAAAAGACTAAAATATCTAATCGGTTTTAAACAAAGAAATCAATAATTGTAAACCATCGTGTCAAGAATTAGAAAAAGATTAATTGCAGGGGGCCCTTGCTTAGAGTGACTTAACAACCCCAGCGAGCAAGGTTCTAGCAATTAATAAAACAATCAGTCATAAGATTTACATTAGTGTTCAAAGGTCAATCCGTGACAATGAAGGAGCTATTCATTAGGAAAAGGAAACTCCAAGGAAATCCTATAACTGCCCCCGATCCTGCATGATTATGTTTGCCTTCCACTGGCACAAACCTGTACAAGGAAGGACTTCACAGTCTCGCAGTAATGGATATGAAGTGCCCTGCACAAACCCTGAGAAGTAATTGCATTTCTCCTCAGCGCTTGAACTGGCTTGCAGGAAACATAACTGGGGCTTGGCCAACACACGACCCTACTTTCGATCATACAGAAATAATGACTTCCTGTCAAGGCAAACCAAAGGGGGCAGTGGGATACCTGGGAGATTTTTTTTTTCTTTCTTATAAAATCTACATATTTTAATTCTAAGTCTACTTCATGAGATATGGCTGAAATGCATAAAGTTGGGATGGTGAAATTTCCAATTTGGAAATTAAGAAGGAAAGAGTATATTTTTATGAAAACGCTCAACTTTAAATAACGGATTCTAAAATACAGTGCATATTACTTATACTATAGCTTATATTAAAAGGCACATGAGCAGAGCTTGATAATTTTTTCTACACAAATATGTCCCTGCAAACAAGTCCAAGATTAATATATAAAACTTTTCCCTCACCACCTAAAGGCTCCCTTTTTTCTCCCTTTTCAATCAACATCTCCCCAGAGTTAACCACTGTTTTTGTTCCCATCATACATTCTGCATGTTTTGGAAATTCCTAGCCATGGAAATATACAAGAACTCTTCTGTGTGTTGTTTATTTTGCTCAATATTATATGTGTGATATTCACTCATACTGTTACATGAATCAGTCATTCCCTTACTAATATATAATATTCTATATTAAGAATAGAGAGCAATTCCATCATCTTAATGATGGACATTTGGGGTCTATACAGTTTGGGGCTATGATGAACACAGTTCCTGCAAACAGTATTATCTGTATCTTTTGATGGAAATATGCACTCATTTCTCAGGGATACATATCTAGGAGTAGAATTCCTGTCTCATCGAGTAGGTGTATTTTCAACTTAAATTGATACCACCCAATGATTTTTTGTAATAATTTACTAAATATGTGTGAAAGTTGCTTCTATTTTCACCAATACTTGACATTTTCTTTCTTTTTAACTTTAATCTGGCAGGTTAAAATATCATAACGTTTGATGCCTATTTGTTTAAGGTACGTTACAATATTGACTTATTTCCATATTTTCAAATTGAAGAAATATTGTAAAATATGAATTAACTCTCTGTGCTAGACATTACAGATAAGAGAGACTATCTCTTATATTAATATTTAAAAATGACAAAGAATAGAATGTTCAAGGTTTATGTTGCTTTCATTGGATTTAGTATGATTAGGACCTGGCTGCAATTTCTATCCAATGCTGCACACCATTACCACTCTTTAGCCTTACTAAGCCTGCCTCATTTTTATCTCATTTTATTCCCAGACCTTTGGGAACTTGACAAATATTTATTTATCTGCAAGTTTAACATTTTAACGTATACATACACTTTCTGCACTTGGTTCCTTTCGTTTTTTGTTCTACATGCTCTCCCTGAATGACCTCACCCATTAATGCTGGTGTTAAAAAAAAAAAAAAAAAGAAAGAAAAGAAAAATCACCAGGAGACAAAGAACTGTCTAAACAAACCTCAGGTCTCATGAAGTAGTACACAAAAGAACCCAGGTGTTCTAAATTCCTTTGGCATGGTTATAGACCCTGAACCAAACAGGAAACACTGAGCTGATATAAATTTGACTTATATATGCAAATGTTAGTGTATCTAAAAGGATCTTAGACTTTTTTCAGGTAATTCCTCTGAGTAGCACTTTAGAAATAAAAGAATAGGAACTCAAGGAGTTTCTATTTAAATCCCTAAAATAAATATTTACTGATTATCTTACACACATAAAGGAAAACTTAATGTCATATTCAAATATAACATTCATTCATTTTTTAATTCATTTCACAAATATTCATTGAGTACCTACTACTATATGCTGAGGTAACAAAGTCTCAGTCTTCAATTAATGTTGATCTAGTGGAGGAAACTGAAATTAAATCAAGTCACCAAATAAATATTTAACAACCATCAGTTAATTATACCTTCAAGCCACTTGCTGATACACCAAAAATCTGAGATCATTAAAGCAAACCACAAACTCAAACCACACATTGATTTTAAGATTTTACATTAAACATTTCAATGGATCATTAAAAAAATTCATCCCAAATCAGGAATTTCAAAGATCAGCATTTAGTCTCCTATCAACCAAAATGTGACACATCTGGATGAAGAATCGACACTAACAGTCAACTTAATATCCAGATTGGTTTGCTGCAACTCTTACGAGCTCCACTTTCTTTCTTTCTTTCTTTTTTTTTTCCTTAATTTTTGGCCATGCCCTGCTGCATGCGGGATCATAGTTTCCCAACCAGGGATCAAACCCATGCCCCCTGCAGTGGAAGTACCGAGGGTTAACCACTGGACCCCCAGCGAAGTCCCAAGCTCCACTTTCTTGAAGAGGCAACTTGAGAAAAGATTTCCCAATACCATCTGCCTAAAACACCTGCAGATATTCTCACTGAGCTCCTTCATATAGAAAATGCATCCATGAAATTTTCTGCATCGCACTGTGCTAAGCTGGTGGAGGATCGCCATCACCACGGCCCATTCACGTACAAGGTTTTCTTCTTCGTTGGTTTAATTTTTGTTAATTCAGCAGCTTCCAGGAGCCACTGTGCTGTGTGTGTGTGTTCCTTACAAGAGCGTCTCACCCCTCACAGTGTATCTCCTTGGAAGCCACGACCCATGGAAGTCACGCTCATACCATTCCATCCAGCAAACCATTTACACAACACCCACACCTGTGTTCACAGAGGCTCCAAGTCTTCCCATGGAGAGTGTCTTGTTATATGGGAGAGGGTTCTCAGAATCCCCCACTAAAGGTGGATGGGCTCAGGCACGGCCCTTAGCACTTTCAAGGAATGCAAGCCCCTTCTGGGGAGACTTCAAATACATTTCCTGGGATTTTCATGATTAGACATTTTGCTTCATGTAGCCTGAAGTTATAGACCTCTAAGCTGTTTTCCCTAGAATAGAACATGTGAGAAATAATGAAATAAGAAACTAGAGTTCCACATGAGGAAGACTCTCTAGTTTGTTAGGATGGTAATTGAAATTCAAAAAAAAAATTTTTTTATTGGGGTAGAGTTGTTTTACAATGTTGTGTTAGGTTCTACTGTACAGCGAAGTGAAGTAGAGCTCCCTGTGCTATACAGCACGTTCTCATGATCTATTTTACACATATTAGTGTATATATGTCAATCCCAATCTCCCAATTCATCCCACCCTCCTTCCCCCCTTGGTATCCATACGTTTGTTCTCTACATCTGTGTCTCTATTTCTGCCTTGCAAACCGGTTCATCTGTAGCATTTTTCTAGATTCCACATATATGTGTTAATACACGATATTTGTTTTTCTCTTTCTGAAGGTCCATCCACGTCTCTACAAATGACCCAGTGGGAATTGGAATTTAACCCGTTGCTTACCTTGTAAACAAAAGGAGACAGAAAATGCTGCAAATGAAGTTTGTTGCTGACAATATTTAAAATGCACAAGTCTCCATATCCAACAAATAAGAGATGAAATAATTGTAGTGAATGCTTCTCTGTAAGTCACCTCCACATGAATCACTGCTCTTTTTTGAAAACATATCAGTTTCTTTGAGCTCCTGATACGTCTTATGGAAGAAATGAGTTAAGGAAAGACATAATTACCACATGCAACTAGCACTCCTTTTGCACCAGTTTTTCTATTTATAAAATGTAGATGAAAATGACTTCTTGGAAAGCTAAAGGGAGAAAGCTTTGCCAGGCCTCCTCTGGTGGTCCACTTTGGTGAAGCGACATTCATCTGATTTCCAGGTCCGTGATGGTATTTTAAGAACATCTTAACTAGAGGTCAGGAAACTAGGACCCAAACCTGGGTTCCTGTCTACGTTTGTAAATAACGTTTTATATTGGAACCCAGCCTCTGCCTTTCGATTACATGCTGTCCATATTGTGATAGCTTCTTTTGAGCGTTCTAACAGCAGACTTGTATAGTTCCAACAGAAGTGGGATGGCCCCTGAAACATCTACTGTCTGGCCTTGTAGGAAGAAGTTTGCCTACACTTGAACCAGACCGATCTCCTCTTCTAGTGAAGAAAAGCCTGAGACCCACATCAATTCAGGGACCCACCCTAGAACAGGTGGACAACCCCCTCAAAAAAAAAATCCACGATCGTCTTTATAATGTTTCTCATAATGAGATCTGGCTAAAACTTCAGTGTTTTATAACTGGCTTTGATTGGTACCTTTCAGAGGGGAGTAAGAACGAAATACTGATACCATAAACAAATATATATACATATATATAGTATATACATATATATAATATATACATATATATAATGTATACATATATGTAATAAGGTTCCTTCCACCATTCTTTTTATTACTGTTATACCAAATTAATTAGATAAATATAGATGTGGATAAAATATTAGTAGGAGTGTTCATTCAATTCAGCGCTTTCTGTAATATTCGGTCCGGGGAGGGGAAAGGGACTATTCCTTTCCTTGGTGAATACTTGCACATCGAAAGCTCCAGTGAAGCTGATTCTACAGAACAGGGCTTGCAAACCGCACCCGCTGGGCCAGATCCAGCTTGCTGTCCGATACTGTGCAGACTGTACACTGAGAATGGTTCTTATTTTTTTAAATAGTTTTCTCCCCAAATCAAAAGACAATGTTATAGCATGTGAAAAGTATATGAAATTCAAATTTTAGGGTCCATAAATATAGATTTATCGAAGCACAGCCATGTTCATTGTGTATGAAACGGCCACAGTGACTTTTGCACTAAAATGGTAGAGTTGAGTTCTTTGTGACCAACACTGGCCAGCAAAGCCTAAAATGTTTACTATCTGTCCCTTTGCAGAAAAAGTTCTCTGACCCCTAACAAGAAGCTCTTGTGTCTCTCCCGGGGTCTGTCCAGCTGTGTCTCTCGTGGCACTGATGCGGCTCTGACTGCAAGGAGAAAAATGAACAGAAAGGCTCTGTTTCTTCTCATTATGAAAGGGTGACTTCAGTTCTCAGCAGCTTCTCAAGAGATGATATGTGTGTGACCTTGACCCCTGTATATTTCCAGGTCAGACCCTCTCCCCAACTCCCACAAAGAGTTCTTCACACAAGTCAGTGCAGTTATGCAAGAACCTTATCTGATAATAATCTGTCTCTCATGCATGTTGGGTTTGAGCTTAGGTTTGTTGATTTAAACGAGGGTAAATGAGCACAAAATGAAAATAATCAATGAAATGATCTTTGTTGCTAAGCAGAAAGTCTGAATTCTGCCATTGCATTCCAAATGAGGTCCTGAAGAAGCATTTATACTACTGGAATGCTGTTGTACTGACCTATGACCTGGGGGTTTTTGGAAAAGACTTTAACCCATTTTTATGATGTCTGTATAAGTTGAGAGGGTAGTTCCAGAGAAACGAAACAGGGTTCTCTAGAGAAACAGAACATATATAATATATATACTGTTATTGGGAATTGGCTGACATTATTATGGAGACAGGCAAATCCAAAATGTGCACAGCTGATTTCCTAGTTCAAATGCAAAGGCCAGGAGCTGCTGTAGAACCAGGAAGAGCCGATGGCCCAGTTTGAAATCCACCAAACACAAAATTCTCTCTTACTCCAGGGAAGGTCGGTCCTTTGGGCTAGTCAGGCCTTCGACTGATTAGGTGAGGCCCACCACAATATGGAGGACAATCTGCTTTAGTCAATCTATTAATTTAAATGTTCATCTCATCTGGGACACCCTCAGGGAAACACCCAGAATAATGTTTGACCAAATATCTAGTCACCTCATGGTCCACTCGAGTTGACACATAATATTAACCATCACAGGAACACTGACTGACTAATGATTCATACTTTCAGTATCCAAGGGTACAAAAGTTGTGCAACAGATTATTTCTAAATTTAGACATTCAGCATTTCTAATCAGCAACTCCAATAGGCTTGACCAGAAGCCGTAGCAGTGTCCTAGCTTAATACATATAAAGTTGCTCATGGTCTCAAGCCTGCTAGAGTGTGTTAGAAATAAACACCAAGGCCCAGAAATCATTATTTCTGTTATTGGTTAAACCCACAAAACAAATAAGCCTATCCCACTTTTTGAAAGTATTTCATCCTCTGCCTAAGGTTAAGAAAAATTTCAATTTACATTTTATTCAGGTCATAAATCTGCTAATAAAGGTGTGAAAGTGAAATTTTAGAAGATATTGATTGCAGGATGCCCAGAGATCTTAAGCAAAAAGTCTGTGGCATTGTTACTTCTAACATAATTTTGCCATTTTTATGTGTTTTCCTTGTTAACATTCCTATATTTACATTCTGATATTAATTCTTTGTTATTATTTTTTGACTATCCCAACTCTCCTCATTATTTCTGCTTCCTGAGACTTTCCACCTACACTGGACTCAGCAAATCAAAATCAAACTCATAAGTTCCATGTCTTTGAAGTATCTGGCTTTAACTTGCTTTTCTGATACTTTCGAACACCAAATTATACATGGGAAGTCAAAAGGAGCATAGGTTTACGAATTATGCAGTCAAGATTTGAATTCTGAAAGACTGCCCACAAAACAAACTAAGGAAATTTTTGTTCTCAGAGCAGCAAGAGAAGAGAAGCTTATTTTGGTTAGCAGGCATTTGGTAGTGTCCACTACATCCATAAGACATTTGGTCCAGGCCAAAAGATCCTTGATATCTGGTCCTGTCCAAAACATCCATAAGACATTTGTTTCTTGCCAAACGATCCTTGATAGTTGGTCTTGTCCAAAACATCCAAGAGCACATTTGGTCCATGCCAAATGGTTCTGGACGGCACTAAATATCATGGACCTTTTGGTGTGGACCAATTGTCTCCATAGACGTTTTAGACAGGACCAAATATGACCACATATCAAGGACCTTTTGGCATGGACCAAATGACGCCATGGATGTTTTGGACAGGACCAAACATGACCTAATATCAAGGACCTTTTGGTGTGGTCCAAATGTCTTATGGACCAAACGTCTTATGGATGTTTTGGACAGCACCAGATGTCCTGCAAGGTATTTAAAACATAAAGGAAAGGAAGGAAATGGGAGGAAAAGGAGGTGATGAAACATGAAGGGAAGCTAAGACCTTCTTATGCATGTACTCCATAGAGCTGTTCCATGCATTGTCTTGGACAACTCTTGCACCAATCCTGCCAAGTGATTACCATTCTCCCACCTTTGTAGAGGAAACAACCTGAAGCTGGAAGAAGGGGGTGACTTGCCCAAGGTCACAGAGCTGGCAAATGCCCAGATCTTCTGACCCTGAATCTCACATCCTCTCCATCATCATATCCACGATGGAGACTGTTATTATAAACTATCTATTAGAGTTATTTCAATCACAATTATATTTCAGACTGAGATGATCAAACAAGTTCAAAATACCATTCCTTTTCTCCAATAGATTACAGTTTGAACAACCAAGGAAAACGTTAGAGAACTGCTCCAAACATCACATAATTATGTGCTAAGTTATCATCTTTCTGAAGGCTGCCAACAGTATCACACACCCAAAAATAATCAGTGCAAGTCAGAAGGTAGCGGGGCAGGAAGTGAGAAGGTGTCTTAAAACCAGAATTGATTTTCCTCACTAAATGGCTGACAACTAAAGAGAGATGGTCCTTAAAATTATAGCACAATGTTAATGAAAAAAACTAGGAGAAGGCTGTGAGTATGTCTGTATTTTCTCAGCAATTTGCTTCAACCTTATCTTTGCAGAATCACCGGGAACGCTCATTAACAGTGCTGGGAGTTGGATGTGCCATCGTAAATCCCTGCTTTTCTAATTCATCGGTGATTATTAGCTAAGGGGCTACATGCACATAGTAATGCAAATTTGATGTATGACAGTACGTGAACAGTGTATCGCATTTTTTCTCCACATCGTAGGGTAGTCCTTTAGAATAGCACCTTCATTAACTGATTTTTTTTAAAAAACCATCACAAATACTTTTAGTAAAAGACAGGTGGCCCTTAAGACAAATATCCAGAAGTCTCTAATAATGACTCTAGAATTTCACTTTTAGGACAGAAAAGAATGAAAAGTACAAGATAGTAATTAAAATCTAATTCTAGTAACGACCCCAAGTTGTCACTATTTATTCTGTCCCGTGCCCAGCCCTCTCTTCCTCCTCTGCCTCTCCTCCAAAATAACCAAAGTTCAAACATCCTTGATGATTTGCAAGATGAGGAATCACCAAGCATGTGATAACTTTTGTTCTGTGTGCTCTATTTAATAAGACTGGAAGGGGACTTCCCTGGCGGCCCAGCGGTTAAGACTTCACGCTTCCACTGCCGGGGGCAAGGGTTCAATCCCTGGTTGGGGAACTAAGATCCCGCATGCTACGCCATATGGAGTGGCCAAAAAAGAAAAGAAATACTGGAAGGTGTTGCTGATACAATCTTGGATTATTTGCAAGAACAAGAGTAGAAAGAAAGTGTTTCCATAGCCTTAAACAGAACATTCAAACAATAGGGCCACTCCATTCCCTGAGCAGAGCAAGTGGCTAATTTCTAATGTGTAAATAAGGAAGAAGGTGGCTTAATTTTATGATGTGTAGGTAGGTAGATGGAGCCTCAGAGATATGGATGAATAGGGAAGCGTAGGCACAGTTGCAGACAGAAATACGTCATGTGCGTACACTAGCCTCAGGACCCTTTCCAGTCGTGAGATCCAAACACACAGCCTTGCAGTGGGTGGCAAAATTATCACCAGCCTTGTTCAACCGCCTGCAAGTAAACAGTTGCAGAAATCTCTGGCTTTACCCACATTCATTGATACGTGTGTCTTCTTCTCCAGAAGAGCAAGAGGAAAACTGTCAAATCACATGTTGATGACCAGACAAGTTATACCCATGGATTCTCATAAAACTAGGAGAGCAGGGAATGGCTCTTAGCAAACAAACCAATGGAGCGTCTAGAAATCACTATTTCATTTATTATGGGCCCTCAAGACATCTGTGAGAGTATCTCTTCTAGAACGTTAAGGATTATCATCTATCTAATTGACCTGTCTGTAATTTCCAGAATGTTATCCTTACCTTAAAAAAAAAAAAAAAGCAAAAGAAAACAAAAAAGAAAAAACTGGGTCAACATTAGTCATCTCTTACGCCTCCATATTCTCTTGTGAACCATGATTGCTCAATGGGCTGAACTAGCTAACAGGCTTTGTCCTTGAGTTTGAATTTATTTTATAAAGCCGTGTCCTCTCATTGTTTCCTCACTTATTGAAGGCTTAAATCCCTCCCAACTCTATTTGCTTTAACCTTTAAAACGTGGATACCAGTTTCTTGTGTAGAAAAGGCAAAGGAAAACCTGGCTTTGAAGTAGTCCCGGTCTCCCTTTATGTCTGCTAACTTACCACCTGCTCTCAGTAATGGGCTCGGGTCTGCTTGGTCTTCTTAGCCAAAAGCTAATTCCAAAATACTGTTTAGAGTTCCTGAGCATTTTCCATAAGCCTGGGATTCAATGCTCCTGACGTTCTTTTATTACAATCTTATCGTTGCACATTTTAAGATGTTCTTTTAATTGTCAATGTCATCTGGCAACTTGTGTTGTCATCTTGTGTTGACAAATGCTCTCCTCAACCCCCAGGACCCTATTACTCCTGTCAGCGTAAAACACACCATAAAACTCCCATCTTAATAAGGAAACAAACAAACAAAAAAGCTACTGCTTCCCTTTAGAGAAAAACTGGTATTTCCTTTGCTTTTTAAAATTATTTTGAACTTTCACTATGGAAAATACCAACTATCTAAAGAGTAAAGAAAATGATGTAATGAAATCCCAAGAATCTCTCTCTCCACTTCAATAATTACCAATATTTTGCTAATCTGTCATTTATATCTCTGTCCACTCCCACCTCCCATGTAGTTATCATTTTTGCAGTCCTTCTTCTGAAATAAAATATGCATACACAAGTATTACACTTGAAATACACAAAAATTAACTGCACAGTTTTGACAAATGGATATAGCTCTATAATCCAGAACTCTAGTGCCATACAGAATGTTTCCATCTCTTCAGAAAGCTCTCTTGGGCGTCCCCGTTGGCGCACTGGTTAAGAACCCGCCTGCCAAAGCAGGGGACACGGGTTTGAGCCCTGGTCCAGGAAGATCCCACATGCCGCGGAGCAACTAAGCCCGTGCGCCACAACTACTGAGGCTATGCTCTAGAGCCCGCGAGCCACAACTACTGAGCCCACGTGCCACAACTACTGAAGCCCACGTGCCTAGAGCCCATGCTCCACAACAAGAGAAGCCACCACAATGAGAAGCCCGGGCACCTCCTCAGCAAAGAGCAGCCCCCGTTCGCCACAACTAGAGAAAGCCCGCACACAGCAACAAAGACCCAATGCAGCCATAAATAAATAAATAAATAAATTTATTTTTTAAAAAATGTAGGACTTCCCTGGTGGCGCAGTGGTTAAGAACCCGCCTGCCAATGCAGGGGACATGGGTTTGAGCCCTGGTCTGGGAACATCCCACATGCCGCGGAGCAACTAAGCCCGTGCGCCACAACTACTGACCCTGCGCTCTAGAGCCCGTGCGCCTAGAGCCCGTGCTCTGCAACAAGAGAAGCCACCGCAATGAGAAGCCCGCACACCGCAACCAAGAGTAGCCCCTGCTCGCTGCAACTAGAGAAAGCCCGCGTGCAGCAACAAAGACCCAACGCAGACAAAAATAAAATAAATTAATTTAAAAAATAATAAATTAAAAAAAAAAAGAAAGCTCTCTTGTCTCTTCCCAGTCACTCCTCCAACAAGGGCACCCACAGTTGTATTTCTTTTCTCCTTAGGTTAGTTTTGCCTGCTCTAGCACCTCATATAAGTGCGGTATGAATTCTTCAGCATCAGGTTTCTTTTATTCATCGTTATGTCTGTGCTTTATCCATGTTGTTGGATGTATCAGCAGTTTGTTCCTTTGAACAATATACAATAAACATATGCATCGTGTGAATATGACAAACAGTTCACCCCCTCTCCTCTTGCACATTCGGGTTGTTTCCACTTTGGGACAGTTGTAACTAAAGCTGTTATTACCGTTCTTGCATAATCAGTTTTCATGGGTAAACACCTAGAAGTAGAATTTCTGGGTCAAAAGATAGATGCATATTTAATTTTGTAAGAATTTGTCCAACCTTATTCTAGTGTGGGTGGACATAAGACAGCCAGTTTCTCCCATAAAATGTTTTTTGTCATTTTTTAAAAATTTTAGCCATTCTGTTTGCTATGTAAATAGTGTCTCGCTGTGCTTTTAATTTGCATTTCTCACATAGCCAATGATGCTGAACGCCTTTTCATGTGCTTAACAGCTGTTTGTGTATCATCTTTAAAAAAAAATTTTTTTTAAATTTTGAACTATTTAGTTGAATGTTAAACTTACTGAAAAGATGAAAAAATAATAGTTTCCTTTTTGCCCTCACCCCATAATCCCTCATGTTATCATTTTACATAAGCACAGCATAATGATCAACTATGGGAAATTAATGTCAATTAAATAGCAACTGAATTAGATCTTACTTGTTGAAATGTATTTTAATAAGTAAAAACTTATATGCTTCAAAACAATAATTATATTGAAAGGCATGTATCATAGTCTTCTACCTACTTAGTCCTCTCCTCCATTTCTGGCCACTCCTTCTGTATCCTTCTAATGTTCCTGTATTCACGTGTGAATTATTTTATCCCTCCCCTTTCTTAAACAAAAAGTAGCATATTATATAAACTCTCCTGTTCCTCCCTTTGTTTTACTTAACAGCTTTCTGGAGATTTTATATAGTGGTGCATAAAGCACTTTGTCATCCTTTTTGCAACCACACTGTATTCCTCTGTCAGGAGGTACTCTGCTTTATATAACTTCATGTATTTTTAAAGATTCTTCCATCCTCATCTTTGTCAGAGTGATCTTTTTTGATGGCGGTGTCAGAACTGCAACGCCATCAAGTTGCTTTTAGAATTTCCGAGCAGGGGATTATAACCAAGGAAGTTCTGAAGTGAGAAGTACAGTCAGGTTGACCTTGCTGGGTGTTGGCAATCTTGAACTCTGAAACAGGAACCCTCCACACCATCACCTCCTTCACAGCGGACCGACCGAAGCCAGAGATGAAACCCACAGACGGCGAGAGGGTGGCTCTGCTGAACTCTACAGGAAACAGGGGTTCCTCACGGATGAGCCCAGCCCATCTAGCAGAGGTACCTGCACAGACCGGCTCCAATAGCAGAAGATTCTAGACAGAAAAGGGCAAAACCTCCAACTTCCAGGACCTGTTACTGAAGTACGTGGCTTCAAGGATGGAGAACGTCCCCTCCACCTCCCCGTCGCCCAGGACAGATCTCACCAGGTAACTCAGACACACACAGAGGAACGGGACTCCTTCACTCTAACCCAGAACCAAGCCGGCAGTGCACTTGAAGACCTCCAGGTCACGGAGTCTCAGACGTCTCTTCCCATCTGCTTTTCTTCTCAAGCCTGTCCTTCCCCTAAGACCCTGCAAGAGCTTTGGAGCTTGGTTCATGTCCTGTCCTCATTATGCGAAAGCACGGCTTCGAGGAAATTCCTCAAGCTCTCGCTCCCTCTCTTTTTTTTTTTTAATAAATTTATATATTTATTTATTTTTGGCTGTGTTGGGTCTTTGTTGCTGTGCACGGCTTTCTCTAGTTGCGGCGAGCGGGGGCTACTCTTCGTTGCGGTGCGCGGGCTTCTCATTGCGGTGGCTTCTCTCGTTGCGGAGCACGGGCTGTAGGCGCGTGGGCTTCAGTAGTTGTGACACGTGGGCTCAGTAGTTGTGGCTTGCGGGCTCTAGAGCACAGGCTCAGTAGTTGTGGTGCACGGGCTTAGTTGCTCCGTGGCATATGGGATCTTCCCAGACCAGGGCTCGAACCCGTGTCCCCTGCATTGGCAGGCAGGTTCTTAACTACTGTGCCACCAGGGAAGCACCCCCCCCCCCCCGCGCGCCTCAAGCTCTCTTAATCTCCATCATCTTGTCTCTATATTAGACTAAAATATTTCACAGAGTTCTTAGGAAACTCAGCCTCAAGTCCCTTTTCCAGCTGAAATCTCTACAGGGAGTCCCCATTGCCTTAAGGATAAAATTCCAAGCCCGAGTTGCAGAAAGATATATGGTATCACTCTATGTTTTATAAACACTTAAACTGTGTAAAACAAACACCGTTTCGGAATGCACGACCCTGTTACAAAAGTATGAAGATGTGAATAAGGATGGCAAACAACAGTTCAAGACGGTGCACATATCTAGGGGAAGAGAGAAGGAAAATGCAATCAGGGAGGGGTACACAAGAAGCGTCATTTAATATACACCATTAAATGAAAGAGAGCTTCTCCCCTAGTGTTGGTCCACAGACATAAATCCCTCCACTGTCAGCCCTCTTCTTGGTTCCATGGCTCTTATGCCTGGACTAGGTTGGCTGAACCTGCCTGGTATGAAAGCCCGTTTGTGACAATCCTAAGATGTCACAAACAGCATTTGCTGGACTAACAACCCTATGAAATAAAATTACGACAGAGGTACTAAAGTTTTTGTTAGTAAAAGGAAGCAGAAGTCAAGTTTTAAGTTCAAACTCTATCAAGAGCTGGAGAATTGGCACTATTTTTAATTTAAGCTTGATGTAGTGAGTTTAAACATGGGACTAATACACAATTCACAAGTCGGTGGAAAACAAGACTTAAAATACACTACTTCACAGAGCAGTCGGGGAGAAGTTGCATTCCTACTGTTTTTCCATTTACTTAATCATTGGACTGCAGGCTTCCTTATTCTCCCCACTAAGTATTTGAGTTGAAACAAAGGAAAACATTTTTCAGTCTAGATGGATTAAACCTACTATATCTTATTTTTCTTCAATGTGCCAATGACTGCAACAATTTGATTATCATGTACACGGGGAGGCTGAAATAAAAATGGTTTACTAAGAGAACACTGTCTCTGATAAATCCTTTGCATGTGGATGTGCCACTTGTGTATTGAAGGAACTGAAATACTATACACTGTCACCTTTTGGCTACTTTATTCTAAAGACACAGAGCAAAGGAAGGAAGAAAGGAAGGAAGGAAGGAAAGAATAAAAGAGAGAGGAAGGACATATATGCAAGGAGAGGGGGAGACTGCACAGGGTATCCTGTTAGAATTTTCCACTCTGTGCATGGTATATTTTGTGTGCGTGTGTGCATGGTATTTATAAAGTCAAGATTGCATCCAGCAAAAGATGGCATCCTCGGATACAAGTCATTAAGATTTAGTGAAGAATTACTCACAATTGTGTGAGAAACTGGCTCAGGAGGCGTAAGGGACTGCACGGGGTGGGGTGTGGAAGTCCTGTGAGTTTAGGTACAGAGGAAGCCATTCCTATCCTGGGTCTGAGGGACCAGGCACCAGAATCCAGAAACGGGGAGCCCCCTACACCAGCTAGTGTGGTCTCATAGGGAAAGAGCAGGGAGGATCATAGCCTGACCTCCCTCCTGAAACTCCTTTGGATGCCCTGTGGATAATCCAGCAGTTCCCCAACAGTCCAACTGATGCGAAGCAAAGAACAAAGGGATCTGTTCATGCAGCCCACTATGGGTCAGCCATCTGGAGCCCAGAGGAGGGCAGGAGACGGTTGGGAGGGAATCTGAAGTGAATAACGTTCAACGCAATCTTCAAGCATCGCTGGAGACTGGGGAGACCTAGTCATTTGCGCTAGATGCCGTGATACTCAAACTCCACTCCTCCATTTTTAACTGAGATCGTCTCCAAGGAGACCACGCCTGGAGCAGGCAGGGAGCCCACCACAATGTTTGATTTCTTTGCTTGCTCACTATTTATTCTTTCCTATTAGACTCCAATTTATTCTTTCACTATTTGTTTGTTTATCCAATTTATTCTTCCACTGTTTGTTTATGTATGTATGTATGTATCTATTTACCTATCTATCAATTTCATTTATTCTTTCACTATTTATTCTTTCCTATTAGACTCTGACCGTGCTGGGCCTTCTCTTTCTTTTTTTTTTTTTTTTAATCAGTCATCAATTTTATACACATCATTGTATACATGTCAATCCCAATCTCCCAATTCAGCACACCACCATCCCCACCCCACCACGGTTTTCCCCCCTTGGTGTCCATACGTTTGTTCTCTACATCTGTGTCTCAACTTCTGCCCTGCAAACCGGTTCATCTGTACCATTTTTCTAGGTTCCACATACATGCATTAATATACGATGTTTGTTTTTCTCTTTCTGACTTACTTCACTCTGTATGACAGTCTCTAGATCCATCCACGTCTCAACAAATGACCCAATTTCGTTCCTTTTTATGGCTGAGTAATATTCCATTGTATATATGTACCACATCTTCTTTATCCATTTGTCTGTCGATGGACACTTAGGTTGCTTCCATGACCTGGTTATTGTAAATAGTGCTGCAGTGAACATTGGGGTGCATGTGTCTTTTTGAATTATGGTTTTCTCTGGGTATATGCCCAGTAGTGGGATTGCTGGATCATATGGTAATTCTATTTTTAGTTTTTTAAGGAACCTCCATACTGTTCTCCATAGTGGCTGTATCAATTTACATTCCCACCAACAGTGCAAGAGGGTTCCCTTTTCTCCACACCCTCTCCAGCATTTGTTGTTTGTAGATTTTCTGATGATGCCCATTCTAACAGGAGTGAGGTGATACCTCATTGTAGTTTTGATTTGCATTTCTCTAATAATTAGTGATGTTGAGCATCTTTTCATGTGCTTCGTGGCCATCTGTATGTCTTCTTTGGAGAAATGTCTATTTAGGTCTTCTGCCCATTTTTGGATTGGGGTGTGGGCCTTCTCTTTCTTGTATCCTGAGTACGAGCACCATGCTTACACATCAAGGAAGTTCAAAAAAATAGGTACTTAGTAATCGGGAATGAATTCAAAAATATCCACGTGGCACCATGAGACACAAAGATAGATGCTGTTTAACAGTTGACATTCTGTCTTTTTTTTTAAATTTTATTTATTTATTTTTGGCTGCATTGGGTCTTCGTTACTGCGCGTGGGCTTTTCTCTAGTTGCAGCGAGCAAAGGCTACTCTTTGTTGCGGTGCACAGGCCTCTCATTGCAGTGGCTTCTGTTGCGGAGCACGGGCTCTAGGCACACGGGCTTCAGTAGTTGTGGCATGCAGGCTCAGTAGTTGTGGTGCACGGGCTTAGGTGCTCCCCAGCATGTGGGATCTTCCCGGACCAGGGTTCGAAACCGTATCCCCCTGCACTGGCAGGTGGATTCTTAACCATTGCGCCACCAGGGAAGTCCGGCATTCTGTTCTAATTGCATCTCCAGAACCCAGTCTGTAAACTGAAGTCACAGGATGTGCAGCTACCATGGAAAATGATGTCCTTCTCTGGTCCAAAGGAGGAAGGGAAGCATTCATCTAGGGTTAAATTTGTCCGTTCTAAAACAACCCAAGTGCCCAACAACAGACGATTGGCTTAAGAAGATGTGGTACCTATACATAATGGAATATTACTCGGCCGTAAAAAAGAATGAAATAATACCATTTGCAGCAACGAGGATGGACCCTGAGATAATCATACTAAGTGAAGTCAGACAGAGAAAGACAAATGTTATATGATATCATTTATATGTGGAATCTAAAAAATAATACAAATGAATCTATATTCAAAACAAAAACAGACTCACAGACATAGAAAACCAACTTCTAGTTACCACAGGAGAACGAGGTAAAGGATAAATTAGGGGTATGGGATTAACGGATACACACTACCATACATAAAATAGATAAGCAACAAGGATTTACTGTATAGCACAGGGAACTATATTCAATATGTTATAATAACTTATAATGGAAATAATCTGGATATATATATATATATGTGTGTGTATATATATATATATAAAACTGAATCACTCTGCTTTACACCTGATACACAATATTGTAAATCAACTACACTTAATTTTTTTTTTAATGTGCATTCTAAGAGTTTCTCCCAAAACCTTTTGTCAAGTCACAGGACTCTGCTACTGCAAGTCTGCTCATACAAGACAAATCACTCTAACAGAAGCAAATAAATAGCCTCAGGAAAAATTCAGACCCAGCCTATTATAGGTAAGTGTGCCCATTGGCTGAAATCTGACACTGCATAGAGAACAAGGGCAGATTTTCAGATGGTAGAATTTCTCTTAACTACTTTCATGGGATTAAAATATCAACATCCCATAAGTTCTGCAAAGAACATTGTGAATTTCAACCTCTTCATCAGCTGAAAAAAGTTACAAACCACAATCAGGACCCATGTGGGGTGTCCCCAACGTTAATACCTTTTTTTCCTCCCTTTGATCCTCATGGAAAGGTCTTACCAGGCATATCAATCAATAATAAGATACTTAGAAGCTCCTTCTTTAGGAGAAATGCCCCATCTTCTATGAATTTCACTCAGGTTAGACTTTGGCCAGCTTTACTTCTTGCTTCTAGTGATTTGCATTATGGAAAAATAAGCATCTTTCAGACTAAATATCTATCACTTTATTGAATATGCTTCTTAAAATTACATATATCCATAGGACCCCACCCTCATCCTACATATCCTGCATTCAATGGTTTCTCCATCTCTCCACCCCGCTGTACACACACACACACAAACACACACACACACACACACACACACACACACCCCTCTTCTCCCTCTTTATATATATATATATTTTGACCATGCCGCGTGGCTTGTGGAATCTTGGTTCCCCAACCAGGGATCGAACCCGTGCCCCCTACAATGGAAGCACCACAGAGTCCCAGCCACTGGACCACCAGGGAATTCCCTCCCTCTTCACATTGACTAGCTGTAGCCCAAGACCTAAGAGCACATAATGAGCTGCACCCTTAGAAATAAAAGGAGGGCAGAACGGTAGAGGTTAAAAGGAGAGCGGCCAAGCAAATCAAAATGTATAAGCCAGACAACAGCCAGGACACATCAGCGGGATTCCATTCCTTCTTTCAGCAAATGTTCATTGAGTCCCTCTATGTACCAGAGACTCTCCTAGTCTTTGTACGGCAATGAACAAAAAAGCCAAAATCCTCACGCTAGTGCAGCTGGCTTCTGGTCAGGGGAGACTCTTAATAAACATCATAAATAAGTAGATTGCATAGAACGTGATACATGCTATGGAGGAAAACACAGCAGGGGGAAGAGGCAGGTTCTACACTTAAGACGGATGTAGTTAAGACGTAAGCAAACTTCTCTAATTTATTTATGTTTGTTATTTTTTTAAATTACCCGTCCATTTTTTTGCCCTTTAGTCTCAAATAGGAAAACCTTTAAAACATAGCACTTTATGTAGAAAAAGTGTGTTTGAGGCAAAGCCATTCTGCATTCTGCTGGGGGCCAGGCTATAGGGGGAGCCAAAGAGATAGAAGGAGATTTTGCAGCTTTAAAGGATTTTTCTGCATTTCGAACTATTTCACATTTTTTAAAAATATCAAATTAAAACATTTAAAGAGAAGCAAATTGAATTTCTGGATTCCAATTGGCTTGGAAGCCATTTGGAGAAAAGAAGTACTCCTAGGATTTCAACTGTTGAAACACCATATGAACTCTGCCCCATAGAACATTCTGAGATGACGAAAATCTTCCAGACCCCGGTCCTTCCTAATCTGAAATGAAATGTCCCCGCTGGACCCCATGCCATTAACCAACATGAGTGTCCTCTTGTCTCTTCTCCACAGACATCAATTCAGATCAATTTCAACAGTAAGTAGGACTTTAAGGCTAGTTCCCTGACTCTGGATTACCAGGTCCCCACCAAAAGGACCCTTAAAATATACAAGTGCTATCCTTATTCCACTGACTTGAGCTATGTCATATCGGGGGGAGGCTGAACAAAAGACACAGTTCTAACAAGTATCCGGTTCAGAAAAATTCTCTACTTACGCAAAACGGATTGTTTTAAGAAAATGCCAACATGTTTAGTCTCTCCTCGGAGATAACCGGCAGTCAATTTCCAGTGAAAATCCTCCATTTCTTCTAACTAAATAGATAAAAGGTCAACTGGGATACTGTTGTAGACTGGGTTCCCCAGAAGTCCTCGAGATGAAAAAGTGATTTTGTGTGTGTGTGGACTCACTCCCACAGAAGAACTTTGAAAACAGGAGGTGACACCACCAAGGTTAGGGGAGCTGAGATATTTCTACTTGCACACTGTCAGTCACTGGATAAAGGCTGCCCCTGAAGGTGCAGAGATTCCCAGGGGATTCCTGCCCCACCAAAGCAGCAGCCTGAGACTCGGCAGGCAAAGCAGCAGCCTGAGACTCGGTAAGTAAAGTGGAATCTAAGAGCGGGTGTGAAGTTCACCGACAGCATTTGCAGACAAGCTGATTTTATAATAAAGTCCTACAGAAGCCCTTTGGGGGAGAAAACATGAAATGCCACGGAAAGGACTATCTAAAGAAAATGATGGTATAACTAGTCTTCTCTGGTACAGCTCTGCTGCTAAATCAGAAAGCTGAGAACCTGACCAAAAGGGCGCCGCGGTCACGTGACCATTTGGTTTCTATTTCCAGGAATCTAAAAGGCAAAGTTTCCGCATCAGAGATAATTGGCACTTGATGGCGCTCTAGACCCATGCCTTCCTCTGCTCACTGTGACTGTTAAACCAGACTCGGGAAGCCAAATGCAAAGCCAGGATCCTTGCACCGGAGACCAAGATCCAAGGGAGGGCTTAGCATGGCGGTCAGACAACGCTGAACAAGATAAACCCAGTCTTGGGAAATGCAAACCCATGCAAATACTCCTGACAGAGAGGGTTATCTGCGGGGCTGAGTGAAAGGAACCCAACTGGGTATGTTTATAAGACCATGCATAATTTAAGTTGACTTAGCATGACCACATTTTAATTTAATGGAAATGTTTGAACTTGGGATACCCACTTAAATGCAGGCAATTCAAATTCATGCCAATACGCCAGGCAAATACTTAAGCATCACACCCTTTTTTTTTGTAAAGATTTTTTGATGTGGACCATTTTTAAAGTCTTTATTGAATTCGTTACAATATTGTTTGTTTCATGCTTTGGTGTTTTGGCCGCGAGGCATGTGGGATCTTAGCTCCCTGACCGGGGATCCAACCCACACCCCCTGCAGTGGAAGGCGAGGTCTTAACCACTGGACCACCACCCTTTTTCTTTTAGTAGCTATGTCACAACAGTAAGTTTACACGTCAAAGTAACAGAAAAGATATTCTCTTCCCCAAACTGCTTCCATCTCAGAAGCTCCTTCCAGGCATATGACGGCAAGACCACCATGTGTGCACTCATGCGATCACAAACTGTTTGTATTTACCACTGTTTGGGTGTTCCTGAAGAATTTAAAGGGATACAGCAGGGAGCCAGTCGCAAAGATGTTCTCAGAAGATAACCCAACAAAGGAGAAAAACATGTAATGTTCTTGCCTGCTGTGGGCAGAGCCCAGAAATAGATGTTATATCAGGCACGACCAGGGCCTGGTTTTAGGGGGCGGAAATAGGTGTACAAGAATTCTTCTTTTTTTTTCTATTTATTTGTTTAGTTAGTTAGTTATTTAGCTTTGGCTGCGTTGGGTCTTCGTTGCTGCGCGCCGGCTTTCTCTAGTTGTAGCGAGCGGGGGCTACTCTTCGTTGCGGTGCACGGGCTTCTCATTGTGGTGGCTTCTCTTGTTGTGGAGCACGGGCTCTAGGCGCGTGGGCTGCAGTAGTTGTGGTGCACGTGGGCTCTAGAGCACAGGCTCAGTAGTTGTGGCACACGGGCTCAGTTGCTCCGCGGCATGTGGGATCTTGCTGGACCAGGGCTCGAACCCGTGTCCCATGCACTGGCAGGCGGATTCTTAACCACTGCACCAACAGGGAAGCCCAAGAATTCTCTTTTAAGACATGATGCCACATCTTAAATTTATACCAAGTAATACTTT
The DNA here is from genome assembly GCF_965194805.1 of Balaenoptera borealis. NCBI lineage: Eukaryota > Metazoa > Chordata > Mammalia > Artiodactyla > Balaenopteridae > Balaenoptera > Balaenoptera borealis. The sequence goes on along the minus strand of NC_138881.1, from coordinate 5,522,532 downwards.
AAAGGAAATCAAAATATTTTGATAAAATAAAGATCCTTTAAAGGCGATGGCTAAGACATAGATGTGAATGCAGTGTTTGATTTATAAATCCCTTCCTTCTTCCCTCCTTCCTCCGTCCCTCCCTCCCTCCTTTCCTTCCTTCATCTCTCCTTCTCTCACTCCTTCATTTCCTTTTCTCATTATAATAACACTGCAATTATAGAATTCTTATAAGGTACCTATGCAATCCAGAACCTTTGAGAATATTAAAAGGCAACAGTGACAACAATATGGGAAGTAAAAGAAGGTACACCTCGAACTTAAACTATGGGAGAGAAGCTGGAGTCGGGGCTACCTGGAGACTTTGGCAAGAAAGGAAGACAGGCAAGACCCCCAGGGTGCTGGAAATCCTCCATTTCTTCATCTGGGTGGATGTTACACAGGGTTTTCATAAAACAAAATTCATTGAACAGTACAATTAAAATGTTTGTACTTTATTGTAGGTATTTCAAGTGTCAGTAGGGAGAGAAACATAAAAAGATAAATGTAGGGGGCTTCCCTGATGGCGCAGTGGTTAAGAATCCGCCTGCCAATGCAGGGGACATGGGTTCAAGCCCTGGTCAGGGAAGATCCCACATGCCATGGAGCAACTGAGCCCATGTACCACAACTACTGAGCCTGAGCTCTAGAGCCCGCGAGCCACAACTACTGAAGCCCGCACGCCTAGAGCCCGTGCTCCACAACAAGAGAAGCCACCGCGATGAGAAGCCCGCGCACCGCAATCAAGAGTAGCCCCCCACTCGCCGCAACTAGAGAAAGCCCGTGCACAGGAACGAAGCCCCAGCACAGCCAAAAATAAAAAAATAAAACAAAATAAAATAAGGTAAATGTAGAAATGCCTATGAGTGAGATAAGCTCACATTTAGCTCCTCCTAGCTGTGTCTGTGGGTGCTGGTATGCACTTCTGTGTGTGTGAGCGTGTGTATACGTGTGGACTTGCACACAGTATTCTGAACCACTTTTCCCCTTGATAATAAATGTGAATGTTTTGTCATGTCATTTATATTCTTCTGCCTGCTGCCTTTTAAAGATCATCATATCCCATCATATGATTTTCAACCATTCCTCTACAGTAAGGCGTTTAGGCTGTTTTCTAGTTTGGACCATTCAAACCACATTCTTAACAAACATCCTTGTCATTTATTGTATATTCAGTATGTTGCTACTTTGTTGTACAGTTAAAATATGTTCTGTGCTTGTCATCTTAAGTTGCCTCCCTTAATGAATCTTCTGATGCCCTAGCAGACTGGACGAATCATAAGATGAACGCTGGACTCAGCTATTTTATATTTGAATGTTGAAAAGAACACCACATTTTCATTTCATCCTACAGTTCCTGAAGACCCACTTGGTGCCAGGCGCTTTAACGGGAGGAGGGAAAGGGGAGGGCGCTTTAACGGGAGGAGGGAAAGGGGAGGGCGCTTTAACGGAAGGAGGGAAAGGGGAGGAAAAAATCTTCCGAAGTGACCACGATGTGGCTCATGCTGTAAATAACGCAGGGTTTCCCAATCTCGCTCCCACTGACGCTGTGCGCATGGTGAGTCCTTGGAGTAGGGGTGCTGTCCTATGCATTGCAGGATGTTTAGCAGCACCCCTGGCCTCCACCTAACGGACACCAGAGCCTCCCAGTTGTGACAGCCAAGAATGCCCAGACACTGTCACCTGTCCCTTGGGGACCAGACTCACCTCCAGTTGAGAACCACTGTCCTACATAAATAATGTCAATATAATGTAATAGGTGCTGTGAGGGAGATACTGCAAAACGTTTAGGAAAGTAGAGGGCGATTCTTCTGGGGTCAGCAAGTGTGATGTTTGAGCTAGATTATAAAACAGGATGCCCCGAGGTAGACCAGGAGGCAAGAACTAATCCAGGTAGAAGGAAACTGGCAGACATACGTGTTTTTGAAAGGGTGGGCACAGACCATTATGGAAAACGGAGTTTAACTGGTGAGGCCCTCCAGGGAGACTGAGGTTCTTCGTGAAGGCCCTTGTATCTTTGATAGGCATACAAACACTATCCTTTAGAAAACGGGAAATACGGAAGGTTCTTAAACAAGACAACCATCATCAGAGGTCAGATGTGTGACTTAGAAAGTGCTTTCCACTGATTATGTAGAGATGTATTTGAAGTTAGGACAGACTACAAGAAGGATAAAGGAATTTGGAGGTCACTGTAAGATTCCAGAAAAGCAGCCAGTCTCATATAACCAATATAAAGATGTATTAATATGGAGACTCCAGAAGGGAAGTGATCCTTCCACTTTTACTGGATTAGGGGGCACATTTCAGTGAAAGAGAACTTGTAAGTGAACATCTTTATCATCTTCTTCCCTCCCACACTAATTTCCATTATTTATATTTGCATCCTAGTTGTTAATTAGAAGATCTAAGGAAAAGATTTTGCAACCTGAATTCTCTCCCTATAAAAACTTTGGTTTTATTGTGAATGCCTAAGAGAGAGGGGGAAAAAGCAATGTGAGGATTCATGCTCTTGGAACAAAGTGGTTTAAAAACATACTGGATCTCACGTACCATCCCATTCAACCTAAAACATAAATAGGAGATGCATTCTTCATTTATAATTTCTGCAATGTTTCACTGGCTTTAAAATGTGTGGAAGGTGGAAGCAACCTAAGTGTCCATCACCAGATGAATGGATAAAGAAGATGTGGTCTTATCTACTGGAATATTACTCAGCCATAAAAAGGATGAAATAATGCCATTTGCAGCAACATGGATGGACCTAGAGATTATCGATTATCATACTAAATGCAGTAAGTCAGACAGAGAAAGACAAATATCCTATGATATCACTTATATCTGGAATCTAAAAAAATGATATAAATGAACTTATTTACAAAACAGAAATAGACTCAAGGACATAGAAAACAAACTTATGGTTGCCAAAGGGGAATGGGGGAGGGAGAGGTAAATTAGGAGGATGGGATTAACAAATACACACTACTATATATAAAACAGATAAACAGCAAGGACCTACTGTATAGCACAGGCAACTATACTCAATATTTTATAATAACTTATAAGGGAAAATGTATGTATAACTGAATCATTGTGCTATACACCTGAAACTAACAGGGTAGTGTAAGTCAACTATACTTTAATTTTCAACAAAAGTCTGAAAGGGATGATTCCTTTCTGTCTTCCATAAATCCAGTATACCAGAAGGATGTCAGCTTCTACCTCTGTGTTGGGTTGATAAAGTTTAACATCTTAGAAAACAATCTTAATGCAATCTCTCAGGTGGACTATTCCATCCTTCCTCCATTGGATCGGACCAAAGTTGAAAAACATTGGTGAAAGGTACATGAAATTTGACACTAGCTTCCAAAAAGCCAAGCAGATTGTCTGTTGCAAAGGTGTTAAGCAGGAAAATGGGGGAATAAAGCATAGGAGCTATCTCAATAGTAAGGAATCACATACTCCAGTTTCTTGGTTGCTACTTCATTCCTGTTCTCATATTATTAACTAGCTTAAGTGCTCTTGAATCACCCCTACTACTAAACTGTCCATGCAGAATATGTAAAGATACTAGGCAAAAAAAAAAAAAAAGTGTGACTCTCATGGACAGAATAAGCGGCTGTCGATGACTGCTTGAACAGATGCTCTATATACTCAGGTGTAAATTTCTAAGGTGCAAATCATTTCTGAATGTTAATGCTCCTCCATCCTTCCCTGTGTGGTCCAGGGCAAACGACTTCCTCTACACTGGGACACCTGCTCAGGAAAAGAAGTCCCACTGAAAGACAAAGAGAGGATACCTGGGCTTGTAGAGAGCACACCTGGGCTTGTCCTGTGAGCAGAGGAGGGGGGAAAAAAGTGCTGAAGCTCTAAGGAATTTACCAAATGGGAACATTGCTCCCAGAAGCCAATTTCACATCCTCATTAAGATAAAACAAAACCCAAACATCTTTCCAAATTGAGAGAAGCTGTCAGTGCCGGGAAGCAGTACAAAGCTGAATAGGCTTCAAACATACATGAGACTGATGCAAACCTGACTTGTAAAGCTCAGTACCTTGTTCCTCATTGGCCTTTTGGCTTATTCTTATTCCTCTAAAGGAAGTAAGAATAAAGCTCCTAAGCCTTATTCCCTCATTTTCCTCCTTAACACCTTTGCAACAGACAATCTGCTTGGCTTTTTGGAATCTTATTTCCTCTGCATCTTAGGAAACCAAATCCTGGCACTTGGTTGGTGCTTCCATAAAATGTCAACAAGTGGCATGTGGACCAGGGAAAAACATACGGACTAAACTCTTACTGTGTGGATCAGCGAGGCAAATACAGAAAGGAGGGGATAATAAAACATATAGACAATGTCAAAAACAAGTGTTCCTTTAGATATGCAGATTTTGGAAAATATCTTCCTAGAAATCTGGACATTAATTTGTCAGTTTTTAAAAAATTTTATTGAATTATAGTTGATTTACAATGTTGTGTTAATTTCTGCTGTACAGCAAAGTGATTAAGTTTTATATATATATATATATATATATATATATATATACACACACATATATATATTCTTTATCATATTCTTGTCCATTATGGTTTATCACAGGATACTGAATATAGTTGCCTGTACTATACAGTAGAACTTTGTTTTTTATCCATTTTATATATAATAGTTTGCATCCGCTAATCCCAAACTCCCAATCCTTCCCTCCCCTCACACCCCAATGTGCAATGTTTAAAAAGAAAACATGTCATACTCAACTGCTTCAGTAAACTGCTCCATTATGAATACATCTGGGGTAAAAAAAAAAAAATGTGTCTTTGCTACACATACACACACGACAAATAACTATCTTTAGACCATGCATTCTGCCAGTAGATAATGGAAAGACAGAATGATGCAGTAGGAAGTGTATTCATCTGTGCCACTTGCAAACCGTGAGGCTTTAAGCAACATGTTTGCCCTCTTTGGGATTTTCTTCCTCATCTGAAAATAAAAAGAGATCCTGCACCAGAATATTTGAGAGTGGCAAATTCTTAAGCCTGCCTACAGTGTTCAGACAGGGGGTATAAGTGAGTGTTCTGAGGGCAAGAGGCAAGGCAACAGGAGGTGATGGAGCTTGTGTTGCACTGGGAATTTCACACCATCAGTGTCAAACCTGCAAGACATCTCCCATCAAGACATTTTTGATTCATATAATGGACTTTATATATGCCCAAATAGCAAGTTTAAGGTACATAAGAGGGCAGACTCGGGTATTCACTTCTCGATAAAGCATTCAACAGACCTTAGTTTTGCTATCATTGCTACTATTCATCTCATGGTAGCTTTAGCTCTTCTAGACAATTGGTTGCAGATAACACTATCTGTTGTAGAGAATTTAAGCAGAGAAGGATCTACGGGGGCATATAGATAGCTCATAGTCTTTGGAAGGGATGCAAAAGTAGACCCAAAGGTATTTCCAAGAGAATCTCCTAGAACCACAGTGAAGAACTGGCTTGATAAAGGAGCAGCTATATGGTTCCATCAGTAAGCGACTGCCAAAAGCCATCCTCATGAACCATGCCGCCACTGTAGTCAACAGAAAACCACGTTTGCACCTGAACCACAGGAGACGCTAGACATGGGTTTTCCTTGTATTGTTTGCTTGTTATAATCTGTGGTGCAAAGTCAGAATTTACGAGAGGGTATATAAAATGAAGAGATGATGCTTCAAAGATTTTAAGACACATAGGTATTAATATTGCTAACAATTCAACACTCATGGCCATTAAGTTGAAGGTTGTAGACTGAAAGATGAACAATGGGTGTATTTTTCCTTTGGGAACTTACAAAGAGAAATAATTGGCATGATCATGAACAATGATTCTTATTTATATGTTTCTTGGATAAATTACATATCCTAGGGAAGTTTGTAGACTTGGCTTTTGGTATTTGCCCTTGAGAGAAAACCTCTAGATTGATAGCTAAAATCTTAATTGCTACTCAGGCAATTAACCTATCCCCTGAAACTTAAAGGCCTTTCTGAGACGGAATTTAAGAATTTAAGATGTTTGCATTATGAGCATAAACAAACTTAAATAGGGGTGACCAAAGCTCTCCTATTGCAAAGACAGACAACAGATGAGAAGAAAAACAAGGAGGAAGTGGAGGAGGGGGAAGAAGCAGTTTTTGTTTTCAGGAAAAATATAGAGGTGAATGTTTAAAAGAAAACAGTTAACATTGATTTTTTTATTTCAACTTTTGAATTTTATTTAATTTATTTTTTTAAACAGCAGGTTCTTATTAGTCATCAATTTTATACACATCAGTGTATACATGTCAATCCCAATAGCCCAATTCATCACACCACAACCCCCACCACCCCACAGCTTTCCCCCCTTGGTGTCCATACGTTTGTTCTCTACATCTGTGTCTAAATTTCTGCCCTGCAAACCGGTTCATCTGTACCAATTTTCTAGGTTCGACACACATGCATTAATATACAATATTTGTTTTTCTCTTTCTGACTTGCTTCACTCTGTATGACAGTCTCTAGATCCATCCAGGTCTCTACAAATGACCCAATTTCGTTCCTTTTTATGGCTGAGTAATATTCCAGTGTATATATGTACCACATCTTCTTTATCCATTCGTCTGTTGATGGGCATTTAGGCTGTTTCCACGACCTGGCTATTGTAAATAGTGCTGCAATGAACATTGGGGTACATGTGTCTTTTTGAATTATGGTTTTCTCTGGGTATATGACCAGTAATGGGATTGCTGGATCATATGGTAATACTATTTTTAGTTTTTTAAGGAACATCCATACTGTTCTCCATAGTGGCTGTATCAATTTACATTCCCACCAACAGTGAAAGAGGGTTCCCTTTTCTCCACACCCTCTCCAGCATTTGTTGTTTGTTTATTTTCTGGTGATACCCATTCTAATTCGTGTGAGGTGATACCTCATTGTAGTTTTGATGTGCATTTCTTTAATAATTCGTGATATTGAGCAGCTTTTCATGCGCTTCTTGGCCATCTGTATGTCATCTTTGGAGAAATGTCTATTTAGGTCTTCTGCCCATTTTTGGATTGGGTTGTTTGTTTTTTTAATATTGAGCTGCATGAGCTGTTTATATATTTTGGATATTAATCCTTTGTCCATTGATTCACTTGCAAATATTTTCTCCCATCATGAGGGTTGTCTTTCCGACTTGTTTATGGTTTCCTTTGCTGTGCAAAAGCTTTGAAGTTTCATTAGGTCCCATTTGTTTATTTGTGTTTTTATTTCCATTATTCTAGGAGGTGGATCAAAAAAGATCTTGCTGTGATTTATGTCAAAGAGTGTTCTTCCTATGTTTTCCTCTAAGAGTTTTATAGTGTCTGGTCTTACATTTAGGTCTTTAATCCATTTTGAGTTTATTTTTATGTATGGTGTTAGGGAGGGTTCTAATTTCATTCTTTTACATGTAGCTGTCCAGTTTTCCCAGCACCACTTATTGAAGAGACTGTCTTTTCTCCATTGTATATCTTTGCCTCCTTTGTCATAGATTAGTTGACCATAGGTGCGTGGGTTTATCTCTGGGGTTTCTATCTTGTTCCATTGATCTATGTTTCTGTTTTTGTGCCAGTACCATATTGTCTTGATTACTGTAGCTTTGTAGTATAGTCTAAAGTCAGGGAGTCTGATTCCTCCAGCTCCGTTTTTTTCCCTCAAGACCGCTTTGGCTATTCGGGGTCTTTTGTGTCTCCATACAAATTTTAAGATTTTTTGTTCTAGTTCTGTAAAAAATACCATTGGTAATTTGATAAGGATTGCATTGAATCTGTAGATTGCTTTGGGTAGTATAGTCATTTTCACAATATTGATTCTTCCAATCCAAGAACATGGTATATCTCTCCATCTGTTGGTATCATCTTTAATTTCTTTCATCAGTGTCTTATAGTTTCCTTCATACAGGTCTTTTGTCTCCCTAGGTAGGTTTGTTCCTAGGTAGTTTTTGTTGTTGTTGCAGTGGTAAATGGGAGTGTTTCCTTAATTTCTCTTTCAGATTTTTCATCATTAGTGTATAGGAATGCAAGAGATTTCTGTGCATTAATTTTGTATCCTGCAACTTTACCAAATTCATTGATTAGCTCTAGTAGTTTTCTGGTGGCATCTTTAGGATTCTCTATGTATACTATCATGTCATCTGCAAACAGTGACAGTTTTACTTCTTTTCTAATTTGTATTCCTTTTATTTCATTTTCTTCTCTGATTGCCATGGCTAGGACTTCCAAAACTATGATGAATAATAGTGGTGAGAGTGGACATCCTTGTCTTGTTCCTGATCTTAGAAGAAATGCTTTCAGTTTTTCACCATTGAGAATGATGTTTGCTGTGGGTTTGTCGTATATGGCCTTTATTATGTTGAGGTAGGTTCCCACTTTGCCCACTTTCTGGAGAGTTTTTATCATAAATGGGTGTTGAATTTTGTCAAAAGCTTTTTCTGCATCTATTGAGATGATCATATGGTTTTTATTCTTCAATTTGTTAATATGGTGTATCACATTGATTGTTTTGTGTATATTGAAGAATCCTTGCATCCCTGGGATAAATCCCACTTGATCGTGGTGTATGATCCTTTTAATGTGTTGCTGGATTCTGTTTGCTATTATTTTGTTGAGGATTTTTGCATCTATATTCATCAGTGATATTGGTCTGTAATTTTCTTTTTTTGTAGTATCTTTGTCTGGTTTTGGTATCAGGGTGATGGTGGCCTCATAGAATGAGTTTGGGAGTGTTCCTTCCTCTGCAGTTTTTGGAAGAGTTTGAGAAGGATGGGTGTTAGCTCTTCTCTAAATGTTTGAGAATTCACCTGTGAAGCCATCTGGTCCTGGACTTTTGTTTGTTGAAAGATTTTTAATCCCAGTTTCAATTTCATTACTTGCAGATTGTAGTTCTTCTTCAGTTAATATTGATTACATAATGTATTTTTTCCCCCAAAATCATGGAAACAAATCCCTTACTTTCATATACATATAAAGGATACATTTAGTAGAAGTCAAAGAAGACCTTCTATGGGCTAATCAGGTTAAGAAACCCTGAAACCTTCCCCATCTGCCCTAGGGTACTGTGGCTATATGGTGGATGAAACTTTTGTTCTGATCAGGGTTTCTCAGCCTCGGCAATACTGATTAGTCTCCAGCCCTCTGTAGCCCTCTGCAGTCACATATATCACATGTCTGAAAACTGGAGGCACCTGAGTTTGTGAGCCTTAAATGTTCCAAGACTTCTATCTCTCTCTTTTTCAAAGCAGAGTATCTTTTGGGCTGTATTTCTTTGTGGTGCTTGGAGGGTGGGGAGTATCCTGTGCCCAGTACCATGGGTAGCAGCATCCCTGGCCTCCATCCACTAGATGTCAGTAGTGCCAGCTCCTCCCCCCACAAGGTGTAACAACCAAAAATTTCTCCATGTGTGGCCAAATGTCCCCAGGGGGCAAAATTGCTCTCCTGCATTTAAGAATCTCTTCTCTAGATGTGAAGTCAAAGAAAAAAAATCCTTCATCTTAGGATTACTCTGTTATATATGAAAACAGAAAAGAATGAATAGGGTTTTTTTCCTTCTTGTGTTAAAATCATTACAAAATATAAAGTTATCCCTCCAAGACCTTTCCTTCCAACTGATGAAGAAAGAATCAGATTAATCAATTGGCTTCTCTGGCTGAAGGAGACTGAGGACATTCCTGTTTTCACTGGTCTGTTCACAGGGCCATGGCTTCCCTCACAGCCTCAGAGCAGGCAAGCAGCCATAGAACATGAGCATCTGCTTGCATCTAATTCACACAATTTCCTTCTGTGACAAATTTCTCCCACATTCAACAAATGCCTAATTTCATTTTTATGATTTTTTTAGAAAGGTTGAACTCTTAAAAAAGTCAGCAGACACAGCCACAATACAAGATTACATACTATTTTTTTTTCAAATGACCATCTAGATTTCTCGTCAGGGAACAAAATTACACATATCTTTAACAAGCACACAGTTAGTAAGAGCACAACTCCGTACTGTGTGTTATGACCCATAAATCACTAATGCATTTACATTTTAAATAAAATCAACAGTCGTGCCAATGCTAGGTGCCTTTGATCTTGTGCAGGTATATTTTCCTTTCCTGGCTGGAATTGAAGATCGTAGGGAAAAAACCAGATTCAGGTGGGTATGAGCAAACCAGCTTTTGAAAATAATACAACGTTTTGTGTGTACGTGGCATTTGGTGGGCAAGGGGGACTGTGCAGAATTTATCAGGGAAGCTTCTGTTTTCTTTTCTGAAGACGTCATTCATAGCTCTACTAAAAGAATTACTCCACACAATATAGGACACCCTGGGGATTCCATGGGCAAGTAATTAATTTCTTTCCTGTGTTAGGAGACCATTTGCAAGCTGTCTGGAAGCCAAGCGTCTGTCTTTTGAAATCATTTTTTAAAGAGTGGCTTACAGTTGTCAATCACCATGATGTAGACCATGGGAAATATCTATTTCATCTGAAGGATTGGCAGTGGGCGGCAGGGCAGATCAGTTTCATGCATTGCTAATAAGAAACAAACACAGCCCACTGGCAAGGGGGCAATAGTTTTCTTGATTATTCCTAAGCCTTGCCGGGGTCTGTTCAAAGCCCACACTCCTAGGAGTCTTGGCAATTGTTGGCTCTGATCCTCCTGATGTGTCTAATCAGACGTCGTGTAAACAGACAGCTGGCTACTCCTACTGGTCAAACTTCAGCCTGGTTTTGCCATATACTCCATAGTTTGCCTTTGCTCAAGGAATGGGCCAGGATTTCCATGGCAAAGGTGATCATCAAAGCCAGACGTAACTGTATTTTGAAATTCTTACTAAATTCCAGAGCTGTCATACTTTGAAGGATTTCCTTCCGTTTCCTTTGTTGAATAATGTAGCAGCTACCAAAATAATAAATATGATTGGGAAGGGCCAGAAGAATCCCTAAATTAAAAAATTGTAATAGCCTTTCATGGCAGGAATTACGGATTACACACCAAATCAAGTATGATTACGTTAAAACTAGATTTTTCTCAAGCTTGGACTGGAAGACCTTCCCGAATTTTCTTTCTTTTTTTTTTTTTTTTTTTTACTTAAACAACAGAAATTAATTTTCTCACAATTCTGGCGGCTGGAAGGTCCAATATCAAGTCTGTCAGGGTTTAGTTTCCAGTGGGAGCTTTCCTCCTTTGCAGATAATGACCTTCCAGATAACGACCTTATCATCCACCCTTTAGATACTTTCTCCCAAGGCCCACCGCCTCTATCCCATGGGAACGTAGCTATTCACATCCAAATCTAGGGCTTAGATGACACACTGAAGAAGAACATAAATCGCCCACGTTTCCCACATCTGGTCCCAAATTATTGTAAAAGGACTCATGGTTGGTTTATTTGTATTTCTTGTATTTATTCATTCCAAAACTAAGATTTAAGAAAAAAAAAAAAACACATATGTAGTGTTTTCCAAGAGTGAAGGTGAGTTTTCCCTTGGACCTACTATCCTTGGGAAGGTACTGGTAGCATAATTGTCTTTGCAGAGTTACAGGGATGGGAGAGCTGCTGGTACGTGGAGTTCCCAGCTTGGTCCTCCATATCTGGTAGGTTTTCATCTACATCAGTTCTGCGGGACTTGTCAACCTCACCATCATGCTTTCCGACCTTCCACACAGATCGGTGCATGGAAATGGCCGCCAGGTCCCTTCCTGTGCTGCCTGTTCCACATGACACCTCCCCCACCCCAGATACGGTGCGATCCTTGCACCATCCAACACTTAGCAGTGATTACTGATTATCAGGCATCCTTCTGGCCCCTCACATGGGTAACTCAGGCAATGCTCACAACATCCCTATGAGGAAGGAACCTGAGTTCTTCCAAAGAAGGAAATTAAGAAACTGAGACACAGTGAGTTGCAAATACTTGCTGTACATAATAATGTCAGTGAGTGGCGGAACCAGCATTAGAAATACAGACACCTTATGAACAAGACTCACACACTCAATTTGTACCCATGGACACCACCCTATTATCCCTCTACACCCCACTCATCGTTCACTTAACTTGATATCTGTGGCTGGATTTGCCCGTTGATCCACAGGTGTCTACTGAGTACGGAACGGATGTTAGATTCTATGCAAGATCCAGAGCAAATGAGACAGACACAGACGTGGCTCCACGGAGCTGGAAGCCTACTGCGTCAATGCTATTCTTCTTCATCTTACGTATTTTATTGGGAAGCTGAAAGACGTCCTATCTAAAGCCACGGGTGACACTGCAGTGGAAGTGGTGAGCCTGGCTTTTAGGCTGTCAGATCTCTCCATGGTCTCCCCTGCTCTGAACGAGTCTACTCTTGAACCTATTCCGAGCCACTGTTTCTTCTCTCACCTCTCTCCTTTCCCAGACACTCTTCCATCCTTATCGCAGAGAAACATAGATGGCCCAGGGCACATTCCTAAAGCTGCCAAAAAGTGCCTACGTGGCTACAGAAATTGTTGCCAATTGTTGCCAAAAAAGAATTGGATAAAGACAGATCAATATGTGCTAGTAGCCAAGAGAACAGCGTGCCCTAGACTAATGGGTTCTTTTCCTACCTGGATTCTCTCACCCTTCAAGTACACCCTAGACCCTCTCGTCAGAGCATTCTTTTCTAATGTGAATCATTCACTCACATTTATCATCACCTACACTGAGGAAGGCACCACGAAATTCACCAGGAATTCTAGGGCTGATGTCGTAACTACATGCAGTAAAAACCCGTTATTACAGAATGTAAACCATAGGCTACTTCTGTTGACTTACTTCAGTCTCAAGAAGGGGTTCTGTCATTTTCGTTCTTTCCGCACCTTTATATCAATAGGTGGCTTGTGTTTACCTACTGGGGTGTTTCTTTTCAGACGTCAGTGGTCATGGTTTATCAACCTGGTTTCTTAAGAGAATGCCTTGGTCTTGGATGAAAATTGCCATTAGTAGATGGAAACGCCCAAGGTAAGCCAGGGTCTTTGTAGACACTCTGCCTATCCTATGGGGTGAATGTTGCAATTGGAGGGGGTGGAAGAAGAGAAGGGAAGGGCAAGGGTAAATGAGGTAGCATTTATCGAGCGCCCCTATAAGCCAGATGCTGTGCTAGGAGTTTGGAATACCACTAGATAGAGTTCCTGCCTTGAAAAGCACGGTCAGTTTTTCTCTTGAATCTAGTACCTTCAATTGATACACTTTGCTGTAAAACAGAGATCCAAGGGTATCTCTATGTCTCAGTATTTAAGAAGTTGGTGAAAACTATCTTAAGGTCAGATCACTCAAAAATAGTATCTACAGGGACTTCCCTGGTGGTCCATTGGTTGAGACTCTGTGCTCCCAATGCAGGGGGCCCGGGTTCAATCCCTGGACAGGGAACTAGAGCCCACATGCCGCAACTAAAGATCCTGTATGTGGCAACTAAGATCCCATGCTGTAACTAAGACACGGCCCAGCCAAATAAATAAATAAATATTTTTTAAAAAATAGTATCTCCAGTCAATTTGAGGTTGTAACTTTGGGTAACCATATGAATGCTTTTTTAAAAGGCATCATATTGGAAGACTATGTTCATATGATAAGATAATTATTGCTATTCATGCCACGTCTATAGTTGCATAGAAGTCAAAGATAATTTCTAACATTTAGGGCATATTTATGATGGGCTAGGTCCTTTACATTGGTCAGTTATCTCATCCTGAGAATAATTCTCTAGTGTAGGTATTATTATTCTCACCACTTTACAGATGACAAAACTGAACTTACAAGGATGTGAAATAAATCACTCAGCTTGTGAGTGACAGAACAGGGCCGGACACAGGCCTGTGTGTCTACATTCGCTCCTTCCGTAAATTATTACATCAGAACATGCACAGCAATTTATGGTTCTGCTAGTTAGGCACTGGCCTGCTGTTTTTAGGTCCTGGAGTTAACCAGGTGTTCGGCCACAAACGAGCAACAATAATGAAAATTTAACACGTCAACCTACGCACCCCACATCATTTATGTCTGTCCATATATTGTCAGCCAACAGAGTGCAATAAAAAATAAAATATAAACAATATTTCAGAAAATCTTTAAGTCCTTAAACAAGCAAAAACCCAGAACCCCACACTAAAAATACAGGGCACATCCCATAAAATACTTGTGAAAAGAATCAAATTCCACTTGCAAATCAGGGTACTGATTTCTATCAGCCCCCCATCCACTCACCTTGCAACGTCCAAGAAAATGTCTCTTAGAGATGGAATGTAATGTTTTCCCTAATTAATGTAATTCTTAAAAAAAAAAAAAAAAAGTTTGTGCTTTCAGACAACTGTTCTTTGTGTGTAAATGTGTAGATTTCAGAGTTCTGAATACGTACACGAAAGTATTGGTTTTATTTATGCACATCAGTCTGTTATTGCCAGTACCATACAACTCAGCCCATAATTGTTGCTCTTATTTATTGGGCATGAGTATGCGTTCCGGTTCCAGAGAGAGTTACAGCAGCTGGTGGGCATTGCCTACGCTTCATATTTCTTTCTGTATCTCTCCAGTACTGAGCCAGTTGGAGGTACTCTATTATCATGGGTGGGGGAGCACTTGGGCTAGTTTGGAGGCACAGAAAGAACCAGTTATCTTCAAAAAGGGGCATAAGAACAGTAAAAGCGATCTGAATAGTGGTCCAGAAATAGACTCCTAAGAGCCTCAGTTCAATGCACAACCATTTCCATGGTTGCCATTGCTTTTTGGTGGTTCAACCCCAACCAAAGTCAAGTTTCCCTGACCAGAAAAGACCTCACTAAGTGCATTAAATGATTCTGGCTGGCATCCCAGAGGAGCTGAGTTCACAGCCATGGTCTACGCCTCCTTGCTTTATGGACCAAGTTCTCTGTTCTTTGACCCATCTCCCCAAATCCACCCTTGTCTTGCCCACAATTAAAAACAAGATTCAGAGTTAGCGTCTCCCCACAACTAGGGTGTCTGGCAGCCGCTGGTGGGGGACTCTGACCCCCAAGGAGATGGGAGGAATCCTAAAGTGAAACGGTAGGACGTAGGGGGACTGAGAGGGGAGGAGAAGTGGAGGCCAGAAAGGATCGGTGCCCCTGAGGCCAGGGAGATCAGGAGAGGCAGGCGGGAGGGACTCTCCAGGAAGAGCAGGAGAGGAGCGGAGGGTGATCGCCTGGCCCACTCGGGCCGGGGAGCCTGCTGAGTTCCCAGGCCGCTTCTCCCCATCCAAAGCCCCATCCAGGCCGCCTGGGTCCTGGGGGCATAGGAGGGAGGCCGGGGAGATCAGGAGAGGCAGGCAGGAGGGACCCTCCAGAAGGAGCACGAGAGGAGCAGAGGGCGTTTGCCCCACCCTCTCGGGCACTGGGAGCCTGCTGAGCTCTCAGGTCGGTCCCCTGTCCTCCAAGGCCACCCCCTCCCCCCCCCCCCCACTGCATTGGTCCTGGGGGCACAGGAGGGAGGCCAGGGAGATCAACACAAATTGGAAAAGAAAAAGTAAAACTGTCACTATTTGCCAATGACATATACTATACATAGAAAACCCTAAAGATGCCACCAGAAAACTACTAAAGCTAATCAATGAATTTGGTAAGGTTGCAGGATACAAAATTAATGCACAGAAATCTCTGGCATTCTTACACACCAACAGTGAAAAATCAGAAACAGAAATTAAGGAAACACTCCCATTTACCATTGCAACAAAAAGAATAAAATACCTAGGAATAACCTGCCTAAGGAGGCAAAAGACTTGTACTCAGAAAACTATAAAACACTGATGAAAGAAATCAAAGATGACATAAACAGATGGAGAAATATGCCATGTTCTTGGATTGGAAGAATCCATATTGTGAAAATGACTATACTACCCAAAACAATCTACAGATTCAGTGCAATCCCTATCAAACTACCAATGGCATTCTTCACAGAATTAGAACAAAAAATCTTACAATCTGTACGGAAACACAAAAGACCCCGAATAGCCAAAGCAATCTTGAGAAAGAAAAACGAAGCCGGAGGAATCAGAATCCCTGACTTCAGACTATACTACAAAGCTACAGTCATCAAAACAGTATGGTACTGGCGCAAAAACAGACGCATAGATCAATAGAACAGGATAGAGAGCCCAGAGATAAACCCACGCACCTATGGTCACCTTATCTTTGATAAAGGAGGCAAGAACATACAATGGAGAAAAGACAGTCTCTTCAATAAGTGGTGCTGGGGAAACTGGACAGCTACATGTAAAAGAATGAAATTAGAACACTCCCTAACACCATACACAAAAATAAACTCAAAATGGATTAAAGACCTAAATGTAAGGCCAGACACTATAAAACTCTTAGAGGAAAACACAGGCAGAACACTCTAGGACATAAATCACAGCAAGATCTTTTTTGACCCATGTCCTAGAGTAATGGAAATAAAAACAAAAATAAACAAATGGGACTTAATTAAACGTAGAAGCTTTTGCACAGCAAAGGAAACCATAAACAAGACGGAAAGACAACCCTCAGAATGGGAAAAAATATTTGCAAATGAAGCAACTGACAAAGGATTAATCTCCAAAATTTACAAGCAGCTCATGCAGCTCAATGTCAAAAAAACAAACAACGCAACCAAAAATGGGCAGAAGACCTAAATAGACATTTCACCAAAGAAGACATACAGATGGCCAAGAGACACACGAAAAGCTACTCAACATCACTAATTATTAGAGAAATGCAAATCAAAACTACAATGAGGTATCACCTCATTCCAGTCAGAATGGCCATTATCAAAAAAGCTAAGAAACAATAAATGCTGGAGGGGGTGTGGAGAAAAGGGAACCCTCTTGCACTGTTGGTGGGAATGTAAATTGATACAGTCACTATGGAGAACAGTATGGAGGTTCCTTAAAAAACTAAAAGTAGAATTACCATATGACCCAGCAATCCCACTACTGGGCATATACCCTGAGAAAACCATAATTCAAAAGGAGACATGCACCACAGTGTCCACTGCAGCACTATTTACAATAGCCAGGTCATGGAAGTGACTTAAATGTCCATCAACAGATGAATGGATGAAGAAGATGTGGCACATATATACAATGGAATATTACTCAGCCATAAAAGGAAATGAAATTGAGTTATTTGTAGTGAGGTGGATGGACCTAGAGTCTGTCATACAGAGGGTAGTAAGTCAGAAAGAGAAAAACAAAAACCATATGCTAACACATATATATGGAATCTAAAAAAAAAAGGTTCTGATGAACCTAGGGGCAGAACAGGAATAAAGACACAGGTGTAGAGAATGGACTTGAGGACACGGGGAGGGGGAAGGCTAAGCTGGGACAAAGTGAGAGAGTAGCACTGACATATATACACTACCAAACATAAAACCGATAGCTAGTGGGAAGAAGCTGCATAGCACAGGGAGATCAGCTCGGTGCTTTGCAATGAACTAAAGGGATGGGATAGGGAGGATGGGAGGGAGACGCAAGAGGGAGGGGATATGGGGACATGTGTATGCATATGGCTGATTCGCTTTGTTGTGCAACGAAACTAACACGGTATTGTGAAGCAATTATACTCCAATAAAAACCTATTAAAAAATTTTTTTTTGCATGAGACACAAATGCTCTGTAAATAAGCACTTACTTCTTTTACTTCACCCTAACCCAGCCCTGTTCCCAGCCCACCCAATAAATAGCCTGTCACAAGCTCTAGCAATCCCTCCAAAATTTTCCAGCACATTTAGAAAGAAATTCAACACGCTAAGAAAATACTCCTTTTTTTTTAAAGAAAATACTGTAAACATGAAACATATATCACAGTGTACGTCAATGATGTATTTTCCCCCAAAGAATTTTGGAGTTTAAATCAAAATTAACTAAATTAAAATCTGTGCAAGAGGGAGGGGATATGTGGATATATGTATACATATAGCTGATTCACTTTGTTATACAGCAGAACCTAACACACCATTGTAAAGCAATCATATTCCAATAAAGATGTTAAAAAAAAAAAGGTTATAATCCTACCAAAAAAGAAGTCTGAATAAGTATTTTTACAAGGATCTGCTTTGAATAACCAATTACAGTAGAACTCAGAAAAGCAGGCTTTATGCCCGAGGTCTGCTGAGGAAGTGGTTTACATACCCAGATGGGAGAAATTCTCATCTGAGAGTAATGCACGTGAAGAAGCAGAATTCTGTCTTCTGGTTACCTATTTTAATGCCTGATAATCTTCAAATTTAGGGCAACCGAAGTGTACCAGGAATCTCAGGTTGCACCGGTTTTTGTTAACATTGAAAATGTTGAGATTTTGCTAACTGTCTAACCTAAAGCTGACCAAGACGAACACTGCTGAACAGCTTCTAATGTGTCCTTGATTTCATGTTTTCTTTGCTTCCATATACGTATAAATGGATCTCTCCTGCTGTCACTAAACACCAGCTCTTCTTATTCACATGATCATGCCTACAGCTCTTATTAACTCCTTCTCTAAATCTTACAATGTTTATCCTCTTTAGGGCATAATTACTGTTTCACATGTGTGTGCTCTGATGCTCCAGTTTTCAAGCACTTTGTGAATTAAAAGGTTTAGTGCTTAGACAGCCAACTTATCCCCGTTTTAAAATAAAGTGTTCAAGTGTTTACTGTAATATTAGTATATGATCTTTAAATGTTGCTGTTTATTTTTAAATTGAGAAACCAGAGTGCAGAATTAAAAACCATGAATTACAATACTTCTGTTCTCTCTCAGCCTGGTTAATGCACAAATCATTCTCTTAGGAATTGAACTGGATTTTAAAAATCCACTCTGTGTGAGAATTTCACAGATTTTTAACAGAAGGTAAAAGTGAATTTTTTTTCTTCTTGGCAGTTGAAAGGAATATAAAACAACAGATTGACTTTCTGGCCATGATTCTCAGGATGAGAAAAAACAGAGTCACATATTGTAGATGAGAAGGAAAAAAAAAAACAAATCTCATGAATCATGTGTAATATTCAAATGCTAAAGAATTGAGACTTCATCTCTGGAAAATATATAGTAAGCGATAGTTGTACATTTGATGTTCATCAACCTCTTTTCTGCTCCTAGCCCAGTAAACCCTTTACGTGGAATATCCCATAACTTCTATGTGTTTTAATAAGGTATCTCCCCATGTTTTATTTGGTTAAAATGGATGAATATTCTGAGCTGACTCAGAAGAGTAGCTCCAGGCTAGAGTTTACGTCTGGGCTGTAGAGCCCTGTTTGGATGCATCCTACACTTCCTTGCAATGATAGATATTCTGTGTATATTTAGAAATACACATTCATGCTTGCATTGTTCTTAGTACCAGAGAAGTTATCTGATTTGCTTCTCAGTGGGCGTTTGTTGGTCAGGCTTTCTCCTTGCTAAGCCTCTGTTTTGCTTTATTCTAGTGTATAACTCTCTGTCCCATGGTCAGCTCTTTGTGCACTAGGACTTACCCTGCATGCATTTATTTACACATCTCTGTATCCATGACAAACCACACTGCAAATAATGACCATTATAAGGTTTAAGTGCTTATATAGCCAACTTATCCTGGCTTTAAAATAAAGTGTTAAAGTGTTTACTGTAATCTTAGTACACGGTCTTTAAACGTTGCTACTTATTTTTAAATTGAGAAACACAGAATGCTAAATTAAAAACCATTTTAATGGTTTTGTGCCCATTTGAAAGTTTCTCTGGGCCAGGAGTATGGTGGTTGGTGATAACCAATCTTGTTCAATCCCGTCCCATGGCTTCTGACATTACTAAACGTCACCCCTTCTTATTCACATGGTCATGCCTACAGCTCATATTAACTCCTTCTCTAAATCTTACAATGTTTACAGTCTTTAGGGCTTAACACACATGCCATGTGAGGGTAACTGCTAACAGCCCACAGCACGGGGCAGGTTTATCAGCAGAACACACTTCATGGGGGTACTCCAGGCAACAGCTTCCACGATGATGACATTAGCTAAACATATATACCTTTACGAGGACTCATTGAGTCTCGTAGGTCACTGAGAATGGCCCCTTGGTATCTGGGTGTCCTCAGCTATTTCCAAGTTAATGCTGTCCCTCCCAGCAAGTGCCCTGCTGTCTGAACTGAGCTTCTAGGGACCTATAGTCTCGGGTGGGAAATAAGGACAATTTGGAGAAAAACAGAAGCTTCCTACCTTTTCTGTTTTCCAATCTGTTTTGGACTCAGCCAGTGAGGGATGGATGATTCTCAGTGCACAGATGAAAGACACACACTTTGTCCTTAGGGTCTAGGGCCCCTGTCTTCTGTCCCCATAAGTTCCTACAAGGACAAACAATAGAAAACACATTCCCATAGAGAACACAGTAAAGATTCCAATCCCACTGTCCTTGTTTCTTTTTGTATTTCCTCATTTTTTCACAATATCTCCTTGTAGTTTTTATTTTCTTGTTTTGAGCAATATTGTTAGTTGCATACAAGTTCAGAATTTTTAATCTTTTCCTGGTGGATAAACTGTCTTTTGTGTGTGTGTGTTATGCATTATTCTTCTTTGTCTCTATTAATATTTGCCTTAAAATCTCTTTTCAATTTTTTTTAACTGAAGTATAGTTGATTTACAATGTTGTACTACTTTCTGCTGTACAGCAAAGTGATTCAGTTATACATATATATGCATTCTTTTTTATATTCTTTTACATTATGGTTTATCCCAGGAGACTAGCTATAGCACCCTGTGCTCTACAGTAGGACCTTATTGTTTATCCATTCTATATATAATAGTTTGCATCTGCTAATCCCTAACTCGAATCCATCCCTCTCCCTCCCCCCAAAATCTCTTTTCTGAGAGTGATAATGATCATCTAAAATATCATTTTCCATCATTGCAGCTTTATATTCTAATCTTTCAGATATATATCTCATGTACACACACACAAAGCATATACGTACATTTTAAATTCCATTAGAATAATCTATACTTTTGTATTAGATAGGGTGGCTTATTTATTAATATAGTCACAGTAGTCAATAAAACTTCACTTTCATAGAGTTACTTTTTTTTTTTTTCTTTAATTAAATGAACTGGGTGTGGGATGAGAATGTCACTCAGGGCTTAAATATGTTTCAGGCAAGTGTGTGTAGCCTGTAATCCAGGCTTTAGAAAATGGTCAATAACTATCCCACTGCCTACTGTGGTCTTCCCTCACCGGGTAGTGGTGATCACTCCAGATTAAATAACAGTGCTGGAAGTTCTGGGTCTAGTGATTGGCTGGGTCAGTCATTGATTCCAGGAATGATGGAATTGATTGGTGCCTATGTGATAAGTTCAGTTTGGGATGATTCGGGCCAGGAGAATATTAGAACCTATGCATAATTTCCTGTTGTCTTACCATCCCCAAATATTTTCCATAAAAACTTATGTCCTAAAAATGTGTTATGTATTTATGTTTTGATAAATTATCATTAATAAAAATGCAATGATAGCTCAATCAGGAGTGTTAACATGTGAGTCACTATCGTTTAGGAATTAGGAAAAAGTAATTTTCAGTTTAGATACATATGCGAAGATAGAAGGAGATTGATATAACTAATACATTTTCAAAAACATCTATCATGTTGAGGTTAAAATTCTTTGGCAAGGATGAAATATAAATATTAATTTAAGCAGGAGAGGATAATAATGTAAAATGTCCTACTGTTATAGGAGAGTTTGGTCATATACTTTTAAGTGAAAAATACAGTTGATTCTTGAACAATATGAGGGTTGGGGGGCCCATCCCCAAACGGTTGAAAATCTGTATAAAAATCCATATATATATATCTCGTATATAACAGTCCATATCTGTGGTTTCACATCCATGGATTCAACCAACAATGGATTCTGTAAGACTGTAGCATGTATTTATTGAAAATAATCCATGTATAAGTGAACGCTGGCAGTTCAAATCCATGTTATTCAAGGGTCAACTGTAGTTGTCAAATCACCATGATACAAAGATAAAATTGGATACACTTATAAGAGCAATGTAAGAGTTTTAATGTGTCAGATGTATACATAACTGAAAACTATATTATTTTCAAATATTTAAATTCATAATGAAGGACTTTAAATTCTAATTAAAAAGTATCATGGTGAAGAATGACATAATATTTCAGACTAACATCAGCTGTCAATATTGATGCTTAAATACTAAACAAAATACTATCAAAAAAAATCTAACACAACATTGAAAAGATGCCACGACCAAGTGGGATTCATTCAAAGAATGCAAGCAAAGACACAAAATATTTCCACGGCTATTCAAAATTATGCTGGAGATGTTTGCTAATGCAAAGAGACAAAATAAACAAACTAGAGGCATAAGGATTAGAAAAACAAATAAATCCCAATTGTTTTGCAGATGATACCTGGAAATTTTAGAAAATCAATGATATAACTAATCCAAACAATAAAATAATTGAGTAAATTAGCTATAAAAATTAACATAAAAAAGTCATTCATACATGACCAAAGTAGTTAATATTAGAGAAAACTCTATGTACAAAAACACCTAAGAAGTTAATATGTCTAGGAATCAACTTGAAAAGAAATGTACCAAAAGCAATCTATAATAGAAAATTGCAAAAACCTCCTGAAAGAAAAAAAAGTGGTTTGAACACATGGGAAAAATCCTTGAATAGGACGACAGATGTCAATTCTAGTCAATTTATAAAATTAATGTTATCACGGTAAAAAAAATCATAAACCGTCTTAGGGAGTTAGATTAGCTGACAAGGAAATTTATGTGGAATAACCTGCATGTGAGGATATCCAGAAAAACCCTTGGTGAGGTGTGAAAAATGTGATAAAGGATCTATAGTGAAATGTGTCATAGGCACATGAACAGACAACAGGACTAGAGGAACAGTACTAAACATCTAGAACTAGACACACAAACATAAGGAAGTTCAGTGCCTGATAAAAGGGGCATCACAAACCACTGGGCAAAGATGAACTATTTTTAATAAAAGGTGATGGGACAACTGGGTAACCATTTGGAAAATGGGACATTTAGATCCACCTCCTTCCTACACACGCATGAACTTCAAATGAATCAGGTTATCTAAGCATACGTGCATCTCTACACATGCCTAAGTGCATTCACACCTACATCCATACAAACACACAAGTTCTGGAGGAAAAGTGAACGAATTCTCCCGTAAACTTGCTGTGGGGTAACATTTTCTAAACATCACTCAAAATGCAAATACAACCAAAGGTTGATACATTTGACTATATAATTGTAGAAATATATTTGCAGGACAGACACACACAAAATGCCATTAAGTCATAAGAAATCAGACAAACTGAGGATAAATATTTGCAATATAATAGATAAAGGGCAAATATTCTTAATACTTAAAGAACTGTGAAAATCAAGGCAAAGCAAAGTCAAAAACAATTCATAGAGAACAAGTCCAAACAAACTGATTGTACAAATTAGCAAAACATGAAATACACTTAGACACCATTCCTCACCTATCATATTGGGGGGAAAAAACTTAAAGTTTGGGAACACACAGGCTTTGAGAGACCCCTGTAGAGTCTTGGCTGGGATGCAAACTGAGACAACTCTTCTGGGGGGAAAATCAGGTATATGTGTGTGTATACGTGCGCTTTCATAAATGTGAATATAAGAATATATATATATATTTACTTAATTCCCAGGAACTCCTACTTTTAAGAACTGGAACCAAGATGGTGAAGCGTCATCAACCTCAGTCCAAGAAAAGCAGTTGATAACAGAGTCAATCCAGGGCACACAGTGGATGACCCAGTCAGTCTAGGGCAAACAGCTGACGATGGAGACTGACTGAAATATCCTGAGAGGAGGGAAAACAGCCTATGAACAGATCACTGCAAGGTAAATAGTTGATAATGAGACAGCAGGAAATGAGGGCTCCCCTGAGTCGGTGGAAAACAAATGATGACCCACTTACTCCAAGGAAAACAGTTAATGACACCATTCCAGGGAAAAGAGTCAATAACCGAGTCCGTCCAGGGGTACATAGTTGATGAATGAGTCAGTCCAGGGGAAAATAGTCGATGACTGAGTCAGTCCAGGGAAAAGGGTCAATAACCGAGTCGGTCCAGGGGTAAGTAGTCAATGACCGAGTCAGTCTAGGGAAAAATAGTCAATGACCGAGTCAGTCCAGGGGTAAGTAGTCAATGACCGAGTCCGTCCAGGGAAAAATAGTCAATGACCAAGTCAGTCCAGGGAAAAGTCAATGACTGAGTCAGTCCAGTGGTAAGTAGTCAATGACCGAGTCAGTCCAGGGAAAAATAGTCAATGACCGAGTCAGTCCAGGGAAAAGGGTCAATAACTGAGTCAGTCCAGGGGTAAGTAGTCAATGACCGAGTCAGCCCAGGGAGAAACAGTAGATGACCAAGTTAGTCCAGGGGAAAAAAGCCAATGACCAAGTCAGTCCAGGACTAAATAGTCAATGACCAAGTTAACTCAGGGAGAAACAGCTGATGACTAAATCAATCCAGGGAAAACAGTCAATGACCAACTCAACCCAGGGATGACACTTGACGACAAAACAAAAATTCCCCCTATACAGGATAACAATAAATGATAGCATCATTCCAAAAAAACAAACTAAAAAAAGATAGAAAACAGTTGAAGAAATGACAATATTTCTCTCAGTCCAGGGAAGACAACTGACAAAGGAATCA
Organism: Balaenoptera borealis; assembly: GCF_965194805.1. Taxonomy (NCBI): domain Eukaryota; kingdom Metazoa; phylum Chordata; class Mammalia; order Artiodactyla; family Balaenopteridae; genus Balaenoptera; species Balaenoptera borealis. The sequence goes on along the minus strand of NC_138881.1, from coordinate 5,497,798 downwards.
CTGCAGGGAACATAGTCCATGACTGAGTCAGGCAAGGAAAAAGAGTCGATAACTGAGTCAGCCCAGGGATAAATAATCAATGACTGAATCAGTTGAGGGACCATAGTCAAGATGGCGTTGGTCCAGGGGACACAATCATGACCACATGACAGTGTGATTCCTCACCCCAGGGAAAACAGTCGATGGCTGAGTCACTGCAGAGAAAATTGTTGACTGGATGGCAGGTAGTGATTGCCTCAGTCCAGGGAAATCAGGTACCACCGAGATAGGTCAGTATTAAGGATGTCATTGATGAGGACAAAAGAGCACACAGGTGTATGGACCAAACCCCATCCAGATCTAGAGCACAGGCCTCCCAGACTGTCCCCTACTGTCAACTTTCAGTCCAGCTCTATGTGCACCACAACCAAGCCCATGCTGAGCTCACACTTTCTCCAACAAACATTTGTCTTGCCTGTTCCAGAACCTCACAAGGATGGAACCCTACAGTGGATAGTCATTTGGCCAAGCTCCTTTCACTCCACCCCACATTTTCCATAGAATTTTCTTTTTTCTTTCTTTCCTTCTTTCTTTCTTTCTTTCTTTCCTTCCTCCCTCCCTCCCTCCTTTCTTTTCTTTCTTTCGGCTGTGTTGGGTCTTCATTGCTGCACGTGGGCTTTCTTTAGTTGTGGCAAGCAGGGGCTACTCTTCGTTGTGGTGCGTGGGCTTCTCATTGCGGTGGCTTCTCTTGTTGTGGAGCATGGGCTCTAGGCACGCAGGCTTCAGTAGTTGTGGCTTGCGGGGCATGGGCTCTAGGCACGCAGGCTTCAGTAGTTGTGGCTTGCGGGTTCTACAGCACAGGCTAAGTAGTTGCGGCGCACAGGCTTAGTTGCTCCACAGTGTGTGGGATCTTCCTGGACCAGGGCTCGAACCCGTGTCCCCTGCATTTGCAGGTGGGTTCTCAACCACTGCACCACCAGGGAAGTCCCAAGTCTTTTGTCTTTTGAAACACTGTACTGTGTGTCTTTATCATCAAGGTGTAAGTCTTCTTCATAGACTGTGAATTTCAGTCCTTTGTCAGATACTTGTTTTATGAATGTTTTCTCCCAGTCTCTGTCTTGTCTGTTGGCTTTGTCCTTGACACTGTTGATGAGCCCTGTGTACTCTGAGGTGTCTCCTCTCTGGCTGGTGTAGATGTGAATGGCTCCCATCCTTGGGTGAGTTCTGCTGGGTCTCTACTCTCAGTGTAGACACAGAAGCAGAGTCTTGACCCAGAGACCTCACTGCAGCTCTCGGAGCTCCCTCTGTGTGCTGGTCCCTCCTCCCCATGACTGCGCCTTGTAAATCCTGGCAATCTCAGCCTCCTCACACTTTGAACCCAGGTCTCTGTGACGTCAATTCAGCACAAATACCTGTTTAGCTTCCTCCTCCCTTGAGCCAAGGTCTAGAAACTGGCCAGGAAGCTAGGGCCAACTGACTGCTTACTTCATTAGGTCCCTTATCTCAAGGATCAAAGTCCTGTTGCCAGGTGTCCAAAGTCTGAACACCATTGTTTGTATCTTTCCAGCTCTCTAATTGATTACAGTGAGAAGGCCAGTTCCTTAGCACTTAATCCTTCATGAGCAGATGCAGAAGTTTCCATAATTCCTTCATTAAGTTTCTCTTTCTGATACAAGTGTGAATCATCTGTGCTAAAACCTACTAGTTTTAAATTAAGACGACCATTAGGATATGATCGTCTTCAAGAATGGGACATCCATCTTCCCCAATACGCAATAAACATGCATCTATGTAGCTGGTGACGGTTCACTTGCCTTCTGTGTCACCGCAGAGTTCAACTCACAGCCTGGCACTCTCTGGATATTCAGGAAATACTGTTGAACTACTGAGAGCAATTTCAAGGCCATTAATTTACTTGTCACTAATCCAGCTTGGTTAACAAACAAACAAACAAAAAGTCCTTTTACCCACATGCCCTTCCCCTGCCAATAAATCTGTGGTCTGCTGCATTTTGTTTGGTTACTCAAAACTCTTTTCTGCATTATGTAAAGTTGTAAATTGTCATTTCCTGTTTTTTTTTTCCCCCTCTTTGCACTGACTCACAAATCCTTTTATTAGCATCCTTCACCTATCACTTCTCTATTTTGTACTATTTCATGCTAACGGCACAAATCACATGGCCAAGACCTCTTCAGAGGATAGGAAAATTTGTCTTTTTACTGAGGTTTTGAGTATCAAATGACTTGAAGTATTATCTCTCCTTTTTGTCCTTAAATGAATATGAATTCAATTGTCTGTGAATAACTTGTATTTATAGTTTCTTAAAATATAATTTACAGCTTGTTGACTACAAAACTTAGGCTCAGAAGATGCTTCTTCTCGTCCAATGTAGCAATAAAGATGCTTTCAATTAACACTGGAAGACCCAAAACAAAATGACTTAAAAATAGGAAAAATGTATTAGCTTCATAACAAAAAGCTGGTAATAAGGTGACTCCAGAATCAATAAGTTAGTCTGTTCAATTTTCTTCTAATAGTATATATTTTTCATTATAAAACTCATCTGCAATTTGCTTATAAATGTGGTTGGACGTAGGAATGTAGTTTTTTTTTGTTTGTTTGTTTTTATTCCATTTAGATAGCAAATGATGACAGAGCCATTTATCAAAGAAATTAGTTTGTTGCTACTGAATTAAACTGTTGCCTTGATTACATACGTACTTAATCTGCATTAATTGTTATGTACCGAATGTCTGTGTATGTGTATGTATGTGTATATTCATACAGAGTAATCACTTACATTTAATTAATGTATTTATCCATTTCTTCACTAATATTAGCTATTTTAATTAACAGGGACTTTATGGTAAATTTTAATTTCTGATAAATTACACCAGCACCCACACACAAACACACAGCCATCATTGCACAAACACTATTCTGTTTTCACAATATCCTTGGCTATTACTGGAACGTGAAGACTATTTAATGCTTTTCCTCCTCTCCTCCCCATGCATTGGGATTTTACTGGTATGCATTCAATTTACATATTTGTGTTTTTATAAAATTAGATATTCAAATACAGGACAAAGGACTATGTCTACATATATTCAGGATTTATTCTGTACTTAACAAAATACATATAAATTCTAAAGCCCTATTATTAAATTTAGCTCTGTGAGCAAATCATTTTCAGCATTATTATGAGTTGGTAAGTTTTTCATTGTTTTCCTAAGGGATTATTAACAACTGCAGAAAAAAAAAAAATCTATTGATTTGTGTATTTAACTTGTATTGATGTTAATTTACCCTGATAGGATTGGCTTAATTCTAGTTTGTTTTTACTAGTCTCCAAATAGTCTGCAAATATAAATAATTTTGTCTCCTGAGCTAATATTAAAATAAATTTTATTGTCGTCTTCTGTGTTTTATTATTGAAACTAAACAAAGAGAATTTAACAATAGTAATGAAAACTGATGTCACAGTTCTGTACCTAACTGGGATAGATATTTTCCAAAATCTCACTATTTGATTGATGATTATTATCTTAAGTAAATAAAATTTATCATATTTAAGCAGTTTGTTTTCCATATCTGTTTCACTTAGTTTTTTTTTAATTTATTTATTTTTGGCTGTGTTGGGTCTTCATTGATGCACAAGGGCTTTCTCTAGTTTTGGCGAGCGGGGGCTACTCTTCGTTGTGGTGCACAGGCTTCCCATTGTGGTAGCTTCTCTCCCTTTTTTTTTTAAAATTTAATTTAATTATTTTATTTTATTTATTTATTTTAACATCTTTATTGTAGTATAATTGCTTTACAATGGTGTGTTATAGTTTCTGCTTTATAACAAAGTGAATCAGCTATATGGGAGATGAATGTGGTGGCTTCTCTTATTGCAGAGCACAGGCTCTAGGCATGCGGGCTTCAGAAGTTGTGACACATGGGCTCAGTAGTTGTGGCTTGCAGGCTCTAGAGCTCAGGCTCAGTAGTTGTGGCGCACAGGCCTAGTTGCTCTGCGGCATGTGGGATCTTCCCGGCCCAGGGATCGAACCCATGTCCCCTGCATTAGCAGGCGGATTCTTAACCACTGCGCCACCAGGGAAGTCCACATTTTTTTCTCTTTTTTTTCTTTTTTTGGTAAGGACTATTTTATTTATCAAATATCTATGTAGTCACTTGGATTGTCCTCTTTCAATTTTTATTATCATTAATTGTATTGATATAATTTCTGAATTTGAAATTTTTTCATTCATGAAATAAATTTTACTTGATTATATTATTCTTTGGGGCTAGACCTATGTGATGTCTGCCACCATTTTACTTAGAATTTTTCACCTGTGTTCATAAAGGACGTTATTCTATTTTGTAGTTTTAAATTATACCACCCAGTTTTTAAATTATTGCCATACATGAATGAAATGAATTTGGAAAACTTGCATATTTTCTACTGAAGGGGAGCAGATTATGTCACCCCAAATCATGCCACTTTGGCATAAGGATTGATTTGAGCTGAAGGCAACTGAGAAGAAGCAGATAAAAGAAAAACTCTCTGTCCTCCACGATTTGCTTGAAAGCAAGACATAGATTTCCAGCTTTATGAGGGAGGACAAAATTAATCCCAGAGGCAACTATAGACTCCATCAGCCCAGAGAAGGCACCAGAAGAATCTATATAACAAATTCTACTCACTAGCCTTGACCTCCACCCTTGGAAGCCTAATACTGCTTTCCTTCTTCCTGCCATTTCTCCACAAATTCATTGTTCTTTGCTGAAGATGCTCTACAAGCTGGACTTCTAAGCCACTTGGAGGAGTTACACATTTCCCCTGGGCATCTTCCTTGTATACAAGAGGTAGACATGTTAAGAAACTCATGTTGTCGTTTTGTTAATCTGTCTTTTATTACAGGGTTCCCAGCCAAGAACTCAGAAGGGAAAATTATTTTTCCTCCCTTACACTATTGTCTAGAATATTTTAAAGCAGAGCTCTCAATATCCAAAACATGGAAGGAACCTAAATGCCCATCCACAGAGGAATGGATAAAGAAGATGTGGTACATACATAAAATGGAATACTATGCAGCCATGAAAAAGAATGAAATAATGCCACTTGCATGGATGGACCTCGAGATGATCATACTAAGTGAAGTAAATCAGACAGAGAAAGACAAATATCATATGATATCACTTATATGTAGAATCTTAAGAAAAGATGCAAATGAACTTATTTACAAAACAGAAATAGAGTCACAGCTGTAGAAAACAAACTTACTGTTACCAACAGGGTAAGGGGGGAGGGATAAATTGGGAGATTGGGATTGACATATATACACTACTTACGTAAGATAGATAACTAACAAGGACCTACTGTAGAGCACAGGGAACTCTACTCAACACTCTGTAATGACCTATATGGGAAAGGACCTAAAAAAAGAGTGGATATATGTATATGTACAACTGAATCACTTTGCTGTACACCTGAAACTAACACAATATTGTAAATCAACTATACTCCAATAAAAATTAATTTTAAAAAACCCACAAAATAAAAGTCAATATTTAAATGGAAAATAAAAACTTAAAAAAAAAATAAAATAAAGCAGACCTCTCAAATGTTAGCATGCGTAAGGATCACCTGGAAAGCCTGTTAGATTATAGATTTATCCCTTCCTCACCCCTGCAGCACTGTCCTAAGTTTCCTTTCAGTGATACTGATGTGATTCACAAGGATTTTCCTTTCTAACAAGTTTCCAGGTGAATCTATGATGCTGGCACACCAACACTTCTAGAAACACTGGTATAAATTACACCAGAATTATTAATTGAATAAGGATAGATATCAGTCGGCCATAAAACCAGCTACTGCAATTTTTAATAACAGATTTTTTTAGAGTTTATGAAAGTTTTCTATTATACATTGTGCAGGTCAATTCTGGAAGGTTAAGCTTTCCTAGAAATTCATCTATTTCCCCTGCATTATCAAGTAAGTTGCACTTAATACTTTCTTTATTATTCTTCCATTAAACTTTAAACATTTTCTTAAATTAAGGCGTTCTCTACATTAGCATGCATTTCTAAATGTTTTGGGAGGTCTGTGATACTCTAGACAGTTCATAATTGAAGGGGTGCATATTTTGTTTTGTTTTGCATTTTTCAATGACAAAGGCTCTATTTCCCAAATAATTAAATCATTTATTATTATAGAATTACTATTACTTGGATATATCCCAAATCTAAGAGTTGACAGTTCCTCACAGCTAATTAGTGAAAGGTGATCAATTATTATCACAAAGCATGTTTTCTGTCCCAAGCATGACAAGCTACATAAAAGTAGATTTGCAAAACCCAGCATACCGTAAACTAGAAAACAATGCCTTAAGTTATCTGGTCCTAGGGTCCAGTGTGCAATCCCATGTCTAGATACAATGATAGGACACTATGAAATCCTCAACGTCATGAGCCATGAAATCATCTCCATTGGCAGAAAGCACTTTCCTAAAAACGTTAAGAGCATTTTCTATGATGTTCCTCTAAAATTATGGTGCTCAGAAACTCTTGCTCTGATTCTGAAATGGACCAGTTAGCCTGGACCAACAATGGATGAATTTTCTGGACTCATCATAATTCACAGTATCCCATTAAATTCTTCCAGGTTAAAGGTGGGTGCAAAGTGTTTTTGTGAATCTTATCAACATTTCACACTCTGTGGGTGTTCAGTGAAGTACTCCTCTGTAATACAAGGCCACAAGGTCACTTGGAGGAACTTCAAGGGCTCACCATAAAAATACACACTTTGGGAGATTTCCCTGGCGGTCCAGTGGTTAAGACTCCACGCTTCCCCTGCAGCGGGTGCAGGTTCAATCCCTGGTCGGGGAACTAAGATCCAGCATGCCACGCCACATGGCCAAAAAGTTAAAAAAAAAAAAAAAAAAAGACTTTGGGAGTCATTCATGACTCTTCACCTCTGCCCGGTTGTCACCTGGAATTGCATTTCCTGCTCAGTTTGTGAAATGCACCAGCCAGGAATTGATTTGTTTGCTTATAATTGGAGATGGAACCGAATTGCATGAAATACAAAGGTGGGTTCTGGAAATGTTTGAGAATTCCTGCCTCACAGCGTTAAAGAACAGTAGTATTCTTTAAAAATCTACTCCAAGACCCAAGCATCTCTGCTTCTGTTTCTGTCTCCACAGCAATATCTCAAAGATGACTTTTTTGGTTCAATGCTAATCGTGGTCTCTCCTAAAAATCCAGTGCCAACTCCATCCACTTTCCCTCTTCCTTTCAGAACTAAAATCCCCTAAATCTGCTGAGATGGTCTTACTCTTCCCTCTCAGTTTTCTTTTCTTATCAAATTTGCCCTATAGTGTTTTTACGACTCCCACATTTTTACCTCTTAATTTGTGGCTGTTAATAAGTGTTTCCTGTGTAGCACCCTTTATCCTTATTTCCACAGTACAATGCCACTTTATCGTCAACTTTTGGAAAAACTTCTTCTAGGATATTTCAAATTGTGTGTGACTCTCTGTGGCTTTCCAATCCTTGCTTTTTTTTTTTTTTTTCTTTTTCTTTTTGGCTGCATTGTGTGGCCTGTGGGATCCTAGTTCCCCAACCAGAGATCAAACGGGGACCCTCAGCAGCGAGAGCTGGGAGTCCCAACCACTGGACTGCCAGGGAAGTCCCCAATTCTTGCTTTAGACATAACATTCTTAAAAAAAAGAAAGCAACCCTATTCTATGCATCTCTCTATCATAGTCGTGGGGTAGAACACATTGTAGGTGTCAGCGTGTTTTGAATACTACTGAATCTTGGTGGATTTTTTTTTTCCAGGATGTATTTCTGTTTCTTCAATATCCTCATTATAAATCTTTTCCTCTGGAAATTCTCCCTGAGTCACATTATCAAGCCCTCTCCCTACCACCGTTCACTGTAATTTTACTCTTTTTCTAGATGATGAAAGAAATCGGGCATGTCCATTTCTCAGTTTCTACAGTTTCACATAAAAAATGAACAGCATAGGAATCGCAAAGAAACGATGTCTTTTAAACAGTACTCTGTGTTTTCTTTAATTGAAATGATAGTTTTTAACAAGCTGTTCTTGTTTACTCAAAACTAGTTTGGTAAATAAGAACAGCTGAGTTTTATGCCTGACTGAATAAACTGAGTGGAGATTTTTAAAAAAGTATTTTATATTCGGAGCATTAGATCCAACCAACATGCTTCCAAGCCCACAGAACACATGGCCTTACCACAAGAGATCAATTTCCCCACTTGAAAAAATAACTTAGCAACCAAGACCCGTGAAAGAACAATGAAAGGTCACTCACAACTTTCCAAAATAACGACCATGCCCACTTACATTAATACATCTAAAAACCAGGAGGTGTAGAAACCATATACTGGCATTTGCTCTGAGATTTTAAAAAAATGCATGGTACAGTCTGTAATCCCAATTTTATTTGCAAAGTCACGCCTCTCATGACTCCACTGACTATAGCTGGGGTGAGGGCATTTGGCCCAAACCATGCCCCAGAATTAGAATTTTCAGAGGTAGCCGAAGATTCCATCCATGTAAAGCTCCCCGGCTGAGGTTCAGGATCATCTCTGTTACAGGAACACTATTTCATCACAAGTTCTCAAACTCTATCATCTTAGGATCCTGTGACATCCTTAGAGGCAGCTTGGGAGATTATATCTTGAGTGGTTCAGCCCAGTGGAAATGAAAACTGAGACATTCCTATAATATTTACTTAGCAATGCTATTGTCAAGACATAAATAATGTATTTGTGGAAAATACACAGATTTTGCAGAACAAAATGAAGACATGAGAAGAGTTACTGTTTTGTGTTCTTGGCAGTCTCTTTGATACCTGGCTTCCTAGCAGACGTCTGGATCCTAACGTGCGTCCCTGCTCTCAATCTGTTGTCATGGTTGGGGGGTTATGAATAAAATCCACTCTTGTACAGACATGTAGTCGGAAATGCTTTTTTTCAGAGTGCTGTGGACATTCTTCTTTGATACTTCATCCAAACTCTGAAAATGAGTCGTTTCTTGAAGATTACTTGAAAAGGACCTTTTCATATCCTGTTTTCTTAAAAAGCATAGGTCTGTCTTGCATTTTCAGTGGATCTTTGAGCCAGGCATGATTTTATAACAGGATGAGTGATTCATTTTCAAAATACTGCTTCTGAACATTATGCAGATCTTCTAAATATTCACACATGGTACCATGTAGCATTAAACATCTCATTTGTTAAAATCACCACGAATCTCCTCAGAATAGTCTGTGAGTATTGGGAAGCTGTTGAACATTATCATTGGGAATAATTGCTGTCAGTTGTTATCCTTGGGGTGACCAGCTCATTTTGGTCACTTCCAAAAACATGTCTTCCAAATCCTCAAGTCTGAAGTTTCTCTAGCAGTCAAGGGAAAATGATATTCCATGAAAAAAAGGTGTCTAGTTCACCACACAACTCAAATAATGGCACGAGTGCACCCTCTCACCAAAACCATGATATTCTTATATCAGGACTTGATACACACCTCCCCTTCTGTCATACAGACTATTGAGAAGGCATATACCCCAGAACTGAGGATTAAGATTCTTTCGTACTCCACTGAGGACATTCTGAAGTGAAACAGACTTGTTGCAAGCTACCTACATAAGCAGAAAGAGGGGTTCCCTGGAGGTCCAGTGGCAAAGACTCCACGCTCCCAATGCAGGGGCCCTGGTTTTGATCCCTGGTCAGGGAACTAGATCCCACATGCATGCCGCAACTAAAGATCCCCCATGCCGCAATGAAGATCCCACGTGCTGCAACTAAGACCCGGAACTGCCAAATAAATAAATAAATAAATATTAAAAAAAAAAAAAAAAGCAGCAGAAAGAGTAAAACAATACACAGTTTTAGCATCACGGAATTAATTTGTGCTAAGGTACCCGCAGTTTTGCATTGCACGGCTTTTGCACTATCAGTACAAAACCAACCCAGTGAAAAAAGGCAAATATTACCTTAGCATTATTAGCAAAACAGTTTTGACTTAACCCCTAAGAAAGTTTGAAGACTCCCAGGGGTCCATGAGTGACAGTTAATAAGAACCCCCAACTTAATATCTTGGGAGAGCCCAGTTCCCACAAATATTTTTCACTACATAAGGTGTATTTTTTTTTTCCCTTGGAAATTATTACCTCCTAATTGCTCTTGCATTGCACAGATTTTTAAAGGCCCATGTCTGATGTTAAGAAAATTGTCTTGATGCATGCCTGGTCTCCCTACTACACACGAAGCATTTGCATCTGCAAAATTGGCTACAATCTCTTCGGGTCAGGAAAGCATCTTGGGAAAGTAGCCCAGTGAATGCAAAATCGTTGTCATGCACCATCATCGTCCAATCTCCAGAATGAACAGAGCTGCACTCCCAGTAACTATACAGGAATATACATACTCAAGATGTATCGCACAAGGATGGATTTGGAGGCGGTGCTAGGTAGAAGGATTGCTTGCCTGGAGAAACTGAATGAAGCTGGCTCAGGAAAAAGCAGAATGAACAGGAAGTGTTCATCCCAATCCATCACTAGACGTCTTCAGAGAGGCTAGTGGTTCCAGGAGAACTCTTAGAACTGAGTCCTAAGGATGGATTCCAGGGGAAAGGCAGAAGTGGTTCAGAAAAGCTCTAGTAGCTTCTACGATCTCCCTTTTGTGTGTTGACCAGCACGGCCAACTGACAACTTGGATAACACGGAGATTTTTGCTAGTGGCAGTGAATGCTGAAAAGACCATTTCCTATACCCTTCACTTTCCCCCTCTCTTGACCTTAGAGCATATAGACCCCAAGGAACCCTCCCAACCTTGAGTGTGATAACACATGTTAAAGCTTAGTTGAACCACTGAAGAGAGAAGCTGGATTTTCAACAACCCTGGAGATCAGATCTGCTCTAGGTGGTCCTTTGTCCTGACCAAACCGTGACATTCTCTTTACCTCTAAAATCAGACCGGAGAAGAGACAGCTCTCTTGGGAACCACCATGGGTGCTTTCTTCTGCATATACTTAAAAGAAACACTTTTGAGAATCTGAGGAAGCGTGTGGCTCCTTTAAATGCACACGTGCACACACATAATTTTATTCACTATCAGGTGATTCTTAGACCCTCTAAAGTTAAAGCATGATGCTGAGTTAAGAACCCCTAGATGAAGGGTATCAGGCTGATGTTTACCCCAAAGTTGGAACATTCTCCTAGCACCTTTAATTGAACGTGTTGGGAGATCCCAGTCCTACGTGAGTGTGTGAGGATGTTATTATTAACTCCTGACACAATACTTACGAGTTATTTTCTGAAAATGTCAATGTGGGGACACTTACGTTTAGTTCACAAGGATGGTACCTTAAGCACAAAAGGTAGCAGCCAAAGCAATCCTGAACTAGCTCTGCACCTCATTTCTCGTGTCAGTCTTCAGCTTATAACTACGCAAACGAAACCTCGCCATTTGCTAGACCTCATAATTCATGCCCTACATGATATCAGTCGACAACTGTTTACTGAAACACTGCCATGTAGGCAGAGCTCTGCCAGGCCCTCCCAATCCACGGCAAGGCACACCTTGTCAAGAAACACACAATAAGAGTGAAGATTCAACACTCATAGTAGGAGGGATGAGTGGAAAGGAAAAGACTAGATGTAATCAACTGCTGAATTGCAGAATATCAGTCAGAGGTGCTATCAGGTTCGGCGACAGGGCACTTAAGTAAGGTGCATCACTCCCTTGCAGAAACTGGGTCTAAGCTGAATGGCTCAAGGCAGAGTGAGGTTACTGCCTAATTTCTAGGTCTGGTTCTTCTAGGGGAAGTGGGGTCCCGTTCCTTGAAGTCTCCATGGACACACGATCTGGGGTCTACAGAGTATTAGCTTGATGGATCAAAGATGTTTGACTTTTTTTTTTTTTTTTTCCAAAGCAAGAAGCATTCTGATGAGGGTTGCAGGAAACTCAACATGAAAAACACAAGAAGAGGGACTTCCCTGGTGGTGCTGTGGTTAAGCATCTGCCTACCAATGCAGGGGACACGAGTTCAATCCCTGGTCCAGGAAGATCCCACATGCCACAGAGAAACTAAGCCCGTGCGCCACAACTACCGAGCCTGTGCTCTAGAGCCCGTGAGCCACAACTACTGAGCCCACGTGCCACAACTACGGAGCCCACGTGCCACAACTACTGAAGCCCACACACCCTAGAGCCCTTGCGCTGCAACTACTGAGCCTAAGTGCCACAACTGCTGAAGTCCGTGCACTCTGGAGCCCACATGCTGCAACTACTGAGCCCACCTGCTGCAACTACTGAAGCCCGCATGCCTAGAGCCCATGCTCCACAACAAGAGAAGCCACCGCAATGAGGAGCCCGTGCACCGCAATGAAGAGTAGCCCCCACTTGCCACAACTAGAGAAAGCCCGCGCGCAGCAACAAAGACCCAACGCAGCCAAAAATAAAATAAAATAAAATAAAGATATGTCTAAAAAAAAAAGAGAAAAGAAAAACACAAGAAGATACATCCTGTAAACAGAATGGCAATGAATGCATCTTCCAGCTAAGGAATTCTCTCACAGATAGTCCCTTTTCTCTGACATCTTTTCCATAGCCTGGGCACACTAACCAAGAAGAAGAGCATATTCATATACCTAACTGGACCTGCTATCGTCCACTATACTTATATCAGATTATAAACAGCCCGAGAAAGGGGTATACTTTGTATTTGGTGCCATTATTCAATTCGCTGGACAAGTGTTTACTGAATATCTTCTGCTAGCCCAGAAATGCAGCATATGGTATGCATGTGGATTTGTGTATGGTGGCTCAGGGAAAGATGGATGGGAGGAGAAAAATGCAACAATAAATACCATATGGTTTATCCCCCCACAGAGTTCCCAGGCTAGGCGGCAGAGAGCTGCAGACACGCGTTCCCATAACACCGTGTCATTACACTGCAAGAGAGGAGTCTTGAAAACACTGAAGGAACTCGGATAAGCTCTGTTGAAGCACCAAGCACCCTCTTGACACTCGGTAAATGAGAACTGGATGAGAAAGGAGTTCAGATGAAGAGCCAAGATGCCTTCCTGCACCGCAGAAAGCACCACATCAAGTGGAAACCAATACACAAGACAGTATCGACAGTTGATTGGGATATAAGACTTCACTGACTCTCAGAGAAGTACGACTAATTAACGTGTGGCATGTTCCAGGGAAACAGAGGTGGACTTTCTTACTGAATGCTTTGTTCAATTTCGGGAGCAGGATATGTCAGTAAACAATAAAAAGAAATTGGAGAAATATTAACAAAACGAGTACAGAGAGCCACAAAGATAGAACCTAACATATTTACAAAATAAGTAACACGGTGATTTCATTTAAAAGGCAAATTAAGCTAAAGGAAACTGACAGCCGAATCTTTCAACGCACTACACTAATAGAGGATGTAAGCATTGTATTCCACAGCAATGACTGTCATCTCAAAAGCTGGTTTTCCTTCTGAGCTATTCAAATGATGTGGGCTTCAATGTGTTGCTCCTATTTTTGGTGGAGGTGCCTTCAGGAATATATACCTTGGTCAGTGTCTAATCTCACTGGATAGGCAATAACAAATGATTTTGTACCTAGCGTACAGCTAACTTGTATGTCTTATCCTACACACTTGTTAATGGCAAACACACTCCAGTCAACAGAACATCAAAATGCTCGTGGTACAGAAAGAGCTGGACAAGTGTGCTGGCTAGTGGTTGTCTATACCGTCATTCTGCAAAAGACTGGGCTGACTTAGTAGAAGATGCTTTTGATCCAGGAAATGAGCAGACTTCATACATTTTTTTATTGGTGAATAACTAAAAACCCGCACTTTCTTTTCACAAAGTCACTTATGAAATCATCTAACTCAGCCAAAACAAATTCACTTCACCTGCGACCTTTAAGACTGATTAATTTCAAGTTTCTCATTAAGGCTGTTCTGACTCTCCTTAATCGGATTCTGCCCTAATATGAACCACCACCAAACTAGAATCCACCTTTCTCCAGCCGCTGTCTGTCACTCCTCTTTCTCCTGCTTGGAATAGCACCGGAGCAGCACAGGTGAAGCTATTTCCCAATTTTAACGTTTAGAATATAATGCTCATTCTCTCACAACACAGAATTCCCTGACTTTAAGCCTCCCTCACCTACAAAGTCCAGACTTCATGACTTTGAAATCCAGGCCCACGACAGGCTCACTTTTCCAACCTTAGGTCTCTGTTTTTACTTTCATGCATCCCAACTGACAAACCAGATAACAAATTCCCTTATGCATGTACTGTGCCTTAATGGCCTCCTTTAGGACTTTCTCAAACACAGGATATGTTCATCTCATCAACAGAATGTAACCAAATGACCCTTGTCACTCACGTGCACCCAACACTGAATTCCTGTCTTCCCCTCTGATTTTGGCACTGTGGTAGCGGACCGCTCCATGACCCACCTTGGATAATCTCTAGCCAGCTCCAAGGTTCCCCCCCACCTATTTTAAGACCACAGGAGGTCATGCCCACAACTCAACACCCTGGGGACCAGCCTCAAACTAAGAGGGTGTGGGAATCAGCGGATACGTTGCCCCCATGTTCATATCCTTGCTTACCGAAAGATTTTACCAAAAATGTCTCAATGGCCTTTTGCAAGAGGTTCAACCATGACCCCTCTCTCTGATCCACTTTTAATATTAACTGGTAGTATGATTGGCTAGACGGATACAAAATTAATGTCCTACTGGCCTTTCTTTTTATAAAGAAATACAAGAGAAGTATGTTTTAGAAGTATCTTTTCTGTAAGCAATGTTTCAAGAGTCAATAGCCGAAGATTTGGGGTGACTATCCAGAAACCAGTTAAATAGAAAAGCCAGCTCCACTGTAATTTTATCTGAAGAAGCGGTTGAAACAGAAACAGAAATGGCCTTCAAACACAGAAGATTGCTTTCGTGCAATTTCTCTGTTTTATGTTCAAAAGCGTTTATTTTCAGAAACATTGTCTGTCTTTTCCTTTCTGAGGGATCAAATTCCCAACTTGTGCTTGTGCTTCTCTTTGCTTAAATGGCCTTAGAATTAAACTCTCCAATGCCTTGCTTCTTCAAAGTATCCACCTCCCACTCCAGTGAAATTCCTGGAGAGACCAAGGGGTGTCTTTTAGAACAGACGACACCAAAGGACCTTCACTGTTTGTCCGAGAACCGTGGATGACAAAGCAACATCACACATGTCTAACCAGACTGCTTCCTCTTCTATTCCTTTCCTTACAGATGCCCGTAGGTAAGAAAACCGTATTAGAAGGGAGAGAGGCTTCAGAGGTCTGTGCCTAGGATCACCTGGGGCAGCAGGATAAAAACCCAGACAGAATAACCCCACACAAAGAACCCCTGGAGTTAACTACGCTGATATTCAGCTGGCTCCGCTTAGATGGAGCAAATTACAGAGAAAAGCTATTCAGCTCTACAGACTTGTCCTGAATCCTATCCTTTCTCCAAAACCATCTGATAAACTGCCTTCCCATTGCTAAAATCTCCTCTGGGATGGTATTAGAGATCACCCTCAGAGCTTGTTTCTGTACAGAGTCAACTCTGAAATGGGCTGGCCACGGACCTCTGCTTTCCCAACCCCCGGAATCCTGCACCCATGTCTCTGCCTTGCTGATTGACGTTTCTGCTCAGCTTTTCAGATATACTAAAGGGGGCCATAAAAAAAGAACGAAAACTAACAACGCTGGGCTTCCTGAGAAAGCGATTCTCAATTATTAATAAAAAAACAAGCAAAAGACATTACTTTTTTATTCTTTGAGGGGAAGTTCATGTGGCTTATTCCCCCTTTCCCTCAGATAGAAACAACTATAGTGCAAAATGGAAATTAACTCGTGTTACCTACAATCCTGGGAACACCTGCAGTCTGCCCTACTTGCAACCCTCTGCATTAGGAACCATCTCAAGTTTGGGGAAATACACAAAGACACTCCGCCTGCCGCATGAAAGCAAACAGAGGCTGGTTTTCAGAGCCTGCTATATAGAAAGAAAGTCAGCCATCATCACCTAAATCTGTAATATTCTCTAAAGCAGGCAGAGTAGAAAACAGTATAGAGAGAAAAGGGATGGATTCAGATGTGCACTGATTGGAGGCTATTCGCTTGAGGGCCTGGAGGCAGATAACTGGAAGGGGGGTACCTCACGTGTCAGTGTGGGGAACATCCTTCCCCTTCTCTGGTGGGTCCCGGACTGGCAGAGAGGCCAAAACATTAGAGACCCATTCTGTTGGAGAAGCTGTGTAGAGCTGCTTGCCTGAGTCTGTGACAGGTCTGAGTTCTATTGCCATATATGGTCTGTCTATTGTCTCTTTGTGTATTCAAGTCTCTCAAGTTCATTTCCAAAGCCACACCACTTAAAAACGATGACGAGTTAAGGTTAGTAACGCACAAGAACAAAATAGATTTTATAGAAATGATAAACTGCAGATCATCTGTTAGCCAAACCAATAGCCTTTCAGAATGATCGTAAATGTAAGTTACTACCGTAATTCCTAGAGGCCGTAAATACTGGAAGAGATCTTGGTGGTATTTGGGGCTGATTCTTTAATTTTCTATATAATGAGGAACAGAATGTCCTCATTTCTAAAATGAAGAACAGAATGGCAAATTGATTTGCCCAAGGACATACAACTGATACAAGGCATGGTCTGGGTGAGGTGTGCCATGCTTAGTGTGTACAAATCAAGATGCTCTCTCTAAAATATTTTCACGGGGAGTATTCTCCGGGGGTCCCCTCTTCAGTGAAGCTTTACTTTAAATCTGAAATCCACATGTGAAGTTAGGTAGAACCAGAGTTGTAGCCATACGCAAAACTTGTACTTGGCATTCTGTTCACTTAATGTAAACTATTTGGGAATTCCCTGGCAGTCCAGTGGGTAGGACTCCGTGCTTTCATGTCCAAGGGCGCAGGTTCAATCCCTGGTTGGGGAACTAAGATCCCATGAGTTGCATGGCGCGGACAAAAAAAAAAAAAAGGTCAACTATTTGACTCCTACTGTAAAAGGGTAATGTCCAATTCTGCGTGTTAGAACGAGCCATTCAACAAACATACACAGACTCTGACTTATTATATGATAGACAACACCACATCTTGACAGGCGTATTGAATGTGTTTGCAAAGTTCCCAACTTCAATATTTATTGAAGATGGCAAAAAGCAACTCTTAATTAGTTACAGTTAATAACCTAAAAACATAAGGTGAGCCTGTCATGTAATTAAAGACAAGCGCATCATTAGATAATTGTCTATGTGAGGGAGATTCTGTGTTTTTTGTTTTAAGCATTATTGTTGTGCTGCCGCTACTCATTTCCCTCCTTTGATTTCCTGTGCATATTGAAAGAAGAGAAGTCTATTTCTAGAGAGGGAATCTTGCAAACAATGATCGACGTGTAAATGCATGCAAATTCAGCGCGTCACCTTAATACCTCCCTGGCTAAAGCTTGTCTGCAGCCACTTCCAAGGTTTTGCTGATGAGCAAACGATCTCAAATAATTATTATTTCATCTACAATTACAATGATTCGGAGCCATGGCTTCCAGCCCAGAGACTGTACTGCCTCTCGTCCCGGGTCCTCTCCTCTGGAATTACGCCACTTCATACAGCCCAAATTACAGGTGACCCCACCTCACTTTAAATAAATCTCCATAAACTCTTCCCTTGATGAAATCGCAAGCCAGGATCTCTCGATGGCTACAAGACACTAAAGGGCATAAAACTGACAAATAGGGTCTGTGATGTGGTGAGAAAAACCTCATGTACCCTCATTTGATTTCTAACTTCCCCCAGTTATACCTTTTCCAAACCACCGTCGCATGTGTTAGCTTTCAAAATTCATACTTGCTGTCTGAAATCAGAATTCTCAGAACACTCAAGTCAGTGTTTCAAGGAAATAATTTCAAAATAATTACAAGATAAGATGGGAGTGGCAGCGTATTGCTTTCTGAGGTATAGAAAAGACGAAAAGGTATATTTCACACTTAAGAGGAACAAATTGACCCAATATAATAACCTAAACAATGTGGCATGTGATTTAAGAACTCAGACACCGGTATTAACTAAATGTGGTAAAGTAACACCACTGTAGCAGGGATTGGGTTGGGTTGCTTGCCATTTTTTTTTTAAAAACCTACCATTTTAAAGCAAATCCTTGTTTCAGCTGCAATGTAGAAAGTAGAAGGGTAGGACTCTTTTTTTTTTTTTTTTAAATTTTATTTATTTATTTATTTATTTATTTATTTATTTATGGCTGTGTTGGGTCTTCGTTTCTGTGCGAGGGCTTTCTCTAGTTGTGGCAAGCGGGGGCCACTCTTCATAGCGGTGCGCAGGCCTCTCACTATTGCGGCCTCACTTATTGCGGAGCACAGGCTCCAGACGCACAGGCTCAGCAATTGTGGCTCACGGGCCTAGTCGCTCCGTGGCATGTGGGATCTTCCCAGACCAGGGCTCGAACCCGTGTCCCCTGCATTGGCAGGCAGATTCTCAACCACTGCGCCACCAGGGAAGCCCATGGGTAGGACTCTTAACTCCTGGTAGACACTTAATTACATTTGTTGAATGAATGAAAGAATGCATGCCTGCATAAATGGCTACAATGAAAACTGCAAACAAACAAAAAAAGATGAATAAAGGCAGTTGAATGAGTTCCTTTCCAGAATCCTTTGCGGTAAGAGGGAAGGAGTATGTGCATTAGTTACGTATGTTGGCACATTTTAGCAAAATTTAAAAATCCTTCCGTAACCTTTCAGGGGCCTGTGTGGTACATATTCACCACTTCCATTCCCCTAATCATATTTTCCTGACAAAGGGTACTTAATACAAACCCCACGGATGACACTGACGGGAGAGTCTTGGATGAGAAGCTGCCACACACCAGACCTCCAGCAAATAACTTTTATATCATGAACATCCATTTTCTCATTTCTAAAATGTGCACAGTAAGATCCACCTGCAGGGTGGCCATAAGGATGAAGGACAATTTCAATCAAGCCCCTTAAAACACAGTAGGTTTGCCGACTAAAAGTGGCTATCACCATTAAACCCACCTGAATAAATTCCCCCTCAACCGGCCCAGGTGATTTTATGAATCTTGACATGTCCTCTAAGAATATATCTCCTTTGCTTGAATAAGTGAAGGTTTATTTAAAGTGCACTTTTCTTTGAAGTCTTTGTGTTTTTTCCCTTATCCAAATGTAAAGCGAAAACATTTTGAATTACTCCTGAGAATGTGCATGAACCAGTTTTCTAATATAAGAAACATATATTTTCCTCATTTAATACACTGGACTATTGGTTGCATTGTTATATTGACAACTTGCATGTTTATTAACAGAAAAATCTGGGGGCTGTGTTTAATTTTTTTTTCCCACGCAGCTGTGGTTTCTGAAAAGTTTAATGCCCTTTACTAGTCTCAACATTTGTTTCTATGTTCCATGGAACGATGTACTAAGACACAAAATATCAATTGAAGAATGAGTAAGAAATTCCAGGTCACCCAGCAACTTGATTTATAACAGTAGGCTTTCCGAAATCTCCTTTAAACACTAAGGTTTAAAAAAGTTATTCCATGTAAAATTTCAAAGGTTCGATAATACCATTGCTCAAGAACTGGCCTGTATACTGGAACAATATGAAATTATTGATTCCAAAAAGGATAAAGCATGATTTTTAACAAATGATTTATGGCACTGCATAAAACAGGGACAGCAATTCCTTATATACGCCATCAGGTTCACTCTCAAGCAGGTCCTAAATGTGACAGGGGAGTCTACTGGGGCTAGCATCTCGCCATAGAAACATGTTTATATTAGTCAAATTTTCCTCAGTTCAGAGTTTAAGGGGGGTAAAGACATCACTTGGAATCTAGAAGGCCAAGATAAGGAAACAGGATCAGGAAATTGTCTTGAATGAGGTTCTAATGAGGAAGGAAGAGCTTTAAAGGAGAATCCAAGTTATACGAGAATCTAGGTGCACTTATGACTTGTGTATCTTTTAATGAGCTCTTAGGAGGGAAGAGGGTGCCATCATTAATCCCACCAGATATGAGAATCAAGTTTGGAAGCTTCTTCTACCCTGAGCTTGGATGGGTTTCTTTGCCCCCCACCCTATAGCATAAAACATTTCATTACTGTTCAGTGGGTTTGACCACCAAGTCTACTCTCCTCACAGCTAAATTTAGAATCAGGCAGGCTCCTAACCCATTAGTTTCTGATCCAAATTACACGCTCTTTTCAGTTCCAAATAGATTAGTTCTCTTCTCTGCTAGATGAGATATATTGAGGTAATTCAAGGAAGTCATAATCTGAGTGAATTGCTTTTTCTGCCAGCACTATTAGTTGGCAAAAGCTACTTTTAAATGTTGAAAAACCATTGGTGAGTAAATCTTCAAGGATTGAGATCCTAGGTCAAATTGATTTAGAATACTCACCAATGATGGAATAGTTAAGAGGGCTTCTCTTACTGAAATAGTCCCACTTGTAAGAAATTACCATTGTTTCAATGGAGTCTCAAGTTTGCTATTTTTGGTGAAACGCTGTTACTAAGGGGCCATATTATATAAAATGAAATGTGGTTTTAAAGCATTTTTATAAAGATTAATTTGCTTCAGGGATTACACAACTTCATAAGTGCAACAGGAAAATGACCTTATACTGAAATTTTTTGCCCTTTTGTCTATTTCAAAGTTTCCTAACAAAACTATGGAATCCAACAGTGAGAAATAGCTCAATATGACAAAGTCACGTTATTCGTTAAGTGTGAGGAAGGGTAAGAACTTGCAAATGAAGTGATGTTAACTGTATCCTCATTAGTGGAAACAGAATCTGCCTGCACATAACACTTAAGCTTCCTGATAAAGACAAGGTCAATCTTCTGCTGCTAAATAATAATTACTCATACCCTGTGTGCACAGTTGGGCTGGTGAAATAGAAAAGCAAAAAAAGAAAAACCGAATAAGCCAATGAAAGAAAGATTAGTGAAATACTTGGATATATAATCTCAGGGTCAATAGGTCAAAGAATTGATTCTAAAATATAAGTCAAAATAAAACAGGATGTAGGTCAAACTTCTAAAGACCTAAAAGCAGCATTGAGAAAGAAGGCCATTTTCCAATGTGGTCAATTTTGTTTTGGGACCAAGAAATACAAATATTTTTGACGAAATATTTTAAAATCACAAAACAATCACTGTCAATCTGGGATATAAAATAAGTTCTGATCATCTAGTTTATGAGGATAAATATTTTGTAAGGGGAATTTTAGGAAGCTATATGCCATCTATCTGTCCAGTCTGGAAGTCTCATTATAACTTGTAGATGGAATTTCTGGTTCAATGTGGTGAGTGCAGCCACACATTTGCCTACCTCCCTCCTGGTACCCTACTGAAGTAACAGTTACGTTA
This sequence comes from Balaenoptera borealis, assembly GCF_965194805.1. NCBI lineage: Eukaryota > Metazoa > Chordata > Mammalia > Artiodactyla > Balaenopteridae > Balaenoptera > Balaenoptera borealis. Next base: position 5,476,351 of record NC_138881.1, on the reverse strand, counting down.
TAGAAGATAAAATAAATGCCAACACCATGGTAGGGTCAAAAGATGAAAGGGTACTACCATCTTCCCAGAACATTTCTAAATGGAAATGAGACTCTATGGATAGATAAATGATAAATGAACCTTACAAAGTGATGTGTGTGGGACCCAGAGATACTATGTAGCTAGAATCATGGGTGGGGGGGGGGGGTACATGGAGGTCTACCAGATAGCCACTCATCCCATTATGGTTACGGAGCAGCTGCAGCACCTGTCCTGAGCCAAAGCCCCCAGACCTGCCTTCTAAATATTGTGAGATTTTCACAGAGGAGCTCTTAACGTAGCTGAGGATGCAAGAAGAGAGGAAGAGCAAAAACCAAGGTGATTTGAGATCACTCTATGGACACAGGAAACAAATTAATTGAAGGAAGGTTTACCACGGGGTGAGATACACAGGGTCCTCACCTCTGTGAACTCATCCTTCCCTTTGCTTTTGTTGGGATCCTAAGAGAGCCTGTGTGACCTCCACGGGCCCCCTCAGAAAAATCTGCCTGTGGACAGGACCTGCCATCCCCACATTTTTGACGGAAGTCCCTAAGAAACAGAGCCACACAGTGGGAATGCAGTCACTACGGCCACCTACATGAACCCAGGCTCTTATTCAGTAATAGAAATAGTCAAACGAAGACCAGCTAGTAGGAAAACTAACAAGCAGAATAAAAATACGCCCAAGTCATTCTCAAGATGCCAAAGAACAGGGACTTCCCTGGTGGTCCAGTGGGTAAGACTCCAAGCTCCCAATGCAGGGGGCCCAGGTTCAATCCCTGGTCAGGGAACTAGATCCCGCAAGCACGCCGCAACTAAGATCCTGCATGCTGCAACTAAGACCCGGTACAGCCAAAAATAAATAATAAAGTAAATAAATAAATAAATATTTTTTTAAAAACAGATGCCAAAGAACAACTAAGAACATGCAAGTCAGGTATAACAGAAGAAATAAGGAAAATCCTCTAAAAACCTAATTAGTATCTTCAGGGAGACTCGCAAGGATGTTCCATAGAAAAGTGACATAATGTTATTTTTTTAAAAATGGAACAGTGAATGATAGTTACTAGATAGTTCACCCAAAGTCTCATAACAGAATGAAGACAGCTAAAGAACAGATCTACGATCCCATAGGATAAAACGGAGTAAATATTCCAGGACATGAAAAAGAATGTATATATATGTATAATTGAATCCCTTTGCTGTAGAGTAGAAATTAACACAACATTGTAAATCAACTATACTTCAATAAAATAAATTTTAAAAAATATTACAGAACATAGAGCAAAAATGACAAAGAAATAGAAAGTAAATTGGAGGCATAGGAAAGATCAAGAAAGTAACATATCACAGGCTACTGAATATAGTTCCCTGTGCTATACAGTAGCAACTTGTTGTTTATCCATTCTAGGTATAATAGTTTGCCTCTGCTAAGCCCCACCTCCCAGCCTATCCCTTTCCTAACCCCCCTTGGCAGTCATTTTCCTTACTTCTATTTGAGGAGAGTTTTCCAGAGGAGGGAATCAAGAAACTAGAGAGAGGCAATACATCAAATCATAGAATAATTTGATCATTTGTAGAAGAAATGATTGTGACTTTGGAATGAATGAGAAGGCGGCATCTAAATGAATAAACAGCCACAACACAACACATTCTGATGAATGAATGCCCAGAACCACAAGGATGAAGATTAAAAGGCTAGCAGCTTTGATGGAGAGAAGGAGAAGATGATATTTCTTAAAAACACATCTCATCACTTCCCTGGGGACTCGAAAACAGAAAGCTATGGCTGCAAAGTTCAGAAGGAAAATGTGTCCACACCAGAGTTTTACAGTCTAATTATTAAATAGTATCAGAACTTTCCCCAACAATCAAGGGCTCATGATGTTTAGCGCACATACACTTTTTCTCATAAAAACAAATCCTTTGGGATATGTTCTAGCAAAAAAACTTAAGTACAGGGAGAGATAAAAGATTCAAAGAACAATACAATGGATATTCAGGGAAGTACTATTTTACAGCGGTATAAATGGACGATTGGCAGCTGGACACACCGTGGAGGACTCTTATAAACACCATGTTGAGTGAAAGCAGAGAGGCACGTACACACACGGACGCACAAAGAGTTCCTACTCTATGAGGCCACGGATATCAAGTTACGCAACAGGCAGAACTAATGCGTTGTGACACCAGTCAGCATAGTGTTACCTCGGGGTGGGCGTGGGGGTGTGCCATGGTTGAGAGTGGCCATGAGTGGAGCTTTCTGGAAGAGAGTCATTTTCTACCTTCTTATCTTGGTGGTGGGGACCGAAATCTGTTCCTTTTGTGAAAACTCATCAAGCTGGACACTCATTGTGCACTGTTCTGTGTGTTCTGCTACAAGAAAAACTCTCTTCAAATAGAAGGAAAATGACTGCCAAGGGGGGGTTAGGGGAGGGACGGGCTGGGAGGTGGGGATTAGCAGAGGGAAACTATAATACCTAGAATGGATAAACAACAAGGTCCTACTGTAGAGCACAGGGAGCTATATTCAATAGCCTGTGATAAACCATCCTGGAAAAGAATATGAAAAAGAATGTATATAAAAATATATGTATAACTAAATCACCTTGCTCCACAGTAGAAGTTAACACAACATTGTAAATCAACTCTACTTCAGTTAAAAAAAGAAGAAAATGACTGTCTCTTAGGTTCCATAAAATCTCCAGGCAGTTGTCAGAATTCATGGTGTATGCTTTGCAGTGAGAAAATGAACCATCCCGGCGTGAAGGAGATGGCAAACCCATGTCAGGGTTTTCTCATCACCCATCTATAGGTTTAAAGTCCACTTTGGGATAGCAAAAGCTAGTAGGAAACATCCCAATGGATTAGCTAACAGCATAAGATGGTAAAGTCATCTGGACATCACCCTGGCCTATTAGGTCCATGGAAAATCTCCTTGAAATCTGAAATATGCATGTTCAGGAAAAACAAAGGGATGAGCTTTTTGGATTGAAAGTACCAAATCTTTTTTTCAGACCACTCACCAGCATGGAAGGAAACACTGGACCACACTGCTAAACAAGAGAGGGGACTTGGAGGTGAGCCCATTGGACCATAGGAGAGGTAACTGCCCTGACCTCCGTCTTCTCACGAGTCATTAGAAACCCGTCAGAACTTGGAGTGGGTATCTGGGGAGTAGACAGTTCATAGCAGCAATCATAATAGCATCAAGAATGTCATATAATCAACGGTGCACTGATTGATGAGTTACTCTAACTGAACGGACCCTGTGCCAGTCGCTCTACAACTGTAGAGCACAACTGTAGCACAGTGAGATAGGGCACATTGTATGCACATCTTAATATGGGCAAACTGTGGCTGATGGGGTGGGATTACTTAGACAGACATGGGCATTCTGCCTCTGGAGCTGACGGCTATGAACTGTAATGATGTACCGACTCTGAGTGAGAGGCATGTGGCATGTGTACAGGTCCCCGTCTTCCCGTTGAGGAATGGTCCTCCCTCTGACCTAAATGGCTGTGGTGGGACCACCAGGTGTAGGCGCCCACCTGTATTTCATCAACATCCATGAGCCCTGTTAGGACTCTCATGCACAGGTGTCCACCCATCTCCCATTCAAAAGGACGCTCCTGAGAGCTGGACCTGGCTAATCACAATGACTCATTCCTCTGATAAGTTCACCTGCCCCAGAGGTGGGACATCATCGCAGCAGGTCTAATAAGTGTCCTTCAGAGAAGTTTTGTGTATAGTAGCAGAACAGACCACCCCAGATATGCTTCTTTGGCATAAGGATTTTTTCGAGCTGATGATTTTGAGAAACAGCAGGCAGGGGAGAAGCTCTGGAAACAGAGTAGAAGTGACTCTTTTGAAAGGGAAGTTTCCATTTATAAAGGAAATCTTCATGTGTAAGGGTGTCACCCACTTTGTACCAGGAAAAGGGTGATGCTACATCACAACAGAATCTTATCAGTGAAAAAGGCAACAAGTGAAATCTGCACAACAAACCTTACCCTTGTTTACGGTAATTTCCATGGTAACCCCACCATGACTGCCCCGTGCCACACACACTCTCTCTCTCTCTCTCTTACTTCTCTGTCTTTATCTTTAGCTGAAGACGGTATGTAAGCTGGTGGCTTAGTCTCTATCACAGAGTTAATCTTTTTCGCTGGATATGTCCCACATCGACATGAGGTAGACATTAATAAACTGTTTGTGGTTCTCTTGTGGATCTGCCTTTTATTGCAATGAGGCTTAGCCAAGAACTCAGAAGGGTAGAGGGAAAATTATATTTCCTTTTCTGATTAACCTGGCTTATGCTAGGTATCTATCCCTTGCCACCAAAGGCTCCTTTAATATAAACAGAATAAATCATACTGCGATGCACCTTGATAGGTACATCTGAGGTAGTTTTGAGTAGATGCTTTTTAATCCCATTTTCATACAACGAAGTTGCATTTCTTTTTTACACACAATCTATTTTAAGGTATTTACTAATCCCAGGGAGATACAGAAATTTGGAACCAAGAAAACCTTAGAGGAAAAAGAAAGCTGAGTGGATAATGAAGATTCAAAATAGATTTTCAAGCAGCAGCAAGCTCCCAAGAAAATAAATGAGAACATGAAAGCCGCTTTGTTGTACAAGCATCCTTACACACCTCAGGCCGGTGCCCAGCTGCAAGTAGCTACACACACAAAAATTGCCAGTTGTGATTAAAATCTATACGTCTGTGAATAAGATCACCCCCCCCTTCCCTCACCAATACACACATAGTGACATCAGCTCTGGCAGGGCTGGAATTTGTGTCTCTCTCTGCAATGCTGTATGGTCCCTCCCACCTAGAGAGGTATAGTCACATAGTAGGTGCTCAATAAGTATATGTTAATGAAATGAAGCAAATCTGATTCTCAACAGATTCTGCATTTCCCATCAGGCAATTCCTAAATTCTCCTACAAGCCCCAGTAGTTTGAGTTCAATGGTTCTAGAATTATGCCCCTTTGCCATACAAGTTCTTTTGAGCTAAAGGCAATTGAGAACCAGCAGACTCAGGAAAAGCTCTTTACCTTTCCCAAATTGCCTAAACATAGAGTATATAAATTTCCCCTTTTGTAAAGGAAATGTGTATAAAGGAATGTCCCATTTGCAAAGATGTCCATATGCCAGGAAGAGAGCTACTTCCAGAGGCAGTTCTTACTACCCGAGAGAGACACTTACCTACACAAGGAGATAAATTTCCTCCCTCGCCTCCATGAAGTCACCTTGATGAAACCTTACAAGACCAGTACAAGGTGGCAGCACCCAGCATGCAAGGACAGACAGTCACCCTACCAAATGCATCGTATTTGACTAGTGTTTTCAGGGAGGATGGATTCAGATTGGGGAACAAAAGAGTGAAAAGTAAACCCTAGCAAGAAAAGGAGAAGGAGAAGAAGAAGAAGGAGAGGAAGAAGAGGAAGAAGGAGAAGAGGAAGAAGAAGAAGGAGGAGGGGGGAGGAGGAGGAGGAGGGGAGGAGAGGGGGAGGGGAGGGGAGGGGGAGGGGGAGGAGGAGAAGAAGAAGAAGGGGAGGCAGAGGGGAGGGGAGGGGGAGGGGGAGGGGGGAGGGGAGGGGGAGGAGAAGAAGAAGAAGAAGGGGAGGAGGAGGAGGAGGAGGAAGGAGAAGGAGAAGAAGAAGAAGGAGAAGGAGAAGAAGAAGGAGGAGAAGAGGAAGAAGAGGAAGAAGAAGAAAAAGAAGAAGAAGGAGAAGGAGGAGAAGAAGAAAGAGAAGAAGAAGGAGGAGAAGGAGGAGGAGGAGAAGGAGGAGGAGGGGGAGGAGGGGGAGGAGGAGGGGGAGGGGGCAGGGACAAGAAATCAGACTTCAGGTGTAGCAAGTTCTGACTTCCTTGGCTCAGAGGAGCCACAAAACGAAACAAGAGATGACAGAGCTGTCAACTACAAACTGGCACTTGCCATCTACCTCTACAAGGATTAAATCATAACCTGCTGCAGCTGCTGACTTTCAACACCCCCTGAAAGGAGTTCAGGGTGAAGCACAGAAATGACACACTCTGTGCTCTGGGAAAAACTGGCAGAACGGGTCTTCAGATAGTTAGATATTTTCAGGAGCCTATTTTATGAGCGCAATTCTTGCATCTCCTCATATCTAGAAAAGCACTAAAATCCTTCATGTCTGCTTCTCGTGACTAGCAGTAACCTTCACGAGACTAGCAGAAACCTCTGCAAAAAAACATGTGCTTGATTGCACGCACTCCCCCTTCACCAAAATCACATCTATACTGACCCACCTCTTGGGAGCAGTTTCTCAGAGCTATCTGACATCTGAGACGCTGTCTCCCAGGCTACAGTCCTCAATTTGCCCCAAATAAAACTTAACTCACAACTCTCACATTGCGCTTTTTTTTTTTTAGTTGGCAGAGTTTTTCATGTCAGCTCAAAATGATGTAAAGAAAGAAAAATAAATTGTTTTGCATATTAGGGGAAAACAAGGCATCATATCCCATGAAGCCTGAAGAGAATATTTAGATGAAATAAAGAACGACTGTTCCTCTCTCTCTTTCCCTCGGATTCTCTCCCACACAAGCCCGCATTCAAATCTGGATTAGAAGGTGAATTTAGTATTTATAATCATATGCGTAAAGTGTATATTTCTTGCATCAAG